>NC_137793.1:24324571-24924571 GCF_963383645.1 Muscardinus avellanarius | reverse complement strand
ATCTGTCTAATGAGGAGTCTAATTGTATACATCAAGGCCAGAGATAAGCCAGGTACAGAGGTACATGCCTATAATCCCTGTAATACCTGGGAGGGAAGCAGAGGCAGGCTCAAGGCCAGCCTCAGCAAGTTAGCAAGATCCTGTTTTGAAATAAAAAAGGGATGGTGATGTAGCTCAGAGGAAGAACACCTTTTGATTCCATTCCCATGGCTAAATAAATGGATAAATAAATAAATGAGGGAATAAATAAGTGCCAGAGGTATATGGTTGCTGATGCTGGCAGGTCATGGTGTCAGGGAGTCTCTGGATGTCCTTACTCTTCCCTTCAGGATCTTACGTTGTCTGCCCCAGTCCTAGCCATCACATGGTATCCTTCACAAGCAAGAAACAGAAGGCTTCAAAGAGCCTAGAGTTGTTTATCATGAGCTTTCTTTTGATCAGGGAAGGAAGTCTTCCCAAAGGCCCACCAGCACACCAAACAACACATTATTACAACTCTGTGGTCAGAAATGAGACCCATCCCTTGATCCAGACCAGATCTGGCCCCACCTTTCCTGAGGCCAAAGGATCCCAACCTGACCCTTGAATAAAATCAGGACTCTGCTAGCAAAAAAGAGGGGAGAGCGTTCAAACAGTTCTAGAGTCTCCATGATCACCCTACAGTGGCCTCAGGCTCGCCGTGTGTGTCTTCTTGACAAGTACACTGTTGTGCCCAGGGGGCTTCCTCAAGTGGCTTTCCCTTGGTGTCCTTTCATGGGCACCACATGTAGATGGTGTCTGCTCCAAAGCCCAGACACTTGACCACACTGTTGACTACAATGCACTTGACTGTGTCAGTCCCAACCACTAGAGTTTCTCCTCCACATCAGGCATTCCTCTCTTTTGTGCTCTGTGCATAGTAGGCCTTAAATGAGCATTTTTGGAATTAAAGTTGAATTAAATCTCTTTTTCCTATATAAGTTTCAAGTCAAAGCAATACACACAGAGTTCAAAAGTAAGTATATCCGCGGGTGTGGTGGCACATGCTTGTAATCCCCATGCTTGGGAGGCGGAGACAGGAGGATCGCACAAGTTCGAAGCCAGCTTTGCTGGCTTAAGAGACTCTGTTTCCAAATAAAAATATAAAATAGATCTGGGAGTGTAGCCCGGAGTTTGAAGGGTTCCATCCCCAGTACCACCAAAAAAAAAAAAAAAGTTAAGTATACTCTGGGGTATTTTACAAATAGTACTCTCATTCTTTTTCTTCTTGTTTTTTGATGGAGGATATATATATATATCTTAATAGCATATGTGAAGTTACTATTAGTATAAAACTTCTTCCACATTGATGATGTTACAGCAAACCAGTCACCATAAATCCTGGGAAGTGATTTTTATAAACAGTAAACCATTTCATTCTTGTGTAAACTACATTATGCAGGCTAATAGCTTCGTTTAGCTGAGTCGTCCCAGGTACAATTCTAGGAGTGCATTATGTTAGTCTTTATTGATACACCCTCCATGTTAAACAGCTCCTTAATGAAGTGGTTTGCCTTGAAGTCATTGGATTGTGAGTGCATACACACACACATACACACACATAAAGTTATCACCAACCCCGAACAACAACTGCAGAGGCAGTAATTATCCAATATTAATGAGCAATATCACATATGAGTGGATGCTCCAGTTTCTAATGTAGTTGAGTTGATTCTTAATAATGGCTTCTTGAAATGACCTAGCCCCCACAGAAGTACCTTCACATGTAACAGTCCATGTAAAATATGATAAATGCATAAATAATTTAGCAAGGGAAATAGGTAGCACTATGGCCACACTTGTGTGCTGCTGTTATTTAAAAGCCTGGCAGCTTGGTAGTTAGAAACCACTATGTCCAGGGGTGTTGTAATTCACCATTTGCTCAGAGTCTGAATGAGGCAGAGGAGACCTCCAGGCCCCTAGCTCATTTTTTATTTAGAGACAATTTTTTTAAAATTCATTCAGCCTGTAAGTTCCAAAAATAGAAGTAGGGGAAAAGAAATAAACCTGCTTCAAATTTAGAAGTTTAGAGATGGCTTAGTCTTCTTTAGACAGGTTTGGGAGCATGATTTGTAAGCAACATTCTACAAACTTGTAAGTGCATGGTGAAAATTTAAAATTTAGTTTTACTGTGTGTTTATGTATATATTTCTTTTAGAGCTATAAACGGTGGTTCCAAGGCAGTATTTTTTAGATGCCAATTCTTTTTATATATTCAGATACATAATATGTATTGTATTATCTTACTACCTATCTCAGTTATTATTCACCCAACACTTTTTAAAAATGGACTAAATTTTTTGGAACTTCAGTAAATATGTTACAAGGAAAATTTTTTATCACTAGTATAAATGTAAGAATCAATATGACATTCCATAAATAGATGCTATCACTAATTTTTTTCCTAGTATATGCTGAAATAAATGCATATTGAGTCAAATTAATGTCTATTCATCACAACATGAGACATTCCCCTGTGTATTATCTGGCTCAGAGACATTCAGGAAAGTACTGGCTCACTGATTCAGAACACAAAATTTTCAAATCAGGCAAAATTGGTGCAAGTCACACCTCTGCCACCAACCAGCATAGTGACTCATAGCAAGTCTTTTTGTCTTTATGAGCCTCAGTTTCTGTACTGAGAAAATGAGGATAAAAATAGTTGAGCAGTTTGTTGAGAAGATTAAATGAGATAATACATGTAAAGCTCTTAGCATAACATCCAGGCAGTAGCAAATGCCCCCAAAAATGTCAGCTATGATTAATTCTGGGGGAAACATGGGTCACCCGAGAGAAGCAAACAGCAGTGAATTTTGTTCAGAACAAACAAAATATACTAGGTGTGTGTGTATTTGATGGGTTCTGTGGTAGGCCCTGTGGACAGAGAGATAATTCTTGATAATTCTTGACAGCCACATCCAGAGATAATGAAAGCAGCTCTCGTGGTACAGTGCAGCAGGAACCACATGCTCAGGTTAGGGTGGCAAGTCCGAGAATTAGGGAGGGAAAATGTGCAGATGCACACAGCAGGCCTTTGCTGATGCTCATGGAGACATGCATCTGACCAAGAAGACACTCAGGAGGTTGGATTTCTGCTGGGCAACACAGGATGCATGAAATACACACACACACACACACACACACACACACACACACACACACAGCCATAAAGAGACCTCTCCTCATTTACTTACAGGATCAAGCAACATGAAAGAATTGGACAGTATCACTGCCAAAAGTAAACAATGTACCGGGCGTGGTGGCGCACGCTTGTAATCCCTGCGCTTGGGAGGCGGAGACAGGAGGATTGCGCAGGTTCGAAGCCAGCCTTGCTGGCTTAAGAGACCCTGTTTCCAAAAATAAAAATATAAAATAGGTCTGGGAGTGTAACCCAGAGGTAGAAGGCTTCCATCCCCAGTACCACCAAAAAACAAAAAACAACAACAACAAAAACCTAAACAATGAAACCAGGCATGGTGGCACATGCTTGTAATCCCAGCCCTTGGGAGGCTGAGACAGGAGTATCACACAGGTTCAAAGCCAGCCTCAACTACTGAGTGAGGATCTCAGCAACTTAGTGAGACCCTGTTTTCAAATAAAGTATAAAATAGGTCTGGGAGTATAGCCTGGAGGTAGAAAAGCCCCTGGGTTCCACCCCCAGTACCACACACACACATACACACACACACAAAAAAAACTAAATAATGGTCATACACATGGAGTGGAATTCTAATTGGCTTTCCTTCCATAGAGGTCACACACAGACAGTTCACAGACACAGTTGGCCCTTATATCTACCCATGGGTTCAACCAAACTTGGATCAAAAATATTTTGGGGGAAAATTGCATCTGTACTCAATACGCACAGACTGTTTTTCTTACTATTATTCCCTAAGCAATACAATGTAAGAGTTATTTAGATAGCACATACATTGCTTTTGGTATTGTAGGTCATCTAGAGGTAATTTAAAGTACACAGGAGGATGTGTGTAGGTTTTAGGCAAATACTGAACCATTTTACATGAGGGACTTGAGCATTGTAGGGTTTATAACCAAGAGGGTTCTTGGGACCAATGATTTGTGGTCCCTGGGGAGTGAATGAATTTAGGCGTGAAAGATGGGAGTCCATTTATCGGCTTTCCTTGGGCCTTCACAAGTTGCCAGCTGTTGTGAGTCTGCTGATGGCTTATACTCCTTCCTCCTTGCTGCTTGTCCTCACTGGTATTTGAATTTGTGGCTCATACTGGATATTCGTGACAGCAGGAATGGTACCTGATTTATTTATCACCACATCTCCTGCCCCAGTAGAGTCGCCAGCTCATTACAGGTACCCAGCTAAGACTGAATGAGTAAGCCAGGCATGGTGGTGCATGCCTGTAATCCCACCTCTTGGGTGGCTGAGACAGGAGGATTGCATGTTCAAGACCAGCCTCAGCAACTTAGTGAGACCTTCAGAAACTTAGGTGGAGTTGTAGCTCAATGGCAAAACACCCTGGGATTCAATCTCCAATGAAAAACATAGAGTGACTTTCTAATTAAAGGGTTAATGGTTTTGGTTCATTCTCTTGGAATTATTCTCTCCTGTCATATATATGTGCACATCACAGAACATTTTAACTTTTCTCCTTAGAAACGTGACTAAATCGGTGAAAGTGTTATGGATATTTCTATTTCTCAGACTAAAAATGAAGTATTACACATGGTAAAATAATCTGAAAATGTTAAAAATGTAAAAAGAAGAAGAAATTCATATATCACCCAACTCCACTGGAGCAACCCTTATTAACATTTTGACATATTTATTTCTAGTCTTTATTTCATACATTTTTTCATAGTTGAGATCCTACCCAGATATTTATTACAATAAAGTCACTATATTCTAACGGTTTGAGCAGCTTTCTCTATTTGCCATTCCTTGTGACACATTTTTAAAAATAAGTTTCAAGAAAAGCTTATAGATTTCATGAAGAAATACCAAAGTGAGAAATGTTATTAACACTTCCAAGAGAAGTAGAAATGGTTTTAAATTTTTGTGCATGTGAGAGTTTGTGACCGACTATACTAACAATTGTTCACCATTTGCATCAAGATCCTCACCACTGAGCATCAACTATTAGCCACCTAATTTTTTACAATCTTTTTTGTGTTCAGCTATTTTTGATGAAAGCCACATACTCTTGGTTTCCCCTCTAAGGCCGGCAGACTGCCACACACACATACTTGTAATTACTAGTGGTCAACAGACATTTATCAGGTGACACCCCAAAGCCAGGTACCATTGAGAGAGATGACTACCTCCAAATTGCAATAGGACGGAAAGCCAATAACACGAGTTCCATGGCGACTCTGAAGTGAGGCTGCCTTACTTGGCCTGGTCTCCAGAGAGGGCTCCCGAGAGGGGACATTTGAGTACTATCTGGAAAGATGAGGAGGGCTTGGCAGGTGCTGAAGGGAGTCAGGTGTCCAGTTGAGACCCAAGAGGATGGGGTTGGTGAAACAGAGTGTCTAATCCATAGTCATTGGCTGTATACAGGTCAGGGGCCATGCTGGGTCCTAGGGAGAAGAAGATGGATGGGTTAATGAATGAAAACATGAACAGACCTTCAGGTGACATCTTATGTAACACAACACTCCAGAACTTCATCCTTGATCACTAAATCTCAATTCAAGGCACTTTCGACCATCCCCAATAAGAGAAATTTAAAGTGTTCTGAATAATTTGGCAATATCAAAATTATATGTGCACATTCCATAACCTAGAAATTTTACTACTTAATTTTAAGCAAAGAAAAAAGTGTTCTAATCACTTGTTCACGTAAAAGGGTATATTTGGCAGCACTTTTTTTGTAAAAAAAAAAAAAAAATGAAAAGAATAGGATGGCCCAAATCTGTATACAAAGAGAAATGTCTAGGTAAATGAATCTAGAGCTATCCCATGGGAATGTATGGAAAGTTAGAAGGAATGAAATAGATTTATATGTTGGACATAGGAAAAGCTCCAAGACGGTGAAGAAAATAAACACATCATATAATACATATGTAATATGATACACTCACATAAAAAATCCACACATAAAAACACTACATTTTGTTTACTTACAGAGATATGTAAGTTTTTATTAGCTCATAGTTATATAATTTCCTATGAGAACACAGATAAGTAAAGGCATGGCTGGAAGGCTTCTGAAAGTTCAACTGAAAAATGTGGCTACCTTTAAGGGCTTCAGAGATGGGAAGAGGTGGTAAATAAAGACTTCAGCCTTACTTTTTTAATGTTTTGCAAGGAGAGTATATTCCATGAATCGATTGTGCAATTGAAGATTAATTAAAATCATGAAAATGTTCTTCTAGCTCTCAGGGTAAATCTGTGCTACCTATTTGGAAACAAATTGAGCAACATGAAACAAGACACCCTAAAATGCCCCTACCCTCTGGCCCAGTAACTTTACTTTTAGGAATCCACCCAATGGAAATAACCCCAGATAGTCACAATGATTTTCTCAGAAAGATGTTCAATGCAGTAGTATTTATAATGGCAGGAAAAAGTGAGAACCCAACTAAATTGTTCAATAATGGCTAATAGTTTACATGGTAGGTTTACAAAGTGAAATTCTAGGTAGCCATTAAACCTTATTGTAGAGGAGTGTTTACTCACCCGTAGAAAGGTTAGCAAAATTACAATAAGAAGAAATATAAAAATGTGGAGGTGGTATAATCGCAGATATAAACACAGGGACATACAAGGCCCAGAGGGGAGGGAAGGGGACACAGGCCAGCCATGTCACCACACCTTGTGTTCCTTGATTTAGTTTTTTGGCATGATCTCTAAATGCAGTTATGCAAATAGGCAGAGGAATATTTTAAATTCAGTTACGTATAGTCACACATACACTCTTGCCATGTGTCACGTGACTCCGACTGTTGTATGTACACATTTAAAATATAGCACCATTTCTTCCATCCTGCATTCGTGTTGCTTCATATTCATACTCAGATGTTCACAAGTAGAGGAAGCCCTGGCTGCTCCTCCTGTCTGAGCAGACCTGTTCTGCCACAGACACAGGGGGCCAGAAGGAAATACTCCAAATGTCAGTGTGCATGTCGACTGCCTCTTGATGGTCGGACTATAGATTTACTTTTAATGGATAGATTTCTGCTCTTCCTAAATTTTCTCTATTGATTGTGTGTTTCTTTTCACAACTTAAAAATAGCTCTTCCCATGGGTTTGGGGACAAAAAAACAAACAAAAATAAAAAAAAAAACAGATGAGGAAAAAGTCCTCTTTTAAAACACAAAAGCAAGGCCTAGCTCTAGAATGTGCCACATCAGGATGTCCACTGGCTGGCTCCAGGGCTAGACAGAAAGAGTGCGGCTGGACCCTGCCCCTGCGTGTCACAGACAGGCCAGTGTGAGGTCTGCCCCCTCATGACACACTTCTAGGTGAGAGAGACTAGATAGAGCAGTCGGGGGTCAGGGGAGGGAAGGCATTCTGGTTTCAAGCTGCCCATGTTTGGAGGGGTTGGGGAGGTAATCCGAGATCCCTGGGTGCCTGACTCCGCATCAGAGTGTGTATGAGCAGCTCAGAGGCAAGGAGGCGATACCCACACTTGCAGGAGCAAATGGGATACCCAGGTCAGGCTGATCACGAAATCCCTTTACAGGGGACTTGAGAACAGAGGACTTATTTGTATGACAGAAAAGCTACACAAGGGATACAGGCACAATAGGGTAAGAGAAGACAGGAATCAATAGGCTACAGTGGAATTTCCTATTAGGATGGTCCTTACTCTGTTTTCTTTTTGGTGCAAGGGATCAAACCCAAGGCATCCTGCATACTAAGCACTCCCTGTAACACTGAGCCACATCCCCAGCCTTGAAATTTACTCTGGACAATTTCAGGGAGTGTGTGTACCTGCGTGCGTGTGCGTATATGTATATTTTATAACTGGCAAATGTGAATACCCCTTCTCACCACCGCCACCCATCCCCAGCCACCATGTCTTTTCCTCCTACTAACAAAGCAGGTGTAACTGGTTCTATCAGCAAAACAAACAGGAGGCATTTAGCTTTTGAGGGAGGAGCACAGGCACTGATAGGTCAGGGTGCAAACTGAGAAGCTAAGCAGAGCAGCTGGGGCCGGGAGCCAGCACCCTCATTAGCGGAAGCTGCTACTATTTCCAGCCTTCCAGCCTGCCTCACTTCAGCGAAAGCAGGTCATTACAAACACAGCGCGTTTTTGTATATTAACCAAATTAAAATAATAATATGTTCTCTCCTTTCATGTACTATACTGATAAATCCCAATTTATGAATGAAACACGCTGATTAGTTAGTTAAAAAATAATTAGTCCCAGAATGTGCTTCAAAGTTGGAGGCTTAATGAATGCACACAAATACATGTTTTATTTATTTTTTCCCAAATCCTCAGCAGATTGGTCGTTTAAAGGAAAATATAAGATGTGTTCGTGAGAGAACAATAACAAAGTAGCCTGGTCTTATTTCCTTCTCTCACTTGCTATGCAAGATAATATTTGGATGTTAACTTTAGTACTCCGTCAGGCTGGCTCCCTTGAGAAATACGAATCTAAGCAATGGTTGCCCTACTTGGTTGAGTTTTGATGTTCAGATTATCAAGGCAAAGGTCCTCACTCAGAGCCTCCTTGTCATGGAGAGAACTTCCCAGCTCTGTTATGGAGTCTTTAGTTCTGGGGTTGAAAAGTTTATTATAGAAAGACCAGGGTGGGGGAGAACCTGCTTGCATGTGGTATCCACAAAACCAAACTGGGCTCTATTCAATTTTTATTGTGTCCCTATAGCTAGGAAAACCAATTTGGGGCTTTGTATAAAATCTGGGTGCTTTTGACCACTGAGAGTCAGGAGACCCCAAGTATTCCAGGGTCCCAAGGGCACAGAGATGACTAAATGGCTTTGAATCCACAGACCCACTGACCATTCTAAGTCTAGGAGGCTATGCTCAGTACAGTTGCACTTTTCTGGGGCCATTGCATTCCAAAGACAGCTTGGACTGCATTGTGTATTGTCAGTTATCTTTAAAATGTTCTTCACTTGCCTATCAGGTGTGCATGATTGTTTAATTTTAAATGTTGGGTTACACCGATCACTATTTCTTTGATTGAGCCCCAAATGAAGTAGTAGGTTTGCATTTTAGGAACTTCATATGAAAATCACGCATACACTGAAATGCTTTGGCCATGAGAGGGGCAGAAAGAAGTGAAGGGCACCGCTGCGGATTCGGGGTTGGTCTCACATGTACCCTGTGGCCCATGAGGATTACGAGAGCAGCAGCCCATGTTCTTAGGGTTTCCTTCCCCTAGCCGAAGTGTGCACAGTGGGATTCACGCAAGTTAAATGGTCCTACTCCACTATAGGGTATGGGCTTAAGACAATGAGAGGTAGGGTCAAGTAGGCCTGGCTGTATGAAGTATTATCTTGTCCTGTGAGTCACAGTGTACACATCTGTAACTTTGGGATAATACTAATACCTGTATAACACTAAGTACCAGGGACTGTTCTAGGTGTTTTCTACTTCTCTAATCTTGGCCACCTATCTACTCATGACAGGAAAAATGGAATAACACAATCTGTGCCAAAGCTCAACACATCATGGGCTGCAATCCGTAGCATCTCTATAATGGCTTCCCCTCAGCCTCATCCTCTGTGGCCCCCATCACTTTTCCTGTGCTTTACTGGTTCATTTGCCATTCTTTCATGAATTCAACAGACATCTCTTGACCCCCGCAGGCCTCTAAGGAACCAGAGATGAAGACATCTAGACCTTTACTGCTTCCCCATGGATCATCCCTGTTCCCCGCATGCTGCCTGATGAACACACGTGCCATGACTCAGCTCAGGAGTCGGCTCCTCCACGAGACTAGTTCTTCCCACTCAGAGCGTGACAGTCACCCAGTTCCGTGTGAAAGCTGGAATCCATTCGAATGGCTCAGGCCCATCAGGATCGTCATAAAATACCTGGACGATCACGTGGAGTCCCACCTGTCCCCTCGCCACTCCATGGCCCTGCAGCAGTTCCGTGTATACACTCACACTCTAGCACAGCTTCATAACAGGGGTACAGGGTATGTTCTGAGAAATGTGTCTTTAGGCGATTTTGTTGTTTGAACATCACGGCATGCTCTTACACACACCTAGGTGGTCTAGTTCAATCACTACAAGTGGCCTCTTGATGCCACCAAGAGACGTAAATATACACTATATAAGGTTGCTGCTAGCATAACATAGCATACTGGTTTACAGCAAACTTGGATTTGTTATAGGCAGGAGCACACTATAATAATGATAGAAAGTAGAGTACAGTAAATACATAAACCAGAAATACGGTCGCTTAGTAATAAGAATCATGCACTGTGCACAATTATATGTGCTCTACTTTTATATGACTATCAGTGGAGTAGGTAAATTTACACTGGCATCTCCACAATCACATGATATGGTACACAATGACCTTGCAACTACTTACTATGATGTCACTAAGTGACAGGAATTTTTCAGTGGATTCATATGGCATATAGTCTGTGGTTGATTGAATCCTGGATTTTCACTGCTGGATTTTCCTGACCATCTTCCTGACTCTGAGTCCCTGGGATGGGGGGAGGGGTTGAATAATATCCACCCAGGGGATGGCCACTAGAAGGTATCAAAGAAGGAGATAGAGAAGAAGATAAATAGAAGAAGGAAAATGTGGGTGATGGGTGTATTTTCAACCCCTAAGAAAGTGGCCACAGGCCATAGAACTGTCCTTAGTGATGCCTTCCCTTGCCATCTGCCCCCCAAATTTTGGCACACGAAGTCTCAGCCTTTCCTGTAAAATGTCAGTTCATATGAAAATTGTGCATCAGTGTTCTGTGCTATCTCAGTTTTGCATTTAGAAAGAAAAGACAGTCCCTGGCTTCTGTCTGTGTCTGTTTCATTGTCTGCCTCTGCAGCTCCGGCCTGTGAATGTCCGTGCCAGTTTGTGCGCCTGAGAATAGATGCTTTATGTGCAAAGGAAGCGATGCTTTTCTTTGGCTAGTTCTCTGGACCCAGCTGCCAATCACAGGGCTGGCTACCTCCATCCTCTTTGGGGAGATCTTGCTTCTGTGTTTCAGCTCTGTATTGAGGAGGCTGCTGCCTTCCCAAGCGGGCCTCTGGGACACCCCCTGAATCAAGAATGGCCTAGGCTGATGGAAGGCCCAGCACCAAGTGCCAGGCCACACAGATCAAGGTCACAGGGCCCTGATGTGTCCTTCCCTTTGGAGAGCTGTATGTGGCACTGGAAAGAGTCAGGCAGCTGTGTGATATTGGATGTTCCCAGTTGTGTGATATTAGACAGCTTTCTTGACTTCTCTGTGTCTCCAATTTCCTCGTCTGAAAGATGGAGAGAGCAGAATTGCTACCTCAGTAGAACTGCAGTGAGACATCTTGCCTCAGTCTCCTGAGTAGATGGGATTATAGGTGTGTGCCACCACATCTGACTCCATATCTTAATTTAAAAATTTTTTTGTGGTGCTGAGGATCAAACCCAGGGCCTCACACATGCCGCATGTTGATTTTTATGAATGTAGCAGGTTAAAAATGACAGTTTTCACTGAGGCATCGAGGTATGTCAGCTGCTGCATTCTACAGGTAGGAAGACGCTAGCCAACTACAGAATTTGCCAAAGAACAATGCAAAATTTTTTTTTCATATTTCTAAAAGCTCTTTGTGTCTTTAGTGGGTAGCAAGAAAAGGAAAGGGTTTTTGACATGTAGGAGAGAGTTTGTGAAGACTTCTTCAGGCCAGGTGCCGCTGCTGTCACTCTCAGCCTTGGTCACCGGGACTCTCAGAGAGCTTATGTCCTGTGCCCTGCAGCTGGCAGGCATCTTCTCACTCATGCTCATAGCACCTATAGAGTAGGGGCATGAGCAAGGTCACAGGTAAGTCAAGCACAGGGAGGGGAGGGATGCCACATTTGGGAAGAAGTACAGAGCTGGGGAATGACTACTCAAGTGGGAAGCCTGCCTGCAAAAGGGGGCTGGAATCACACATGCTCCAGCAGGACTGTCTACAGAAAACAGCACCCAGAGGGGAAGCTGTCAATTTAAAACATCTGTCAGACTCAGAGAGGCCAAAGCCAGCCTTTGACAGTACCAACCAAGAGCTTTCCTACTCTCTGTACCTCCCTTTCTTATCCCAACATGGTTCTTGGAGGACCAGAAACTAGGTTAGCTACTGGAGAAGCAGAAATGCCAGACCCACAGGTTCCCACTGGCAGCAGGCCCTGGCAAGAAGAGGAGAGAAGATATAAGTCATGAATTGAGGCAGTGTCTCTGACTTGAAGTAACCACAGGACCTTTCATGAGCTAACAGAGATTAGAAAATTCATGCATCTGTTCACATTCAGGAGCAAAGGACAGATGCCACACAACAAATTGCTTTAAAGAGAAATGGGAGACAAAAATAAAGTTGTTTTATGAGTCCTGCTTGCTCAATCTATTGAATACATGATTATATTTGCCCAGCACTAACCATGTACTGAGCATTGTGCAGAGCTTTGTGTTTTCAAAATAACCCTGGGAGGTGGGTGCAATCGTGATATCCATTTTGCAGAGGAAGAAACTGAAGTTCAGTAAGGTTAGATAACCTGGCTCGGGTTGCACACCACGTGGGAGGAAGCCAGGATGGGGAGCCCGGCTGTCAGGCTCCAGAGCTGGCAGCCGCACACCTCCCTTCCCTATCACAGCAGGCAGAGCAGACGAGGTGTCTGGGGAAGGACTGAAGTTGCCCCTCGTGCCTCCAAGTGCACTCAGCTAAAAATACCGAGAGTTCACAGGGACTTTCACTGATCCCTTTGGGAAGGATTTCAAGGAGACAAGTTGCTTTGATTAGAATGACTTGGTTTTAAATATTGAGACCCATTCAAGGTAGCTTGAAGCAAAAGAAACATGATCACAAGGATGCTGGGATGTGCTCTGGAGGCCCCTCCGGATTCTCCCTGCCTCCGCCCTGTCTTTAGTCATCCTCTGTCTTTCCCTCGGTGCACTCCTCAATCCGTTTCACAGAGCATCACTGCCCCAGCTCCAGAGGGGTAAGAGAACTGCAGTTCCCACTCCAGGAATACCAGTTGGCTGCACCCTGACTCAGTGCAGAGAAGGATGCAGTTAAATAAGTGCTGAGTACCTACTACCTGCCAGGCTTGATTTTAGGCACTTGGGATATAGCAGCACATAACATGGGAAAAGAATCTTGCTCTTGTGGAGGACCCCTTCCAGTGAGATTCTGATTGGTCTGTCTGCTCAGCTGACCTGTGCTTGTGGTTTTCTAGGTGGCTTGGGACTGAGATAGGTGTGGAATGCAGGGCTGCTTCCCCTGGAAAAGAGTTCCTTGAGTCTATTTTAGCCGGGCTTCAGCCTCTCCATGGTGGCAGCTGCTTGCTGCAGGATGGAGTTGGCTTCCTCTCTCAGGAGGGCGCCCACCTCCCTCCTTAGCCTTGTCCCCATGCCTCTTCTATTGAGTCTGACATAGAATTGTCCTTACCACACCCCCAGCTACACTGGATGAAGCATAACTCCATGTGCCATATTTTTCCCACTGCTTTTCGCCCTTCTCTCCACCCTTGGTGAACCTTTTGAAGGAGGAAATGGGAATGTCTGCCCCTTCCCTAGTGCGGGCAGCAGGCTAAGGCAGAGCCAGGGGACCACGAGAGCTCAGAGGGAGGGTAAACTGGATGAGAGCTGTGGTCTCCAGATGGGCTGCTCTGACACAGCGACACTGCTTTGTCCAGCTGGGGCCGGCTGTGGAGCCTGGCTGAAAGACCTTGTTGGAGGGTGCTCATTCTTCTGTGCTCTACAGGCGGAGATCAGCGTTGACCTGGACAGTTAGGGTCTCCTGTGCTCCCTGCTAGCTGGCCACTGCATTCAGCTTTGGCAATGCCAGCAGCTGCTTTCCAATGGCGGGGCCCTGGGCCTCCTTGCTTTATTTCTGCAGCTTTTTTTTTTCCCCTAACAGGGGCTGCTGTGCATTGGTAATGGAATAGATGACGTCAGAGGCTGCGCTTGCCAGCCTCAGCCCGAGCTGTGCTCCTCAGCGCCGCCGCAGCAGATGCCAGCCTGGTCTATATTGGGATGGAGTTCACACTGCAGGCAGGTTTCCTGGGGATGCATGAGAGCCAGGAAGTGTGCTGCTCTGTCTTTTCCTGGTGGTTAAGAGAATGAAAGAATGAGCGAGAGAAATAAGGATTCTGTCCTCCCGGGACCACTTTCTATACATGATCCTATGTGTGTGACTTAACCCTTGGGGCCCCAGTTTGTCATGGAAAATAAGGTTGATGATGATTTCCCTGTAAACTGACATCAGGATAATGTGTGCAAAGTGCTTATCACAGTTCCTGATGCATTAATGACCTGACACACAGTAGCATTGTTAATACACTTGTTAACGTACTTGTAGAATTTTGTCACCCAAGAAACTGTCCGTTACAGTACACAGATACCAGGTTTTGCAGTTGGACAGACCGACAAAGTTATGACAATCATGCATACCTCTTATTATGAGGATTAAATAGGATAATGGATATAATCATAATACCCATATAAGAGCTTGACATCCTCATTTATTTAATCCTAACAGCAATTCTAAGAGTAGGTGATATTATAATGAGGTGATATTATAATGTATATTTGATACTTGGAGAAGCTGAGGCATTAGCAGGAGTGTTCGATAACGGGCTCAAGCCACAAGCCAGGAAGTAGATAGAGCAGGAAATGGGTAAGTTAGTTGCCTATTGTGTTTTGTTTTGTTTTGTTTGTGTGTGTGGTACTGGGGATGGAACCCAGGGGCATTCTACCTCCGAGCTACATCCCCAGCCCTAATTTTTAGTCTTTATTTGGAAACAGGGTCTCACTGAGTTTCAAAGGGCCTCACTAAGTAGCTGAAGCTGGCCGTGAACCTGGATCCTCCTGTCTCAGCCTCCCAAATGCTGGGATTACAAGCGTGCGCCACTATACCCGGCTGGTAGTTGCCTATTTACTGCACCAAATGCTACCATTTAGCAAGTGGCCTGAAGTTCCTGGCACTAGTAAGAGTTCAAAACCAAAGTGGACTATACCTTTACAGACTGTGGATGTATTCATGACAAGCCGACAGAGCAGAGTGGATGTTTGGGCAACTTGTCTGGGAATCATTAGGGAATGAATAAAGGCTAGCCAACTCTATGAGGAGAGAAGGTTAAGGCTAAGGTTACTATGTGCCAGGTGTTCTCGTGGGGGCTTGGTGTGTATAACTCAAGTTAATCCCAAGAACCACCAGGTGTGAGAGATGTCTAGGTCTCGGTGCTTCATGTGGATCTGCCCACACCCATCGTAGAGGTTCCCAACTTCAGATAAGACCCAAAAACCACTTTTCCTAAACACTGAGAGGAGAAGTAACTCTTACAGCGAGCCCCAACCAAACAGTAAACAGGATGTGTGAAGATCTGGAAGGACAACCTCCTCATAGCCACATTTTCAGCCTTATTTTCCACTGGTCCAGAAAAATAGGTGCACAGAGCAAAGCGGCCTCCAGGTTGGGAAACTGGAGGTGTCAGTCGGGGGCTGGGAGGAGTGGGATGGCACACTCAAATAGGCAGTCTGAGGAGAGTTCAATAAAGAAACTCTTTACAAAGGCAGGGGAGGCTCACAGGGCCTTTTTGGGGCTGATGATAGCTCAGTGCTGTCACCTCCCCTAGGGCTGAGGGCACGGGGAACAGGGCACTGTGTGCAGAGAACTACCTGAAAGAGCTAGGCAGAGTCAGGAATACAACACCCCAGCTTCATTCTTCTGCCTGCTTCCCATCTCTTGCCGGGGTTCCTCACTGTGGGAGGCCAACTAGGAACCACCTGTAAAGGATGTTCACCATCGATTCTGTGACTGAGATCTGGGGCACCACGCAGGGTGGTGGATGGTGGAGGGTGGGTCTGCGTAGCCAAAGGGAAGATTTCAGGAACACTGGGGCATAGAGAGGCCACTGCCTCCTGCAACTGAAGATTTGCAAATGAAGCCAGGTTGGGACCCAGGGTGGTAGCCTATTTCTGTGGTTGTAGAAAGAAAGGTGTGGCTGAGACATGGGTCAATTTATGTCTGTCTACACTTGGAATGGGGTCACTGAACCAACCTAGACAGAATCCTGTATCAAATCTAAGTTATCTCTGCAGCCATACTTTTATGCAAAAAAAAAAAAAAAAAAAGCCCAAGAATGCTTTGTATACTCTGGAGTGACTTCTATTGCAAGGCCTTCATGTCCTTTGAAGCTGTCTTCAACTTCACTTCTGTGATGTCTTGCCTGGTGGTGGTGGTGGTGGTGGTGGTGGGGTGTGTGTGTGTGTGTGTGTGTGTGTGTGTGTGTCCGTCCATTTCATATACACAAGTAAAATTAAATACAGTCATCCTTTGATATCTGTACAGGATTAGTTCCAGAAACTGCTCTACCCCTCATATTAGGAAAGAGTTATTGAGAAAAGTGTTTTTTGAGGTCTAATCTGGGATCAGGAACCACAGAAATGTGTGGGACAGAATTCATATGAGGCACCAGGACCTATTCACCTATTATACATGGTGGTTCTCATGATTAATTTGAAGTATACATGTCAAGTGTCCCCAGAGGTCTATCCTGCTCAAGTCCCTTATATAGGATGGCATAGTACTTAATATACTATAGTATATAACCTATATACATATATTCCTGTATACTCAAATCACCTCTAGATTATTTCTAATATCTAATATAAGGGAAATGCTAAGTAAATAGTTTTGCTATATTTAGGGAAAAAAGTTTGTATGTTCAGTTTAGGTAAAAAGTTTTCTCAAACATTTTTGATACTGGGTTCAATCTGTAGGTATAAGACTCATGGATAGAAGAATGAGTGTCTACAGCTAAACTATAGACCTCAGCTGTGGCGTATTTTATTCATTTCCATATGCCCAGAGCCTGACACACAACTAACATATTATGGAATACCAGTAGATATTTGTTCAGTCTTAATGTCTGTGTAGTCCTTAGCAGGTCCCAATTTAACTAGGGGTATTATGCTCCTACTTTATTTTAGTAGAGGCATTTATTGAACTCTTCCTATCTCAAGTCACTGTGTCAGGCCATTTTCATGTCAATTTTCTAATTTATTATTAACAACAGCTCTGGTTATATTATCTCCACTTCTATAAGCGATGAAACTGAGGCTCAGGGAGATGAAAGAAGAGAATGTGAGTTTGAATAGCGTTCCATTTTTCTGGTCCAATAGTCTTTCTTTTTCCTGCTTAGAAGCTGCCCCTGGATTGGTCACTGAACAGTAGCTTCATGCATATGCATGAGCTGATTCTACCAATAATCCCAGCAGGACTCAAAGAAGTGTGCGTGTGTGCGTGTGTGTGTGCACGTGCATGTGAGTGTGTGCACACATATGTGCTTTAGGAAGCTCTGAACCTATCACTGACATTGCCGTCCCACTTCAGTGCTTGTCCCACTGTTTTTAGCTGGTGTAGTGATGCACGCTTGTAATCTCAGCATTTGGGAGGCTGAGAAAGGAGGATTTGGATTCACAGCCAGCCTCAGCTACTACTGAGTGAGGCCCTTTGCAACTCAGTGAGCCCCTGTTTCAAAATAAAGAATAAAAAAATAGGGCTGGGAGTATAGATCGGAGATAGAGTGCCCCTGGGTTCCATCCCCAGTACTGGGAAAAAAAAATAAACAAAATGATTTTATTAACAGATAATAATTTTACATACTAATGGGGTACAGTGTGACATTTTAATGAATGTGTACAATGTATATTGATCAAATCAGGGAATTAATGTTTTCAACTCCTTATAATTTCTTTATGTTTGAAATCTTCAAGCTCTTCTTGTTACTTAAAATTTTTTATTTTTATTTTTGGTACTGGAGATTGAACCCAGAGGCATTCTACCTCCAAACTAATATTCACGGCCCCCTTTTTTATTATTTTGAAACAAGGTTTTGTTAGGTTGCCGAGGGCCTTGCTAAGTTGTTGAAGCTAGCTTCGAACCCGCAGTCCTCTTGTCTCAGCCTTTCCAGTGTTGAAATTACAGGTGTGCACCACCACACCAGCCTCTTTTATTCTTAAGTGTGCAATAGCCAGTGAGAGGCGTAGTCACCTCATTGTGCTCTAGGACTCCAGAACTTCTTCCTTCTCTCTGTGTTTCAGTACCCATTCCCCACCCAGCCCAATTTGATGGTTGCTGCTAACTAGAGCATCAGGGTCTCCCCCAAAGCGAGTGTGAGATGGGGCCAGAGGGATGCTGTCCCTGAGCTTGGTTCTAAATTGAATGCAAGAAGCTCCCATAGATCCTGAATACAATAATTCTCACAGTTTCCTCTGCTGAACAGTGCAAACATAACATTGTCAAGTGCCTACTCTTTAGTTGTCTTGCAATGAAGCTGCCAAAATTTTAACTGGCCAATAAAATCCAAAAGCCCCTCACTCATACACATACTTATCAAAATGAAAATTAAAAGCTGGTTCTCATTATACCTATGCCATATGCCGTGAATTTGCATGTGGTTCTCCCAGTTAAGTTCCATAAGAGCTCTGAAGATAAGAACTACTATTAGTTGTATCTTGCAGACGATGGGCCTGAGGCTCTGGGGTGCAGCAGCACTTGTCCATGAAGCACCAGAGAGGAAGCTGCAGAGCCAGGACTTGGGGCAGGCCTGTATGCCTGGCTCTTGCCCTGGGATGGGACCAGCCCCAGGGCGCTTTCAATCGCTTCTGCACCCGCGGCCTCAATCACATATCATATCCCCTCAGTCCCTTCTCGTCCCCCTCTGACCTATTTCACTAAGAATTCAGAGCAGATTGGATCTGGCCTAGAAAACCATCTTCCTGACCCTAAGGAAGAGCGAGAGGAGGATGTGTGTCTGGGCTCTTCTGTGGGGCCTCTCCATGACAGTGTTCCTTCTTCCTGTTAGTCCTCAGGACACTTTATCTTTCTCTTAGTGTGACCCTTGTCACAGGCTGCCTTGTTTATTTCTGCCCCACCTCCCCTTCTAGGCAGGGAGCCTAGAAAGGTTTAAAGGTAGGTCTGATTCTGATCTTTTTCATCTCCTTTCAAACCCAAAGTCTCACTGTCCATTGAATATTAATGGAGTCTTCATTGAAGTGTTGTATCAAACATGTCCATAGCTGTGACTTTCCTCTCCACAGCAATCCATGTGGACTGCACCGTGGAGCAGCCCGTTTTACAGACAGGGAAGCTGAGACTAGGAGGACTGACAGAGCTTGCTGAGCCGCAGAGCTAGTGAAGGCATTGCTGGGGCTGCGGCGCGGGCCTGTTTTCCTCTGCTCTGTTGATCTTCCTACAACATCACAATTGCTGAGCTGGTGTTCAAGAAAGGTTAGTTGAATGAGAACGGAAGGACGTGTGGAGGAGAAGAAAGAGGAAAGTTGAAAAAAGAATCTAAGAATGAAGGGATCATGAAACTGTGGTGGATATACACAATGGAATTTCACTCAGTCATAAAGAAGAACAAAATTATGTGATCTGTAAGAAAACGAATGGAAATAGAGGATGTTATTTTAAGTGAAATCAGTCAGTCTCAGAAAGTCAAGAGTCATATGTTTTCTCTCAAACGTGAAAGCTAGAGAGAAAACAGGAAAGAAACAGGATTTCGTGAAAATGAGGAGAGAAAACAGAATAGTGGGAAGGGATTGGGGGGAGGGAGGAGGTGAGGGGGATACACACGGACTGAGGAAGGCAGCAGTGCGAATAAGGTTACGTCCACACACAAGGTTTCACTACCAATCTCATTAACATGAAGGGGAGGGAGGAAGGACAAGGGGGTATCATTATACAAAGGGGGTACACCAAGGGATGGGTGCTCGCACATTTGCATCACTTTAAATGTCATTGTGAGGTATAATGACATTGCACTAATAAAAGTATAAAAAATCTTAGACGATAAAGAGAAGCAATTGAATATTTCCAAGCAGTAAATTGGTGGAAGACTTGAGAAATGAGCCTATGGTCTTACTTCTTCTCTCCTAAGATCACAAAAGGAAAGGCACACACCTCAGATCGAAATGATGTATGAATACATTGTACCAATAAAAAGAAGAAGAAGAAGAAGAAGAAGAAGAAGAAGAAGAAGAAGAAGAAGAAGAAGAAGAAGAAGTAGAAGTAGGAGAAGGAGAAGAAGAAGAAGAAGAAGAAGAAGAAGAAGAAGAAGAAGAAGAAGAAGAAGAAGAAGAAGAAGAAGAAGAAGAAGAAGAAACACGAGCAACTGAAATTTTAAGCTATGGAATTTATTCCCTGGGAATAGAAACACGAAGATGGTGGTTACATCAGGATGCCCTGGGTGTGCACACATGGATATGTGCTCTACGCTGAAACAGTAATGCTCTTTGCAATGAATCTGGATGATTTATAGATCCAGTATGCATATGCATGTGCAGATCATCTAGAGAAGTCACTGCCCCACATTCACATTCCATGTCGATTGCTTCCCTGATGCCCAGCCTTAGGTAAAAGCTTTTCTATCTCCTAATACCAGGCTGCTCATCTGTAAGATTCCTCTTTCACAGGCAATTAATAAATCAAGTTAAGTGGTGAATATAAACACCTGATAGGATTAGTTCAGTGTCTCCCATGTCATTCCTCTCTCTCTCTCTCTCTCTCTCTCTCTCTCTCTCTCTCTCTCTCTCTCTCTCTCTCTGCTAGGGATAAAACTCAAGGCCTCCTGCATACTAAGTAAGTGCTCTTTTCCACTGAACTACACCCGTGCCTAAATAACTCTTTTTAAGTAAGGAAAACCAAGTGGCTCCCTCTGCTTCCAGTGCCAGTTCTCCTCTGGGCAAGTGCCTGGAGGTCCTCAGAGCCTTAAAGCCAGGGCTTAAAGCTGTCTTTCTTTTTCCCAAGCTGGGGCGACCTCCCTTTGCCTCTGTTTTCTCACCTGTAAAGTGGGGATGTTCTCAGAATTTTGAAGAGTATGATTTCTCAGAAGAATGTGTCTAACACATAGCAAGTATTTGGAAAATGTGTTGTGTTCTATGATACTATTATTATTTTTCCGTGTGCAAGGTATTCTCGTGGCTGCATTTCAGCTGTTGCTCCACCCTCCCCCGCCTCCCCCATTTGGCAGCTGCTGAGCTGGAGAACCCAGATCCGCAGGCGGCGAGGGGAGCGCCTCTTCATCTTGCAATGATGTCAGGAGGCCTCCTTATCAATAATGGAACAGTTTTTCCAGGAACCCAATCTAGAGAGCGCAGGGCCCTGGCTACAGCAGAACACGTCTGGCCGGTGTTCCCGGAAGGCTCTGGGTAGAGGGGGATTGTTATGGGGCGCTGTGGGTGGAGGGTCTGCTTGCCTGGCAGCAGGGCCCTTTAGCTTGGCCCCAGGTGCTGCTACCACAGCCTCAAACAGCCCTGCTCTCTACCTGCAGCGCCTGGACCTGGATGTCATTCCGAGCACCTCCTCCCCTCGCTGCCCACCTCCAAGTTGCCAAGTCCACATGACCTTGCGTTTAAACATGGCCCCCATCCCCTATCTCATCCTCCAGCCTCACCCAGACACTCTGCACATCTATAGTAGTATCTCTCTGACTTGCCCGACCCCACACGAAACTCTCCCCTATCCCTGTCCTCCCTCCCCAACACACACACACACACACACACACACACACACACACACACACACACTACAGACATACGGAGACACAACACACACAGACACACACGCACACACTCAACACAGACATAGAGACACACAAGCACCACATACACAACATACATAGACATACACACACACACATATATACACACGCATACACACATACAGGCGTATACAAACACACATAGATATATACACACAGACATACACAGACACACACAATACACACAATTACACAGGCACACATACACCACACACAGACATACACAGACACATACAGATAGGCACACACAGACACAGACACACACACAGACACATAGACACCCACAGACACACATGCACACACATACACAGACACACACATCACACACAGACATACATAGACAGACAGACACATATACAAACACACAGAGCCATACACAGACACACAGACACACACACAGACACACATAGACAGTCACACACAGACACAGACACAGACACACACAGACACATCCCCAAATGGCAGTCTTTCTAAAATGCAGATCCAGTCCTCGTGTCCATGTCTCCATGTCTAAAACCTCCATGCCTTTGTACTTCTCTTGGGAGCTGCCCGCTCCTCACTCTACGCTCCAGGCCTGGGGCCTCCCGCCTGCCCTGGCCCTGGCCCTGTGGCCTTCATCCAGGGTTCTGACTACACTTGTCTCCATCCCTGGTCAAGGTCTGCTACTTCTAACTTTCAGGCCCTTGTCCCTCTTGTTCTCTTTGCAATGACTGGTCGTTCTCAGATAACGTTACCTCCTCCAAGAAGCCTCCCCTGACTCTCCTGTGGGCAGCACAGGCTCTACACTCTCAGCTTCTCTTTCCAGCCACAGCTCTGAATATTTCCACCATGAGACTGAGCCAAGCAGAGTGATTTTGTCACCCTACAGAATTTCCTCTCTGTCACCCGTCTCTCCCACTAGAAGATATACAACCTGTGTGTCTTGCTTACACCGTTTCCTGAGGCCCTCCAGTATAGCGTGGCACCTGGTAGGTGCACAGTAGATATTTATTAAAAAGATAGATGGCAGCCAGGTGGTGGAGGTGGGCTGAGTGCTGGACTTGGTCCCCCTGCTCTGCTCCCTGCTCTCCAGGTGTGACTGAGCATAGCACCTGTTGTCACCCTCTGAAGGAGCTCTGGGAGAGGCTGCTTCTTCTCACCTGCCCTCTCTGTCCCTCCTTTTCCTCATTTGCCAAATGGGAATTGGCTGGCCTGCCTCACAGGAGAGTTGTCAAGATTCCATGAGATGCAGTGTGGCGAGTCCGTGCCTGCAGACAGAGTTAGCACATTCTGGGGTGGAGGAGGGGACCTGGAGCCCCCAGAGCCCAGGCTTTCTGTACTGAGTAGGAACAGGGATCCTGTGTTTACTCTATAGAAGCCGTAGCTAGAGGAGCCAAAAGCCTGCAAAGATGGTGCCTGCGTTAAATCCACCCAGCCAAAGGAGCAGCACCCAGAGCACTTGCTTCCTCCTTTCTGCGACAGAAGACTGGCTCTGCACTTTTCTGAGCTTCCCTTTGGGCAGAGGCTGCCAGGGAGCTCAGCGGGATCTTCCAGCTTACTTTTCAGCTTTTCTTCAGCAGTTCACATGTCTAGCATGCAAATTGGGTGTATAACTCAGTGCCCCCCCCCACAGGCACATACAAGGCAATAAGTCAAAAGGCCTTGAAGTTGTAACATTTGCTTTGTTGGAGCGACTTTATCATAACATGGGCTGGAATCAATGATAAAAGGAATAAGAAAAGACGTAAGACACTGTGCAGCAGAGTTGCAGCTGGTGGTGATAGGAGGTGATGTTATCTGACATCGCAGAAGCTGGTTTCATGGCCATGAACTCCAACTATAAAAAGACACCTTCACTGCTGCCATTCCTGTAGGAAAAATTATTTTTGTTACTGTGACTCTATTGCTCTCTGGTATAATCCACCCCATCTTTTTTCAATCCCATTGAAACAATTTATTTTATAACCATAACCGAGAAATCAGGGTTGTGCTGGATTTAAAGCCAGACAGAGCCATCAATGCTTAGCAGATGCCTGCGTGCCAGGATGTTGCGTTGTTTTTATGTTTGAAAAAAATAATATGGGCAAAGCACTTAACATAGTACTTGGTATGTAGTAAGCACTCTATAAACATTAGGGGTTATACTTCCTACTCCATCTTTACAACAGAAATATAAAACAAATGCCTAAGATTCTTTTGGGAATGAGATAAGCAGTACAGAAATTCTAGAAATATAAAGTATGTACTATGTGCCTGGACGGGGCAAATACGGTTGTCATGCAGGTGACTCTTCAGGCAGTCATCGTACATCTATTTATGAAGAGACACCTGGCTTCTCTCAGTCCTGAAGGCGACTCAGAGAAGGAACCCCAGCTGGGCAGAAGGAAGGAACATCACTCATCAGGCACCTTTGAACACCTTAGCACACTTAAGGCTCGTGGTGATCTTGGGAAGCAGGGCAGATTCTCCCCCCAATTGGCAGATAGAAAACCTGTGTCTCAGCACAGTTTAGTGACCCGCCAGAGGAATATCGCTAGAAAGTAGCTAGGCTGGAGGTGAACCCAGATGGGTTTGACTCTGAACACTGCAGTTTTTCATGGTCTAGAATGGACTCTCAGGTCTTGGCATTTGTTTCTCGGGGGCCTGCAGGAAATTTGAGCTTGTCAGGTTTGCATCTGACCTTCGATGTTTCTCCCGGTGTCCCCTCCGCATTTGGTGGGCAGCCCTGCGTCAGGCCTTTGAGACGTCTCTGCCTTAGCTGGTCAGGCCTCTCATCTGTAACCCAACCCACGATCCTAATAGAATCCAGTCAAGTTATCTGCTGTCGGGACTGCTTAATATTTCATGGTGGCCTGGATTGCTCTGCTCTGGGGGCAGGCGAGGCAGCTAATGGATACGCGGCAGGCACCAGCTGTCCAGGGGCTGGGGGTGGGCCGATGAGCCAGTGGAGGAGGCAACTGAAATGATATGCTGTAAATCAACCTGGAGGTTATGGAAATTTGGTGATTTTATTCCACTTCTCTCTGTTTCTGTCTAAGAGAACTAATAGGCTACTGGAAAGAGCTCAGGATATATATATATAGAGAGAGGAAACTCAGCTATCCTCCCCAGGTCTCCACCTCCAGCCTATCACTAGATCACACTCCTGCTGAGCCTCAGTTACCATCCTCCCAGGGTCCGTGATGTCATTGCCACCGTGACTCTCCCCTACCCCACCAGCCGTCATCATAATCACCAGTCCTGAGCAGGGAAGCAAACCACAGGCCAGGAAGCTGCTTATATGTTGCTTGTGTCTTTTTAAAAGAGTTTATATCTTAAACTCCTAGGGGGAAATGCCACTGGATGTTCCATCCTTGAGCCATGCAGCCAGGGGCTACTGGGAAACCAGAGCCGGGATCCCAGAAGAGGCAGAGCAGAGCAGGGAAGGGCTTGTGTCTAGGAGGCCAGCTCTCCACTGTTCGGTCGCCCAGAAGCAGCTCACCAAGTGCCTACTATATGCCAGTCACTGAACTAAGTCCCCGAAACATGGAGACATGGAGTGGATAAGACAGACACGTCTCTGCTCCCTCTAGGCCTATGTTCTAGCGTCGGGAGGAGGCTGCTGTCTCTAAATAAGAGACATTTAATGAGTCCCAAGGGCTCTGCAGGAAACAGAACAGGATGAGATGGAGTGACGAGCCGGTGGGACGCACGTTCAACAGGGAGGTGACAGGAGTGACCTCTGAGCAAAGCCGAAGGCCGAGGAGGAGCCAGCTGGGGGAGAGGGCCACGCAGACGAACAGCAAGAGGAAAGCTCCAGAGCCGCACGTGGATCAGGGGACCCGCAGATGAAAGGAACAGAAAAGCCAAACTCAAGGTGGCCGCTACGATAAGGCCTTCTTTTAATCTCACTGAGCCGGGAGCGCTCCAGCAGAAGGTGGGAAGTGGGGTGAGACAGCTCTGCTCCACCATATCATCAGAACCCCGGTGCTTTCTGGGTCACTCCTCTGCCAACCCCAACACCTCCCCATGGACCCTGTAGTGCCACACCCCCCAAGACCTGACTGTCTGGGAAGGAGAAGAAAGAAGAAAGTCCCCCATGTCTTCTTTGAAAGAGAAGCAGCTGCCTCCAGGGGTTACCAGCACCCTTTCCTTTACACTACCCCCAGTCCACCACACAGATGGCAATGCCGTTCTCCATGCCTACCTTGGGCATCTAGTTGGGATGAGGTGGGATGACCTCTCCCGGCAGGTGGACACTCCTACCAAATCAGGGTTCTGTTAGCCAGAGGAAGGGGAAAGAGAATGAATAAGGCAGCCAAGAGTGGCCAGTGTTAGAGGCAGATAAGATGGCAAATGTAGAAAGAATAAGGTGTCCTAGGAGGAGGTAGGGCCACGGACATGGACAGGAGGCTCTTGATTTGCTTGTGAACAAGCAAATTAATCATTTGTGAGAAACAAAGATGATAATAATACAAAATCATCTCTTGGTATCAGCAGGGTACTGGGTCCATAGATACAGGGTAACTCCATAGATAAAAAATGCACAGGTGCTCAAGTCCTTCCATAAAGTGGCATAGTATGTGTATATAATCTACACACATTCTCCTATATGCTTTAAATACTCTCTAGAGTACTTAGAATAACTAATAATATAGAAATAGTTGTTAAACTGTGTTATTTATAAAAATATAAAAATCTATACATTTTCAGTACAGCTGTAATTTTTCTCAGACATATTCCATCTGGAGTTGGTGGGATTCATAGATGTAGAACTTTTGATATGGAGGGTTGACTCTATCCTATAAATAAAAGGTAGCAACATGATAGAGCTCACATTATTTTGTGTATCACTCAGAAACAATAACCACTGTCAATTGAAATCCAACATGATATTGAATGTAAAACATATTCTGACTTCTGAGGTGCTAATATGTGAGAAAAAGTGTATGTGTTAGAATTTAGAATCATGGAAAAATCACTGATGTATAGTGATGCCAACTTCCAAGGCAGAGGCAGGACTGAGACTTAAATCCAGATACCCTTTTCCTGTTCGTATGTTGTTTGATTTTTTTAATTTTCTTCCAGCATGCTGATAAAATTTCTGAGTTCAAGACCCTCCCTTGAGAGTGAGACCAATCTGTTTGGCTCCTATGGTGGGATGGAAAAACATCACATGGCTTAGACAACCTAAGTGTGAATTTCCCTCAGCCCTGGCTAAGAGGGATGTGAGGCAGGACTCCTGTGCTCCTGAAGTCCATTTCCTTGGCTGCCTCTGCTGACCGTGCTGAGTATTCACTGGCCCACTGAGCAGCCCACCACCTCACACAAAGTAGGTGCTCAAACACTCCCTTCTTCCCTTCTCTTGTGCCCAGGAAGGGTTCAAACATCGCTCCCCAGAGACAAAAATGAACTTTGCCTCACCTCCCTTGCAAAGCCCCCCTGTTCTAATGCAGCTCCATCTTGCTGGTCCCCTCTGAGTCAGAAGTCCTTGGAGATGGGCACCATTTTGGACCACTCCACCCTGGGACCCAATCTTCTATCTCCACGCTACCGGATGGCACCAGGGGCACTTGCCGTTTCAGTCATGGTCACTAAGTGCCTCCATCCAGCCCTCCCGAGGCTGCAGGGTACCACATGTTGAGAATTAATTGGCTTTTTTCCTTCCATCTTCCTCCCTGTGCATGTGCTTCCGTGCCTCCTTCCTGAATTCTGGCAGCGCTGATTCAACTTGGAGTTAATGATCTCTCATAGGCTGTACAATTCTCTCTGTACCTTTTATGATACAGAGTTGAAACATAATCTATCCAAGTCTATCACTGGAGAATTTTTTATAGAAAAGAAAAAATAATATGCATGGCTTTTAAGAGAATTCAGTCAGTCAATGATTGTTCCCTTGATGGTTATCGGAGACGTACCTCTGGCCCAAACATTGCACTAAGTCCCTAATAATTCATTACCAAGTTAATATCTCACTGGCCTCGCATGTCAGTGTTCTCATCCCCATTTGGCAGACGGAAATACCAAGTTCAGAATGGAGGATAACTAGTTCCACTGGTTATTCTTCACTGGGCCCCTACATTCTTCCTCCCTCTGCTGTCTTTGTCCTGTCTTTGTTCTGGGCTCCCTCGCCCTCAGGGATTCCTGCTGTCCAACCAACAGGGGAGAGGGAGAAACAGTAGGAGAAGAGACAAGTCAAGGTCTTCTCTCCACCGCCCTGCCCCTGCCGGGTGAATGCCCTGTGCCTGCAGTCTGCGAGTCTCCGTGTCCCTCAGTGACTTCAATTCCCCTTATACCCTCTAACGCTGTTTCCTTTCTTTGTCCCCTCAGCCCTAGCAGTGGCACTAGCCTGCCACTGTTCTCCCTCTGCCAGTTTCCCCATGCCCCTTCCCTGATCCTTCCTGCACCTCCATATGTGGTCCTTTCTTCCCTCTTCAGCGACAAGAGTTTCCTCCAGGAGCCTGATGGGCCCAGGAGGAAACTGTCCATGGTCCACCTCCCTCTGACCTTCCCTCCCACTTTCTTATCCTGGGAACTTATTTATTATTTTTGGATAAGAAAAAGAAAGCTGTGTTTTGTTTTTCAAATAGCTCTTTTTATAGTTCACTTAGAAGAAATTAGGCCTCTGTAGAATCCACTGGGAGCACGTTTGCTTCCAAAATTCTACTCAACCTTACCCGATTGAAATCAATCACCTAGTTTCTTTAAAAGAGATAAAGACTCTTGTCCAGCTATAGATTCAAAGCTGAAGCTGTCAGTGTGCCTGGGCCACTGAGACAGAAGCTATACAAGGGTGGCTGAAAACCAGAGACCTGTACTCTCTCACCATCCTGGGTACAAAAGGCTGAAGCCTAGGTGTCAGCCAGGTCCTGCTCCTTCTGAAACTCTGGGCTAAGTGCTCCCTTGCTCTTGCTAGTTTCTGGGGCTGGCCAGCATCTCCATCATTCCTGGGCCTACGGCTGCATCCTGGCCCCAGGCCATCTCCCTTCATGTGCACACATGCCTGTCTCTCTTCTCCCCTTCTTATAGGCACCAATCATATTGGATAAGGGCCTCCCCTACTCCAGTATGACCTCAGATTAACAAATTACACCTCTGATATCTCAGTTTCCTAACCAGGTCACACTTAAGGGCACTGAGAGTCAGGACTTCAACAAGTCTCTTTGGGCCAAACAGTTTAACCTGCATGAACCTCTCACTGAAGCCTGGCAATCAGCTTGGTGGGGGTCTGATTGCCCCTTAAAATAATTTGAGAAAAGAAAAAGGAGTTATAATAAACACTTAAGGGCAGCCTTCCTTTTTTTCTTCTCCTTCCTCCTCCTCTTCCTCCTTCTTCTTCTTCTTCGCCTCCTTCATCTCCTGCCTTATCAACTCACATCAGCCCCCAGTGGGCCTGGCCATCACCAGCCAAGCCCCAAGAGTAGAGGACAGAAATCTGGGAGTGGGCTATTTGGCCTGGGTTGCAAAGAGGGAAGCTAAAACTGAGACGCTTGAAAAACAAGTTGTGCTGGGTGGAACCGTCCTATTTTGATAGGACTAGCAGGGCCTGTGGATACATTCAATGTGTATGTGCATTGGTGGCTGGGGACTGGAGGTAAAGTTTGAATTTAAAATGTCCCCCATAAAGCTGTGTCAAGGGTTTGAGCCCCAGGACAGCAGTGTCAGAGGTGGGCCTTTGAGACATGATTGGATCACAAGGCTCTGACCTCATCATTGGATTAATCTGTTCAGGAATCCATGGCTTAGTGGACAGTTGGGGGGTGGTAGAGCCCTAGTTGGAGGACGTAGGTCACTGAGGGCCTGTCACTTCTGGCTCAGACTAGCCCAAGGTTACCCAGTGTGGCTGAGACACTTGGCCAATTAAACCTAGAGATACCTGTGAGGTGTGTGTTGTTATTTTCATTTGTGGCTATAGTTACCCTATTTTATTGATGAGGAAACTGAGTTCCAAATAGACTAGGTAACTTACCCGAGGTTGTAAACACAAGTGTGCCTGGCTCGTTTTGGTATACTCACTGCCTTCTCCTATTCCCAAAAGACAACCGATCTACTTTGTGGTTAGCAATTCCCAAGGTAATGAATAAGAAAATAACTGAATCAATCAATCAGTCCCCTACAAATATTTATTAAACACCTATTACACATCCTCTGTATACTAGATGACTCAGGAAGGTATGTGAGTAGAGGATGGTACCTTCAAAGACAGCTGCACAATCTTTTGCCTTTCCCAGGCTGTTTTGGATCTAGGTTGACCCATGACTTGATTTGGCCAATAGAATACAGCCAGGGCAGTGCTGGGTAGCTACGGAGGCCTGGCCTCAGGAGGGTAGAGGTATCTACCTTCATGTTGTGGATTACTCCATAGTGGAGTCCAGCTGCCCTCAGCACATGGGGAAACCCCATGGAGGAGGACAGAGAGGCTCCAGTGGACAGCTTCTGCTGAGTTCCCAGCTGCCGGCTCAGACCCACCACGGTAGTGAGAATGCGCTGCTTCAGTGGATCAGCCTCCAGGTGACCACGAAGCCATGCAGAACTGAAGTGACCAGTGCAGAGTCAGAAGATAGTGCCGTGTGTGTGTGTGTGTGTGTGTGTGTGTGTGTGTGTGTGTGTTTTAAGTCCGTGAGTTTGGGGTGGTTCTCTATGCAGCAGTGCAAGATGGAAATGATGAAGGCCATCCTTTGCTTTGCAATAACTTGCAAACAAATCCTGGAGTTTGGGGTGGTTCTCTATGCAGCAGTGCAAGATGGAAATGATGAAGGCCATCCTTTGCTTTGCAATAACTTGCAAACAAATCCTGGAGTTTCATGTGTTCCATATATATTTGGTTTAAATCAGCTGGAGTTCTGATTGTCAGGGAAACTTTGACAAAGGAGTCCCTGAAGAGCTTTTCTGCCAAGGAATATCAAGAATATGTCTGTGTGTAGGAAGACCACCTTGGCCACGATGTAGAGAATAGCTAGAAGAGGAAGAAACTGGAGGCGGGGAGCCTCAGGAGGCTACTAGGAATGATGACAGTGGTGGCACTGGAAGGGACCTTGGGGATGAATATATTGAAAAGATACTGAGAACGCATACTCTGGAAGTCTTGGCTACCCAGAGGGTTAGAGAAGAAGGAACAAGGTTATCCAAGTTTCCATCCATGGATGGGTGGCAGTGTCATTGACAGAGAACCCTGGAAAAGGAGGACAGACAATAGTCTTCTTTCCTTAGCAGCCAGAGCCTAAAGATGTCACTGGGTTAAGATCCACACACCAAAATGTAGTCACATCAGATCTCTCTGCATGCCCTCTCCTGGGGTCTCATTCTTCCAGGATGCAGGCCGCAGTCATCAGTGACTGGCTCCTCACAACTCCAGTCCCACCCAACATTCCTCTCTGAGTTCCAGGAACAGGCAGGTCCCAACACACACCAGGTCTTGCCAGGTCCAGCCCCTCCCTCCCATCTCTTCTTTGTTTGGCTGATTCTAATTTCTAGACTCAGGCTCCTCCTTCGGAAACTTTCCCACCTCAGGGAAGGTACTGGTCCTCCCAGATCCCAGAACACCCTGTGTTTACCTCCGGTGTCGCCCTGATCGGATTCCGCTGTGATATCCTGCTTCTGTGCGTGGCTCTCCCACCGGACTGAGAACTCCCTGAAGATTTGTATCTTCAGAGCTGGCAGAGAGTTGGGCAAGGGCTTTCCCCATGCATTACCTCATTTCTCAGCTATATAATCATCAGTACCATTTTTTTTTTTATTATCGTTGTTGCTTCTTCTTTTCCAACAGAGTGATCCTGGGGCAACGCTGTCCAAATGAATTCATGCATGGACTTAAGCACGTAGGGGGAATCAGGGGCATGGTTAGTGTTTCAGAATTGAAAAGCAAGGTAAAGAATTAGGCCCAGAGTTTATACACAATTTCCTCTAGTTGTGGCTTACATGAGATGACAATTAGTCCCCAGGTAATGTTTTATAACTAAAACAAGTCTCAGAGGATGCATGAGGACTCCGAAGAGTGTGAAATTGCACCAGACAATCGGGGAGCTCCTGCAGAATCCAGCTTCTGGAGATGACATTGCCCTGCTTATTCCTGCCCCCCTTCACTCCACCCTGGCCCAAACTGCTTGCTGAATGAGAACAGATTGACACCCAGAGCTGTGAGCCCCGGGCCTCCCTCTTGGGGTGGTTGTGTAAAGTCATGGTGCTGTGGCCCTGTGGGAAAACTCAGGGTCCCTCAGCTGTGGTTCTGGTAAGAATCCCCCACAGGCCCATGTGTTGAAGGCTTGGTCCTTAGGGTGATGCTGTTGGGAGGCGGGGAAACCTTTAGAAGGTAGGACCGAATGCTCCTTGGGTCGTTTGAGGGCACTCCTGTGAAGGGGATTGTGGACTCCTGAGCTCTCTTGCTTCCTGGCCATGAGATGGGCAGTTTGCTCTGCCTCCTGCTCCCCACCATTACCATCTCGTATGCTCACTGGAGGCACAAAGTGATGCGTCCGTCCCATCTTAGACTCAAAAACTATGAGCCAAAAGAAACGTTTCCTCTTTATAAGTTAATGATCTCAGCTATTTCATTATAGTGATGGTGAGAGGCAGCTTGGGGCAGCTGTGGATGGGGAGGAGGTACACAGTTGGGCTTGGGCAAAGACCGGGATGCCCCCAGGTATTCTTGCCTGCCAAGGCAAGGCATATCTCAGCACAGGACAGAGAGAAGCAGGGGCTGGGGCCAGGCCTGGGGCTGAGGACTGGTTCTATCATGTCACCACCTCGAAGCACAGAATTCTAAGGCCTCTGAGATTTTTAAATTTCATCTTGGCCTCTGAATTTTTAGGTAGATATATTTGTCAAAGTATGGGGATAGAACACATTTGACTTAACAGCTTGTTAGCTTGATTTATAGCTTTTAATATTTAGAATGATGATATGTGGGTCCCTATTTGTTCTTTTGCCCTGGGCAAGTGAGATAATTACTATGTTGGTTCGTAAGGGCTGAGATACTGGCTGTGCATGGTACACAGTTGGCAGAGCCCAGAGGAGGGACTTGTTCTGTCTGGGACAGTAAGCAGAATAAAACTGAGTCTATGGGGAAAGGGTCATGGCTGAGGGGCCACTACTTCAGTGGCAAGAGATTGAGCCCATTTCCCTGGGCAGAGGTCAAGGAGACCCAGGCACCGAGCTGTAGGGTGGAGACCCGGGTGAGCAAGGCTGACCAGCCTCTCCTCTGTCCTCATACTCACACCTGTGGAACACCTGTGCAGTTCTCTGTCCACTTCCTTAGCATAAAGGGAGGATTGATTAAACATACCAGGGCCCAAGCTCACAGCTGAGCCTGTCACCAACCAACTCCAGTCCTTTTTTTTTTTTTTTTTCCAGTACTGGGGATTGAACACAGACCAAAGGGACATTCTGCCTCTGAGCTACACCCTCAGCCCTATTTTTAGTCTTTATTTTGAAACAGGGTCTCAATAAGATGCAGAAGGCCTCACCAAGTAGCCGAAGCTGGCCGTGAACCTGCGATCTTCCTGTCTCAGCCTCCCAAGTACTAAGATTACAAGCGTGTGCCACCACACCTGGACCTAGTTCTTTTAAACTCCTGTAGCAGGATAATATCGGTTTGTGGTGAAGGGGTAGATTCTGATATAGACTTAGGTTTGAATTCTAAGTCTACCTCTCTGGGTCTCAGTTTTCCCACGTGTATGATGGGTTTGCTAACAATAGCACCATGAGAGGATTATTAGGAAGATAAGTGGAGAAGATGTTTGTAGAGGACCTAACACAGTATGGGCACACGGGTGCTTTCCAGCTGCATTCACAGATGGGAGCTAGGGTGGAGAGGTACTTAGAGGCCACATCTGGTTTGGGGACAGAGCTTGGGTTGAGACCCAGTTCTCCTTCATTCCAAAGCCCACAGTCCTTCCTGTTGTCACACCGCCTCTGAAGGACTAGCACGTCTTGAACACAACAATTAATCCTTTCTGTCTCCTCTTTTATGTCCATGTCTTCAGCCAGCTGGAACAAGAAGGCTAAACGTAACGCCAGGTGAAAATCTGATTCTCCAAGGAGGGATGTGCCTTGGTCAGGGCGGCGGGAAGGCACTGTCCTGCTCCCCAGCTTTCTCCTTGATTTTGTAATGGAAGGCCTTTGATTTGAAAACACACCTGATCCTGAGCCTTAGAAGAGCTTCAGGAACCAGAGCTGTGATGACGGAACAGGAGACCCTGCTTCCCCCATCAGCCTTACCTCCTGGCCCTTTTCTTTGGCACAGAGACCTTACTGATTCCAGAAGAAGCTAAACTGGTGCCCACTACTGCAAGGACCTCATGCACATGCCCAGACCCAAACCTTCCCAGCACTGGTTGTTGGTTGAGACCTGCCAAAGGCACCCTCCTGGTCACCCTATCCAAAGCAGCCCCTGCCACCCTTCTACCTCGACCCAATCACTCTCAAGCACAGTGCTCCTTCTTGGCCTGTGTAACACTTAGCACACATCTGAAACGATGGTGTGCAGGTCCATGGTGAGCTGGGAGCAAGAAGAGAGCAGGCACTGGGTCCTCCCTGCTCCACTGGGTCTCTGGGGCCTCCAACATGCCAGAAACCTCTGAGTCCTCCCAATTAGTCACTGAGAAAATAAATGCATGTGTGTTGGAGTGAATGAAAGAAGAAATGAGAGCTTAGTCCAGGTCCCAACTGTGCCACTGACCTCTTTTCCTCTCTGGGTCTTGTCCTCCTCAGTTACAGAATGAGGGGTGGTGCCAGGCTAGGGGGTTTAAAAGTATATTTTGTGAATGATGCTTCAAGGTTTGGGGGGGGGAGCCAGTCGTGTGCTCATATTTGCATGGAAAGCGAAAGGAAAGCACTGTGGGACAAGTGGAAAGCAGATGGAAGGTGCCCACTCTGGAAGCCAGGGAGTGGTCAGAGGCTGTATCAGACGCCCAGGCCAGAGAGGAATGAGTCACCCAGGCTTATCAGCAGACAGCAGATAAAGCTCACAAACACTCTCCAGTGACAAGCTGTGACCAGGAACTCAAGCCGACCGCCGAGCTACATGCATGGCGGTTGGAGCTGATCTCTGTCTCTGTGGCTGGGGGACTCTCTCTCACACATACACAGGGACCCCCTCCCCGACTTTACTATCATCTGGATCTGCCAGATTATGACAGTTAAAAAAATAACATTTTGGTAAATGACCTTCCCAGTGACTATATATTATTGACTCCTTTCCGTAGGCAGCTTACAATAACACACACACACACACACACACACACACACACACACACACACACATATATATAATTATGTATGTACAATAATATAGTATGGCACAATACTATGATAAACTAGAAAACTATAATAGAAAACAAACTAGGGATAAGAAAGGATAGATTTAATGTATCAAGATCAGGAAGTTGAATTAGAACATAAACAAGCAAACAAAGGATTCTAGGCTTTTATAAAAATTGAAAAAAAGAAAAAGAGAAAGCTAGCCACACATTTGGGTTTTGAGCTTCCTAAAAGCTGGAACATGATGGTGTTTGAGATGTAAACACACACACACACACACACACACACACACACACACACACACCACATATATATAGGATGCTTCATTATTTGTACCTTACAAGAAAGTATGATATTATCTTAGCACAAAAACTTTCTTTTGCACCTAACTTAGAAAAGAGGTACTTGCATTTTTTAATATGGGATAATACTATTTATCTTTAAAACATAAGTATACATTGGTAATAATTTTGAAGGAAATATGTAAGATCATTGATCATAGCTTCCTAGGGAGTAAGATGGGAGTAGTAGTGACTTTTTACTTCTTAATAGTGTTCTAAACTAACTCCTTCCTTCCTTCCTTCCTTCCTTCCTTCCTTCCTTCCTTCCTTCTACTAGGGATTAAACCCAGGGGCATTCTACCTCTGAGATATATCCCCAGTCATTTTTATTTTTTTGTTTTGAATTAGGGTCTCACTAAGTTGCTGACACTGGCCTTGAACCCATGATCCTCTTATCTCAATCTCCTAGTACTGAGACTACAGGCATATTCCACTATACCAGGCTTAGATTTTCTAAATTTTCTAGAGTACATGAATATTGGATTTATAATCAGAAAAATCCAATTAGTTGTTTTTTAAATTGTCTTATCATTGTAAAATATACATTACACAAAATGTGCCATCTTAATCATTCTTAAGTATATATTTTGGTGACGTTAAATGCATTTATAATGTTGTGCAAACATCACCACCATCCATCTCTGTAACACTTTTTATATTATAAACCTGAAACTCTATGCCCTTTAAATAGCATTTTCCCATCCCCTCTCCTGTAGCCCTTGGCAACCACTACTCTACTTTCTGTCTCTATTATTTTGACTACTCCAAATACCTCCTCACAGGTTTTATATAGGGAGAAATAAGTGATGTCATGTGAGTTCCCAGTCTAAAACATGAAATCAGCTGTACTAATGATCATTTTATGAGAGGAATAATATTGTTAGATTTAGGAAGGGAGACATAAGGAAGATCAGGCTGCTTATATATCAGCAACATGTGTTTGAATTTGGGGGTACAAATTAATTAATCCGGTAACCACGAGTTTTAAAATCAACTCTTCCTCTCAGTAGGAAAGGAGTCTTTGGCATGTGTCAGGCACTGTGCTGAGCATGTGACTTAAATGAGCCCTGCCCTCCATCAGGCCAGAGGTGTCAGATTACCCCTCTCAGCAGAACTGTGGGGGAGTGACAGGGGTCACCATCAAGGGTCACAGCCAACACCCCTATTACAGAAGAGATTTTAGCAAGAGAAAAGCACAACATACTTATATAAGTGAAGTGTGTTAGGTACACAGCAGCCTTCAGAGTGAAGACCCAAAGACCTGAGGTGAACCATACATTTTCACACTTAGATCGGCTGGAGCAAGAATAGTGTGTAGAAATAGGATTGCACAAAAGCCAGCCAGGCCTGTCTGTGTAGATTCTTCTTGACCCAATTGTAGTATTTCTTTTTCTCTGACATGGGGCAGGACCCTCTGGAATGATGGTCATAATTTTTTTATGGCCCGTTGCTATACAAAAAGGTGGGAGAGTTAGAGTAATGTTTTTCGGTCCCATGGGTGTCTGTGGGAAAAGGGTTCTGGTTCTTCTGACCCATCTTGAGGAAAAGGAATCCTGGCTTCAGTGGCTTTCCTCAGAGGACACAAGGGCTGGAGAAGGTAAGACGGAAACTGTGCTTCTGAGGACTTCCTGTTGGGGTATTGCTTTTTGAGCCCCAACAGTCCCACCAGCTGGTGAGGTTAGCAGTCCTGTGCCTTTGCTAAAGATGATACAGCTCTTAATGCTGATCCTTCTGACTCAGTCCCAGGATGCAGTGGGGCTCTTCCTTCCTTGAGCTTATCCATTACATATACTACGAAGATGGGTAGTAGACAGAGTCCATTTTACTTCATAATAAACTAAGCAGGAAGATCTCACAGATCTCATTCTATGATGAGTGCAAAAAAGTCCTGATTATTATATGTGGCAGCATTTTATCCAGGAAACAAACAAAGATATCTAGTATTGTAAAGTAGCAAATATGTTGTCCTTGTGTTGCTGAAGGAGGAAGGAGATGATAACGTCACCAAGGTCCAGGCAGCCAGGCAGCTTACCAGGTCCTTATTTTCTTTGGTTTGTCTGTATTGTAGCACAATGCCAACTTCTCTAGAAGATGAACACTAAAAGGTGAAAATCTCTCTGTTGGGAGAAAACATTCCCAGTATGCTTTCTTTCTAAAATCAACATAAACCTCAGATTCTGCAGTCAGAAGGAACTGATTTCAGATTCCTTTGGCCAGTTATTTACCCCTCCAATAACAAGAGGATTGTTGGTGGGGTGAAGTGAGCTGTGGCCTGTTAAGGGTTTTGCTCCATGTCTGGCACACAGTAAGTGGTTAGTAGACAAGAGTTGTAATTATTTGTCAGCTTAGCTTACAGCCCATCCCCCAGCCAGTCACACTGGCCAGGGCTGTCATCCTCTGGTAACCAGATCTGGGTCATGGTGTAGTCACACTCTGAGAAGATGACACTAAGTGATACACTGGCTAGGGGTTGCAGGAAGGCCGAGGTGTGGGTGGGGAGCACGCTCAGAAGCTATTGTGGGTGCCCTGGCAAGAGACAATGGCGGCTTGAAGGAGGATGGCGAATGGGTGTCAAGGTGCAGGTCCATGTCCTCTGCTTCTGGACTGCTGCAGGAGGAGTAATGGTTCTCCCTGGTTGTACCAGCAGCTCCACTTCCCCATGGGGACCGGGAAGGAGGATGGAAGGTGGAATTTCACCTATCAGTAGGCTTCCTTTCCTGCCCCAGATGCAGCCACATACATCACCTTCCTGGCATCTTGTGTCTCGAGCAAGATGTGACCTCACAGGGGAAGGGAGTGTCATTAAGCCAGACAAGACTCAAGAGCACACTGCCAGTCCGGCTGAGTCCAAGCCACAGGCAGCTCTGTATACATAGGACGTCGGGAGCTATCTGCTCCAAGGCTCACAGCCCATCCTCAATTGCACACAAGTCCCTGGGTTTCAAAACAGGAAGTAGCCAACTTGGGTGGCTGCTCTTCCTGGAGGCCCCTCCTCCAGACAGAGAGGTGAGGCAGCAGTTCTGCAAAGAGCAAGACCACACCTTTCATGGAGCTCTGGGGCCAGAGACAGGGTGGTAGGGGACAGCATGGTGGAGCTGCAGCACGGCCCACCACCTCTGTACAAGGCACAGAAGGAACTGGGAAAATAAGGGCAGGGCACGGGCTGTTGGGTTAAGATATTTGATGCTGGAGATGCCTCTCAATGATCCCGAGAGGTGGATATTCTATCTATCATGTATCAGGCACAGCCAGGATTCATACCTCTGGGACATAGGACTCCGAAGCCCATACTTCCTTCATCAGTCGCCTGTGTTCACCTTCATCACCTTCCAGCTAATTCTTTTTCCTCCTCACTGAGGTGGATGAGCCAGTGGGAAAGCAGTCCAGGACCACCAGCATCCACTGCCGGGAGATAAGAACAACCTTGTAGCTGAGGAGACACATATGCATAAATGCATGCGCTTTGCATATTGAAGCGGGCAATGACAGCATTAGCGCTTATCACCACGAGCAGCGCTGCCATTCATTACCGAGTCCTCCCTTCTATTAGGGCAGTCTAATTTCCTCAAAGTCAGAGATACTTCTATCAGTTTCATCTTGTTCACTCACAGGAGGGCGGCCATCAGTATCTCACACATGACAGGTGCTCTCGGTATATTGCTTTACATGGCGATGAATTGTATGTTTTATCTGGGCTTCACAGTTCTTTGGAATTTAAAGGATTGCCTCATCAACGTTAAAGAGCTTTTCAAAAGGGATTTTTTTTTTCTTGAAACTCCAGAAGGGTTGGGAAGCATCAGTTTGAAGGACTGGAAGGCCATAATATTTGTGCTCAGTACAAAGGAGCACACTTCTCAGCAGGGGGTTCGTGTCTAACACACGCACAACTGTGCTGTGTCCAAGAGACTCATTCTGTTTCCCATTTTTACTTTGACCAACACCCTGAGGCCTCTCCAGCTTAAACTAAGGTTTGTCTTTCCAGAAACCGAAGTTCCTGGCCATTAATCAATGTTCAGTCCATACCAGGCTAAGAACAGAGCTCTCGCCTGTAAAGATGTTCCAGAAACTGCCAGTGGCTTCCGGTAATAGCCCGTGTGAGCAGAGAAAACATAAACATTGGTGAGATGGAGTGGAAGGGTGGACAGGACATGAGAGGCCATTGCCAATGGCTCTATCCAAAGCAGGGTAGGATTTTACACAGAAATAAAACCATAATAAGGTCAATGTCACTTCCTAGTTCATCCTGCGTTGGACTTCAAACAGTGACTCCTTGTTTCGCATCTTTTCTATGAGGCAAAACGTGCTTGCGACTGAAGCACATTGATGAACCCAAAATAACTTCCCTTCAATTTGCTGGATGCTCAAGAATTCTCCAGGGACCCTGCTTTTGTTTCACGCTGGCCATTTGGGAGCTTGGCACAGATCCTGGTGCAACCATTCAAACCGAGTGAACCAGAAAAATGTCAGGAACTACACAAGGACATATAGTACAGTTTAATTAGTTTAGGGAGAGGGTGCGTTCCCCCCTTCTCCCTAAACATCACTCAAACAAATTGTTTTTTTTTTATGGTCTTGTTAAAATAATTTCATGGTTACAGTTTTGTTCTCATGCTAACTGAGCAGGACCGCGTGGGTTATTAAAAAGGGTAGTCAGCCTGGCGAACGTGGGTGCATTCTCTTTGCTTTTAAAAAACATAGGGGTTTAATCACCTGCTTGTGCAGTGACATATTAAAGAACCCAATCTTGAATGTCAGCGCAAGGCTGAACCTCCTATTAATAATAGTCGCTAGCTAGGAAATTCTTGGGCTGACTTTAATCAGGAATTTTCCATAGTAACCAAGGCTGCCCACGGGTAGCCAGGCAGGAGAGATTTTCATTCCATCACGCACATTTTTCTGTTCATCGTGGTATGGAGAGCATTACTTACTGGAACACGTGAGCCAAGCTGAGCTCTTTATAAGTGGGGACCCTGTTGTTCCTTTTCCTGGGGATAAATTTCTCAAAAAGACTGGACAACTATCCTCTTTCAAGGAAGACAGGTCACCTGTTTCAAAATATGGGTCTGTTGCATTTAATTCCAGACCCCCAAAGTCTTCCTTGTGTCTCTCTGTCTTGTGATATAAATCTTGTGGTCATGAAAAAGATGGACTATCAGGAAAAGCCTTCTACTTTTTTGTGGGAAACAGGTTCTGATTCTACAGAAATATCATTTTTTCTACAAAGAAACTTCCACGTCTCCCTGTGACCTACATGATGAAATTTGGACTTTTTAGTCTGATGTTCAAGGGTGCTCATTATCTGGTCATAAACCCTTCCCCTATCCCACCCAGTTAGACCCCAGTGGCTTTTGGGGGCTTCTTTAAGAGAAGTCCTTCTCTTTGCCTTAGAACTCATTCCCCATCTTTATTGGTCAACATCAGTTTGATCTTTGAAGCAAAGCTCAGATGGCATCTCCTATAGGGAGTCCTCCTTGAAGACCACACAGTAGGGATGTTGAGACTGTGTCAATAGAATGTTGCATAGCTACTCTGGTTAAGACATATATAGTGTGTGTGGGGGGGGAATAGAGGGCAGATGGGGGTGTGTAACATAAAATTGCCTTTTAAGACACTCCAAAGAAGATGGGGACTCCCCCGAGCTTTGCTACTCAAGTAAGGTTTACAACATCAGCCTCCTGGGAGTAAGTCTTACCTCTGTGTTTGCAGGTTCCCATCCCAGAACAAAAATATTCAGGAAGCAAAATGAGTTGTGTCTGTGCTAAACATGTACAGACTTTGCTTTCTTGCCATTATTCTCTACATTATATAATATAACAACTATTTACATAATATTTGCATTGTATGAGGTATTACTAATAATCTAGCAATGATTTAAAGCATAGAGTAGGGTGTACAGAGGATGTATGCAAATACTATTCCATTTTATGTAGGGGTCTTGAGCCTCTACAGATTTTGGTATCCATGGGAGAATCCCAGAACCAAACCCCTGTGGATGCTGAGGGACGGCTGTCTTAAAAATGCATGCTGTGGGTCTCATTCCAGATCCATCTCATCAGAATCTGCATTTTCAACCAGATTCTCAAGTGAATTCTGTAGGTTTGAAGGTTTGAGAAGCCCTGGCCTAGGGGATCAACATATCATGTAATTTCTCCATGCTACATGCTGCTCAGCAAAATCTGCATGGGACGCTTTCAAGGTGACATATACCTGGGCTTTATCTGCTTCGTGGGTCTGGGGTAAGCCCCGAGCAAGTGTGTGCTTTTTTTTTTTTTTTGCGATACTGGTGATGGAACCCAGGGGCATTCTAACTCCGAGTGACATCCCCCCCAGCACTATTTTTTTTATTCTTTATTTTGAAACAGGGTCGGTCTCACTGATTTGCAGAGGGCCTCACTAAGTAGCTGAAGCTGGCCGTAAACCCAGATCCTCCTGTCTCAGCCTCCCAAATGCTGGATTACAAATGTGCGCCCCCATGTCCGGCTAAGTGTGTGCTTTTGAAGTCTGCAGTACACTAACATGCACAGGCAGCTAAGATAGGGAACCACTGACTGAGCCCAGTAGGACTTAAACTTTGAGAATCACCCAGAAGGCTCATTAGTACACACTGCTGGGCCTGACCCCTGAGTTGATGACCCAGGAGGTCTGTGGTGGGGCTTAGAATTATTTGCATTCTATTAAATTTTCAACTGATGCTCTTGCTACTGATGTGAGGACTGTGCTGTGAGCCACCGGCCAATACATGGGAAATTTTTGTTGGCCGTAGAAATGGAAGATTAGAAAAAAATGGAATTCAAGAAATATCTACTGGTTTATTTATTAATTGCAGCATAACTATCCACCCCAAAGCACAAAGGTTTAAACAATGATGAAGCATTATTCCTCACAATGCTGTGTGTGGGTGGTCCTCTTCTTAGTGTGGTGGAGCTAAGCACACACTCACAAGGATGCCTTCCCCTGCAAGCTTGTCTGCAGTCATGATGGGAGGCCCAAGAGAGTCTTCCATCCTCCAGGTCCCTTTCTGCTCAGGCTCCTTCCCCTCTGCAGTCTGCACCAAGCTTTTCCAGAGCACACCGCTGGCTTCCCTGTGGAAGAAAGAAGAGGCCATCCATCCTTTAAGGCCAGGGCTGGGAAGCCCCAGAATGTCACCTTGGTCATATTCTATTAGATTCCAGGGAGAGGAAATAAGATTCACCACTCAAAGAGGGGAGGAACAAATAATTCACAGCCTCCTGAATTTAGTGTATTGCAGAGGGAAAATACCTAAATTCCACTTATCTGTCATCTGATCAGATTAGCAGAATCTATTGCAGTAATCTGTTGCTTTTGGTGCTGGACCAGCATGGCAAGAATTCAGTGGTGGACGTCAGCTCTGCTCAGCCTTGGGAGCATGTTTTGGGGGATGCAAGCTTTCCTCCTGTCCCATATAATTGTTCAAAGATAGAAGGAACTTGGGAGAATTGCTTTGTGAGTATAAAACAACACTTCACAGAGAGTTCTGCAGGGCCCGAGTGCTCAAGTAGGGAAGGTCTCTAACTAGTGTAATAAAACACTGTGATAAGTCTTTACCCTTGGTCATTAGATAGATGGTTAAAAAAAATAAAAGTGGAATGGGTGGAAAATGGAATGTCTGCAGCACAGAACTCTACTCATGGCCTATTCAATTGGAAGTTATTAGTAATGAGAATATTTGGGGCTTTATTACTTTAGTAAGTAGCTTTTGATGCAGTTTCCAGAGCCCTTTTGCAGGGACATCTTTGCATTTGGTCCTTCACAGTTCTCCATCAGGTGGTACAATCCTCAGCCTAAGGAGACTGGGTTTCTGGAGAAGAAGTTTCCCATGATAATGAAATTACTGCTAGAATTCGAACCCAGGACTCCTCACAACTCTTTCCATGATTCTATTTATTTAAGGAAATTCTTTCCAGAGCCAGGCATGGTGGTGCATGCTTATCATTCGAGCATTTGGGAGGCTGAGAGGAGGATCTGGGTTCATGGACAGCTTCAGCTACTTAGTGAGCCCTTGGTAACTCTGCTTCAAAATAAAGAAAAAAAAATAGGGTTTGGGTGTATCTCGGAGGTAGAATGCCAGTGGGTTACATCCCCAGTACAGAGAGAGAGAGAGAGAGAGAGAGAGAGAGAGAGAGAGAGGAATTCTTTCCAGGAAAGAACTTTATTGACTATTCCACAACCAACCTAACAGGTCAAAGAACTAAAGTATAATTTAGAGCCATGACTTAAAATGTGTGCTCAGACCATCAGTATCAACATGTGTAAGAGCTTCTTAAATATGCTAGATCTTAGGCTCCAACTGAGTCAGCATGTGCATTTTATTCTATTGTGGTGTGTGTGTGTGTGTGTGTGTGTATGTGTGTGTGGTGTGGTATGTGTGTGTGTGTGTGTGTGTGTGTGTGTGTGTGTGTATGTATGTTTGTGTGTTACTAGGGATTGAACCCAGGGCCATTCCCCCCAGCTGTTTTTATTTTTTTCTCGGCCCTTTTTATTTTTTTTGTTTTGGAAACAGGGTTTCCCTAAGTTGCTAGGGCTGGCCTTGAACCTGCAATGCTCCTGTCTCAGCCTGCCACATACTTGGGTTGCAGGTGTGAGCCACCATGCCTGGCAGCATGTGCCTTTCGACAAGGTATCAAGGGAGTCTGTAGATATCAAGAAGTCTTAGACACTCATGGAGGGGACAGTTTTGGAGTCAGACGGCTAGGGTCAAATCCTGCTTTTGACACGTAAGTCACATGCCTGGGGCAAGTTATTCTCAGAGCTGCAGTCTCTTTATCTGTAAAATAGCAACTTAAAAAGCGCCTGCCTCCCCAAGATTATAGTGAACAGTCTACAAGTTAATTCACATCAAGTGCCTAGTATTTTGTTAAAAATAATAGCTTTCCATATCAGCCAGCCAGATGGCTCATGATTTCCCTGTGACAAGCACATCTCTCTCTCTCTCTCTCTCTCTCTCTCTCTCTCTCTCTCTCTCCCTCCCTCCCTCCCTCCCTCTCTTTCTCTCTCTCTCTTTCTCTCTCTATATCTACACACACACACACACACACACACACACACACACACACACACACACTGCAGAAGGGTAAACAGAGCATAGAAAAACAGAAGAGCCAGCTTCTCCCAAGAACATCCCCACGGAACCTCAGTCCTGCTCTGCGGCTGGATGGGCCTTTCGATGAGGAGCTGTTCTGGGGCTTGTTAGCCAACTGATGAGTCAGGGGTAGCAGCAGCTGAAGTGTGTGAGTGGAAACACACACTTTCAAGGCTAAGTGTGGCCAGGCCTGGCAGTGTAAACCCCTAAACTCCCCACCTCCGAGACCACAGAGAGAGGCAGGAGGTGGGCAGAGCCAGAGGGGGACATGGCAGTGTGGGGTCAGGGCTGGTCTTACCTGGGGCCACAGGAGATGCTGGGGTCAGGAGCTGCAAAGGAATGCCACACTCCAAGTTTTTTTGGGGAGAAAATGTTTTCTAAACTGGAAGGTAGGGGGTAATGGCAGGCAGAAATTCAGCAGCCAAGAGTGGGCAGGTGAGGACCCTCTGTCATATAATGATCACACAAGCTGGAGTGAATAATAAATATAATAATAATGCAATCATCAAGTACTTGGTATATGTAGTAGTCCATTTTCCATTGCTATAATGGAATACTTGAGGCTGGATACTTTGTTTTAAAAAGAGGTTTATTTAGCTCACAGTTTTGTAGGCTGGAAGCCCAATATCAGGTGGCCCCATTTGTTCCATCTCTGGCAGTGAGGGCTGCCTTGGTTATCCCACACCGTGGTGGATGGCATCAGAGTTGGAGCCTTGTGAGAGAACTAGCTAGGGTCCCATGAGAATGAGGTTCATTCCATCCAAGGGTGACACTCTCAATGAACCAATCGGCTCCACAAGGCCCTGTTCTTAGAGGTTCTCCCATCTCCCAACACCACCACTCTGGGAACTAAGCTTCCACACCCTCGGGGATTTGACACACTCAAATCATATTCAAACCACAGCAGCATCTGTCAGCATTCTCTATGTCTTAACTCACGTTATCATACCCAGTATATGAAATTGGTACTATCCAGATGGGAAACTCAGGTGCTGAGATGTTAAACTATTCCCTACCTCCTCAGAGCTCATCAGTGGCAGAGCTGAGCACTTTTGTTCTTGTTAACTACTGCTCTGTTCAGTTAGATTGACTGCCAGCTGACTATCAATTATTTTTTGGGGGGAACTGGATCTTTGGTGCAAAGAACCCAAGGGAACCAAAATTGGACTGACGTGTGACCCCATTTTCTCTAGGTACCCAGTCTAGAGAGGTGCTCACCCTCATTTCATCTCATCTTGAGGTTCGGTCCCAAGGCCAGCCACTAAGTGCCTACTAATCACACGCTGAGCCGGCCTTAGAGAGACGTGGCTGGCAAGGCACTGCCATGTCCCTACAAGCTCAGAGTCTGTGCGTTGCCTATTGGAGAGGTATGGGTCAGAGGGTGCGACACACGGGAGGCAGGAGAGGATGCTGGGTGCCACTTTCTTCTTAGCCAGTGAAACCAAGAGGGCTGGCACTGCCCTTTCCATTTCTGATTTTCTCTGTGCCCTGCATCTTTGTGATATTTCTTCCAAGTTTAATCTGCCTTAAGATGCCCCACCACCTCACCTTCTTCTCCTCCACACATCTCTTCAAGCCTCCTAGTTTATGCAGATCAAAGATCTGGTCCCAAATAAGAATCAGCTTTGGTCAGATCTCAGTTTCACTAGCCTGTGGTTAGAAATGATCTGGGTTAGTCTGATGTTCATTTGCATAATAAATCCCTGAGAGAACCAACTTATAAGAGAAAAGGTCTATTTTGACTCTTGGTTTTAGAGATTGCAGTTCATGATCTATTGGCCCCATTGCTTTGGACCTACTGTAAAACACAGTGTATCAGGAGCCTGGGGCAGAGCAAAACTGGTCACCTCAGGACTGAGAAGAGAAAGGGAGAGGAGGAGACTGTGGTCCCACAATTTCCCTTGAGGTCATGACCCCAGGGACCTGAATTCTTCCCACTAGGCCCACCTCTTAAAGTTTCTATCATTTCTCAATATTGCCGAGCTGGGGACCAAACCTTTAACACATGAACTTTTGGGGAATGTCCCAGATCCAAACTATAGCATATGGCCTGTGGCATCGATTATACAGAGAAAGGAAAGCTAGGTCTGAAGAACCAACATGGACACTGTCTAGAAGGAACACCCACTACTGTCCCTTATGTTTCATGGCTCAGGAAAGTCACAGAGCCATTTGACCCAATTCAGAGAAGCACTGTGTGAAGAAATTGGTGGTGAGCTCTAGTTACATCAGTCACACGGGTGCTCGCAGTTGCTTTCACGACAGATGGAGAAACTGAAGCGAAGACTGGAGATCAGAGCACTTGCCCAAGATCATTCAGCAGGATTTCTATTTGGCCTTTGTGAATTAAGGAAGATGTCACTGAGCTTCTGCAAAAACTATCCAATGCCACTTAATATGTCAAAAGCAGCCACAGGGGTCGTGTAGGTAAAGAGGACTGGCTGTATTCCAATAAAACCCTATTTCCAAAGATATGGGGTGGGCCAGATTTGGCTGGCTGGCCATGATTTGTCGACCCTTAACTGAGAGTCCTTGCTTGTGACCTTGAGGTCACCCTGAGATCTGAAAACCAAAGTGATGCGCACAGTTGGATTGGAGCCGTTTTCTACCAAGTGCCTGCTGCAGCCTTACCTCCCTAGCTGGTCAGAGTTAGATGACCTGACAGCCTTCCCCGGGTCACCAACCTTGCACGCAGCCAGGGATGAAGGTAACCAGCTCCTCACTGGGGCCTGGCTAATTATTACTGTACAAGTTTAAAGGGAATGACAGACGGGTAATTTTCTTACTAAAAATGACAACAGGAACCCTACCAAGGACTAAGCAAGCCACTATTAAACCCCCATTAGCTGTGTGGGGTCATTTCTAATGGTACATTCACGAGGGACAATTGTTCTGCTTGCCTGTGCTAACCAGCAATTGAACTCAATGGGGAGCTCTGGGCACCACAACAGGCTTTTTTCTGGGCCACCTAACCCAGACCTTGTTTTTCCAGCTGACACTCTGCCTCTGTCAGCTAATTCCTGCTTTGGAAAATGCATTCCAGGCCTAATAAAGACTTTAAAGTCACACTATTTTCTCACCATGTTATTAAAACCCAAATGGCTTTGTGTATTCCTAACGCAACCAGGAGATCCTAGGGCTAGCTCAGAAATCGCTCGAAGGTCACGGGATTCTGGATTTCCCACTGGGGAGGCAGAGTCTGGGGTTTATTTGTGGGCTCATTGTTTTGGAGGGATTCAGGCTCTGCCAGGGCCTGGCCTTGAATTTGGGGTGATCGAAAGAGAAAATGGGGGCCATGGTCTTATCGGCACACATGTCCATCTGAAACTCTGTGAGTCGCTGTTTGCTGTCACCAGTTCCTTGCCAAAGCTGGCAAGCCATCCTGCCTCACAGATCCTCGATTTTCATGCAGGAAAATGGTGACAATGAAGCTTATGTCTCTGTGCTTTTAGGAGGGTGATAACGTGTGAGTGCCCGGAGGCCCTTCTGAATAGCAGCTAGCATGGCAGCAGGAAGACCCTAGGTTTGACGGAGCCAGAAATAGCTGGGAACTGGCTCCAGAAAACTGGCAGCATCTACCCAAGCCGGGCTCCCAGGATTCATTGGGAATTAGTGAAAAGAAGCAGTCATCAGCCAGAATGATTAGGAGAATGAGCAAGTGGTCCTGCCCACTGTGGGCCTTGTCCACTCTGGGATGGCGTCCAGTTCTCCCCCAGGCCTGGCAGAAGGAGGGTGTATGGGGCAGAGAGGGACTTTATCTCCAAGTTGCTTCTCGTCAGTGCTGCTCTGAACTGGGACCATGCCATGGAAGCCTGGGGATACCTGTGGATGTGGCCAGCAGGCAGGGCACTGAGGGTCAGGGCCCCAGATCCTCAGTGGCAGAGCTGCAAGCAGGGGACCACCTTCTAGAAGTTTTAGAAACATGGTTGGGATTGCAAATTCATTAAGAATTGACATGCCTTTTTTTGCACCTAAGAAAATTGAGGCCCGGTGACAGATGGTTGGTCATTTGTCTAGGGTAATGGAGATAGCAGAGAGGTGACCAGGCTAGGAACTGAACTCAGATCTCTTCCTACCAACCTGTCTGCTCTGACACCCCTTAAAAATGGAGCAGGCTATTGTCATATAAGACAATACTGCATGACCTTATATGAGGTACTAAAATAATTAAACTTACAGAAGCAGAAAGCAGAGTCCTGGTTGCCAGGTTTGGGGGTGAGGGCTGTTTAATGGACATAGTTTCATTCATGCAGAATCAAAAGGCTCTAGAAATCTGCTATACAAAAATGTGTATAGATTTAACAATCCTGCACCGTACACTTAAACATTTGTAGAAAAAATGGACCCCGTGTTTTGTGTGTGTGTGTGTGTGTGTGTGTGTGTGTGTGTGTGTGTCTGGGAATGGAACCCAGGGACATTCAGCCTCCGAGCTACACCCCCTGCCCTATTTTTGATTCTTTATTTTGAAACAGGGTCTCAATAAGTTGCAGAGGGCCTCACTAAGTAGCTGAGGGCCTCACTAAGTAGCTGAGGCTGTCCACAAACCTCAATCCTCCGGTCTCAGCCTCCCAAATGCTGGGATTACAACTGGCGTGTTTTTTTTTTTTTTTTTTAACTACAATAAATAACATGGTGGAAAGCTGGGGGTGTAGCTCAGTGGTAGAGTATACACTTAGCCTGCAAAGGCTCTGGGTTCCAACCTCGGCACTGTGCTATGTATATATAAACCAAACAGACCCTGGAATTGGATGGATATCGGTGGTGGAAAGACTGGAGCTATATTTGAATTGAGGTCAAGGAATCTGAGCTTAATCCAAGGAAAAATTGTTCCATATCCTGGTAAAACCCACATTGAAAAAGGGACCTGATCCAGACGACTGAATACAAACACTATTTTTTGCTTGATTTGCTTCTTAGAAAAACTTTAGCTTGCCAGGCATGGTGGTACACACTTGTAATCCCTGTACTTAAGGGGCTGATACAGGAAGATTGCAGGTTCCAAGCCAGCTTCAGCTACTTAGTGAGGATCTCCACAATTTAGTGAGACACTGTTTCTAAGTACAGAATAAAAAATAAAAAATAGGGCTGGGGGATGTAGCTCAGAGGTAGAATGCCCCTGGGTTCAATCCCCAATACCACAAAAAAAGAAAGAAAAAAAAAAAAAGGAAAAATTTCTGCTTCTGGCCCTGCCATTCCTTGGTTGTGTGTCCTTAAGCAAGTCACTTCCCCTCCCTGAGCTCTGATTGCCCCAGTGCAAAACCAAGGAATCATTTGTAAGCTATGAAGTGTTCCAGGAATGTAAAACTTTGACCAAAAGAATTTATTTGTTTGTTTGTAAAGCAAATTGAGGCGGAGAGCTCCCAGTTAGTGGCAGGTGCATTTCCATTCCTTACAAAAGGGTTAGAGAAAACCTCAAACACCAGGCAGCCATTCTGCAGAGCCTGGGTGTTCCTTCCCCTTCTAACAACTTCCCTGTGAACAGTCCTGGGGCAGCAAAGTCTCCTCCACTGAAATCTGCAATCCATTGCATTCCAGGCCAGCTCACCAATCATTAGCTCTGAGATTTTGTTTATCCTGCCCCAGTCTGGAATTTGGCCTCTTACAAAATCCCAGCTACAAAAGGAGAACAGGTTGGACCAAAACTGGTTAGTAAGTGAGAAAAAACCTCCCAGGGCCAGAATGCTCCTGAAACGGACAAGGGCCAGGCCCGCCCCCCAGGCTCCAGCACAGAGGAGGGTCTCAGCTGAACTTCCTAGTGATGTTGATCTGAGAGATGGAGGTGTGATCTGACCCCTGCAGTGGACAGCCCCAGCCAGAGAGCAGCCCCCCCCCCCACCAGTGTCCTGGCGGCATTGCCTTCAGGGACCTGCTGTGCCCCGTGAAGGGATCCACATTTGTTCGCACCTGGGGCAGGTTGTGGAATCCTCCAGACTTCCCTAAGGAGGCACACAGAAGCTGAGTCACATGCCTAAGGTCACGGAGGCAGCAGTGGAGGTGGTGTGGACGGCCAGCTGCCGTTGGGACCTGCTGGTGCTGGCCCATTTCTCCCTTTCCTTGGGATAACAAACCTTGCTGCCTTGCACCCTGGGCACAAGGGCCAGGACATCCAATCACAGGCCACACCCTCCCGGAGAAAATCAGCAACCAGTGCTTTTCTAAGCACCTTGTAACTCTGAACAAAGCCACTAATGCCTCATGCAAAGGACTGGATGGATCCCTCCAGACCCCCATGTTGACATCCTGTCCTTTAAGTTGATGGTGTTAGGAGAGGAGGCCCGCTCAAGATGGGTTTAGCACCCTCACAGAAGGACTCCAAAGACTCGCTACCTTCTGCACCCCGCCCAGGGACAGAATCAGCCTTCCGTGGCCTGGAAGAGGAAGACCCTTGCCAGAGTCCAACCAGGTTGGTATCCGGACCTCTGACTTCCAGCTTTGTAAGAAATAAATTTCTGTTGTCTATAAGCCAATGGTAGCTTGTTATAACAGTCTAAACTGATTACAATCCTTTAGGCAGCCCAGTGATATTATAGATCCCATTTCATGGATAAACAAACAGAAGCACAGCAAAGTTAAAAAAACGTCTTGAGGGTTCACAGGTAGTAGAAGTTCTGGGATTTCACCCGAGCAGCCTGGCTCAGAGTCTACCTGCAGAAACATCAGGCCTCCTGAGGTCACACTGTACTCTCTCCCTGGCTACTCCACTGCCCTGAGAGGTTTCTGTGAGAAACTCTCCTCTCTCTTCTGTGAGTCCTTGCCCCACTCTATTTCCAGCGGCTTTGGAACAATCAAATCAGGTCAACCTGCTTCTCAGAGCTTCTGAATCGCCCTCTGTATCCAACAGGATTCAGTCCAAATATGCAGCTGGCTACAGGAGTCATTCTATGTCCCCTTGGCAGTTCGACTGTACACACGTGGACACACACACACACACACACACACACACACACACACACCTACCCTGTAGAAAAACCAGACTAATCACAGTTTAAAAAAAAAAACAATCAGCAGGGCATGGTGGCGCACGCTTGTAATCCCTGCCCTTGGGAGGCTGAGACAGGAGGATCTCACAGGTTCGAAGCCAGCCTCAGCTACTTCATGAGGCTCTCAGCAGCTTAGTGAGACCCTGTTTCCAAATAAAATATAAAATAGGTCTGGGAGTATAGCCCGAAGGTAGAAAGCCTCTGGGTTCCACCCCCAGTAATATAAAAAAAAAATCAGCTTTCTAGGGCAGCACCATTAATACACAGTGTGCATGCCACATATGGACTTTATAATTTCCTAGTACCCATATTAAGTAAAAGAAAGCTGATGAAAATAATGTTAGTAGCATATTTGATATATTTACAATATTAACATTTCAACATGCGATCAATCAAAAACCAACTATGAATGTGTGTGTGTGTTTTTAATTCGTGTTTCCAATTTGGCAACCTGGTACGTATTTCATGCTTATGGGACATCTCGACTTGTAATAACCATAGGTTTCTAGATTGGGATTGGGCAGTGGAGTTTTAGAATAAGGCTTCAAAATTATTTATTTTGAAAATTATTTATATTTACATCGAATGATATTTATATTTATATTGTATTTATATTGTACAATATCTCAGGGTTAATAGTTTGAGCCTGCTTAGAGGCAATAGGACAGGCACCCCAGTTCCCCACTCTTCCTTCCCTCCAAATAAACCCCTTAAGGGCTGGGACAGTCAGGAGCCTTAGGCATACTGGGAAAGGCAACCTGTCTGGGGATTTCAGCCCGTTTCTCCTGAAGCTGACACTAGGTATCTTTGTTCAGTCCACAGTCTATGCAACCATCTTCAGAGGCTTGTTGAGGGACAAGGTATCAATTTTTGGACACACCTGGATTCAGGCCTGGTGTACGGGGCTGCTAAGCTCTGTGCTGGCGCTTCCAAGCTGTTTATTATTATTAATATTATTTTGACTTTTCTTCACTGCTCCTTTTCATTACCTTCTACCAGGTGCAGCCTGCCCTGGGGCCTCCTAAGCAATAAGTTAGGTGCACAGTTTCCTGAGGGCAGACCCAGCAGAGCAGCCACAGCCTGTTACAGATGTAAATTCTCAGGCCCCACCCCAGGCAACTGAATGAGAAACCGAAGGTGGGGAGGCACGGGAGTTCACCAAGCTTCCAGGAGATGCCAAGGCTTCCAGGTACAGTGGCAGGGACAGGCCACCTGCCCTTCACCCAGCCCCACACCGCAAGAGGGGAGACTGAGGTGGAGTCTCAGTGGCAGGGCCAGGCCCCAGGCTAGTGCATGCTGGGCAGAAACAGCCTTGGAACTCAGATCTGACTCTGGAGGCCACCGTTGCAACTGCTCTGCTGGGCCTCTTCTTCAACTTCTGTGCTACTGAAAGGGACAAGACTTTGGTTTTAAAGTATGTCCTCCCCTCTCCCTCACATTCATATTGGACTCCTTCTGGACTGGGCTCCTCATCCATCCCAGCTCCCATGCTGGACACCAGGGCCACAAAGATAATTGAGGGTGGCTTCTCGCTCTTAAGGGGCTCATGGAAGAGTCAATGCTTCCTCAGGGAGGTGCAAGAAACCCCAAACAGTGGGACCAAGGTACATAGATGATTGGGAATTAGGGAGAAAGGCTTTCTCAGTAGTAATGTATGGTTCAACTTCCCCATTACCTGGAACTATTTCTTCATCATTAATGTCTCTGGAAACAGAATTCCCATTCTTTCGTTTTGGATACTAACTTGGCCTCCTATTCTTTACTTGTTAGCTGAATTCTAACAGAGAAAATTGGAGTGACTTACTTGCATCTGCCTTTTAGGGGTGAAGATGTTGTGATAATTCTGGAAACTGGAAGTGAAGACCAATGACAATTTTGTAAGGTCAGATGTCCACGCAGCCTAGATGTCTACTTGGGCTTCTCTGCTTGATCTTCTTGGGTCACTGTATTAGGCAGCACTGTATTAGGTATGCTGTTGGCTGCAAGTCACTAAAAACATGACCCAGAGGCATATCCTCTTTATTTCTAACAAGAAGTCTACAGTGAGCAGCTGGTAGTCATGACTCAGAAGCTTAGCAATGCCAGGGCCAGTGACATTACCAAGTTCAAGGGACCTTGGCCTCTATCTCACGTTTGTCCCTCAGATTCACATGATGCCCATGGCAGGTGCTATCACATCACATCCGTGATCCAGGTAGGATGAAGGGGAGAGATGTTGTAAAAGCTAGGTCTTTATTATTATTATTATTATTATTATTAGTAGTAGTAGTAGTAGTAGTAGTAGTAGTAGTATGCAAAATATTTCCTAGAAGCCCCCACAATAGTCTGCCTCTTCATCCCTACTGGCCTCAAGGAATACTTGGAAAATATTGTTACAATCAGCTGAGACTTGGCAATTTTTTCTGGAGGCTAGACATGGTTCTGTTAGCCCGGGAAAAGTGGAGAATGATCTCCAGATCGGAAATGAACAGTGTGTACTAGATCACCAGCACCATCCTGCCACAGCTGTCCTCTTCCCCATCAACTCCATCAGAGGTGATACCAATGCTCTTTACCACACACTAGCCCCCATGGTTTCTTACGGGAATCTCCTTACCCAGTCCTCAGAGTGGTCCCCAGAAGTTAGTTCTTTCATGCCACCTAAGAGGTAAAGAAGGAGATGGACAGCCACGTGGCCTAGCCAGTGTCACTCAGCATCTCCGTGGAGAAAGGGAATTTGAGCCCAGGGCTGTATGTAGCCATAGCCCATGTTATTTACCATCTAGAAAGACTATCCCCAGAGAGATGGGTATTTCTAGTTAGAGCAACCCCGTGCCACAGTCTTGACAGCCTGTAACTCTCTCCCTCCATCCTGTGATTTTCTGTGGCCTTGCCCTCTCTGTCCTACCTGTGTTCAGCCTCTCTGTGTGAGCCCAATGCCTTTTATACATCTACCCAGGCTGGAAACTGAACCTCATCATAACTTTACAAAGTGTCTACGAGCAGTTTGCTAACTAGCCTACACTGAGTATTTGAGGGTCAAAAGAAGAAGGGCTACTTAAGTGTCTATAGCCTTTTGTCATCTTACTGGACTTCAAGTTATCTCTTTCCTTCCCACATCTGTTGCTTCCTCCTTCCTTCCCAGAATTCCCCAGAAATTCCAATTTGGGAGGTCTATGTTTTATTGTGAATTGAACCCAGTGTTGTTTTACCTCTGAGCTCAATTATTTATTTATTTATTTATTTATTTATTTATTTATTTATTTAGAAACAGGACCTCACTAATTTGCCAAGGGTCTCGCTAAATTGCTGAGGCTGATATTCAACCTGTGATTCCCCCTGTCTCAGCATCCCAACTACTGGGAAAGAATTCCAATTTTTTTTGCCTCTCTGATGCAAGGTAGTTGGCCATTGCTATGGTTTGGATATAGTTAAGGTGTATCCCAAGGGTTCATGTATTGGAATCTTGGTCCTCAGTGTCAAAAGAAGGTGAGAACTTTGAGAGGTAGGTCCTGCTGGGAGGTTTGCAGATCATCGGGGATAATGCTCTTACAAGGAACTGAAGAAATTCATGTGGAGTCCTGGCTAGGTCTCATGAGAGGAAGTTGTTATAAAGAGCCTCCTTCACCGGGCGCAGTGGCGCATGCTTGTAATCCCTGCGCTTGGGAGGTGGAGACAGGAGTATCGTCCAGGTTCGAAGCCAGCCTTGCTGGCTTATGAGACTCTGTTTCCAAATAAAAATAAAAAATAGGTCTGGGAGTGTAGCCCGGAGGTAGAAGGGTTCCATCCCCAGTACCACCAAACAAATAAATAAATAAATAAATAAATAAATAAATAAATAAAGCCTCCTTCTGCTCTCTCTTCCTGTCTGCCATGTGAAATACCCCCCTGCATGCACTTTTGCCATGGTGCAATTCCTCATAATGTGATGCTGCCAAAGCCAGAGGCAGTGCCATGCTGCTTGGACTGTCATCTTCTCAAACCATGAGCTCAGTCAGTCTCTCTTCTTTATAAAATCACCTACATTTAGGTATTTCCTTATAGCATGGAAGTCAATCAGTAATAAGATTCATAATTATTATTCTAGTCTCAAGTGCTTTTGCAAACTTTTCAAAGTGCTGGCAGCTGAGTACAGGATCCCCATTTTACAGCCTCTACTCCCCTAAAAACCTAGAGTTGGAAATGATGATTTTTTTTCCTGTTCTATATATTCAGTGGTAGTTCTTATAATGTTAATTATACATGTAGTTAGCCATGGAAGAGAGGTAAAATACAAACAATGCAATTCAGAAATGTAATTAGTGTCAGCCTGCAGACCTCCCTCCTCCTGCAAATACTGCTTTTCCCCAAACCCCACACCTGCGGTCACAACGTCCAGCCCTCTCCTGCCCTCGTATCCATGAGATTTCTTCCTCTAAACAACTCATCAAAGAGATGAACATGAAAACAACACTGAAGTGCCAGTTCCACGTATGCTGACACAGTACATAACATTATAATATCCATTGCACAAACCCTTCGACAACAACTTGGCAGCGAATTGTGGGAGCTATTTAAAAATGCTCGTAGCCTTTGACCTGGAATTTATCCTACAGAAATAATTCCCTAGAGGGGAAAAAAAAAAAAACCTGTCACAAGCATGTTCATTGTAGCAGTGTCTATAATAGCTCCAAATTGCTAACCTAAAAATCAAATGACAGAGAAAGGTGAAGGTAAATACAGTACCTCGAAGCAGTATAATATTATGCAGTCATTAAAAATGATGGGAAGATTATGTAGCAACACGAAAAGTGCTTGTAATTTGGTGTTCAGTTAAAAAGGCAAAATATCAGATTGTCTTTCTGCAAGTTTTCCCAGACCCCCTTGACTTATGTTAACCAAATCTCTATCTGTCTTGTCTTTGCCATCTCTTTTCTGGGTCCAGCCCAGTTCAGGCCTCACCATTACTGGTGCACAAAGAATGAAGTCCTTAGCGTCCACGCACTCATCGTCTACACGTTCCCCTCTGGTCCTGGGTGATGTGTTTTTGGAAGATAGTCACTCCATCTTATCCCCTGTTGTCTGGCACTTAATAAAAATGTACAAAATGTTTGCTGAATTGAAGAATCTATGACAATAATTGTGGCGTCTACTATGTAGCAGGTATCCTGCTTGACATTTCCCATGTATTATACATAAAACACATCATTTTATTCCGAAACAATTCTATGAGGTTTATACTATTATTATATCTGTAAAGATGAAGTCGTCTTGAATCTAAGATCGTGCTTATTGTTTTGTGTGTGTGTGTGTGTGGGGGGGTTGTTACTGGTGATTGAACCCAGAGTAATTCTACCTCTAAGCTACACCCTGGCTGATTTTTTTTTTAAGAGTCACCCTAGGTTGCTGAGAGTCTCACTAAGTTGCTGAGGCTAGTCTTAAACCTGTGCTGTTCCTGTCTCAGCCTCCCAAGTACTGACATTAAAATGTGCACCACCAAGCCTATCTAGACCATGCATTTGTTAAGGTGAGGTAGGAAAATAGGATTTGAATACAAGTTTGTCTGACTTCAGAGCAAGTATTTCATATTTCATTCAAGATAATAGGTGTGTGTATATGTACATACCTACATTATTATTATTATTATTATTATTATTATTATTATTATTATTTTGCAGTACTGGGAATGGAACCTTTGGGGCATTCTACCTCTGAGCAACACTCTCAGCCCTAATTTTTTATTCTTTATTTTTTGTTTTTTTCCTGATTTACTATGTGTGATTTATTTTTTTTAATTTTTTTATTTTTATGTGGAACATATTGAAATGGCACACATTTAGACTGTACTTGCTGTCCTCTCCCTCCCCTGCTTCCCCTTCCCACCTCCCAACAATGAGTGTCCAGTTTAACCTAGACATACTTTTACACATATTCAGATGTAGCTCCTCCATTAATCAACCTCAGCCTTCTTCCTCTCCTATCCTTCCATTCTAGCTTTGCTGAGGTTTCCCCTCCATTATCTGGAGTCCCTCTAGTATGCCTAATACTCCCTAGTTTGGGCATATTAGAGAAAACATATGTCCCTTCTCTTTCTGTGCTTGGCTGATCTCACTTAACATAATGTTCTACAGGACTTTCCATCTTCTTGAGAATGACATGATTTTGTTCTTTATAGCTGAGTAGAATTCCATTGTGTGTATTTCCCATAATTTTGCAATCCATTCATCTGTTGATGGAGACCTAGGTTGGTTCCATATTTTGGCTATTACAAATTGTCCTGCAATGAACATGGGTATGCATATGTTGCTGTAGTTCTCTGATTTCAAACCCTTTGTAAAAATACCCAGGAGTGGTATAGCCAGATCATGTGGTGGATCTATTCCCAGTTTTCTAAGGAATCTCCACATTGATCTCCATAGCAGCTGAACTGGTTTGTATTCTCACCAACAGTTTTCCTCTTTCCCCACATCCTTGCCAGCATTTGTTGTTATTTGATTTCTTTATATTTGATTTCTTTATAGTTGCCACTCTGATTTGGGTTAGATTTTTGAAAAAGGGTCTCACTGAGTTGAGAAGGGCCTCGCTAAGTAGCTGAAGCTTTTCGCGAACCGTGATCCTTTGGTCTCCACCTCCTGAATGCTGGGTTTACAAGCATGTGCCACCACACCCGACCTACTTATGATGATACATGCAGACAGGAAGAAACATGGAAAAACCAAATTAAATCATTTATTTGACTGGTAAGGAATGAGATGTCAGATGAGCGATTTCTTCTGCCTCTCTGTTTTGTGTTTCTTTAGAAATTAAGGTGAGGTGAAAGAAAAGAACTTCCCTATGTTCCAATTTTGGAGTTAAATCTTAGTAGTCTGAACATCTTAAAGAGAGGCAAACTCCTTTGACCAGTTAACTCCTTTTTTGTCTCCCTGGGAGGGCACAGGGGACATCCAATTCCAGAGACATGGTCATATATAAGACCTGAAAACAGAAAGTATCTACTGCAACTTGGCATGCTGCTCACTGGGCTAGGCCCACCTGCCACCACACAAGTGAGTGCACACATCCTGTCATTCTGCCCTTGGAGGAAGCTGCCCAGCTGATATTCCAGGTCCATTTTCATCACAGGGCGTGTGTGCTGGTTGAGGCCAGGCACGCAGACAAACAGAGGGAAGCATGTGCCATGGCCATCATATTCATTGACATCAGAGGCTTTAGAAGGCTGATAGCATCTCTACAGGACTTGAAATAAAATTCCAAGCATATATCGGCCACACTGTTTTAAGCCTGCTGATAATTCCCACTCTGCCTATATGTTATAAATTAATACTTTAATAAATCCTATAATTATCTTGTGAATAGTACATAATTATATTGCTTTGTAATTATTTTTAGTGTTGAAAACATAAATTTCTTAGATGCAAATGTTTAAAATATATTTCATTTTCCTAATTTTTTTTCCTCAGCATATAACCAATAAAAAATAATAACCCCCATAGGAAAAATAAAAATGAAAGTGGCCCACACCCCATTTGCTCCCTAAGAAATCCAGGCTCCTGGTGTCAGAGCCTGACTCAAAAAGAGACAAGCTTTGCTGACCTCACTTTTGAATGTTCAATGGGCTTGGAGATAGAACATAGTCTTTATAATGAAAGTAAAATAAATAGGAAAAAGTAGAACATAAAAGGAATCAAAAATCTACTATTAAAAGAGAAATGGGGAGCTTCCATCTCAAAAATAGAAACCAACCCCATTCATTTATCTCTGCTTCATCCTCAAATCCCACTAAAATGACACCAGAATAAAAAGAGAGTAAATTTACAAAGACAAAGAAAATAGGAGCTTTGATATATCAACTAACTTTTTGAAAAAATCAAAGCTGATGGACGAACAGTAACTTCCTTTGACAAACAGAGTAAAACTTAACTGGAGCCCATAAGAGAGAAGTCAGAGACCACAGGACATCTTAGAAGTTGGAGACAGACACCAGTTAGGTCTGTGGTAGGCTGAAGAGTAGGGTGGAAAACAATAAGGGATACCAGTACCATCATCACCACTGCCATCAAATGCCATCACCGACTCCTCTAGTGCCATCAACAGCACCACCACCATCACTGTTATCAACGCTACCATCACCACCATCACAACCATCATCACCACCACCCTCAGCAGCACTAAAACCACCACCACCACCATCTCCACCCCACCACCATCATTGCTGCTCCCGACCCCACCACCATCATTGCTATCAACGCCACCATCATCACCATCACCACCACCACCGTCACCAGCGCCACAACCGCCATCAGCAGCACTATCACCATCACCACCACCATCACTCCTTAACCCGGCCAGAACATCTATGCAAATGTTCTTCCTTTCACAATAAAATACTGGCTGCTTTGTTTAGAGGGAATATAAATTAGGGAGACACTAGGCACCATTGAGCATAGGGACAGAAGACTTCATTTTGTGGGAATACAAAATGAAAATTTTATATTTGGTAGTGAGAACCTCACTGGCTGCTGGGACAATGGCCCCCAGGCAGGAGACTGAAGAACATTCTAAGGAAGCTGACCAGCTTAAAAGCAAAAGCAGCTCATCACTTTTTCACCCAATAGTGAAGTTCAACAGTGAACAAGCCCCAATCATGGACTTCCAAATAGCACTCCAGATATCACACAGGAACCCTAGCCAGTCACTAGGCAATCTAGAAAGTCTCTGGAACAAAACAAACAGAAAAACAAAGAAACCCAAAGTTGACAGAAAATGCCAAGACAGACAAAAACTGCTAAGGAACAAGAACAACATTGATTTGCCACAAGGGAAAAGTGAACCTTTCATCCCTAAGAACAAGTAGATAGGGAAATGAAAGACCAGAGGATGAAAAAGAGCTCTTGTCAAAAAAGAGAAGACAGAGATCCTGGGGTCCTTTTCTCCTCCCAGAGCCAAGGGATGGTGACATATGAGAAGACTAAGTAGCATACTTTTGGTATCAGAGATTCTCATTCCCATCAACTGTGCCAAAGATACATTTAAAAAACAGTAGATTTGGCTACGAGGTTAGGTCCTAGTACTTGTTGTACATCCCCCCCCCACACAATAATCCTGCTATATGTTAATTATATCCTCATTTTATACACTGAATCTTACAAAGGTACAGTAGGAGTTTGGACCATACGAAATAATCAGTAACATAGTTCATAAATGGTGGAATGCCAGAAATTTCCATGTTCACCAATATATATGGTCCCAGGTTCTACTGCAAGTTTTTTTGGCTAAATATATAAAATGTTAGAAGTTGTCATCATCTGGGGCCTTGAATTTAAAAGAAAAAAATATGTTTATAGTGGTGGCTGGAGTCCTGCTTTCTAGGTTGACTGTGGTCAATTTGCAGCAAAAGCATACATTAATGGTGTGTGTGTGTGTGTGTGTGTGTGTGTGTGTGTACGTGCGTGTGTGTTAGGTGAAGAAATCAATTCACTGTACCACCCCAAATTACAAAGAAACACAGAACGAGAGTTGGTGGGAGTGTGGGCTGGGAACAGAAATCTCATTGCTGGCTCCTTTTGCTAGGCTGGCTCTGTACGTAGGAGTAACACTTCGGAGAAAAGCAGAATTCCTTAGGTTCCAGGCAGCAAGAAACTTCATGTTTCTAAATGACTGTCCTTGCAAAATGCTGGCTTGGCCACTTTCTCCCTGCTCAGTTGGACGAAATCTTTGAGGGGTAGACACTCAGCAGTAATTTCTTTGGCCATTCATCTTAGAGAATAACAAATCCTCCCCAGACACTTATAATCTCAAGAATGGTCTCATTTCCATAATTAAAGTTTCCAGTCTGGGTAACTGCAGAAACTCCCAACTGTATTGAAAGTGAAGCATGTCTCCCCCTTCACCCCAGTGGGCTGGCTCCAGGCTGAGAGCCCCGCTTGGGGAAAGCAGGAAGGGGGTCCTCCTTCTCCTCTTCCACTCCTTAGGGTTGCTGGGCTCCTCGGGGTAATATGGAGGGTAGGTTCTGGGAGAGCTGACTCTGGCTTCAGCAGAGCTTTAACCCTGACTCTCTTTGGGTTCCTGGAGACTTTATTGGGGATCTTCCACCTGCAATTCCTGTAAGGCAGGATCATCTCTGCTGCCTGGCTGCAGGCCAGCTCCACCTCCCCTGCAGACGGACGTCTCCTTGCGGTCCTCGCCCCAGGATGGACTTTGGGGGTAGCTTCCAGAGAGTGTCTCTTGTGCATGGTCCGCATGTGCAGGACAGTGCTGCACTCTGCCCCGTCACGTCAAGCACTGGACATTCCACCTCAGTGCCCCCTCTCTCCTGGCAGGCTGAATGGCCAGTCCAACCTCCTCAACCTCTCCACTCTTTTTCACTCAGCACAATGTCTTCAAGGTTTATCCATGTTGGAGCACGGGTCAGAATTTTCTTTCTTTTCAAGGATAAATAATATTCCACTGTATGTCTAGACCGTGTTTTGTTCATTCATTTGTCTGTCCTTGGCTATTCGGGTGGCTTCTACCTCTTGGTAACCTTGGAGATGCCGCTACAAACATGAGCGTACTGTGAGACTCTGCTTTCAACACTTTTCTATGCTTAGGGTCAGAAAGCTAGATTTTGTTTCCCACCTTTGTAATTCCAGTGTAGGTAGAGTAGCCCTTAAGTTGGTTGTATCTACTGGATATACATATATGTGCCTGGTAGGTGTGTGTGATGGAAGAAATTAAGTGTACATGGGTCAGATCTTGATAGGTACGGTAGACAAAAATAACTAACGCAAGGTGAGTGGTAGAGCAGAGCGAGAGATGAGGGGTCTGTGGGGGGACTCTTTAAAAAAGAGTGCAGACAGTTCTCTCTGATAAAATGACCTATGCATAGAGCTATGGAGGAATCAAGGGAGTGTACTGCAGATACAGTCAGCAGGAGGAGGGTTCTGGGCAGACGGAGTGCAAAAGCCCTGGGGCAGGAGTCTGCTCAGCTTGTTCACAGAACTAGAAGGACAGGCAAGCTGGAACAGAGGGGCCAATGGGACAAGTTAGGCCACTGAGATTTTTAATCAGAGAATAGATGTGGTCTTATATTTTCAGAGGATCATTCTGATTGCTACTTGGGAAATAAGAGATTGAGAGGTAGGCTTGAGAGAGAAGTTGGGAGATCACTCCTCAGCACAACTACACACGTGCAGGCAGCAGGGTTCCAAACAAGATGGCAGCAGGGAAGCCACCTGGAAGATGCTAGATGTGTTCTGAAGGATGGACAGATGGAGTCTATTGATGTACAGGATGTGGGATGAGAGGGAGAGAGAGAGAGAAGTTAAAGATGACTCCAAGTCTTCTGTTCTGCACAATTGGAGTTGCTATGTGCTGAGATGGAAAGCTTATTTTTGAATGTATTCAATTTTGGAGCTCTTGGTCATTAAAATGTGGAGTTAGACATCCACACGGAGGCATTGAGCAGGAGAACAGTGAGAGGTTTCAGGGGAGAGATCCAGGAGAAAGGCATGAACTTAGGAGTCATGAGTGGGTTGATGGTATTTGAAGTCAACTGAAAACAGAAGAGAAGCTGCCACTGGGCCCTGGCCCGTTAGCATCACAAGAGGAGGGAGGTGAGAAACCAGCGAGGTTTGTTGATGCCGGGGAGGTAGTGAGGGAACTGAGACAGCAGAGGCCCTGAGCCAGATGAAAAGAGGGTTTCAGGAGGCAAAGAATGGTCACCTGTGATAAAGGCCACTGACATTGAGGCAGGCCATTGGATTTAGCAACAGGAAGGGCATCCCAGGGTTGGGGAAGAGACTTTATTCAGAATGGAGATGATCAAACACAGCCTTTTTTAAGAGTTTGGAATTGTTACTCCCCTGGGTACAGTGGCAGATGCCTGTAATCCCAGTATTGGGGGGCTGAGACAGGAGGATCGCAGGAATAAGGCCAGCCTTAGCATCTTTGTGAGACCCTCAATAACTTAGTCAGACTCTGTTTCAAAATAAAAAATAAGCCGGGCGTGGTGGTGCACGCTTGTAATCCCCACACTTGGGAGGCGGAGACAGGAGGATCACGCTGTTTCGGAGCCAGCCTCGCTGACTTAAGAGACCCTGTTTCCAAATAAAAATATAAAAAAATATATAAAATATAAAAAATATAAAAAATTATAAAAAATATAAAATAGGTCTGGGAGTGTAGCCCGGAGGTAGAAGGGCTTCCAGGAACCCCAGTACCACACACACAAAAAAAACCCCACAAAATAAAAAAATAAGAAGTTCTGAGGGTGTGGCTCTGTGGTAGAATGCCCCCAGCTTTAATATTCAGTACAGAGAAGAAGAGGAAGAGGAAGAAGAAGAGGAGGAGGAGGAAGAGGAGGAGGAAGAGGAGGAGGAGGATGTTGTTACTCTTTGAGTATGTGTTTCACTTGTTCAATCTAACATACGTTTACTTAGCACTTGTGATAACAAAAGCATAGATTCATATTTATCAAGCACATATCATGTCCAGACACTGATTTCTCACGAGTAGCTCAGCAATACTCAATGTCCATTCCAAGAGAGTGGTAAAATTGTGCTCTCGTTCATGTAGAATCCAAGTGTACAGTTCACTGGTGCTAAGTGTATCCACATTGCTGTACAACCAGTTCCCAGAACTTTTTCATCTGGCAAAACTGCGTGTACATTAAATTCCTCATTTCCAGCCGGGCGCGGTGGCGCACGCTTGTAATCCCCGCGTTTGGGAGGCAGAGACAGGAGGATCATGCAGGTTCGTAGCCAGCCTTGCTGCCTTAGGAGACCCTGTTTCCAAATAAAAAAATATACAAAAAATAGGTCTGGAAGTGAAGCCTGGAGGTAGAAGGGTTTCCAGGAACCCCAGTACCACCAAAAAATTAAAATAAAATCTCATTTCCCTTCCCCCTGCCTCTAGCAACAGTCTACATTTTGTGCATATGAATTAGGCTATTTAAAATACTCCATAAAAGTGAAATCATATAGTTTTTGTCTTTTTTTTGACTCTTTGGTCTCATCTAACATGTCTTTAAGATTCATGTTGACTTCCGGGAAGATGGCGACCGAGAAAAGCGGGGCTTAAGAGCCCCGCTAACAACCAATCTCCATTACCACAAAACCAGCGCCTTTCATAGCCAGAAAACACCAGCACCAGAAAAACAAAAAAACCACCAGGCTCCAGAGAGAAAGCGGACTGAGAACAGAGCTCAGGGCCACAGAGGAGACACACGCGCCCGAGGACGCGGCAGCAGCACCATACTGCCAGCGGCAGCGGCGAACTCAACGGACGGCTACAGCAAGCCGAGGTGAGCCGCTGAGGAACAGCCAGGCGGGATCTTTCAGCGCAGAGAGCATTTAAAGCTCCCAGTGGCCAAGCTCAGCACACGCTGCAGGGATTCAGAGTGGAAATCAAAACCAGAGAAGAAAAAATACGCCAGCCTCACGGCCGAGGGCGTGGCAGAGGCGCCATATTGCCACCGGCGGCGGCAGCAGCAGTGAATTCACCGAGTCCAGTACAGCTACATCTGCGTACTCAAGAACAGTGAGTCAAATTGCGGGCCACAGAGGAGAAATCCCAGTACTGTACCTCCTGGGACTTGACCCAGTGAGGGAGTGGTGGTGGCAGAGATATCACACCATAGGAGAACGTGCAACCTGGCACCCCCCATAGTTTAAAGCAGCCTCTATCGACTCCCTGGGTCAGAGACTCTGTGATACAACCCAGTAAAGAAGTAGTGGGGTCTGAGATAATACAGACTCGAGATCCAGAGCACCTTAAGTGAAGCCATAGTGACCCAAGGGAAGAACCCAGAGAAGGCACAAACTTCCGAAATCATGGGAAAGAGCAATAACACTGGAGTAATGAATGCGCACAACCCCACAACATCAGAACCCGATAAAACAGAAAATCAGAGATTTCTAGAAGATCAAATCAGGAAAATAACTGTAGAAATAATAGAGGTGCTTCGAAAAGAACTCAGAGAGAGCCAAAAAGAGATAAAGGATGCAATTAATGAAGTAAAGGCCTCAATTCAAAGCACAAACAACCGATTAGACCACATGGAGAACAGAATCTCGCTCTTAGAAGATGAGCAATCCAAAAATGAACGCATAGTTTCTAATCTAGAAAAAAATATCCAACAGCAGGAATCTGACATTGAAGAAATATGGGCCCATCTTAAGAGAGCTAACCTAAGAATAATTGGAATAGAGGAGGGAAAAGAAAGTGAAACCAAAGGGATCAACAATCTCTTCAAGGAAGTAATAGCAGAAAATTTTCCAAATATAGAGCAAGAGGTTGATACACAGATCCAGGAAACTTATAGAACTCCCGTTAGAGAGGATCAGAGAAGAGGATCCCCACGCCACATAATTGTCAAAATGACCAATGTGGAAGCCAAGCAGAGAATCTTAAAGGCAACAAAAACAAAGGGCCAAGTGACATTCAGAGGCAAACCAATTAGAATCACTCCAGACTTCCCAAACCAAGTCATGAGAGCCAGAAGGGCTTGGAGTAACATATTCCAAACTCTGAAAGAAAACAACTTCCAGCCAAAAATTTCCTATCCAGCAAAACTTTCTATCAAATTAGATGGAAAAATAAGAAGCTTCCATGACAAACAGAAACTGAAGGAATTTATGTCTTCAAAACCAGCGCTAGAGAAAATACTCAAAGAGATTAACTACAAAGAAGAAATAGGTAACACTCACCAGAACCAGAGAAACAAGATTTTCCATCCAACAGACAACTAAGATTGGTTATCTGTGGAGATTCATTATTTATGTTAGTCTTTACCTATCTCTAAATCGTATTGTTTGCCTTTATTGTTGTTAATTTTTAGGATTTCTAGTTGGAATATTAATATACCTTCAGATATAGCATTTGGAAATATTTTATCCAATTCTGTTAGTAACTTTTAACTCTGTTTACATTGTCTTTGGATATACAATATTTTTTTTATTTTTTAGGGAGTTTTTATATTCTTCTGTTGCCTGTGCCATTGAAATCATAACCAAGAAATCACTGCCAATTTCAATGTTGTGAGGTTTTATGACCCAGATTTTCTTCTAAAAGTTTATAGTCTTAAGATTTATATTTAGATCTTTTATCTATTTTGAGTTAATACTTGTATGTGGGATTAGGTAAGGGTCCAATTTTATTCTTTTCCATGTAAGTATTATTTTTCAACAATATTTAGTTAAAAGATTATTATTTCCACCACCAAATGTTCGTGGAAACCTTGTTAAAAATAACTTGACAATATAGGGAAGAATTTAGCTCTAGGCTTGTATTTAACTCCAATGGTTTATATATCTGCCTTTAGAACAGTATTACACTGTTTCAATTTTTGTAGCTTTATATGGTTTGAAATCAGAAAATATATATCTGCTAGCTTTGTTCTTTTTCAAGATCGTTTTGGGTATCTAGAATTCATATTCCATATTAGGATAGATTTTTTTTTCTGAAAAATAAATATATGAATATATGATAGTTTCACCTAAAAAAAAACAGAAAAAATATGCTCTGGTAGGAAAGAAAGCAAAAAGAAATATTGAAATGTTATCTTTAAGTTATCAAAAGCTTGGTATCAGACAAATGAAACTGTTATGTGAGATTAACATTTTTAATTTTGGATAAATTGCTATAATACTAGATGTCAACCACTAAGCCAAGCATGGGAAGGAGGGATGGGGAGGGAATGGGGTGGGGATCGGGTGGGGGCTGACTGGGCGATGTGTGCATGTATGTCTACAAAAGTTTGTATCCCACTATGATGTATGAATACAGTGCACCAATAAAATAAAATTAAAAAATTTAAAAAAAAAGAAATTAAAAAAAAAAGATTCATGTTGAGCTGAGCATGGTTGAACATGCTTGCGATCCCAGTATTTGGGATGCTGAGATAGGAGGATCATAAATAAAATAGGGCTGGGGTATAGCTCAGAGGTAGAATGCCCCTGGATTCCAGTCTCAGCAACACACACACACACACACACACACACACACACACACACATTCATGTTGTAGCATGGATCAGTTTAGTTTCTTTTTAAGACTTGAATAATATTCTATTATATGTGTAAACCACATTTTTTAAAAAATCTCCATTCATTCAGGGATTCTTGGGTTGTTTTTGCCTCTCGGCTATTGTGAATAAAGCTACTATGGGTATGGGTGTGCAGATATCTCTTCAAGGTTCTGCTGTCAATTCTTCTGGATATACATTGGAAGTCCAGATCTTTAACTTGTGCACTATTAGTACGGCAATGGCTAGACAGGGTAATTCCCCCTTGGCAGGGAGCACTGACACTGAGTAGCCAACAGCAGGTATTCTGAGTGTCATGCCCAATGACCAAGGTCTTAAGGAACCATAGATGGGAATGCTCCCTGCATGCGCTGAAAGGGGAAGGAAAGGGGAAGAGACAGAGCTTGCCCCTGGTTGCTCAGAGTCTTAAAGAGTAGCCGTAGTTTGTGTCTTGAGTGTCCTCTGAAGGCTCTTGTATCAGAGGCTTGGTCACCAGCCTGTGGCACGACTGGGATGTGGTGGACCGTTTGAGAGGTGTCTCCTGGTGGAAGGAAGTTAGGTCACTGTGCCCTTGAGGGGATATTGAGTCCCCGCCCCTTCCTGTCTTTCTCTTGCTTCCTGGATGCCTCAGGGGAGGTAAACAGATCTCTGCCACAGGCTTTGGCCATGATGCACTGTGCCACCACAGGCCCAAAGCAGCAGAGCTAAGGGACCATGGACCAAAACCTTTGACACTGTGAGCTAAGTAAATCTTTCCTCCTTATAGATTGATTAGCTCAGGTGTTTTGTCAGAGTACCAAAACACTGACAACACCGCAGCCAGCCTTATTAATCAAAGGGACTCAAACTCGTGGTCTTCATGTACCCAGAGCAGATGGAATAATTGTGCTAGTTCTACAGCAGCAAATGATGATGATGACACTCTGGATGCTGATGGTAAGTCTCCTTCACTGAGTGTTGACCCTGAACTAGACGCCGCGTTGAGAGCTTAGCACACGTTCTCCCACTGAATCCTTACACAACTGTGCCGTGTATCAGCTTCCTTCCACAGATTAGGAAACCGAGGTTCAGGGAGGTGAGCTCCTCTGCCCAGACATACAGCTGGTGACAGAGGTGGTTGGAGTCAAGTCAGCCCTGCCCAACTCTCAGGTCAACACCCTCACAACACAGCACCCGCCTGCCCTGGGGCTGCCCAGTCCCTGTGGCCTTCCCTCTGCTGTGTACTGAGTAGTGAAGTCAGAGTCAGTACAGGGGGCAACGGGGGCCACACCCTTCCCCGGCCAGGCAGGGCCTTTGCCACGAACCCAAACACCAACTATTTCACCACTCCAATTTCCTCATTCTTCTTTCCCAACGTGTGACCGCTGGCCTGATGATGTGGGAACATCACAGGCTGCAGCGAGCCTGCTGAGATAGGACAGGGCAGGTCCCGCCTTTTACCTGCACTGCCACCATTGCCACCCCACTGTCCCCTCCTCATCTGGTCTTGTCCTGGCCAGCACTGTGCCCCACAACAGCCTGAGTGAGCTTTTAGAACTGAGTTTAATTATATTGTGCCCACAGTTACAGTCTTTTTGTAGCGTTACACTGTTCTTAGAATCAGAATTGCAATCCCTGTTCCAGACTGTGAGTCCCCATAAGCTGGCCCCTGCCCACCTCTCCCACCTGATCTCTGTCCACTCAGGGGCTAGAACACTTTGGACAGGCCACACAAGTGGGCCCCTGCCATGTCCTCTACTCCCAGCTCAGACATGCATTCTTCACAGGTTTTCACAGCCGTGCCAGGTGACTCAGCGCACAGCCTACCCCCATCCAGGGACTTCCTACCACAGAGCCTTCCAAAAAACAGAATATGTGGTTTTAATATCAGTTAAACATACATATATAAAATCCCCATTTTAACTACTTTTAAATGTCCACTTGAGTGACATGAAGCCTATGTACAGTGTATGTGACTTTCATTCACTACTGTTTATCTCCAAGCTTTTCCTCACCCCAAGTAGAAGCTCCATGCCCATTAAGAAGCCATCTCCCCAGTCTCTAGTAATCTCTATTCTATGTTCTGTCTCTGTGAAGTTGAACGCGCTAGGTACCTCATAGAAGTGGAATCACACCGCCTTTTTTTTTCTTTGCACGTGACTCACTTATTTTACTCATTAGAATGTCCTGAAGGTTCATGGGTCCCAATTTCCTCCTTTTTAAGGCTAAATACTACTTCACTGTATGTGTGGGTCAAACTTTGTTTATTCATCTGTTGATGGACATTTGATTTATTTCTACCTTTGAGCTACTGTGACTAGTTCTGGACTTGTGCATTTTTGTACAAATATTTTTTGGGTCCCTGCTTTCAATTCTTTTGGTATTACAAAGTTTTTGTTATTGTCTAGGTAATACACCAACACCTTGCTCATTCCCCTGTTAACTAACTTATATTCTCTCTCTCTCTCTCTCTCTCTCTCTCTCTCTCTCTCTCTCTCTCTCTCTCTCTCCCTCTCCTGCAGTCTTCTTGGACATAGGAATCTTGCCTATTTGGGATCCTGGTGTTACGACAGTGACTAAAATAGTGCCTCGCTCACAACAGGCACTCCTTGATAAATATTTTGTAAAGAATGAATGAATAATATTCAGCTGGACCAGCCTGTTGGGCATAAGACTAGTTGACGCCACTTCTAGAATGTGGACATGCCTGAAACACTAAAATGCATATAGAAATTCACAGACATTTAAATTTCTTCTTTTCTTTCTCAAACTTTGTACAAAATTTACAAAAGTAACGCAGTCTATGGGAATGAAAGGTACCCACGTATCAACACCGCAGTAAGAACTTGGAGAATGAGGTTGGGCACAGGAGGCATCAGAAGGTGTGCCGCTGATCCCATGGAGCCTGTCAGCTGCTGGTCAAATGAGGGGAAGGTTTGCAGTGTCCTGAGACTAGGGACCCGTCCTCCTCTGCCCCCATAACTATCACGCCAGGAGCACATGCTCTAGGCCTGGCCCTAATCATCTGGGACTGTCGCGAGGAGCAAGAGTGTTTTCGGGAGAGAAAGCAGCCCCTTCTGGCCCAATCACACACAGCCTCATCACAGGCAAGTGTCGGGCCAGCGCAGAGAGGTTGGCGGTATCAGTCAGGAAGCCTCCTCGACACAGCCTGCTCTGCCATCGTTGGCTTGACCTCTTTGATCTCCTTGCCTTCTCTCTCTGTCCAAACTAGCCATAGCACCAAACTCTAATATATCCTGGCCCCTGTGCCCAGTCCCACATGTACATGCACATACATGAGTTAGAGAATATATGGATGGATGACTGCATATGTGTGTGCAGGTGTACATATATATGTGTGTGTGTGAATATGTGAAGGTGTATATGTATGTGCATATGTGTATGGACGTGGGATTGGAAGTATGCATATGTATGTGTGCATGTCTTTAACTGTATGGTCTCTGGACTCAAAACTGGATTCATTTTTATTGGACTCTGCCGCTTATAACCAATCAGACATTGGGCAAGTCCCTAAAACTCTCTGAGCTTCGTCCTTGTACATTAAAAGAAATAAACACATGCTCCTCAGTGTACAAAAGGGTCACATCCCAATAAGCTCGTCCTAAGTTGAAATATAGCAGGTAGCACCTTTCCTCCCTCCAACAGTAGCCTAGCCCCAGGCGACCCAGAATATGTTCAATGGCATGCTGCCTCCCCAGCTTGGGACTTTAAAAGCCGAGTGCTTCTGAGTGCACTGAGACAGAGGGGAGAGTCTCCAAGACGGGGCGAGGGTGGAGGATGGTGGGTCCTGTGCATGTGGCCAGGAGACCAGATCCTGGTATAGGCATACCAGAGATGTCTGCCTAGAGGGGACCACACAGGACAACGAACACAGCTGTGGTCATGGCTACAGGATTGGACCCAGGGCCCCTTTCAGGTGGGAGCCTGACAAATAGTTTATGGCCCTGAAGAAGAGTTGTTCACCCTATGAACAACTGGGATGGAACTTCCAGCCATGTCAATAAGAATGTGTCCAGGAGTCAGATTAAATTAGCCTTCAAAGAAACATAATAATGGAACATTTCCTGCACAGTTGAGCTTATAGATAATATTCATACCCCGGGACATTTATTATAGGCACTGAAGTCCTCATCAGGCATTGTGCAGCTGCTAGAACAGTTTGGACTCTAAGTTCATGTGAAAGGAAAATGGTCATCAGGATGCAAAGAAATCTCACAGACCCAGGCTGCAGAAAGAGTGCTGGGCTTCGGGGAAATCAAAGCCACCCCCTTTGGATCTGCTTGGAAGTTTAGTGTGCAGGGCTCAGCTCAGATCCAGGGAGGAAGTAGAGTGAATTCAGGTCCCAGCTATGAAACCTTGTTACTGTGTGTACCACAGGTAACACTACAGCAATCAAACTGCAGCATTGTAGGCAAATCCCAAATCCACATTCCTCCTCCTAACCCACCAAATGTATATGGTTATTGATACGAAGTCCATGCAGAAGACTACAAACAACAGCCACGAATGGCAGATGTAAAGTACGCTCACTCCTGTGATCTCAAAGAACGCTCACTTATACAATTCCAGTATCCAAACCCCACCATAACTTCACGTGTGTGTGTGTGTGTGTGTGTGTGTGTGTGTGTGTGTGTTTGTGTATTTGGGATTGAATTCAGAGGCATTCTAACTCAGAGCTCTAACTCTAGCCCTTTATATTTTGAAACAGGACCCCATTAAATTACTAAGCACTACTCTTAAACCTGCAATCCTCCTGTCTCATTCTCCCAAGCACTGGGATTATTGCACAGGCATGCACCACTACAACCAGCACCCTCACTTCTTAAATTCTTTATTTGCCATGCCCATTGCAAACAGTATTTTGTTTCAGAGCTAATAGAATTGTGTGTGTGTGTGTGTGTGTGTGTGTGTGTGTGTGTCTGGGGATGGAACCCAGGGGCATTCGACCTCCGAGCTATACCCCCTGCCCTATTTTTTATTCTTTATTTTGAAACCGGGTCTCACTGAGTTGCAGAGGTCTCACTAAGTAGCTGAGGCTGTCCGCAAACCATGATCCTCCAGGTCTCAGCCTCCCTATTGTTGGGATTACAAGTGTGTGCCACCACGCCCGGTGAGCTAATAGAATTTATTCAGAATTTCATACCAGTATTTTAGTCCATGGCATATGGTATTTGCATGAACAATATTAATATGCTTATTCTATGGATATCTCCCACTGTAATATTTGTAACATATGAGTATAAATATATACATATAGCATACGTTTCATAAATATAATAAAATACTTTGAGTTTTGGTTCCAAATGTTTTCCTTGGAGAGCTGGTATGTATCACAGACAGCTGCATGCCATAATCAGATGAGTACTGTCCTTCACTGAAACTCAGCTTGCTCATCTGTAAAATGGGATAATGCTAGGGCCTACTTTGCAAGGCTGCTGTGAGTAAGATTACAGTTGAAAGAATTCATTGGATTGGCCGTGGAGTGTGTTCCTCCAGGGCCAAGAAGCTCCCAGCACCAGTTGGCCCGAGTGGAGGGGTCATGAGACACTAACGTAGCCACGTGGGCCAACCACGGGGCTAGGAGGAAGGTCATGCTGAGGAGTAGGGATGGTAGGTCTGCAATGGAGATAATAGGTGTGCAGCAGTCCACGTGTGTGGAGTCAACAAAAAGGGATTTCTAGATCCTGGAGCTGGAAAGTCAGTTGGGAGCATCTGGCCCAGTCACTCCAATCTCACACGCTTGCAGAAACGCGGTGACTGTAGTTGAGGTCAGAGCCAGCTGGAGGCAGGTCTGTTTGCTTCCCACCCTGAGTCCTATCCAGGGAGACCTGCCAGGCAGGGAGGGGTGCCCTTGCTCACTGACCCTCCATCTCCCACCTCCAGTGGGTGACCTCGCCCAGGTCAACACCCTGCAGGAAGCACCCAGCTGTCGACCCCTCCCACCGGCCCTGGCACCTGACAAGCAGGCTCCAACCCTCCCCCCTAGCGGAGCAGGTCTGATGGCCACTGGACTACTCCCTCTGTACCTTTGCGCAGGCAGTTTCCTTTACCTGGTTTACCTGGAATGCCCTTTTCCTCCTCCTTCCCTTCTGATTCCCCAAGATCCTGCCGAAAGCCGCCTCCCCCAATGTGCCCACCACTCCTACCTCCCAGTTCCTGTGTCTTTTTCCCTCCCACTGAACTCAGGCTGATGCCACCTGCCCCCTTCTGTGGCCACAAACACATTTTAATTTGCCCAGTTCACTCTCGAGGTTGGGAACTTTGTCTTAAATATTTCATAACAACAAAGCACTGGGTGCTCTGCTGGATTCTTAGAAAATGATCAGTAAATATTTGTCCAAGGAGCCAGTGAATGAAAGAATGAATGGATGGGGTGAGCAGCTGCCTATCAGCTGGCGCCCCTCCTGCCCCTCTGTGTTCCGAGGGCTGGGACAGTAGAAGCCTTCCCGCCCTCTGGATTTGCTAGGGAAGGTAATAAAGCCCCTGCCCCTTGTAGACTAAGGACCACATCAGCTGCGGCTCCTCATGGCTCATAGGGCCATCACTCTCCATCCACCAGCAAGCAAATGAGGCTCAGAGAGGACTGACTTGTCAGGAATTCCAGGGCACCATGCTCCTGCCTGGGCATCAGACCTGGCTCAGGCCAACTCCATCACTAGGGCCCTGACTGCCTCCTCCTGTCCAGACTGAGCGCAGGCCAAGCTCCGAGATGCAAGAGAGCAGGATACACCATTGGCTTCCTGGAGCATCTCAGGGGCCAGGTGAGGTGTGGCTGGAAACCAACTCAGGGGAGACCATTGAACCAGGGTCCTCCTGCAATCCACCAAAACAGGGCCAAGGCAGAGACAGGGAGAACACTGAGAAGAGGCTCTAACATGAAAAAAGCAGGTGACTTCTCTCTGCAGAGAAAAATCCGAGGTCTCTTTTACCTTCAAGTTTCCTAGAAGACAGGAGAGAAGAGGGTCATTAAACTTGGTTTACAGGGTGGCAAACAGAGTCAGAGAGGCAGGTGAGAGGCTCAAGGCCATCAGAGAGCAGATGGGGACCCCACCTTGCCAGCCTCAGCCTCCGTGCTAACTAGCCATGTTTCCCCACTGCCCTGCAGGGACAGCCTGCTCCTGAAGTCAGCTCTGGGCCCCAGATGCGCCCTCTGCTACCTGGCCGCCCAGCCATTGCCCAGGCTGTTCCCTTACCTGCACACCCTTTCCCCACCTAAGCTCTGCCGGGCCCACCCAGACCTCACCTTTGCTCAAAACCTCCCAGGTCTCCTCCAGTTGGAACAAGTCCACTCCAAACACTCTCTTCCCTGGAATGAAATGGCACTCGGCAAATTTGGGTGGCCCGCTGGTGGGGGTGAGCGAACGAATGAACAGGTCGCTTATCTGCCTGGCAGTGAGGGTCCCAAAATCCAGGGCCATGAGATAACTCACAAAGGCCCTGGCACAGAGCTGGGCCCCTGAGCAGGTGCCTCGAAGTGCTCCCTGGCGTGGACTGCTTGGAAACGCTGCAGACTTCCAGGTCACGGCCGGCCAGCCTTGCTGGGTTCCTGAATGGGCCAAATGCCAGCACAAAGACCTAACAGGTCTGGCACCAGCGTGCTGCCCACTGAGATCCAGAAAAGAGCAGTCTGCAGCTCCACCCGCACCGGTCCTGCCGGGTCAGTCATTGTCCTGAGCCTATAGTTTGGGGAAAAAAAGTAAGGAGAGAAATCAGGTTGTGCCACATGGCGCCTGGGAGCCCTGGGGCTGGGGAGGAGGAGGAGGTGTGGCTGCCAGGCAAGCCAGTATGGCTGGTGGGTTCGGGCAAAGGCCCTGCTGGCCTGGGGTCAGACCCTGCCAGCGTCTGTGACTGTGGGCAAGGTAAGGCAGCTTCCTCTGAGACTGAGACCATCTGGAAACGGCAATGACCACAAATCGCCACATATTAATCTGCAGACAAAAACCAACGGGGGACAAGTTCTTACTCCTGCATAGATTAAGGTAATGATAATTCACGTTTCACCATATGTATACACATGCAGCTAGAGCTCTGAATCTGCAGCTTTTGCACCTGTAGATTCAGACAACTACGGATTGAACATGTAGGCAATCATAAGTTATGCCTGTACTGAACATGTACAAACATTTTTCTGGTCATTATCCCCTAAATAATACCATACAACTATCTGCCCAGCATTCACAGTGCATCAGGTATGTTAAGTAATCTAGACCGATGTAAGGCGGGCAGGCGGATCTGGGTAGGCTATGTGTGAATACTATGCCATTTTCTCTAAGAGACTTTTGCCCCTGCAGATTTTGGTGTCCATGGGAAGGTGTGGAACCAGTCCCCCAGGGGATGACTGTGTATGCACACACCTCACCATAATAGAGCACCAAATGCCCTTCCTAAAGACAGACTGGCCTTTATTCTATGAGTACTTTTCTATTTTAATTTGCCTTCTAGTTTTGTTTTTCTAGTTAGGAGGGCTTAGGGCTTCGTGCTTGTTGGTCCCTCTAACTACGTTCCTTCCACCAACCTTCCCCTCACCCACAGGACTGGCTCCCTCTCCAGATTCAACACTTTATTCAGTTATCTTCCTCACATGCACAGCTCCCTCGACCACCTTATTGAAACTTGTGACCTTCTGACCCCTGCACGGTCCCTGCCCTGCCCTGCTCCCTCTCCACAGCTCTGACCCCATCTGACCCATTGTTATTTCCTGTTTGGGCCCATTGTCTGATGATGGTTGGGCCCAGGAGGGCAGAGATTTGTGTGTGTCTTGGTCACAGCTGTATCCCAGGGGCTGAGGGTAGGCCCTCAATAAATATTTGTCAACCAAAGGAACAACTGAATAGATATTTATTTGTTTTTTTAAATGTCTTTCTTTCCTTGGCAAGATTAAAAAAAAAAAAAAAAACATAGGTCAGCTTCCAGATTTGAGGGCACTGGAAAGGAGGGAATTTCACTATAGTCTATAAAATTTTTAAGCTGCTGAGAAGATATAAAAATTTAGGTACCCATCACCACATGGTAAAACTCACTAAATGGTCTGTAGTTACCCTCTTCCTCCTTCTACTCTCCTCCTCCTTTTTCTCCTCCTCCTCAAGCCCTGTCAGTGTCCCCAGGGCTGTCCCTGAGCCTTGGAAGACTCACAGGCCTCTGTCAATTTTTCCCTGCACTAGCAGGAGATCCTCTGTCTTCTCAATTTTTCTAATTCACTTATTTCCTTAAAGATCCTGATTATAGCGCTGGCTCGACAGACACGGCTAGGCTATAATGGGCCTCAGAGGGGCCGCCTGACTGGGGACGTGGAACTGTCTTGGCAAGCCCAGTCAAGATATTGCTTTTATGATCCCAGATCACAAACGAAAGAATTAGAAGGTGTTTGTTAGTTTGCTTCTCAGTTCCAAGCCTGTTGTTTAGAGAAGCCCAAGTGTTAAATTCTGAGGGTAATCATGACCTTGCAGGTGCTGGACCCAGGCAGGAGCCCACAGAAGCTGATGACTGAAACCCACTGGCCTTAGGACTGGATTTAGGACCTGGGTCAGAGCCAAAAGAAAGCTCAGAGACTAAAGAGTTTGAGCCCAGGGGAGAGTGAGGACAGAGAGGCTGGAGATTACCTTCAGTTCTCTGTTGGAAATGCTAAGACCAAGAGCCTGCCTTCTTCTCAGAATTCTCCCATCCAGTACCCTGTCCAGGCAAGGGCTCCATCCCTGGGCCCTGCACTTTGGAGGCTCTGCTCTGGTTACTCATCCACTAGGAAGGAGTCTCAGGGACAAAGGAATATGTGTCTTCCAGGGAATACCCTCAGTTCTCGGATTTCCTGTCTAAATGTCAGAGCCTACCTCCAAAACCTCCACAGGCCCCTCCAATCATAGTCTACCTTGTATGAACCGCATGACTAGTGGGTTATCCCAGAAGACAGCTGCTTTCAGAATCGTGGATAGAGCTTGGATGTGTGAGTTGAGTGTCCAGATGTTTGCCCAGAGCCCCTGACAGTGGGGAAAGTAGCCACCATGTACCAACACTGTGATCCAGCCTTCCAGGCCACCAGGAAGCTCTGCATTCATGTTAGGAGATATGGCACATTTTATTGAAGAGTTTGTTCACTCGAGTTAAAACTTCTGAAATATGTAGCCATATGGCTGGTGATCCTGTCCAGGGAGAACCTGCAGTCTGAGAGCACCAGCCTGTAAGGTGGCCTGGCAGGGAGCGAGGAGATCTTCAGCCTTAGCCGAGGTGGGACCTAGGAGAACGGGGTGAGCACTCCATTTCCTAGCACAGGTGCTGCCCATCCCTCATCCAGGAGCATCCTAATATCACCCTTTCAGCTGAGGAAATTCAGACTTACGAAGACACTGACCAAGGCCACCCAGCCCAGAATCCACGACCAAGGGGCAAGTTAAGTTTGAAATGACAAAAGATTAGGAGACAAGGAAAGATGTGTTTTACTTTCATGAGGGGCCCCTATAGCACCTGCAGGCTTTCCTGCCCTGGCATCTGCCTGGCCACTTTACCTAGCCAGCTGGGGTATACAAAGACCGTGTGTTTCTCCCCCGGCTACTACTACAGTCCAAGCCTCCACCACTGACTTCTCGGAAAGGCACTTGACTTAGGGTGCTGGGGGTGACTGCGCAGGAAATATTGTGGTGTGGTTTCTCAGAAAGTCAGGTTTTCCAGAAAGCCAGGCTTCCCTTTATTCCCAGGAGGCCCCAAGTCCTCCCTGAGATGCTTTTCAACAGAAGGGAGACCCTCATTACGCACAAGCTTCTGTTTAATCGTCTCAGAGGAGATGAGCTAAACCAGAGGGCTCTGTCACACCTCGACACTGCCCCGTTCAGAATTTCTAAGCACCGGTCCCTCTGCCGCTCCAGTACAGCCTCTTCCCCTTCCCTCTCCCCATGCCCGGGCTCCGGTTCCAGCTTCCCAAGTAACCCCCACCCACGCTTGGGCACATGCTGCCTCTGCCCGGTGCCCTTTTCCTCCTGTCTGCACCCTGCCAGCTCCTTCTCCTTCAAGGGGCAGCTCAGTCCTCCCACCTTCCCCTGGCTCCTCTGGTCCCTTCTACTTGTCCCCAGGCTGGACTCTCTCTGCCTCCTCTGTCCTCCCCAAGCTCCCAAACTTCTTCCTAGAAAAGACTTCTGATTATGAGCTAACTGTGCCTGTCGTAGCTCCCTACCAGTTCGGTGTAGGGGTTGGGTCTTACTTGCCTCTGCTCCTGTGCAGCTCAGGACTATACAGTGCAGGAGGAGCCCAGGAGAGGTCTGTGAGGTAGCAGCTCCTCCCTCCTCAGAGGTCCTTCTCCAATCAGGGCTGATTGGCCATCCACAAGCCCGCGGAGGGCCGGCCTTGACAGCTATTGCTGCGCCATTGCTCACTGTGGACACTGAGACACACTTGACTAAGGGTCTTCGGGGAATTCAGTGGGCACCCCAGGCCAGCCTCTTAGACTGCGGTCTCCCGGGACTAGGGCATCTATCAAGCTGTCTTGGTCTTTTCCTACTTGGATGAGATGAGGGTACAGCAGCTTTTGTTCCAGAATAACACCAATGTGCAAGGGGCATTCGACCATATTTTCAACAATTGCCAGACTTTGCCTTAAGGCAAGCAAGGAGAGGGGAAAGAGAAGGTGCAAAGAGGGGCCCAGAGACCTTTGCCCAGGGACCACTGAGGCTCAGGCTGGCAGAATGTCTAAGCCAGAGCTGGAGCCAGCCCCAGGGACACACCAAGGCAGTGCAGGACAGAGGGGAAAGACTGGTTGCCTAACCGCCCGGGTGGCAGCTTCCAGCTGAGTCACCATTCACTAGGCCTCCGCTGGGGACCAAGGTCAGGCTGTAGGCTCAGATGCCTGCTTAGCACCGACTCCATTGGCTTCCTAGCCTTCTGCAGCCAGGTCTTTCTTGAATAGCCCTTTTTATTTTATTATTCCCTGTGGAGAGTACCTGTTGTCTTCACCCAGCATAACCCGAAGTTTTCCTTGGATACCCCCTTCTCCAAGCCAGCCCATGTTGGATTCTCTCTTCCCCCTCAGCCCTGGACCCAGGATGGTCACATGGCCCAAGCTTAGCCAATCAGAACATTCTCTCATGCTTTGATTGGGTTCCAGGATGATCGCATGGCTCAGGCTTAAGCCAATCAGAACATACTCTCATGCTTTGATTGGGCTCTAGGATGGTCAACGTGGCCCAGGCTTACTAGAGCCAATCAGAGCATTCTCTTATGCCCATACTCAGCTCCCTAATGGGAACATAATGAAAGTGTGGCAAATGAGACTCTGATGAAGCCTTTTATCAGAACTGTTGGTAAAGAGACGCTCTTTTAATATACAGGATTGCCTGTGCAGATATGCCTCCTGGAACAGCTGGGGCCTTGGTGTGCAAGGCCATTGCCTGAGACCACTCGCAGGAAGACAAAGCCCAGAGGGGACAAGATGGAAGCCCAGCCGTCCAGATGTCCAGCCGATCATCTTGGAAATTCTCAGCTGCAAGGCTAACACTTTCTTCTTTGCTAAAGCATGTTTAAAACTGAGTTTCTGTCATTTACAAAGGCAAGGTTTATGCCAAACGCTGCCTGCAGAGTATTTGTTCTCTTTTGACTTCAGTTGCCCTGGTTCATCCTCACCATCCGCCTCGGCCTTTCGTACCCTGGATTATTGTACCAGGCTGTTAACTCATAATGACACAAAATAATAGTTGTAGCTTGATGTACTGCTACTTGTGTGTGCTTCTTGTTTATTCTGGTGACCTTGCAAGTTGATAGTCACATCTCACTGATGAAGAGACTTGGGGTCAAGGAGACAGGGACTTGTATCTAACTTTTGGGCAGCAGAGCTATGATTCAAATTCAAATCATTTGCTGCCAACGCACATGCTCTGACCACAACTCTCTGCTTTGTCAAGCTTTGCTTAATTCTAGGAACTGCCACCGCATAAGGCCTGATTGTGTCTCTCCCACAGTGATAGAAGATCTTGGGGTAGGGACACTTTGGAGCACAGAGAGACATTGAGTGTAGCTGGACACTGTCAAATATCCTGGGTCTAGTGGATGCATTTTATGGGAACAACTCTAATTTTGGGTCATTTTTATCCTGTCTTCACCGCCCCCTAACACACACACCTTATTTCTTTAATTTCATTGCTTCAGGTCACACACTATCGCTGAGCAGTCCCTGAGTTGGAAGATGTACAATCTGATGGGTTCAGGGGATGTACAGTCTGATTGCCTTGCCCTGGGTCACAGACTCTTTCCTGCATCTTGGTTAGTCCTGCTCAAACCAGATGGAGGCAAAGGGCAGAAAGTGATTCCCAGATGCAAATCCAGATGCCACTCCTTCCCACGCCCTTACCTAAGACTTGGGCTGCCCAAAGCAACAATCAATCACCTGTCAGGTTGTTAGTGTTCCAAGCTATAGGCTGGATGCTAGAAAAGCAAGGAGAGACTGAGTATGGCCTCCAACAGACCCAGGTGCTACTGCGAGCAAGTGCACTGTGGACGGGCTGCCTTGATGCCCTGGGATCGGGCCGTATCCCAGGGAGCACAGAACAATGTGGGGTAGATCTTGGGTGCGTGGAAGGGAGTACAGGAGAAATCATATGGAAGGGAACGCATGGGAACCGGGGAGCATCTCTGGCAGAGAGAACGGCATGTTCAGAGGGGCAGAGGCATGAGAAATCTGGCAAGTTTGGGGAAGAGAATACAGCTTGGTAAGAATGCAAGATGGGGGGTGGGTGGGAGAAGGGACCAAGGGGCTTGAGGAAGAAAAAATAAATAAAAGGCAAGAAAGCTATTCCTGATAGTTTGGATCACTTTTTCTGGCCTTTTATCTAAACTTTGCTAGTAGGCCAAGAAGGAAGTTGGTACTTCCCCACTCAAGGCCTCTCTCTAGAGAGGAAGAGATGAAGAAATGCCTGGGGGGTTGCATGGGAAGGGGAGAGGCCAGGGTAGCCTGAAGCTTGAGCAAGGGAAGATGGCCTGGAGTAGCAGGCCAAGAAAGGGATAGGTCAGTAGCTGAATGCAATAAAGACTGTGTCCTGCCCCTCACTGGACCTTGGTGCACAGAGACCAGTGAGACAGGCTCACAGGCTGGCTGGAGAGAGACACCCAGGAGGAAGGGAAAGACGACAGAGTGAGGTGAGGTCTGTAGCAGCAAAAGGCTCACAGGGGCATCAGACGCACTCACTCCAGCCCAGGGGCTTGGAGAAGGCTTCCTGGAAGAGGTGATATTGAAACTGAGCCTTGATGGATGAATAAGAGTTTGCTGCTTAGAGACTGGGGCACTCTTGTGATCCCTTGTACTCCCAACCCCTTTTTAGTGAGACCAAACATGCCATAACTGGTTGGTCAACATCTGTCCTTTCTTTTTTTGCAGGTCTGGGGATGGAACCCAGGGGCATTCTACCTCCGAGCCACACTCCCTGCCCTATTTTTTAGTCTTTATTTTGAAACAAGGTCTTACTAAGTTGAGGAGGGCCTCACTAAGTAGCTGAGGCTGTCCGCGAACCGTGATCCTCCTGTCTCAGCCTCCTGAATACTGGGATGACAAGTGTGTGCCACCACGCCCGGCTCAACATCTCTCCTTTCTGTTATGCTCCAAGAGGATGGAGATTAGGTCTTGTCTGGTGTGTTACGTTATTTTCTATATAGCAGTCCCTTTTACCCAGTTTCACTTTCTGCCAACTGTGGTCTGACAATAATATTAAATGAAAAATTCTGGAAAAAAATTCATATGTTCAAAATAACTTCTACAACAGTATGATTGTTCTATTTTATTATTAGTTATTGTTAATCTCTTACTATCTGTTATTTCATAAATTAAGCTTTATCCTAAGTATGTATATCTAGAACAACAGCAAAAACATAGCGTTTGGTACGATCCATGATTTCAGGGATCCACTGGAGGTCTTGGAACATATTCTTGGCTAATAAAGAGGGACTGCTGTTCCTAAAAGAGTGCCCTGCTTAGAGTAGGTGCTCAGTACTACACAGGAGAGACTCCGGCATGGAGCCCCAGTGGAGGGTGCAGGCATAGGCAGAAGCAGAACAGTGTAGCTGGGTGTGGGGTGGTGGGGATACTTCTGTCACAACTCTCTCCCACAAGAACTCCCTTAATCCCATCTGAGAGCAGAGTCCCTAAGAGCTTCTCATGAGGCTGGTCCTCTTGTAGGTCCCGACACCCAACAAATGAACCAGGCCTCTGAGACATGACCCCTCAAGGAACAGACAACGTCAAACCACAGTGGCTCCCCAGGACTAATGACTCTCGGGACTCAGAGAGCGTTTGGATTCCATGATAGGCAGCACTGCCACAAAAGAAGTATGGGCAGGCTTCAGGGACTTCTCAGCATCCCAGCATCCCATGAGCCACCCTGGGGCTGGCCTGGGAAGCCGGCTCTCTGGCTTCCTGTAATCCCTCCTCCTTCTGTATGTTTCTGCCATTGGGATGCCGTCGACCAAAAGGTGATGTGGTGAAGGGACCTTTTGGACTTTCAGTCTCCCAAATTGAGCTATAAAAACCTCTTTTCTTTATAAGTTACCTAGCCTCCAGTATTTTACTATATCAGCAACAACAACAAAGACAAACCTAAGAGCCAATGACAAATCTTTTAAACATGAAAAATAGGGCATTGGATCTTTGGGGGAGACTTTGTGAAGGCAACCAAAGCAACCAGGCCTGGAGCCTTGATTCCTGGACACTTGGTTGGGTCACTAGTTGGCGAACTCTGCTGGGAGTTGGTATAGATGGCTCTACAAAACACAGGGCTAGGAAGGAAAGGAGGTTGACTAGCTCCAGAAAGGTTCTTTTCCAAATGGCTATAAGCGTATTTATTTTTCCTTAAGGGAGCTAGTTAAACTTGCTTCCGTTCATCCAGCATTTTATGCTTCCGAGGTGCCAGGCACTATTGTAAGTGTTGGGGAACCAAACAGTCAAAGGGCCCTCCCCTTTCAGAATTAGATTTCGAGTAGGAGGAGACGCTTCAAATCCAAAACAAACAAGTGATCTATATATAGTCTGTTAGCCATTTCCTTTTGTTTTCCTATGTTAAGCAGGGCTCTAGGATCATCTAAGATCTAAAGGCTGTGTGCATACATCCTTCCTTACATAATTCACTTCTAAGACATGGGATTGCTTTTTCTTTACCCATGAAGTCACATGGAGATTTAGTCAGACATGTGCCAGACAACTGGCAGTAGGTAGAGTTTGGGGCATATGTTGCCCTGGTTTTTCTTATCCACATATTTAGAGGAATTAAGGACGGAAACATTAAAGGCTCTAAGGCGAAATGCTCCAGAACAGTCAATTGACAAAGACTCAGGCATCCCACGTCACAGGCCGAGCTGGTCCTTACTCTCCGTCATCTGACCGCAGACTCCTCTCTGGTCAGAGCTGGTTGGAATGAGTAGATAATGTGACTCTCCTGGCAGAGTTAGGTGTGCAGCTCATGGCAGGGGGCAAAGGACTTTCCCATTTGTTTTCTCAGTCCCTACTCCACGTAGGGTTGCCAGATTTAGCAAATCAACTTCCAGGACACCAAATTAAATTTGAATGCAATACTTGAGACATGCATCCTCTAAAGAATTGTCCATTATCTGAAATTCGAATTCAATAGGGCGCTCTGTGTTTTCTCTGGTAGCACTAGCTCTGCAACCCTTGGAGGCAGGTGATGTTAGCATCCCCATTGGATCGTGGAGGCCTGTGAACTATAGGAGGTCACTAGATGAAGAAGGACCCAAGGACCAGGCCCTTTTCCCTTTCCCCTGGTCTGCAAGAGAATGTTCACACCTGGACCTCATCTTCAGAGTTTTGAGGATGTGAAGGCCTTGGGACTAGGGAGTGGGGGTTAGATCATCACAAAGAGTAGACTAGGAGGTTTTTACAGGTGAGATGGGCAAGGCATCTCAAAGCTTTCTTGCGACTTGTGTTCAACAAGCTGACTGTACCGGGGCCTCGGCACCCCAGCCAGCAGGGCTGGGGATGCAGGAAGCCATCTGGAGCTTTGCGCTGAGTCACAAGCCCAGAGGAAAAAAAAACAAGAACAGCATGTGTCGCTGAGCAGGGGGTGGGGAGAAATTTCCCTGGAGATCGTGGAGGGCACCGGAAATAGAAACTGTTCCTCTGACGCATCTGCTAGAAGGCCCAAGTCCCTAACAGATCGCGAGACAATTTCAATTCAACTCCTTTTAAGCAATGACTGAATGCGCTGGAGAATGTCCATGAATCAATTGGCAAAGGAACGGCCTGTTTAAAAAAAAATTTTTTTTTCTTTTAAAGTAGCCTCTGTTCAAATCCCAGATCATTTTTTTTCCTTCTCTTATTCCTCTGCCCTTGGGTAGTTTCCTTAAACTTTCTGACCCTGTTTTCTCTTCAGCGATAATAATCCCTGTCTCACTGAGATAGTGTGAGGGTTTAAACGAAGTCACTTCTTTCAAAAGCCTCTTGCGTAGATCTGGCGCACAGGAGTTCAACAAACAGTAGTTCTCATTAGCCTGGGGACAGAAAAGCCTTTTTCTGTTAGGTTGGCACGGAGATCAAATCGAATGACAGGTCTTGACTCTCAAGAGAGCTCTGGACCAAGCTCTTGGTAGAGTTTCAGCTAAAGAGAGATTTCTTTCCCTCTTGCCCTAAATCCTGAGGGACTGGTTCTAGTCCCCAGAGGTTCTGGTTAGTTAGGCTGAACGTGCACACCGTGAGTGCTTACATAACATCCACGCCTTCCATTCCACAAATATTTCCTCTCTCGCATTGTACACATTACTGGCTCACCCTTCGTTGGAGATACAGAAAAACAAAATTAGGATAAATACTCCACGGTCATTGTTGTTTTTAACAACTGTTGTTCCAGGCACGATATTAAGTACTTCACATGCCTCCGATTCTCAGAGCACCCGCTTTATGGGTGGGGATACAAGGCTCGGAAGGGGGGCCGTGTTATCCCAGTTGCACGGAGCTAGTAGGTGGCAGATGGAGGCTCCACCTCAGCCCTGGTTCTCCTGGAGGTCCTGACCATGGCACGCTGGAGAAGCTTCCAGAGGGAGAAAAATGCCCAGTTTGTGCACTCATCCACACACAACAAACGGCGCGGGGTAGTAAGAATGATTAAATGAAAAAGAGAAGTTGGCAATCAGTTATGGTATTTTTTTGTGTGTGGTACTAGGGGTGGAACCCAGAGGCTTTATACTTCTGGGCTATACTCCCAGACCTTTTTTTTTATATTTTATTTGGAAACAGGGTCTCACTAAGTTGCTGAAAGCCTCACTGGCTGGCTTTGAACCCGTGTGATCCTCCTGTCTTAGCCTCCCAAGCGCAGGGATTACAAGCGTGCGCGCCACCACGCCCAGCCAGTTATGGTAATTTTAGGCCAGGAAAGGATTCTAGAGCTGGACCACCCGAGGAGCCCCCAGCAGTGAGATAAGATGAAGCAGGATATAGAGTGAAGGCAGGCTGAGCAGAGGCGTAGAGGACCTGACCAGGACAGGGCAGGGTTCAAAGACAGCTGGCTGAGCCAGAGCACTGTTTTAGGAGCAAAGGAGGAAATGGAGTTGGTGAGCGGGTGGAGGTGGGCCGCTTGGTTTCAGAATGATAAGCACCTCGGCCTGGCAGAAGTGACTTCCAGCCTTGCTACATAACCATCTACAGGTTCCTACACTCTGCATCTGCTCAGTGGTGCTAAAAGTTCTCCTGGTTATTGTGAAAGAAGGTTTCTTCAGAGTAGGCAGGTGGGATCAGTCTTGCCTGCTGGCTCCGCCTTAGCTGCCCTGGGTAAAAAAAAAAAAAAACACCACGAAGACAGTACTATGGCCTTCAGAAGATTCCACTAAGAAGGCCACAAGCCAAGGACCAGCAAACCCAGAGGTGGTGCAAAATTGGCTGGTCAGTTTGGCAAGACAGATCAAGTGGGTTAAAACTATGCAAACTTCAGATCCAGGATTTCACTGCTAGGAATTAACCCTCGGGAAGTGGTCACAGAGAGTGGAGAAACTGTGTGTGTGTGTGTGTGTGCGCGCGTGCGCACGCACGCACACGCAAGGATGATCACTGTAGCATTTGTTGACAAACACAGAAATCAGAAATGCCCCACCCAGCCAATAAAGGTCTGGGTTAAAGATAGTGACACAGCAATCCAGCCCACTGCCACTAAACAGATACTGTGGCCACATCATAGCAAGAAAAAAAGTTATGAAATAGTAGACTTAGAAGAGGATCCTAGTTGTAAATGCAGACATTTATTTCATTCACTTATTAAATATTTATTGAGTGTTGTGGTGTGTCAGGCACTATTCTGGGCCCCGGGGTGGGGGAGAGGAGGAAGTTGAGCCTGTTGTTTGGGGGAAGACAAGCAATGGGCGTGTATACTCAGGAGCAGACAGGACAGTTTTAGGGGATGAGGACAACACCATAAAGAGAAGCGTGAGGCGGGCTGGTTTAGAGTAAGTGCCAAGAGAGAAACCACCCATCGTAGAGAGATCTTGATTGTGATCTGCACACCGAAAAAACCGACCTGTGAAAACTTAGAGATGAGCATGTCAGGCAAAGAGACAAGAGCCTCAAGGAGCTGTATACCTGGAGTGCTAGGGGTAGGCTGAGAGGAAAGAGGGATCCCGGGTGTGGGGAGGGAGAGAAGAGGGAGAGGCAGGCACAGACCCGACCATCGGGCTGACAGTGGGGGTCAGTTTATAGGAATTCTGTCTTTTACTAAAAGAGCTGTGGGGGAGCTACTGGATCTTAAGGAAGGCAACAATTATATTTCCATTTATACGTATGTATCAGAAGGAGCTGTCCCAACGGATCAGTAGAGATTATCAATGAGTCAGGACAATGGACTACTTTTCTCTGTTTCTGTGAACTCTTCAGCAATTCCCCAATTTCTGTCATGAGAAATGAATAGTCAGTCATTCCTGTGTTCAAAAAATAACCCCAGCTACCATTTTCAAATGTGTATCATTTCTGTATTGGGAACCTCTGGCCCTCTCTCCTCTAGTTATTTTGTAATCTATAATGGGTGCTGGTGGCTGGAGTCACAACGCTGGTGCTTATTCCCCTAGTCTCTAACTGCATTTGGTTGCCCACGAACTGACCTCGACCTCCTCTCCTCCTCCTCCCCCTCCCCACTTCTCGTGACCACTGTTCCAGTCTCTCGGAGCCCATGAGGTCAACATTATTAGTTTGAGCACACACTGTACACGTGTATCAAATTATCATGCTGCATCTCCCAAATATGTCCTGAGAGTATATGTCAATTAAAGTCAAAATTATTAAAACTAAGTTTGTTTTGTGTGTGTGTGGTACTGGAGGTGAAACCCAGGGGCTTTTCTGCCTCCAGGCTATACTCCCAGACCTATTTTATATACTTTATTTGGAAACAGGGTCTCACTAAGTTGCTGAGAGCCTCACTAAGTAGCTGAGACTGGCGTTGAGTCTGTGCGATCCTTCTGTCTCAGCCTCTCAAGCGCGGGGATATGCCACCACGCCCGGGGATTACAAGCATACGCCACCATGCCCGGCATAAATATCAACTTTCAAACAAAACTCACTAGAGAGCAGCATCAACAAATGGCCCCTCCATTTACAAGGAGCTGCAGCTGGGAAAGCCTCCTTCCACCAACTTGTTGGTTTTTATCATAACAAGGCGCCAGGTTTAATTGGCTCTATTTTGTAGGTGAGGAAGTTGGGATCAGTAGCTGCATAGAGTTGGGCAGACAATCAGGTTCCACGGTCCCGGCCCAAGTTTCCTGATTTTGTTACAGAGCCAGGCTCATGGCTGAGTCTGTGTCACACTCACCGAATACCCAGGGACCGAAATAAGAAGTCTCCAGGATGACTGTCCTGCTTGGGGAGGATGAGAATGGACCTACAGCTCCTGCTGCAGATGGGTCTTCCCCTCATGGCAGATGTTCAATAAATATTTGTTGAATTAATGCAGTTAATTCAGGGAGAATGCCACTCTGGGGAGGTGGTGTGGCCGAGTTAACAGTTTGATGGCTGTGAGTCCTCCTGCAACACAGAGATAAGGGCTGCGTGCTCTCCTCCAGTGCGCTGGCTGGGCACAGGCTCTCGAGCCAGATGTCTTGGGCTTGAATCTGCCTCTATCTCTTACTACCAACTGTGACCCGCTTACCCTCTTTCTACCTCAGTTTTCTAATCTGTGAAGTGTGACCGATAATATTTGCCACATGGGGTTTTTCCTTTCACTAAAGGAAGGAAGAAGTGTTTTGAAGAGGTCTTGGTGCAGAGTATGTGTTCCTCAAATGTTATATAGTGCCAGGGATGGTGACACCTGTAATCTCAGTACTTAGGAGGCTGACAGGAGGATCACAGGTTCAAGGCCAGCAAGAGCAACTTGGTAAGACCTTGTTTCAAAATAAAAAAAAATAATAATAAGATAAAGCTGAAGGTATAGTTCAGTGGTAGAGTCCCCTGGACTCAACCCCCCCGTACCACAAAAATAAAATTACATATTATTTCCCTTGGCCTAAAAGGTGAGTACCTGCAATCCTCAAATCCAAAATGCTTCAGAATCCAAAGCCTTTTGTACATGATGCACAAGCAGAAAGTTCTAGACCTGACCTCTGATGGTTCAATGTACACAAACTTTGTTTCATGCACAAAATTATTTTTAAAACATTTTATAACATTGCCTTCAGGCTATGTGTATGAGGTGTATGTGAAACATTTAGACTCGGGTCTCGTCCTCAAGATAACTCATTGTGTATATACCAATTTTCCAAAACCTAAAAATCTCCAAAACCTGACACACTTCTGGTCCCACACATTTCAGAAAAGGGGTGATCAGCCTGTACAGGGATGCTGCAGGGTTTAGTGAAAGGCATTCAGAAGCACACGGAGAACTCAACGGAGTCTTGACAAAGAGCTGCTGCTGCTGCTGCTGCCCCTCTCCCTCTGTTATCACTTCAGTGGTTGCTATAGCTTGGATCTGGTATGTTTCTTAAAGGCCCATGTGCTGAAGGCTTGGTCCCCAGCCTATGGTGCCACTGGGGAGGGGCAAACCTCTAAGAGGTGGAGTTCAGTGGGAGGAAGTTAGGTCATTGGGACGTGCCCTTGGAGGGGATAGTGGGACCCTGACCCTTCCTGTCTTTCTTTTTCTTCCTGGACACTATGAGGTGATCAGTTTATGTAGCCACGTGCTCCCCCCTTGATGCTCTGCCTCACCATAGCCCCCCCAAAAAAACAGTCTACCCCCCACCAGACTAAAACCTCTAAAACTATGAGCCCAAAATACCTTTCCTATGTATAGATCGATTACCTCAGGTGTTTTATCACAGTGATGGAAAGCTGACAAGACAGTGGTTATTCAGAGAAAATATACATGAATGCACTGGGCACTGTGTTGTTCAGAGAAACCCTTACCCAACAGCAGGGTCCTTTGCCAAGTTCAACAACAGGTCTGTTCTCTCTTGTCTCAGGAGTTTTCTGTCTGTTCAGAAAACAGGGAAAGGCCTTTTTGAAAACTGAAGAATTTTCTGGCATATTCCAGTGTTAAGAAGCCATCTTTTCAATTTCAGGCCTGATGTTTGCTTAATAACAGGAGTGGAGCCCACTCCGGTAAGCGGCTTGAGGCCACTGTTCTTCTGATCTCTACCCCTGTAGTTGTTTGAGGACCACCAATAATTTGCCATGGTGGCAGATCATATGGTCTAGTCTTTCTCTCATTATTTTTCTTTAACTTGTCCCGTGCTGAAAACTTAAAATATATTTCTTCAAAAGGGAAACTTACTACCATAAATGGAAAGTAATATCACCTACCGCAAATAGAAGCTATCCATAAAAAGAAATACCACAAAAATAAAGCAATCTTATTAAATTCTACAGGACTCAGGTTTTTCATCAAAGATCCTGTTAGATTCTAATGTAAAGGGGAGATTTAGAGAGGTGTCAGCACTTCACAGAGGTGTTAAAGACCTATTAGTACCAAAGTGAGATTTTCTTCTTGGTGTGATAAGGATTGAAAGAGAATTTAAACAGGAAAAAAAAAATACCTTGCCACAAGATCCGGTGTTTTTATTTCCTTGTCTTTTCACTCTCTACCTTCTCCTGCTCAGGAGGGGCAAGGGGCCATCTTTTATACGATTCAGTTCTTTAACGGGAAGAGCTAAGGAGAGTAGCCCAGAGCTTGCTTCTCATGTATCTGCTCATATTAGGAAGACTCTTTCCCTGCTTTGAAATGAGAAATGTTCTTCCCTGAGCATTTCCAGGCCCTACACATCTGTGAGACCTGACCCAAAGGTCTGTTTGGCTGCTGTTCTGGTGCACTGGGGCTGCCATCTTGGAATAGCATGAGCTGGAGAGCTTAGTACTGAAAGTGTTAGAGGCTGGAGCCCAAGATCAAGGTGTCTGCAGATTAGATGGCTGCTGGGCTGCACTATTGGTTCACAGATGGCTCCTTTGTGCTGCATCTCACATGGTGGAAGGGGTGGAGGAAGTGGTATGGGGCCTTTTCTAAGGGCATAACCCCATTCTTGAGGGGTCTGGCCTCATGACCTAGTCACCTCCCACAGGTCCAGCCTCCTTGGAGGATGGGTTTCAATCTAAAAATTTGGGGACATAAGCATCATCTATCACAGCTATACATCAATGTTTTCTCACATGATGGAGCAGGTTCTAACCCCGCAAGTAGACAGCTCATGGGGTGGTTGGGGGGGTCACAGGATCTCCACAAGGAGCAAAGATATGGGATTCATCGTACATGCACAAAGTCACATTTCCTGGAGGTGGATTTTCTGCTTATTGAACAGAGCAGATGGTGTGCTAGAGAGGAAAGGGAGGTTGCAGGACCCCCGCCTTCTGCCCAGCATAGAACTGAGGAAGAAACCATCACCAACTCCCTACCATCCGGTTCCATCCCTTCTTTCAGATTTCTCCTGCAGGTGTTCCCTTACTTAGAGAGCCTGAGAGGAGCAGCCAGTGCACCACCCTAAGCCATTCCTGCTGACCTGTCTCCCCACTCCTGAATCGCTGGGACTGCCTCACCTGCGCCCTGCACCCTCAAGATCTGTGCAACCGGCTTCTGACCTACCTTCCAATAGCAGGATCCTCTAGCTGTAGAACTTCCTCCCTGGAATCTTCTGTTCTGCCCAGCAGGTGACCTGGCTCACAGAAGAAAATGCAAGAATATGAAGGGCTGCCTCTACAATTTTCGTGTGTGTGTGTGTGTGTGTGTGTGTGTGTGTGTGTGTGTGTGTATTCAGCCAGAGGAGCAGCTCTGGCTGAGCCGCAGAGTGCTGTGCTGAGAGATCTGAAGAATGCTCGGGCTACGCTGACCGAGCATCCTTCCCTGGCCGCTGCCTCCCAGCAAAACCGGCCTCCTTCCTGCTTCCCAGCCCTCCGAGCCACCTCTCAGGCTGCCTGGCTGTTCTTTCCATCCACCTACCTGCTCTGGGATAAACGGGTACTTGGAAGCTTTCTGTATGCCAGACACTGGTAGGGTGACCACAGGACCAAGTGGTCCGTTATCCTGGTCTTAACTGGAAAATATATGGCCCCAGAAACTCCCTGGACAAGGCAACTTGTCATGGCCGGTCATTGGATAAGAGTGGGTTTCATGCGATCTTCTTCAGGGGATTTCCACTAGTGGAAGAGGACCCCCAAAAGAAAAGTGTACAGTCAGCCCTCTGTATCTGTGGGCTCTTCATCTATGTATTAGACGAACCTTGAATTGAAAATATCAAGAACAAATTACATCTGTACTGAAAATTTGTGGGCTCTATTTCTGTCATTATCCTCTAAACATTGCAGTAATATAACATGTATTTATATTGTAATTTAGAGATAATTTGGAAGTACATGGGAGGATGACTATACATGGGTTTTGATATTCTTGGGTTCCTGGAAATAGTCCCCAGTGGATACAGAGGAATGACTCTACTTACAAACTAGGGTGATCGCCAGGAAAAGCCTCCTGAGCTGGGCACTGAGGGCAAGAGAAGGAAAGGCCACTGTACCAGCCTTGGGGATGCTCATTGGTTGCAGCTGGGAGTGAGGGAGGGACCCAGGGCTTTGTTACTGCAAAGTGGTGAAGGCTGTGAATCAGAAACCTACACACTGTTCACATCACGCTGTTTCTACTTTAATTGGTCTCTCAAGCATCAGAGCCCACTTTGGTGAACTAAATATGTGTATTGAAAGGCAGTAGAAGGAAAAGCTGAAAAACGAGGCCTTGGAAGAGAGAGAGAAACACAGTTGCTTTTCCAGGAGATGAGACAGTCAAAACTAATGCCAGCACAAAAGCGCGTGCTTTGCTTCATTTCCATTAGAAAAATTGACTCCAATCATTCTGTGCCCTTGGGCTTCTCTGCCCACTGTCCTAATTCCAGGAAGAGAGACTCTGATGGCCAAACATGGTTTTATGCCAGCCCCTTGGGTAGGCAAAGGGGCACTATAAACAGAAGTTTCCCCAAAACTGTGAGCAGCAGGGCGGGAAGCCGCCAATGAGGCTGGTGCGATGGAGGGCTGGATGCAGAGGAGGTGAAGCCCTGGCTGCCCCTGCCTCCTCTTCACAAAGCCTTCACCAGCTTCCCCCGTGCCGTTTTTCACTGCCTGGAAGGCCTCTCTGCTGATTTTCTGTCCAGAAAATTCTGTCATCACAGGTAGCCCTGTGTTGATAGCCGCCTTGCAGGGCACACAAGCCTCTCCCGCCACCTGACTTTTGTCACCGAGGAGTACCCACTGCATCCTTGCACAGTGCCAGGCCCACAGAAGCAGCTCTGGCTGAGCTGCACAGTGCTGTGCTGAGCGATCTGAAGAACACACGGGCCATGCTGACCGTGCATCCTTCCCTGACTGCTGCCTCCCGGCAAAAACAGTCTCCTTCCTGCTTCCCAGCTCCCTGAGCCAGCTCTAAGGCTGCCTGACTGTTCTTTCTACCCACTATCTGCTAGCTGGACTCAGCAGTTCTCAGCAAGGGGCGATCTGGCCCTGCAGGGGGCATTGCTGTCACCTCTCTGGGATGCCACTGAGCATCCTACACTGCTCCGGACAGCCCCAGCAAAGAGCCACCAGCCTGGACCATCACCAGGGTGAGGTTGAGAACTCTGAAGCCTGGCTAACTCCCCACTCTCAGCTCAAACAGCCTCTACCTGCCCATCCTCCTATTGTCTTTCCTTCATTGTGTTTTATTATTATCTAAACGATGGTGTCTGTTCGGTTGCCCTTTGGGTACCTCTTATGTGGACCTTCCCCAGGCTGGCTCCCCGGCATGAACAGTTGCACTGATGCACAGGCGCACCCTGAGCTGCTTGGTGGGAAGGTGTCGCCCACCTCTCTACTGAAGGAGTGTGGCCCCAACGCAACACGAGTGGGCAGAGAGCTCAGCTGAGAAGCCCATCTTCTCTCGCTGGCCATGTTGGTGCGTGTGCGATGATGTCCATACTCGGTTCAAATGCAGCTTCTGTGGTTTGCTGGCTGGTGGCTTTTGACAAACGTTTTTCATCTCTAAAGTGTGGCTATTATTATTGGCCCCTTCCTCCGAGAGATTCGGTGGAGAGTAAGTAAATGAATCTACTAAGCACAGAAAAGCCTCCGAAAACATCAGTAACCGTCACCTGTCACTATCACCATCATCATGACTGGGCTGGGATGGGCAGCGAGGACCACAGAATGGGCTCTGGGGCCCTCACAGAAGATTAGGGGATGAGGGCAGTTTGCAAGGCCGAAGCTGGCCCCACTTGCTTTTGCCAGCTCTTGGTCCTTCCATGAAATCAACCCAATGAAGCTTTTATCTATCCCTTGTTTTGAGAAGGAGGCAAGTGGGGAGCGTGAATTTAATGTGGCAGATGGTGCTGCCCCTGAATTATGAAACCGAAGGAGGAAATTAAAGTGCTCTACTGCAGCAGATAGAGCCAGCCGAGCAGAGGGCAGGGTAGACAGCAGGCAGGAAGGCAGTGTTTTCGAAATGGGCTACGGCTGTTCCTAAGGATAACTGGGGCCCTACAACAACATAGTTCCATAACCATGAACATTTGGGGGGCTCATCATTTATACAGGAAAATGAGCCTCAGAGAGGGAAGGTGTCCCCCAAGTTTTATTTATTTATTTATTTATTTATTTATTTATTTATGGTACTGAGAGTGGAACCCAGGGACTTTCTACCTTTGGGCTATACTCCCAGACCTATTTTGTGTTTTATTTGGAAACAGGGTCTCACTAAGTTGCTGAGAGCCTCACTCAGTAGCTGAGGCTGGCTTCGAACCTGTGTGATCCTCCTGTCTCAGCCTCCCAAGCGCGGGGATTACAAGTATGTGCCACCACACCTGGCTGTCCCCCAAGTTTGCACAGTTAGTGGTAGAGCAAGCCACAGTTTTTTAAAATAAATACACACACACACACACACACACAAATATATATATATATATATATATATATATATATATTTTTTTTTTTTTTTAATAATGGGGATGGAACTCAGGAGCATTCTGTCTCTGAGCTACACCCTAGCCCTATTTTTTATTCTTTATTTTGAAACAGGGTCTCACTGAGTTGCAAAGGGCCTCACTAAGTAGCGGAGGCTGTTTGCAAACCATATTCTCCTGTCTCAGCCTCCCAAATGCTGGGATTACAAGTGTGTGCCAGCAAGCCCACAGGTTTTTTTTTTTTTTGGCGGGGGGGTGGTCTGGGGATGGAACCCAGGGGCATTCAACCTCCGAGCTACACCCCCTGCCCTATGTTTTATTCTTTATTTTGAAACCAGGTCTCACTGAGTAACCAGGTCTCTCTCAGTAAGTAGCTGAGGCTGTCCGTGAACCGTGATCCTCCAGTCTCAGCCTCCCGAATGCTGGGATTACAAGCGTGCGCCACCACGCCTGGCTCAAGCCACAGGTTTTGATTTCTTAAATAGTGCTGTCTTTTGCTGCCCCATGACATCCTGATCTTGGGCACCTCTGCTTTGCAGAAGGCATGTGGCAGTATCCAAAGAGAACTCTGGGTTGAATGAAGCAACCACGGGGTTGGGGGTGGGACTGAGCCACCACCTAGAGCCATTCATCCTGGGTTTGGGTTCAAGTTCCAGCAACCATGGGCAAGTTTCTTACCCTTCTGGGACCTCTGTTTCCTTATCTAAAAACTTGGGCAATAATTGGTTTTACCTCCCAGGGTTGCCATGCAGAGTTTTGGGTCCTGGCTTTGTTTATTTGGTGCACAATAAGTGCTCAGTGAGATATTAGCAGGTCTTGTGACCCAGAATCGACTTTGAGGTCACCTTGGACCTTAAGCCATCCAGAGCCCCTGCTGGGTTTAGTCTCTTCTCTGTGCCTGGTGTGGCACGTGACACCTGCCTGGTGCTGGGCAAATGGTAGTGGCTGAAAGACTAGCCCTGTGGGGACACCCGCTTCTCAGTCAGCCCCATGAGGGCCAGGGAATGCGTCCAGCCACGCATGTGACACTGTGTCACTGGTTTAGACTTTAATCCTGAATGGATATAGCTGCCCTCCTGCCCGCTGACAGGGAAGTGGCCCCTGAGGAGGCCAGCACTTGTTTTCCTACCTGAGCAGTCAGGAGCCTTCCCAGCCCCCAGGACGGGTCATTTGCATTTAAATTGGCTTTCTCTCCTTAGAAGAATCTCTGAGGTCAGCTGGGGTTCCATTTCCCTCAGTGTCTGAGTGGCGGGTTCATCATGCTCCCTTCCCTCTCCCAACAGTGACATGTGATCCTCTAGTCTCACCGTGGAGATCAGATAGCCCGAGAAAGCTGCACAAATCTCACTTAAGCCTGGCGAGGCGGGCGGCCGGGGACAAGGGGACTGGAGGACCCAAGGCACTACAGGAAGGAGCCTGGGGTGGTTCCGCTTTAGAATGGGGACTCACCTCATTTGTTCCAGAAACACCTGCAAAGCAGGCTGCTGGGTGCTGGGGAAGCAGGAGTAAGTAAGACTCATCCGCTGCCCTGCAGGAGCTCCCTGTCTAGTGAAGGAGAGAGAAATAAAACCCCAACAAAATCATAATATATTCAAATAATTGCTTTAATAAAAGTCAGGATGAAATCCAACCACAGTGCCCATGTGAACCACAGTAACACGTGCACATACCTGCAGAATTATGCGTGCATGGGTGCACGCGAGCTGATGTGTTGCCAGTACTACCTATGAAGATAGGTCCTCTCCTAAGGTACATACAATATACACACATACATATATGCACACATTTGTATGATATCAGCAGTATATTAATACTTAGTCATATAAGTTGAATGTCTCTTATCCAAAAACGTTTAGGATCATAGTGCCTTGAATTTTTTCCAGATTTTGGAGCATTTGTATGTGTGTATTTGCATATGTGTGTACATATATGTATATATTGAGGTAACTTTGATATTTTATTTTATATTTTATTTGGAAACAGGTTGGGACCCAAATCTAAACATAAAATTCCTTTATGCCTCATATATAATATGCTTTATACACATAGCATAGAGGTAACTAAGCAATATTTAAATAATTTTGCACATGAAACAGCGTTGGTTAGGTCATTGCAGGTGTGCCCTTGGAGGGCTAGAAGTGGCCCTGATTAGCTTTTGCAAGAGCTAGTTGTTATGAAGGAGCCCTTCACCCTGCCACTGCCACATACCTCCTGCCCCTGTGGACAACGAGGCTCTCACCAGAGCCGATATGATGCTGGTGCCAAGCCTGAGAACCTCCAAAATTGTGAGCTACATGAACATCTCTTCTTTATAAATACATACCCTCAGGTATTTCATTATGGTAATGGAAAATGGACTACTACGGTATCTTGGCCAGATGTTCAGTCCCTGTTATGGATAGACTGAGACCCTTGCCTGGTACGTCACGGGTCACAATTGCAACTCAGCAGCAGCACCGGCCAACCTGCACTGAACATCCTCTCCACACCAGCCCCAGTCTCACTTAATTCCAACCCGAACCCAGCGAGGCAGGCACACACTGCTAAACCTCCCCACTTTTTATACAAGAAGACTGAGGGGGGAGGAGGCTCAGTATCCCACCCATCGCTAGTAGGGGCAGGGCTAGGACTTGGAACTCGAGCAGTTCAGTCTCATAAACCCGGCCTACCTACTCTCTGCACCTGACATGCCCACAGTCCCAACGCTAGCGCCCAGGCTGAGCTGCTTAAACACTTGGGAAATTTTTGTCTTCTGTCAGCACGACACTGTTTTCAAAAACAAGCAGAATCAATGAACACGAAGAAAATGCATCTCTCTGAAATCTCTGCTATTAAGCAAAATGGTCGTCAGAAGCAGGTTCAGTTGATCGGAGCGAAAGGATTGCTGTCTGAAGATGGAGGCAGAAGATGGGGAGGACACAAATGGTCTCTCTGTGTCTATCTGCAATGCGAGCATCTATAGGAGGCTCCTGGCAGCCCTGGCTTTACCTCCTGTGCGGGGTCTTATCAGAGGGAGCCAGGTGAAGGCCCTGAGTGTGCCGGGGACACAGAGCAGGGACTTCTGTGTTGGCCTGGCAAAAGAACCAGCATCCTTAGAGACAAGGGGTACGAGGTCATGCTGGAGGTGAAGGGAAAATGGAGAAAGGATGCGGTTGGTGGGGCTGGGGACCGGTGCCGCGATGTCTGCCACCAGCCAGGCAGCCTGAAGTGCTCTGGGTAGAGGCTCTCATCTCAGCTCCTCTCTGCAAGAGAACAGCCTCTGCGTTCTGGACGAACCGCAAAACATTTGCCAAGAAGGTGATAATGCCAAGAACACTCTGCTGAGGTTGCATCTCGAAATAGTAAAAGCCAGCCATAGCGAATCACCTCCACCGCACCGTCCGTCCATCTCGCTCCGCGCTGCCAGGGGCTTAGTTTGTTTGTACCCACTGAGAGTTTGGAAGGGCCAGAAAGCGATACTGCCATCACTCCTCATGTATTATTAAAAACATTAACAGCCCCCACTTGGGGGTCCTCACTCTGGCCTACTATCTTTTATTAAAAAAAAAAAAAGAGTCATACTCTGAGGCTGAGGGCTCCAATCACTTACTTGGGGCCACACTTTAGATAAAAGTAAGCAGCCAGCACCTAGCTGTGTCTGACATCTGAGCCCAGGGTCCTTCCATTGGGCCTCCCTGCCTTGTCACACAATTTAAGGACTATGGATTTCTTTGTGTGTGTGTGTGTGTGTGTGTGTGTGTGTGTGTGTGTGTGTATGGTACTAGGGGTAGAACCCAGGGGTTTTTCTACCTCCGGGCTATACTCCCAGCCCTATTTTATATTTTATTTGGAAACAGGGTCTCACTAAGTTGCTGAGAGCCTCACTAAGTAGCTGAGGCTGGCTTTGAACCTGTGCGATCCTTCTGTCTCAGCCTCCCAAGTGCGGGGATTACAAGCATGCGCCACCACGCCCGACTTAAGGACTATGGGTTTCTGAGAACATTTCATCTATTGTTGTATTTGACCCCTCCCCAGGTACAATTTTTATAAGTAAGGAACCTTAGTTCAGAGAGTCAAAGTACCCTCCCCAAGGTCACACAGCTCTTGAAGGGGCAGGTAGAGACCTGAACCCAGGCCTTAATTACCACAAAGCCAAAGCTTTTCTCCATTTGGGGAGGGCAGCTAATGTTCCACCCCAGCTATGCTTCTGAAAAAGGAAGAAAGAAAAACAGAAAGAAGAAAAAGAAAAATCCTTGTGTTCTCTTAATCTCTACACTGGCAGGTATTCATCAAGCAATTGAAAGACAAAAACCAGGGAGAGTAGAGCGTGCCAATCGCAGCCAAAAGACGTCATACGGAGCAGGCGGTGCCAGGCAAGTTTAATTTCCTCTGACAGAGTGGCGGGTGGAGAGATAAGGCTCAAGCCACGGGCGCTGTCAGTTCCCTGATGCCAAGGACATGTCAGATCAGTGCCCCAGAAATGACTGGGGGCGGAGGTACCTGCAGAAGCTCTGGCCTGGGCCACCCCAACACACGCAGAGACACAATCAGATGTTACACACACACACACGGAAAGTCTTGTGCCCACAGTGCACACAGACACAAAGATACGCCCCAGACCTCCACAGACTCCACTGGTCCCTGAGGAATTGTCTATGCCGCTTAAATTACTTCAGATTCAGTGTCTATCTCTCTTGTTAGGCTGTGAGCTAGCACAGTGTCAGGTGCATAGTAGGTGCTCAGCACGTATCTGTGAGATGCACGAATCAAACAAGTCTACATCCTCAGTGACCAACGTAGGGTCTGGTATAAAGTATGTGTTCAACTAAACTGTGTTGGGAAAAAGCAATACATGAAAGTAGAATCGCAACCAGAGACCGTGTCTGATTCCGTGAGGCATATTTATTACCTCATTTCATCCTCTCTCTGCCATGAAATGGGCCCTTGTTTGTAAATGAGAAACCTGCGAAGAAGCCAACAGCATCGCCAAGGGCCACCAGCTTCCTGAGATGGCAGTTCAAACCTAGCGCTCTGCTCACTAGACCCACGCCGGGAGCACAGCCGTGGGCTCTCCGACAGCTGCATGAATAAGTATTTTTCCCCAGTGACCCAACGCAGTAGAGGACTTCTCCTGCAAGCCACTTTCTCCAGGTGTGCGGACACCCTTGAGAATGAATTGCCACCTGCTCTGCTATCCCAGAAGTCTCTGTCCTCAGTCTCCACAGAGCCTGCCCCAGGCTGCATGTAGAGCAGATCACAATGCCAAAGCTGGCCTTCCTCCCTTCTTCCCTTAGCTAATCTATACACACATATATACATACACATATAAATAACAGTATGTGTCATATATTAATATACCAGCATGTATTTATATAGACAGTTATATTACATATCATATGTATGATATATTAAAGTATACTATATGCAATATATCTACATATGTGTATGTATATTTCGGTGGCTATGCTAACCATATTTTTTAGGCCTTTCTGTCCCGTGTTGTTCTTCTATATTTATATAAACTACGGGGCCACATCCCAAATCTGTCAAATCGGTTTCCCTTTCTCTCCAGTGCTTGGGTTTGAAATCCAACCAAACTGTAGGCAACTAAAGTACTTTGCATAACCACCGCATCTGGCAGTGAGGATGGAGGCTCCCTGCCTGAGAATCTTGGGGATCTCAAAAGGTTCCTGGATTGCATCCTTCCTACTGTCACCCTCTCCCTTCCCTCTGCTCCTCATCCCCATTTTTCTGGAAAAGGAAGCATTCCATGGAGCATCTTTGTCTTTGCCAGGGGCGGGCAGAATAGATACAGGGTGGAGTTGTCATCCTTTTCCAACTAGGAAAATACAACTGGCTAAAGATAGTGGCCACCCGGTGGGCCAGGGCCAGGCCGGGGCGGAGGGCGACTCACAGCCAGGCAGCCAATTTCCCTCTTCTGCAGCTGCTCCGAGCTTCCTCACAGGTCTCCAGGCTCAGGAGTGGAGCAGAGGTGGCCAAGGGCAAGAAGGCTCCAGTTCTGTCTGAACCCAAAAGATGACACAGTGGCTTTTAAGAGACTTTGTCTTGTACCACTCTTGTTTCCCAACTTGTGAACTGTGTTTACTGGAATAACCCAATGTGCACAGGGCAGATTAAAAAATAAATAAATAAAAGAAGAAAACATGTGATAGCCAAATTATCCACTTTCTCTACTTTTGCTACCTCAACCCCCACGCCCTGCCAGAAGCTGCCTGAAATCCTACCAGTAGTGATTCATTTCATGGACTGAGTTTGGTCTTCTCCTGAACAAATGGCCATATAATGAAGGTCAGAGCTACTGGCGCATGATAGTGTCTCAGGGAAGACTGAACTCTCTCCATTTCAGAGGTGCTGAAAGGCCGTTTCAGAGACAGGAAGCGACCTATCAGACATTCACAGAAACGCCAGATTTCAAATGCAGGTCTATGTGACCCCAAAGGCTCTTCCCACATCTCCCCATCGCCTTCCAAATGTTCTGCCATCCTGCTGAAAGACGGCTGGACGCACTGTCCTCTGTCTGCATTGGAATTACAGATGCGCACATCTCAGTGCCAGGGCCAACATACAAACCAGGAGAGATGCACCGGGTGTTTCATGGAAGCTTTGGTCTGGGGCACAGGAAGTCAGACATCGAGAATGCAAGACCCGTCTTGATGGCAAAGGGACCCAAAGCCCGGGGCCCGGAAAGTGTGGAGAGAGAGAGGAGAGAAAATGAGACCGCAAGCAAGCAGGAACCAGTCCTGGGAAGGACGGCTGAGCCCCGAGTTCTCTTCAGCCATCTTTACCCTGTGTGTACTGGTGCCATTATCAGCACGATCATCTTTCTTTCTTTCCTTTTTTTTGTCATCTGCTTTTAAAAACATCCCAATTAACTACAGTCAATAACAACTACTATAAAGCAGTTTCCAGGCTACCTCTTTCACATACTTCTGATGTGGGCTTCTCTGCTCCAGAACTACAAAACCAAGAGATTCTTTCTCTGCAGGCTCCTAACTCTAAACCAGACACTAATTGATTGATTGATTGATTGATTGTGGTGCTGGGGATGGATCTCAGGAGATTTCTACCTCTGGGCTCTACTCCCAGACCTATTTTGTATTTTTATTTGGAAACAGGGTCTCACTAAGTTGCCGAGAGTCTCACTAAGTAGCTGAGGCTGGCTTTGAACCTGCGCGATTCTCTTGTCTCAGTCTCCCAAGTACTGGGATTACAAGCGTGAGCCACTACACTCAGCTCAAACCAAACTTTAGACTAACCTGATTCTTTTTTCCTCTCCCATCTTGAGGTTCTCTCCTGACCACTTGCAGACTGACACCATTAGCTGTCTTGCAGTCTTCCTGGAACCCTCAGATTCCAAGGCTTAGTTTCCTGGGGACCCGTTTCCAGACCCCACCTCCATCTTCCCACGCAGGCCTCATCTTTGCTTGCCTGGATGGCTGTAGTCGGCTCCTTTTTCCCTGGATCTCTGTCTCCAGCCCATTCTCCCCCTTGGCCCCGGGAGAATGTTCTGAAGCACAAAGCCGGCCATATCACTGCAGGCCTGAAAATCCTCCCATGGGTCTACATTTCCTGAAGATAAAATCCAAATGCCTCAGCCTGACACCCAAGACCTTTTGTTACCGGATCCCTGCCTGCTTCTCCAGTCTGATCTGCAGCGAGGCCTGGGGACACGGCCTGGGCCGCCTTCACCCAGACCCACCAGCGACCACTCAGAAGCCAGCGCCCACACCCCCGCGTCTCTAGGCGGGTGCTGCTTGCTCGTCCAGCTCCAGCCCGCCTGCGAGCCAGCTCTGGTCTCCCATGGCCAGCAGGATGGCAGCCTCCTCTGGGCGCCTACATGCCAGCCCTGATTGTGCGGCGCAGGTGGGTCTGTCTGTGAGCCTGGCCGCTTCCCCGCCCCATGAGGCTGCAGCTCACGAGGACCGGCTCTGAGTCTTTGAGTTTTGCTGTTCTTAGCACCCAGGCAGTGCCGGCCTGTGACATTTGGTGAATCTGTGTGGGATGAATGTGAGGGGAAGTGGGGCTGAGGACGCCGAGGACTCCCCCGGCTTCGACTTCTCTGCTCGGCGTCCTCCTCTGCATCAGTGAGACTGTTCCACACGACGCAGAACAGAGAAGAAGCGGGTCGTCACTGGCTTCTGAGCTCCCGAAGATGAGGTTCTGAGGAGCAGAGGTCACAGTCCAGCAAAACGTTTTGGAGGAAAACTTGATGAACAAAGGATCTTCCCCACAGACCAGAGAACAGCTGACGAGGAAAAGGGGTCGCGGGGAGCGGGGAGGATGCAGTGTGCTTGAGGAAGACGCCTGTGCGCTCTGCTCCCTGGGCCAGGTGTGGAGAAAGGAAAGCCGCCAAGACACGTACTGCGAGACTTCAGAGCAGAAGGCAAGCGGGGCCTCCAGGCCCACGAAGCAGCGGGGGCAGAAATGGCCGCGAGCTCGCGCCTGGGGACCCAGGGCTGCGGCACCTCATGGGTCCTGTGAGGCACAACAGGTAGAATGATTCAGGTGAGGCTATCGGAGTCACCTGACAGGAGCCAGGAACAGCTCCAGGTCCCCTGCACTGGCTAGTGATGCAGCTCTGCAAGCGCCGTGAGCATGACGCCTAGAGCAGGTGGGCCTCGTCTCTGCGCACCAGCCATAGACGCAACCTCTGCCAAGGGGGCGCAGGTCAGCGAGACTGAGGGGCTGCCTCCGGAGTGGGGGTGGAGCTCAGTCCACGCTCACAGGGAAACCCGTGTAGATCCCACCCCTGAGTCCGTGGCCTGAAAAGCGGGCCCTCTGCAAGCAGACAACCGCGCACCTATGAAAAAAGCAATTTGCCAGAAAAGTGCAGGAAGCCTAGGCTGGAGTCTTGTCTCCCTCATTTTGGCTCCCAGGTCAGCCAAGAATATAATGCACCAATAAAGAATTTAAAAAAAAAAATGTTTCTTAAAAAAAAAAAAAAAGAATCCGTGGCTAAGCGGGGGGCGTGGTGGGGCACACTTGTAATCCCAGCATTCAGGAGGCGGAGACAGGAGGATTGCAGCTTGAAGCCAGCCTCAGCTACTTAGCAAGGCCCTTTGCAACTCAGTGAGACCCTGTTTCAAAATAAAGAATTAAAAAATAGGGCTAGGGGTGTAGCTCGAAGGTAGAAGGCTCCTGGGTTCCATTCTCAGTATCGAAAAAAAAAAAAAATTCATGAATAAATCCAAAGCCTTTCTGTTCGAAGACTGCAGCAACTGCTGAAAGATCTCAATCCAGTGAGCCACAAGGTAGAAGAAAACTGGGTGGTCAGGGAGCAGGCTCCAGCTGGGGGCCACTCAGTTTGAGCCAGGTTCAGCAGGGCTCATCCTGTGCTCAGGAGAAGGGTGTCCAGGGAAGTTTCTCAGCAAGGCATGAGACTGGAGATAGAGTCTGAAAATGAGCACAACTCAGGAAAGAGGGAAAAATAAGTTTCCAGGAAGACAGAACAGCATGAGCAAAGGTCCTGGGGTAGAAAAGGGCTGGGCTTGTTAATGAAAGGAAAAGGCCCTGTGCCTGGGACCTCAGAGTGAAAGCAGAAGGGTGAAACAAGACATCAATTCATGTTTCTCCAACACCCCCACATAGATCCCACCTCCTGGCATTCATGCTATGTGCCATCACTTCCTGAGTGTTCAGGCTGGACCTAGTAACTCACTTGTAGGGAGTAAAATATAGTACTAATGGCAGCTACTTCTGAGCCTGGGTTATGAGAGACCTACTCTCTTTGCTCACACACACACTCTCTCTGTCTCTCTAGCCTCTGACCTCCTTGCCCAGGTGAAGTGAGCTGCCCCCTGTGGAGATACCCTGTGGTAGGTACCCACGGGCACTCCTCCAGGGAGATGCTGGATCCTACCTGTAGCCACAAGAGCAAGCTTGGAAGCACATCTACCCTTGGTTCCCCTGGAGTTTATTAAGCCCAGCTGATCTCTTGAAATCAGCCCCAGGGAAGCGCCGCACAGGGTACCCAGCTAAGCCACACCAGATTCCCAACCCATGGAAACTGGGAGGTGATAGGCCTGGTTTGTTTTTTAAGTCACCCAGTTTTGGGGTAATTTGTTACCCAGCAATATATAACTGATACAGCCGATAATGTAGTCAAGTGTGAGATGATGCAAATATTTTAGATTTTGGTTCTATCCAGAGGGCGTCCCACGAGATGCTCGGCATGGTGTCCACACGTAGTCCATCTGAACTCTTGACTCTGAACCTTTCTGATTCATAAAACGTAGGTATCATCTGAAGTTGGACCCAAAACATAGAGTGTCCTGTAGATCCTCAAGGTGCCTGGAATGTGTAGGTGATGGCTGGGGCTGCAGCAGCATTTTTTTTTTCCATCTGTGGCCTTCATGATGGAAGCCTTGCTCTAAGGACAGCAGGACACAAAGACAGAAGGAGCTTTGGCCCCTTGGATGGGATGACCAGCCACCATTCCAGCCCTGGACCAGTTGCATCCAGACTTTTTTTTTTTTTATGTGAAAGAGAAGTAAATCCTTATCTTCTTTAAAGCACAGTTATCTGAGTTTTCTGTTACAGGTAATTGATATTAGTCCGGACTGATATACTCGTGTTCTTAGTAGATATTTAAGCAGGGTTTGAGAATTTCATTTTTAGATTTCCAGAACCCTAGACTCTCAGAAAAAGATGTGCTTCGCACGCCTCTCGGTCACAACAATGATTAGTGTGTCTCCAGAGGGAGAAAGTATAAGACGCCCTGAGCGCCTACTTCACCCCAGGCGCTGTGTTCACCCCGTCATTCGCCTTCACCTCTGTGAATTCCCGAGATGGAATCACTCTCCCATTTTATAGGTAAGAAAATGGAAGCTCAGACAGATGGTGCCGCTGCCCAGGGAGACAGGACGAGGAGCGGCCTGAGACGCAGCTGAATTCATAGCCACGCTCTTGCTGCCTCCTGGATCTGGAACTGTGAGTTTCGGTCCAGGCTGGGGAAGTTGGGCCAGAGAGGGGGCCTTCACGCCCATCCCTCCTCCAGATAGTCCACCTGCAGCCACCGGCCACAGTGCTCCGGCTGCACGGTGACGGAGCAGGTGGCCCAGCTGGCTGCCCTCTCCCCGGCCCTGCCATCCTGTTCACTGGCCATCTGGCCCTCAGTCTGTGAGCCTCTCACTGCCCCAACTCAAGAACCCTCTTAAAGGGACAGAGACCCCGGCTGGCTTCAGCAAAGGACCTCTACTTCCAAGCTGAGACATGCACGGCCTTTATCAGGCAAGCCTCGCAACAAGGCCCAAGCAGCAGGGGTGTCTGGTGACCACACAAGTTTATTTCTAACCTCAGATTGCAGCATCCGAAAGCGTTACCTGTTCCAGGCAAACACATCCCCACCCCCGCAGCAGTGCCGTTGGAGCAGCCTGGCTGCTTGGCAGGCTGTGCGTTCCCTCCACTGAAGCTTACTTTATCTGGTTTGAAACTCTTATCTGTCCCAGGAGAGACTGGAAATATACTCTTTCTAGGAGTCGATGGAAAATTAACCCACATTAGCAGAGCAGTGGGTGATGCTGAATCGGGGACAGGAAGGTCCATTTCAAAGGGGGAAAATGTTCTTTGTAACCAGGACAAGGCTAAACACGCCTCCTCTTGATTGGTCCAAATCTGTGCCAGCCTCCCACTGCATCTGTGGGTGTGCTGAGAACAAGCTATGGATTTCTATAGAGACTGTCGCCATGGTACGAAGTATCTCATTCTGCTATTTCAAGAGGAAAAATAATCGAGAGGTCGGCGGGGGGGGACTACCATAGGGCTTTTCAATGTACAAATATTTATTAATGCTTTCGTGTGTGTCTGTCCTTGCATTAAATATGAGCAATAGAGAGATAAGCCCAGAGGACAAACCTGCATTGCCACCCCAGGGAAAGCTGGCGCTGGCCGGCCATGACCTTATTTCTCTCTCGCAGTAGCCTCGAAACGGCATGACCCCACTGTCGTGTGGAGGGTGAATCTAAGTGACTTGCCCCACATCTGAACCAGGCAGAGTTTTAGTTTGAAATGGTATGTGCAGCGGGGATTCTGGGTATAAATTTGTGGAAGATCTATTCCCAGAGGCCTGGAGGAAGTTAAGGGGAGCCGAGGGGGTGTTAAGACGCCTGGTACTAGTCACAGGGAGACGCTCTTACCTGCTGCTGGCCTGAGGGGTGAGGAGAGGAAACAGAATTGCCAGGCCAGTGGGGCTGCTGCCCAGGAAGGAGCTCAGGGATCAGATCAGGCCAGGACTGGGAAGAGGAAGAGAGATGGGAAATGGAGAGTCACCAGCACAGATGTGCTTGCTGGCCCAGTGTGGATCGGGGTCAGCAAGGGCGTGCAGGGTGAGGGTGCTAGGGAGCCTCCCGTGGGAAATGGCTTTCATGACATTAATCTGGGTAGCAACCACACAACTCAGTGGCTCAGACTAACAAGCATTTCTGTCTCGGGCATGCATCTGAGGATAAATTGTGCCCTCTCTGGATGCACAGGGCTTGGCTCGGCTCTAGGCTTAGGTCAAGTGTGGGTCTACACTGCACGCTCTGCATCCCGTATGCACCCAGAGATGTGTTTTCTCAGAGTGTCCGTCAGTGTTCCATGGCTGTGACAAAACACCAGAGATAAATGACTTAAAAGGAGACAGGGTTTATTTGGTCTCAAGGTTGGAGAGGTCTCAGTCCGTGCTCTCGTGGCCCAGTTGCTTTCGGCCTCTAGCGGCACAGAGCATCATGGTGACGGGAGTGCTCGGCAGAGAAAGAGGCTCACTATGGCAGTGGGGAAGGGAGGGAGGGAGGGAGGGACGGGGAGGACATTCCCTGTGCTAAGCACTCTTCCCTTACAGCATTAATCTTCCCAAGTACCTGCAGATTGGAAATTATTATCCCTCATTTTCTGAATCACTGGGAACTGTACTAAGAAAATTGCATTTTGCAGTGTACAAGACCGTGGGCAAGATACTTAACTTCTCCGTGCCTCAGTTTCCCCATATGAACAATGGAGACAATAATAATAACATCTCACTCATAGCCCTGTTGTGTACGTTGGCTCATCAAAAGATATTGTTATGACATTGAGAAAGGGCAGCTCTGGCCGGGCGTGGTGGCGCACGCTTGTAATCCCCGCGTTTGGGAGGCGGAGACAGGAGGATCGTGCAGGTTGGAAGCCAGCAGCGCTGGCTTAAGAAACCCTGTTTCTAAAAATAAAAAGTATAAAATAGGTCTGGAAGTGTAGCCTGGTCGTAGAAGGGCTTCCAGGAACCCCAGTACCACCAAAATAAAATAAAATAAAATAAAATAAAATAAAATAAAATAAAATAAAATAAAAGGCAGCTCTGGAACTCAAAGCCCACCTGTCTGATTAAAAGATTCTTTTTATCACACCATGCACTGTTCAAACAGGTATTTAAGTAACCAATACCTGATATATAAATTAAGTTTCAGTTACCTTCCTTCTCCAGAGACAAAGCCCAAACACAATCTTGATAAGCCACTCCTACAAGTGCCTTTAAGCAAGATTTTTTATTTTATTTTTGCCGGGAAGGTGGTAAAATAATTCCCATAAAATGGTGTCAAAGCAATAAATGCAGACTTTGGGGTTCTTGATGATGACAGCCCATTGAGCTTCTGGGGTTCTCAGGCTGCACTTTGGGCTTGCGAGTAATGGATACATAGAAGCACAAGGGACCAGAGGCTGGGCGTCCTCCTCCCTTAACTTCTGCCACATCAGCCTGGCACACAGAGACCAAAAGGCAAGGAGGAGGGGCACCACTATTACCTGCCACCGCCTCTTCCTCGAAGTGCCCCCAGGAGCCAGGCCTTGGAGTCTCCTCCCGTCCCATCCTCCTCCCTTCGTCTCCTTCTCCTCCTCTTCCTCTTCGCCCTCTTCCTTCTTGCGCTATGCACTGTACAAAGTGCTTTCTCATGCACCTTGCTCCCATCATGCCAGGTCGCCACAGCCCACATGCAGAATAGAGACTCAGGTCCACACAGCTCCTTCATTCGCCTTTGATTTCTGCTCCTGCAGTGCATTCTGGGAAACTCCTCTGAGTTCTGGGAAGCCTTGATAACTAGCATCCTTCTGGCTGGCTTAACACCCTTAAGTAAAGCAGCAGGAGCAACCTCTCCAAGATCTCAGCTTCCTCTTAACCTTCAGCCAGAGTCTCCACTGTGTCTCTGTTCTTTCTCCCTCCATTTCAAAGCAGAGTCAGAGAAATTCATCTGCCTCTGTGTGTGTGAGCCTGCATGTGCTTGTGCGTGCATGTGTGAGCCTGCGTGTGCTTTTGCGTACATGCATGTGTGTGTAATATTCTTGATCTGGGGACTTTCCCCTGTCAAGGAAAAGGAAAGGTTGTGGGTCCACTGATAGGTTGGCAGATGACTTGAGGTCAGGTTCTCTGTGGTCAAACAATAATGGCGTCTTCTTCCTGGTGCCTGGTGAAGACAAATGTAAGATGACAGGAGGGAGCCGCCCCTTGGCTGTGTCTCATGCACAGAGCCAGGAGCTCCTGAGCCTTCAGTCCTTGGTTCCCCCGGCCGCTCCAGGAGGCAGAGACAAGCATGGAAATGGCTAGGAGTTGTAATAACGCTCAAAGACACACACCACTAAGGGTGAAGCCAAGCAGGGCCTTGGTCCTGGTGTGTCCATCAACTGTGGACTCCCAGGAGGGTAGCTGTGATGTTGTCCTGAAATGCTCAAGGACCTTGGCCAGCAGTGACCAGTAGGTGAGAGCAGGAAGAACAGCATGCTTCCCCAGAAGGAAGAAAGGCCACCCCTGGGCAGCCTTTGGTACGCAAGTTGTCTGGCTCATTGTGTTGCAGCTGAGATGGCAGGGCTGGGAGAGTGGAGGGCGGCTTTCAGCCTCCTGTGCTGGTCAGCTAGGGCTCTGTGACTGGGCCACCCCTGGGGACTTAAACAATTGACAGTGACCTCCCGCACTCCTGGAGTATGGGATCAGGTGTCCTGAGGCCACGGTCCTGGTATGCACCCACAGGGTCCTCCTGTATTTATTTTTCTTTAAAATATACATATGTGCTTATAAATATTCTTTAAAATAAGATTCTCCAGAAACTACTGACAGTGGTTATTCTAAAGCAGTGTTTCCCAGTAGGAGTCTTTATACCTCTTACCCCTGAGCACACTTGGACATCTGGCAACTTCTGGAGATGTTTATGGTTGTCACTAAGGTGGTGGGGAGCCACAGGTAACCAGGGGCCTGGGGCCAGGGATGCTTTGAAACATTCTGCCATGCACAGGCTAGCTCCTGTTGACAGAATTCTCTGGCCCAAAATGTCAACAGCACAGACATCGAGAACTTCCAAAAAGTCTGAGGTGGGTAAGGGCTCCTGAATGTGGGCAAGAAGATATTTTTAATATCATGTTTGTCTGGTGTTTGAATGTATTCCATTAATAGCAGAAACAATACAAGAATCTGCCTGCTCTGAACTATGAGATAATACATGAGCTATGATTAAACACTGGTACTAGCAGGTCTTCAAAATGTTCTTCCTCTGGCTGGGTTTCAGTTTCTGCATCTGCAGACACAGGTGTGCCAACACCTGTTCACAGGTGGCTACATCACTCCTTCAGGACATAATGTATCAGGCTTCTGGGTGTTATCCACTGCAGTCACTTGCAGGGCCAGCAGAGGAGCTCCAGGGATGTCTGGTATGCTGGAGGGCAGGGCTGGTGGCTTCCCTGGACAGAGAATCAGCCAAAGCTGAAAAATGGGCATGAATAGCTCACGCTCTGGAGCCACAGAACCTGCGGCTACTGTAGAGGCAAAAAAGAGCGGGACCTCAAGTTGGCTCCTGGGGAAAAACAGGCCAGCTGGCTATAAGCTAGCACCTACTGCAGGATGCAGGCTCAGTCAACACAGAGCACAGGTGCCATGGGGAGGCATGCCCAGCTGGGGACCAAGTAGGTGGGAATTCCTAGTTAACCTGTTTTGGGAATGCAGGCTTAATAGTTCAAAAGAATGCCTGTTTTGTTGTTGTTGTGGTGGTGGTTGTTGTTGTTGTTGTTGTTGTTGTTGTTGCTATTGTTGTTTTTAGTGGTGACACCACCCCCCAAATATAGGAAATGCCACTGGGGAAACCGAGACTCAGAGAGAAGTAAGATTCTCGCTACTCCAGATCCCGACTGGACCGTCTGACTCCAGGTGCAGCTGGCCATCCAGTCACCACCTGGCTTTGGACACAGCTGTGCCATCTCCTTTCTTCTGGTTATTCTTCTGATGAAGATCAAGAGCCTCCAACCACTTCCCGGAGCAGGGACACTTCTGAAAAACACACCCTGAATGTAGGTAGCCACATCTGTCCTGGAAAAGAAGGGTCAGAAGTCCTGCTGCTAATACCAATTCTTTCCTCTTGACCTTGTGCTTGACTTTGCAGGGTCCTAAAATCACAGGGCCGCCCAGTCTTGAACAGACACACCCTCTGATAAAATAAGACCTCCCGTCTCAGTCCCATGAACATTCAATATTTTTATTTGCTAAGTCTGGCCACCCTGCAACCATGATGTCCAAGCAAGGAGATGAAGTGTCCTCTCTGTTCCAAGGAGCTAGTCTCATCCAAGAGAAGCTCCTAGGTTTACCCAGGCTGGTTGGAAGAGACTTTTCTGGAATCTGCTTGAACCATACACCATGGGGAGAAGGAGTGAAGAGCAGGAGTTATGAGGTGGGGGCTTGGGGACACCTCCCTGGCATAGGCCTCATTGGAAGCCCTGGCATCTGTTTAAGTTTGGATGCTCTTTTGCAGCTGCAACTGTGTGGCATGCATGGTCCACCAAACTGGACCAGGTTCTGGCTGAAAGGGAAGCACCTCTTCGTTTTGGGAAAACAGTGGTTAATGCTGTTTATTGAGCACCATCCTGGGCCAGGGCTCATTGTAGGCTCCTTACAGGTAAATAAACTGAGCCCTGAGAGGCCTTAGTTAACTCACCTAATGCCACCAATTGAAAATAGGCAACAAAAGGATTTGAACCCAGGTTGAGTTTCTCCTGGCAGGGAGGGCAGAGCTCTGGGCTGGTGGGAAAAGCCAGTGGCTCCCTGCTGGGACGAGCTTGTTAGGAAGGGGCTGTCCCTCACGGAGCTGGGACCCTAGCCAAGGCCAGAGAAGGAGCAGCTTAGGGAGCACAGATGAAAGTTTCAGAATTATGCTCTGCAACTGCAAATAGCATCAGGCCCCAGATCCATGCCAGGTACTGTTGCTAGGAGACGTCACGAGCATCATCTTATTGACCCCTCACAGCCACCCTGTGACTCCAGTTGGATTAGGAGCTGCATTTTGCAGGTTATTTGGGACCATGTCAAAGACTTGAGGCAGGTTTCTAAGACTACCCTTTGGGCAGAGCAAAGGGGATCTGAACACCAGGCTTTCTGAGAGCAGGGAGATCTCTGGGGAGGCAGAAAGGAAGCAGGACCTGCATCCTGCCCAGGTAGCTCAGGAGCTGTGCCTCTGCTTCCTGTTGCTGCTGACCTTCAGAACTGCAGGCCACTGGCTTAGCAGCACAGATTTATTAGCCTGCAGTTCTGAAGGTCAGCAGCCCATAATAGATTCCACTGGGTCAAAGTCGAGCTGTCAGCAGGGCTGTGTCCTTTCTTCACTGGGAAGCGGGTTTTGGTCCCACCCTCCCTCCTCAGCCTGCCCTCCCACCTGCAGCTCTGGGTGTGTCTGATGGGTCAAGGGTCCTTCTGGTCTTCAGCAGAATTAGACCCGTCCGCTTTGGTCTCTTCCGTATTTCCCAGACTCTGCAGGCTGCAGGGCCTCCTCTCGGGCTTTGGACATATTCGCTTTCCTCATGTGATAGCGGCCAGGTTAATGGACTTAAATCTCATGGTTACCCATGGTTCTCAGGCCTGACTGTGGGATGAAATTTCTCAGGAGCTTCTAGAGCTCTCATTATTATTGTGTCCAACAGTTGCTCTAAGACTCTGACAACGCAGACATCCACATTTTTTAAAATTAATTTATAAGCTGTCATATGGAAAAACAAACTTTTTTCTTTAAGTGTACTGTTCTATGAATTTTAACACATATAAAGATTTGTGAAACTACCACAATCTGGATACAGCAAAGTTCCATTGCCCTGAAAAGTCTCTTGGGCTGGGGAATGCAGCTCGGTGGCTTAGTATGCACAAGGCCCCAAGTTCAATCCCCAGCATGGCCCCACTCCCTGAAAAAAAATGACTATCTTGTTCCAGGCGTGGTTAGACACATCCTCCCCTGACCCATAGCTCTTCACTACCACTAATTTGTATTACATCAGCATAGTTCAGAACTTTTTTGTTTTGTTTTGTTTTACAGTACTGGAAATTGAGCCCAAAGGCAATCTTCCTCCAAGCTACATCCCAGCCCTATTTTTATTAACCTGAAATAGGGTCTCTCTAAGTTTCTGAGGGTCTTGCTAAGATGCTGAGACTGGCCTTGACCACGTGATCCTCCTGCCTCAGCCTCCCAAGTACTGAGATTATAGGATTGCACCACTAGGCCCATCTCGGTTCTGACTTTTTTTTTTTTTAAGTGGTAGTGGGGCCAAAAACCCAAGGGCATTCTATCTCCAAGCTACACCACCAGCCCTATTTTTTATTCTTTATTTGGAAACAGGGTCTCACTGAGTTGCAAAGGGCTTCACTAAGTAGCCGAGGCTGTCCATGAACCTGGATCCTCCTGTCTCAACCTCCCAAATGTTGGGACTACAAGCGTGCAGCACCACATGCGGCTAGTTCTGACTTTTTGAGAACATCATATAAATGGAATAGTATGATATGTGACTTCTGAAGGCTAGCTTCTTTCATTCATCTGTGAGATGCATGCAAGTTGTAGCTATCAACAGTTTATTCTTTTTGATGGCAGAGTAATATTTGATATATGGATATACCAGCTCCCATCCACTTCCTGATGCACATTGTTTCCAGTTATGGGCTGTCACAAGTTGTGAAGAACTTGCACATACAGGTTTTTGTGTGGACATGGTTTTCGTCTACAGTTTTTAAAGTTCCTCACATGAATCCATGGAAGCTGGGCTTGGGGACCACTGCTAGAAGCAGAGGAGGCAGACCAGGAGAACAAGGGGACTTCAGGGCAGGTAGTGACAGGGCTGGTAGCCAAGTCTGCAGATTAGATAGCTATAAATAGGTAGCTAGAGGTAGAGATAGAAATAGATAAATATACAGATACAGATTTTTTTTGCTTTATAACTAGGCAAGTGTTTGCCGCTGAGCCATATCCCCAGCACCAGTCTGGATATATTCCCAGGGCAGAATGAACAGGATCTTCTGAAAAATCAGATATAAGATGTGAAAGCAAGAGAGATGTGAAGGATGGGCCCTACGCTTTGGCTTGAGGACCTGTAAGGATGGGGAGCCTGCTGGACCCTCCACGTCACCACCTGCTGTCCATCTAAGCTAAGCCCTCCCTGAGGACATGGAGGCCTGCGGTTGCCCCCGTCAGTCACCAGGGTGCTGAAGACCTGCTGGGTGACATCTTCATGGCCACTAGTGCCTAACGCCACGCCCTGCTCACCTCGCTTGGGCGGAGATGACAGTGAGGACAGTCATGCCAAGAAACCCTCTCCTGTTCCAGAGTCTGTATGAGGGCTTGGCAGTAGTTAGAGAGTTGTCCTCCTCGAAAGCTCTCTGCTAGTGCCCCTTCTTGCCCTTCCTGCCAAGACTGACATCCCGGGCCCCGGCACAGCAGGGGCCACCTGTGTCTTAACTGTCTACCCGCCCTTGCCACGCAGGCTTTGTCCCAACTGACCCCAGGGTAGAGGCCACTGGAGGGAACAGGCACAGCCTTGTTTGCAAGGCTGTCCCCGCACATGGAGAGAGGTCTAGGCAGTAAGTAAAAGGGCCCACAGGGCCGGCTCAGGAGCTGTGTGCTGACAGGCACATTCTGCAGAACCAGGCAGCAGTGTAATTACAGGCCGGCTCTGTAATGAGAAGCGCAGGCCGGGACCACATGGTGTGGCACTGAGCAGACAGGGAGGCTGGCAGGGCCCAGCTCAGCGTCTAGCTCTCGGGACCACACGCGGGGAAGGCCGGTGGGAAAGAGAAACAGGCTGAGCCCTTTTCCCTCCTCTCTCTCTCTCCCAAAGGCCTAGAGACACTGGTGCAACTTGCTCTGCTTGGCAAAGAAAATGGGGGCTTCCCAAAGTGAGAGACAGTGGAGTGAGGGTTCAAACCCAGGTCTGGGCACATCTGAAAGCCTGTTTGCCTCCCAGGGGAGCATGAAGAAAGAGGCGGGTCCATTCTGGAGCGGAGAGACCCTGAGGAGCAGGCAGGAGCAAGGAGCGGGCATCTCTTAGACTTGAGCACAGGATGGTATTAGAAGACCAAATAAATGGCTCGGGGTCCTCGGCGGTGCACGATTGGGGTCAGGTTTTGCCATCTGTCTTTTCTGGCTTTCCTCTGTGGTGTAAATCCCCAAAGAAGTGAACTTCCCCGGCCCCTATACCAGGTCATGTCTCTGATTGCTTTACCCTCAAAAAACCTCCGCCCCGCACCTGCCTCTCTGGAACATCCAGGTGTTCTTCAGGAAGACAGTTGCACATTCTCTCCTGGGCTTTGCCCACTGTGGGACCCCAGGGTCCTCAGCTGCTCGGGGCGGTGTCACCTTGGGGCCAGCCAGGGGGTGGGTGTAGCTGCCTGTCTTGTGCTCACACTCTGGCACTGGCCCCCAACAGTGGCTGGAGTCCAGGCCGCCTTCTTGGCCACACTCCTTGCACCATGCCCTGGGCTTGCTTTACAACCGTGATCTGCTTCCTGCTGGTACAATGCCCACTCACAGGGCAGCACCCAACTGTGTCCTAAACAGGTAGGGAAGGTCTGCAATGCACCAGACGGAGCTCCAGCTCCTGGCTGTGGCTCTTATGCGCGGGATGACCTTGGATGTTAGGTCTGACCTCTGGGAGCCCCAGTTTTCTCATGTACAAATTGAGGGTGGCAATCAGCACCTCTTGCATTTGTCCTTAACAGCCCTGTGAAGCTGTGTGAGACCTCAAGCTCTAGAATCAGATCTCCACTATAGCTTGGATTTCCAATGTCCCCCAAAGACCATATGTTTAGCCACTCTCTCGTCTATTTAGTAGGGATGACGATGCTATCTCAGTCATAAGGTCGTGGTGGAGATCAAAAGAGAGATCTGGTGCCACGTACAGTACTCTGCCAGCCCATGGCACTGTAGAGAGGTGGTGGAGCCTTTAAGGGGTGGGACCTGATGGGAGGAAGTTAGGTCATTGGAGGCGTGCCCTTGGAGAAGAGATCTGGACTCCCGGGCCCTTCCTCTCCCTCCTTTTTGCTTCTGGCCATGAGATGAGATCTTCTTCCACTGCAAGTTCCCACCATGATATGCTGTTCACAACAAGTCCCAAAGCACTCAGCCATGGACTGAAACCCAAACTGTGAGCCAAGATAAACCTTTCTTCTTTTTCAATTGACTACCTCAGTTATTTTCTTTCCTAGCAGAAAACTTACTAACACAACTTTCCTATTCAAATCAATCCTCCACCACTTGCCAGTCCCACCTTAGGTATTTCCTTTGACCTTACTAAGCCTCCATTTTCTCATCTACAAAATAGGGATGGTGATGCTATCTCAATCATAGGGTCGTGGTGGAGATCAAATGAGAGTTCTGGTGCCACCCTCTGTGCTTAGCCAGCCTGCAGCCTTCTGCACTGAGTGCCCACTCACAGCCCACCAGAGAAGCAAAGGTCTTGGTAGTGGCTAAGCTACTTTCCATGTCCTCGTCTTTATGAACACAATCCACTTGGGTGCAAGTATTTTTTTCATCATATATGAATGAGAAAAGACATGGGTATAATTGGAATGTGTACCCCCAAAGTCATAATCCCCGTGTTGTATGTTGGTGGTATTTGGAAATAGGGCCTTTAGGAGGTAATTAAGGTCAAAAGAAGGGTCCCTATGATGGATTAGAGACTTTACAGGAAGAGGAGAGACTGGAGCTGGCAGCTTGTCTGTCGCTCCATGGATGCCCTCCGCCATGTTATGATGTGGCAAGGCCTGGCCAGCTGCCAGAGCCATGATCTTGAGCTTGCCAGCCTTCCAAGTTAGAGCCAAATCAACATCTACTTTCTACAAATTCCCAGTCTCAGGTATTTTGTTATAGCAACAGAAAAAGATAAAGGCAGACATTGTCACATGAGCTCATAAACAGCTCTCCTTCCAAAATGGCAAATTTCTCATGATAGTAGCTAAGGAAACATTGGTCCAGACAAGGAGGTGCGCTCTGCCAGCATCTGGAGGCTGGTGCAGGAGTTGACACCGGAATCATCACATAAATGCTATGGGTCTTCACCACCTCGATGGCTGACAAGGGCAGCTCTGGGCCTCTACTTCCTCACAGAGGGGCTTCCTGCATGGAGCTAGCAGACTGGCCATGGATGGAAAGCCAGTGGTGGTGGTGAGCGTCTGGAGAAAGGTTGGTGTTAAGAGAAGCTGTGAAGGACCACGCATATACTATTCTCAGAGGCTCTGACCACACCTACTGCACCTCCTCAGCCCATGGCCGCCCTCACCTTGCAGTGAAGGCAGAAGCAGCCGTGTTACCATGGAAACAAGGCAGCACCAGCTTCCAAATCACCTCTGTAACAAAGGCAGAGGCCCCTGGAAATGTGTCTGGGCAGCCAGAGCCACAAGCAGGAGACCATGCCAAGAAGCTGTCGGGAGCTGGCCTGGAGGGGTCCTTGTGTTTCCTGCCTCCTTGGTTAGTGAAAAGCCACAGCAAAAAAGGCACAGGGCTGCCCCAAACCCAGGCCTGAGAGAAGGAAATGTTCCCAGGACTTACCCATGTGAGACACAGAGACGGAGACCCTGTACCCACGGCATACAAATGCACTGAGCAGCTGCTATCAATCAGGCTCTGGGTGAGACGCTAGAAGGAGGAGCTCAGGAGATGGACGGGATGCACCTGGTTATCAGTGGGATGGCAGTACAGATGCCCTTTGTATCCACAGGTTCCACATCCACAGATTCAACCAACCGTGGACCAAAAGTATTCACAGAGATTACATCGGACTGAAAACGTACAGACTTTCCTCTTGCCATGATTCCCTAAGCCATATGACGTCTGTTACATAAGATTTGCATTGTATCCTGTATTCTAAGTTGTCTAGAGAGGAATTAAAGTATATGGGGAGGTGTACATAGGTCCTGTATACTATTCCACTTTGTGCAAGGGATTTGATCATCCTTGAATTTAGGTACCGATGGGGGTCCTGGAATTAATCCCCTGCAGATACTGAGGAACAACTGTACCTGAAACAGATTGGAGAGGACTTCATGGGAAGGATGTATTTAGTAGCATTCAAATAGCCAGATTCCCAAAAGGTTTGCCCACGATTGACGTTTGGGGTCTGGTCATTCTTGGTTGTGGCATGGTAGCGTACCATGGTTGTACCAGGTAGCATGGTTATAGCACCCACTGTGTACCTGACAACAGGCAGGCGGTCCAGGTCTACCACCAAGCCCACTCACAATGGTCCTCCTGGTCCCTCCTTGCCATTCCATGGCCATCCACATAATTAATTTTAACACTTCTAGTAGTAACCACATTACTAAAAACAAGAAGCAGGTCAGATGAATTTAATCATATATTTTATTTAATCTAACAGGTAAAATAATACCATTACTACATGGAATCAATATACAAATAATGAATTGCTGCTTTATATTCTTTTTTCTTCCTAAGTCTTGGAAATCTGATGTGCTTGTCTTCTCCCCGGCACATCTCAGGGTAGACGTGTGTGTCATCAGCACCCAGTAGCCCGGCATGGCTGGTATCACTATAGCAGACACTCTGGTTCTGGAATGTGGAGGTGGAGGCTTGGATTTGTGACACGATGGCCACAGGCCAGTCTGGGAACCTCACCCAGTGGCCACGGGAAGTGCTCTGAGCAGGGGGTGTGACCATGGGGAGGAGACCGAGGACAGCGAGTCTCCTCAGCCTCTAGTGACATCTTGAGCCAGACACTTCTTGGTTTGAGGCAGCCGTCCTGTGCCTTGTAGCATCTTTAGGTTCCAAAGTCTCTACCCACTAGATGCCATCAGCATCCTTGAATACCGACAACCTAAGTGTCTCTGGATAATGCCAAGCTGGTCCCTGGAGGGTGAACTTGTCCCCTTGGAGAGCTTCTGTGCTGGCATGAGGCAGAGAGAGAGACGTGTGGGTGGGTCAGGTGCACGGCTTTGCTCACTTAAGTAAGAAAAGGGAAAAATCAGGAGTGAGGATGGGCCTCAGATACCTGGGGAGTCAGCTGCTAAGATATTTCCAGAACATTCTCTCTTGATTGCTTATTGAGGCTTTTCCAGAAGTCTCAACCTCATTCTGCTCTGAGTGTCTGGAACCAGAATTACTATGGAGCTGCAACTCCTGTGTCTCAGCTCAGCAACGCAGGTCTCATTATTATTCATTATCATTTTACCTCTCATGCCCAAACTTCCAGGACATGGCTCTTACTATATATACATAGTTTAAAACATCTCTAGATGGCTTATAGTACACAATACAACATAATTCTGTGTTAGTAGTTGTTATACTGTATTGCTGAGGAAATAATGACAAAAATTTGTGCAAGCTCAATAAAATGCAATTTTTCCTAAATATTTTTCATCCACCAGTTGGTTGAATCTGCAGAAGCAGAACCCACAGATGTGGAGGGCCCTGCACTTAGTCATCAGGCACTGAGAACATAGAACCTGACATAAAGGGGCAGGCATTTCTTCATGAAAATGCCAGCCACGCAGGGCCAGCTCATCCTGGCCCCACAGTGCACTGAGAAGTATTATTCCCCATCCTTTCTCTGCACCCCTTCGCTAGCCTGAGTTCCACCAGCTGGGCCTGGATGGCAAAGGCCGGAGTTCCTGGCTGAGCCCAGAGTCCTTTCTGATCATTTGATATCCATCCCCTAACCCAGCTCTGCCCCTTCTTTCTAGGAGGCTGGGCACGTGCACACACACACACACACACACACACACACACACACACGCCACATGCATGGCTCTCACAGGCACACTCCCACTTTTAGACACAAATTCACGCATTTGCAGAATGTATTCATTTCTTTGAATCCAGACCTCGCACTTCCACAGCCAGCATGGACACCCTTCCACTCATGTGCACACATGAACTCTCTCCCACACCACACACACTGGCACCAGTGTATCCACAGATGGCCATGCCCACACACACACACACACACACGCACACACACGCCCGTGCACATGGCTTTGGCTTGGGACAGGATCTAACTTTCCTTTGGAAAGACTTGGACTCCACACTGCAAAGCTAAGAGGACAAAAGGAAGTTATCAGGTGCCCACTGGCGGGGCGGGGCGGAGCGGAAGCCTTGAGATGCCGTGATCCCATAATGCCATGGGAGGAGGTGCGTCCAGTACCTCCTGCTCACCCGCTCACTGTACCTTTGCTGCGGGCCCCTCGCGCCAGTGCTATGCTTAGTGTGCTTCAGTCAGGACAAGGGAGGCCTTCTCCAACCTCCCTCTATCCTGGCCTTGCCAACCCCCCCTTACACACACACACACACACACACACATACACACACACACACACACACACACACACACACTCGCCCCCAGCTTGTTTTCTCCCTTAGCTCTAAAATACTTTAGATTTTTACATTATTTAAAAGATTTTAGATTATTTAAAAAATAAAAATTGGAGCCAGACATGGTGGTGCACACTTGTAATTCCAGCATTCAGGAGGCTGAGACAGGAGGATCACAGATTGGTGGCCAGCCTCAGCTACTTAGTGAGGCCCTTTGCAACTCAGTGAGACTCTGTTTCGAAATAAAGAATAAAAAATAGGGCTGGGGATGTAGCTCTGAGGTAGGATACCCCTGGGTTCCATCCCCAGTAATACTATACACACACACACACACACACACACACACACACACACACACACACATATATTCATATGTATGTATGTAGTATCCATCATCTATTCTCTTTCTAGAATATACACTTCCTGGAGGCAGGGCTCACCCTCCCGGTTGCCTTCAGCCTTAGTCTCCAGTCTCACGACAATGCCTGGCACATCACAGGCGATGAGCTCTAATGTGGCTCCAGGAGCATCTCCTCCCGATCCAGGCAGCACCACGGAAGACACTGGCTGGAGCCTCATCCCAGAGAAGCAGAGGCTTGGAGAGGAAAGATGACAGCCGGACTGGACACAGCCACCTGGGTACCACAGGGCCGTATGGCATTTCCAGTGGCTTACCTGACTTGATTCCTACAGTCAGGCATCCTGCCCTTTGGACCAGGAGCCTCGAGACTCCAGACAGCAGGCCTGAGGTCCCAACCCCAGATACTGACTGATGGTCGAGCCTTCAGCACCCGAGTGTCCCCAGGTCTTGGGTTGCCAGTGTGGCACAGACTTCCCGCCTCCTCGGTGGAGGATCTGGTTGCTACCTCTGCTTCTTACTGCTTTCTTCTTTCATTCAAATCGTGCCGGTGAACTCCTACAATGTGCCAGGTTCTTGACTGGCCACTAGGGCTAGCCCCAGCCTCAGCCCCAGGAATGTACATCCATTGCCTCTGTGTGTGGTCACTGGGCTGAGGGCAGAAGTTCAGGGACCCCAGGAGCACATGCCGGGCCCTGGGGACACAGGAAGGCTTCCCTAAGGAAGAATCCATGGCTATACCAGCAGGCTCTTAGGAATAAATCAAGTAACAGTGGGTCAGGGTGTGGGCACGCTGAGGCCCAGAGTTCAACAAACCAGGCCACCAAGAGCTCTCACTCCACCTACAATGGGCTCTGAGACACAACCCTGCACAGCTACTACCCTCTTCCAGCATCACCTGGAGGCTGGCCCCTGCTGGCCTTTGCAGGACCCTCCTCCCCTCCAGCTTCCGCTGCCCGGCCTGCCTGCTCCATCTCCTGGGAAGCAGGATTCATTCTAGGCCTGATGCTGGAGTCATCCCAGATTCTGGGGCTGGACTCATTGACTGACCTGCCTGAGGGCCAGGGAAGGAAATTCATTAGGCCTTCAGAGCCCATGGCCTGGCCCATCTGTCTCTGCATCTGCTTCCCATCCCTCCCCTTCTCTCCCATCCTCTCCCCTGCAAAGGGAGGAGCTTCTGTGCTTGGGTCCTGCACAAGATTATCAAGGCATAGACCCCACTGCCAAGCCCCCAGGTTCCCAGGGAAGGCTGCTGCCCAACAGGATAGAAGAGAGGCTCATCCTCTGCAGCCCCCACCCCTGCCTCCTGAGGCTGCCCTGGCCTCCTGTCCACATCCAGCAAACACTCCTTTTCCAACTGAAGGTTTAGAAACCTCTCCCCAATAACTAAGAATGGGGATATCAGACCTCCCTGTTTTTATGCAAAAGGTGTCATGCCATGTAAGTCTCTTGCAAATTGGAGTTTCTGGAACCGACAGCTAACTTTGAAGAAGAAGGCAAGAGGAGCTTGGGAAGCCAGGCCATACAGAGGGGCATGGGGATGGTGCCTTTTATTTCAATATGTGTCAAGGATATGAAAATAGTCTATACTTGCATATTGTTTTTATATAAATTTGGGAGGAGCTAGACAGTGGATCCGAAGTTACAGATAGTTGGAGTAAGTTCCCCCATCCTCTACACAGTAGGGTGACTACACTTAGTAATAATGTCATATGCATTTCAAAATAGAAGAGAGGATTTTGAATGTTCTCATCACAAAGATCTAATAGGTGTCTGAGGTGATGGATATTCTACTCAAATTTGGTCATTCCATTATACAAATGTGTGGAGACATCACACCATCCCATAACAAAATCTAATTCTTACATGTCAATTAAAAGAATTTTAAGTTAACATTGAGAAGTGACATCGTTGGAGATTTAATTTTATGGTTCTCACTCCCCTCTTTATCAGTTAATATGTTTTCATGTATAAATTAAACTATTCTTAAAATGTTAGCAAGATCGTACCAAGGAAAATCTGATTACATAAAGTATACTTGTTTTGAATAAAGCTAAAATAGGTCTTTACCTCAAGCATCTCAACTTAAAGAAAAATGTTAGGTAGTCAACAGTTACAGGAGGTACGGCAATGTTTGGTATTACAATGTTTGACAAAAACAGAAGAATTTGGGGCATACTACTTTCAAAGAATAAGGTAATACAGTGTTGTCAAGGAAAATCTTTGCTTACTTGAAGCAAACCTGGGTGTGGCCAGCCAACCCAAGGAAAGACCTGCTGACCAGGTGACCTGCTGTGCCAGCACCACCCTCAGCCCGCACAGAGGCCGTGGGATCATCCACCAGGCAAGTGCGTGAGAGATTCAAGTAGAGTTTCAGGCCTGGGTAAATGTTTAGCCTCAGCAGCAGTGACTGGCCAGTGCGGGATGAGACCTGTGGCCCTTGGTCCATGACAGCTGGCAGCATGGGGGGCAGGTGGGCCGGGGCAAGCTCCTCCCTATGTCTGAGTCCCTGATCTACAGAGAAGCCGAGGACCTCTCAGGCTGCAAGGGACAAATGGAGACCAGCATTCACAAGTTCTTCTATGGTACTAACATCCAGACACCCCCACACACATACACACAGGGCAGTCTCTGCACCCAGCCACCTCCAAACACACATGTCCACAGTCACACAGCGGATACAGTCACAGGAGCACATTTACATGCGGACACACCGACTCTACCTTCAAACACACGGGCTTGTATGGGCACACACTATCCCTCCCAAAAGACACAGTCTGCACTCTGTATCTTCAGGATCTATTTCTGTGGATTCAACCGAGGCTCAAAAAATATTGGGGAAAAAAATATGCCTGCACTAAATGTGTGCAGACTTTTTCTGTCATTATTTCCCAAATAATACAGTATAACAATGATTCGGATAACACTTACACTGTGTTAGGTATAAGTGATCAAGTGATATTTAGATTATGTGGGGGGATCGTGCAAGTTAGGTGCAAATACAACGCCATTTATATAAGGGACTTGAGCATCCGTGGATTTGGGTGTCTGCATGGTAGAGGAGGCCCTGGAATGAATCTCCCACAGATGCTGAGGAAAGAATGGCACAGAAAAACACACCAAAATGCCTTCATGTGCACACACATACACACTCAATACGCACACAGATGCCGCAGCCAGACTCACAGTGACCTGCACACCAGTGGATACATGGACTGGACACCTTGCGGTACTATTGCCAGATACAAATAAGCACACAGACACATTTACCCACACGGTCAATACACAGGCAGAGAGAGAGAGAGAGAGAGAGAGAGAGAGAGAGAGAGAGAGAGAGAGAGACACTAAATCACTAAATGCACAAAGGCAAACACAGCGCACACTTTTACACTTATACACACACACACATAGACTCTGATAACACACAGAGATGTTTCACAAGCAGAGGGTGCAGACATGTGCCCCCAGCCATAACAAGGAGAAGCCCAGCTTTGGCTGGGGGAGCCGCACCAGACATAACAGGTGTGGCCTCACATGGCTCTCTTGCAGCCAGCTTCCCAGTTCAGAGTGTGCAAGGCTGGGTGTAAGCCAGGCATCCTGACACAGGGGAGAAGGCTCCTCTGCCCCAGCTTCAAAAGGAGCTCAGAGGCTTGGGAGTCAGAAGGAGACCTCTGTACCATCTCAGAGGTACATAGGAACCACCAGGGTCACATCCATGCCATTCCCACCAGCACAATACTGGGACACCTGGTTCATATTAGACACCTATATTTTGCTGGGCATGAGGCCAGCAGACCCACAGAGAATAGTCAGTGGTGTACAGGAGTTCTGACGCAGTCTCTGCCCTTCCATAGCTGTGATCCTGGAGCAGATCACATCATCACCTCTCTGAGCCTCAGTTTCCTTATCTATAAAGTAATGATGAGCTGTAGCTCAAAGGATAACATGAAGATTAAACTAGGTAATGCTTACAGAACTCCCGGCACAGGCCCCATCAGTGGTCAGCGTACTGTAAACCACGCACTTTCAGCTTTGGCACTAGCCATGTTTTAAACTGTACAGTTCTGTGTCACGGGGGGGCTGCTCTGCCCAAGGATGGTTTGAAGCATCCTAAACTCCGCCGACTACATGCCTGTAGCACCCTCCCTCCAGGTTGAAGAATCAAAAATGTCTCCAACAGATATTGCCAAGCATCCCCGTGGAGAGCAAACCCCGGCCCCTCCAGAGAAACAAGTCTATGAATGTGACTTGCTGCTATTTTGTTGTTGCTGGAATCATCCGTGGCCACAAGGTGCTGGGAACAGGAAGGAAACCCACAAGTGAGTCCCCATGCTGCTGCCATACTTTCCCTCCCCTGCTCCCTGCCTCCCCTTTCTCTGCCTTCGCTAGAATTGCTTCCCAAGGATGAATGGGACCACCAGCCCACCCGGAAACTAGGCCTTCTGGGAAGCAGCTTGGAGGGACCCAACTTCTGGGCAGCCTTGGGTGGCAAGGGGAGGCTGGCGAAATCGGTAAAGAGCAAAGAAAGCCACGCGGACAGCAAAGGAGTAGGGCACGTGACTCACTGGGGTCGCCTGGACACATCTACTAAATACAAAGCACGTCTATCCTTTGAGAAAGTGATCTCTTACATGGCAATCCCTTCTATGTACCAAACACTAAACTGCAGGATTTAAAAGTACAAGGTGCTCCTTTGCAGCACTGTCCTTTGTGGATCTGGAAGGCAACTTCTGAATGTCCATCAACTGGAAAGCAGTTGAATAAACTGTTAGTCACCCACAAAAATGTAATAGCGTGCAGCTGTCAAAAGTTCACTATGGAGGTGATCTGAAATCACTGTCTGGGTCTAAGATGTTATAGAATAATGTTAATAGTAGGTTTCAACTTCTTGGTAAGGACAACTCAAAAGACCTGATGTGGGGTGTGTGTGTGTGTGTACTGCTAATATGAGTTGCTGAGAAAGAAAGGGGAAATGAAACAGATAGGGGAAGAAATTAATTTTCACACATAGATGGTCGGGCCCCACTGGTTCAACCTAAAACCTTTTGATACACAATGTTGTGAAAATGATACTCACTTAGAACAAATCATATTTTGAATTTTTAGTTTGAGTCTTTTCCAAGGCTAGCAATACAAGGTATGAAACGGAACACCCAATCAGCTGGCAATCACAAAGGGGAAACCGAGGCTTGGCAGTGTGCTGTCAGGTATGCTGAATGGCTGTGCTGTCCGTAGGTCAGAAGGATTCCCTGTGATGGCAAGTCAGAGAACATCACAGGTGTGCATGCATGCATATATTTAAACATCTGTTACCTTGGACTTGGGAATTTAATAAGAGATATTCTTGAAAGAAAATAACTCAATTTTGAACCAGTCTACTTGGTGAGGTTTTATAGTAGAGGGGAGGCTCATTAATTTATGGATTTTTCACAGCTGTATCTTGAACACCTGCCCAGTGGTAGGTGCAACTCTGGACACAGTTGGCCCAACAGGACACAAGATATGTCCCTGCCCCAGGGAGCTCACCCCAGGCTGGAGGTGCAGAGAACAGACAGATGAAAATACCCACGGATGGTGCACAGATGAGCCACTGGGGGTCATGCCTGCGAGAAAGATGGAGTGGGTAGGGAACAAAGCCATGGACAGTGGCTTGTCCGCTAGACAGAGTGTTCAGAAAAGGTTCTGGAACAGACCTGAAGGCATCGAGGTATGCAGGAGTCAGAGGAAGATCAGGGACCCACCCGAAGCATTCAAGAGCAACCAGGATATGACACTCTATCAGAAGCAGAGGGACATCAAATGTTAATATAAGGGATTTGTCCCAGGAAAGTGGGCTTTACAAACTCAGACCCCTTCAAACCTGCAGTCAGCATAGGACCTATACTAGAGGGTCTGAGCAGTTCTGCAGAAGTCCTAGTGGGCTTCTGGAAGGTACCAAGGGGCTGAACACTTCTGCTCACTCTTGCATATTAAAACTACAAGCCCATACTGCGGGGTGTGGTCCACAGACACTTTCACTTGCTGATGGCGGGAGAATCCTCAAGGACAGATTCCTATGGAAACAGCTAACACGACCTGGCTGAGCTGGACATGGGTGGACCCTGGAATCCACAGCCATACTCCCACATGTGCTTCCTTTGGGGGAATCCCGAGTCTTACAGTGAGCAGAAGAAACAAGTTTCAGGGTATATGCAGTAGCATCTCATCTACACAAAGTCTCTAACCAGGCAAAACTAGCCAGATGTTGTATCCATACATAAGTCATTAAAGTATAAAATAACAGAGGAGCGATGAACACAAATTCAAAATAAGGTGGTACAGACTTTGATTTTTTAAGTGAAGATAGTTGAGACTTGATTGTCCAATTTCAAAAAGAAGCCACCACAATTCATGAATGGCTTCGACTTATTCTGTTGTTAGCATAAAGGGGAAAGGTAAAATGTCAATACATGAATCCTTCTCCCTTTTCCGTGGAATTCTGGGTTCAAGGCAGAAGTTCTCACATATTATATTGCTTAGGACTTGAACTAGGCCACACCATTAATGCCCATTTCATACAGAAACAGATGGAACGCATAGAGGTGATGTCACTTGTCCAAGGTTACCTGGGATTGAAATCTAGGTTTGTATGATTCCAGGGCTAGAAAGAACGTGACATATTTGGAGAACTGAAAATAGGCCAGGGTGGCTGGGGTACAGGGTGTGAGGGCCAGAAAAACGGAAGGATTTGTAGGTCATGGAGCGAAGCTTGGATTTGATTAGCGGGACCCTGGGGAGCCAGCAAAGGGTTTTGAAGCAGAGGAGTGAGGGGGCCAGATGTGCATGTTATGAAACCTGCCCGAGCTGCTGTGCCAGGAGCAAGCTGGGTAGGAGGGAGAGGGAGTCTGCAGGCCAGGGGAAAGCTGCAGGTCAAGCAGTAGGCAGAGGGATGCGGTGCGGACGTGGTCGCGAGCCATTGGGGACAAATCACAGAACCGAGCAATGGGTTGAATTTGAGACTCGAGAGAGGAGGTCAAGGATGGTGCCAGGTGGTTTATATCAACAACTGGGGAGTACGTGGTGCCATTTGAAGTAACTGAAGGAAGCAATTTGAAGGGAATAGGCCACGGGTGCTTTCAAAGACGGCCAAGGACTTTAATGAAGTGGGCCTCCACCGTGTCTGCTCTGTCCCCGTACCTAGTACAGACACATGCTCAGGTGGGTTGAGAGTCTCCTGCCCGCAGCAGGCACCTCCCTCCTGGTGTGCTCACGCCCCTCAACTTGCTTTTTCCTTGGGGGCGAGCTCTGTCCCAGAGGCCCTCCTGCACCTCATGCCAGTGCAAGCCCAGGGAAGCTGCCTGGCCTGCCTGTGACGCTGGGGGCGCCCAGTATCTACTCTTCTTGCTTTTTGTGAAATCCATTCATTCTTTGCCTTTGACAAGGTCAAAATGAATTCTCAAAAATCTACACTGGCCCAGAGGCTGCAAACAGTGACGCCCAGGTCTCCTGGAAGACAGCCGACAGCATTAAGACCAGCTGACCACATTCTCCTTACCCTGAGCATCACTTCAATTGTTTACTGGTTTGCCTTCACTGGAGACAACAGAGGACAGTGGGTGCTCACAGCAGGAGCCTCTGGAGTTAGGCCGGCCTCTGGCGCATCCTCAGCCACATGATCTTGGGCAAGGGGCTCACAGTAAGCGGCGCAGGACTGGCGCGGACAGAGCCAGTGGAAACTGGGAGTGATTCAGGGAGGTTGAAAAAGAAGAGGAATTTCAGCTGGAAGCACCCTTGGAAGATCTTCTTGCTGTTATGTAGGTGGGGTAAACTGAGGCCTGGGGAAATTGAAGGGTTTGTCCAAGGATCCATATTGGCTAGTAAATGCTCAGAGCTCTTCTGAGAGAGTATGGGAACCAGCAAAGGCAGCAGGGCCTGCCTCTACAATCTGAGCTTTCAGCTGACTGACCACACAGGTGGTGGGGGGCTGAAGGGAACATGCTATCCCACAGGCCATATGGGCTTTGTTTGTTTGCACAGGGTGCTTTGAAAAAAAAAAATCTTAACTATTTACTATAGTTTTTTTTTTCTTTCTTTTTTTTTTTTTTTTTTTTTTTTTTTTTTTTTTTTTGGCAGTACTAGGATTGAACCCAGGGGCATTGTACCTCTGAGATACACCCCAGCCCTGTTTTTTATTCTATATTTTGAAACAAGGTCTCACTGTTGCAGCCTCACTAAGCAGCTGAGGCTGGCTGCAAACTGCGATCATCCTGTCTCAGCCTCCCAAGTACTAGGAGTACAAGTGTGTGCCACCATACCCATCTTTTACTATGGTTTACATAAGAGATTTTCTATAAAAATCCAAACTAAGGATTTTTTTTAATAATCAGAAAACATAGCCACAAGACCCATCTTTCTATGGGTAAAATTTATTTTCTGCAGCAGCCGGACGGAGGTGACCTGCTTTTGCTTCCTTCGTGGATCTGTGCTCTCTGCTTGGCTACAGTCCCCACCCCTCTCTCTTCCCTGCTGGGCAGTGGTTTTCCCACCATGCTGGAGCTCTTGTGCTTTGCCCATGTAGCCCTATTTCCTGATTTATGTGACCAACCCTGTCCTGCTGGCTACACTGTGATTCTGGCCCTAGAGTTTTTACCTTTCAAAATACAGATGTAAGAAAGGAGGATCGCAGGTTTGCAGCCAGCCTCAGCTACTTAGTGAGACCCTTCCAACTTAGTGAGACTTTGTTTCAAAATAAAGAATAAAAATATAAGTCTGGGTGTATCTCAGAGATAGAATGCCCCTGAGTTCAATCCAGGGTTCCGCAAAAAAAGAAAAAAAAAATACAGATGTTGTTGGAACAACGCACCCTGAGCGACGGCCCAGATGCGTCTTCTTCCACTCACTTGTACAAAGATGTTCAATAGTGTGAGTGTGTTTCCCCTGTGATGTTATTTTCTCTTATATAATACAAATGCATACTCATAAGCCATTTATATCTAGCTATATGAAATAGTCTGATGGACACGCATGCATGCACACACGCGCACACACGCGCCCACTTACACAGAGGGTGACCGTCGGTACAGCCTGAAGCAGCCCCTGAAGCCCAGCATCTCCATCACCAGCCCCTGAAGCCCAGCATCTCCATCACCAGCCCCTGAAGCCCAGCATCTCCATCACCAGCCCCTGAAGCCCAGCATCTCCATCACCAGCCCCTGAAGCCCAGCATCTCCATCACCAGCCCCTGAAGCCCAGCATCTCCATCACCAGCCCCTGAAGCCCAGCATCTCCATCACCAGCCCCTGAAGCCCAGCATCTCCATCACCAGCCCCTGAAGCCCAGCATCTCCATCACCAGCCCCTGAAGCCCAGCATCTCCATCACCAGCCCCTGAAGCCCAGCATCTCCATCACCAGCCCCTGAAGCCCAGCATCTCCATCAATCACCAGCCCCTGAAGCCCAGCATCTCCATCACCAGCCCCTGAAGCCCAGCATCTCCATCACCAGCCCCTGAAGCCCAGCATCTCCATCACCAGCCCCTGAAGCCCAGCATCTCCATCACCAGCCCCTGAAGCCCAGCATCTCCATCACCAGCCCCTGAAGCCCAGCATCTCCATCACCAGCCCCTGAAGCCCAGCATCTCCATCAATCACCAGCCCCTGAAGCCCAGCATCTCCATCACCTGGCTTCCTAACTACACAACTGCCACATCATGGCTATTTATTCGGTGCTGGATGTTAAGTAATACATCACTCTCGCATGAGTGCTGTTCTACCGGGACACGCAGGTGCATCCTCCTAACACCTTCTCCCAGGTTTTGTTTCCCCGTTTTGTAGATGTAGAAACTGAGGCTCAGAAACGTGAAGTCACCCGCTCAGCGCCACACAGCTAGACGTGGAGGGAGACGTAACTGAGCCCGGATCTGTGGGACGTCTCCTTCACGCTGCCCCTTAGGGCTTAGAGGGACTTGAGAGTCCTCAGACAGCTGGCCACATTAGGGGCTGCCTGTAGCTGTCCAAGGGGTTGCCTCTATTGAAAGAAAGAACCGTTCAGGAAACAAGGACCATGACCTTGGCTGCACTGGCCAGCTGGGCCCCGGGGATGTGAGGGCGCTGCCCAGCCACCAGCCGCCCTGCACAATAGATCTAAGGACCTGGCAATCAGAGGTGACCCCCAGAGGTCAGCAGCCCCCATACAAGGAGAAAGAGCACAGACCTGTGACCCCCTTTCCCATGGACCACACAGGGAGCGTGAGGGGGTCACTTGGATAAACAGCCTCAAGCCCCAGGAGGACTTTGTCTGGGGCCTTTGGGGTCAGACTTAGAATCATGTGCAACCAGCTCGGGCCATGTGTCTGACATTTGCTAGACACTGTCCTCGGCGTCTTTCCATAGCAACCCTTCTAGAAGAGTGTTATTAATAGCCCATCAGCCTGAAGAAGAGAGGCTCAGAGAGGGGAAGCGCCTTACCCGACCCTACATGCTTTCTAAGTAAAGAATTCCCCTCCTCATTCATTCATTCATTCACTGAGTAACCACAGGCAGCAGGCCTGCCAGGTGCCAGACACTGTTCTGAGCATCTGGAATACAAAGATAAGCAAAACGGACAAAATCCGGCCCTCATGGGGCAGACATTTGAGTACTTTGGTGCTGGGGCCTGTGCAGACATTACTAAACAAAAAGAACACTGAGGCCCAGTTCTTGTAGTGTAGTGGGGGTGGCACTGCGCAGGGTTAAGGGCGCTTCCATGGGGCTGGCTCAGGGCTTGGGAGAGTGAAGCCAGGTCTTACGGGAAGGCTGCCCAGGAGTCGTGTCACTAGACGCGAGCTCTGAAGATCAGTCAGGGACCGGAGAGTCACTCCAGAGATAAAGTAGAGCAGGACATGGAGCCCGAATGGGGTCCTTTTGGGCTGCTGGGCTCTGAGGCTCAGACACCACTGAGTGCACCCGGCTTGCTCTGGGGACAGCCTGAACAAGGGCAGACCCAGAAGTAGGTGTTCAGATGTGGAGGCCATCTCTGGCTACAGGGAGAGGCAGGGCTGAGAGATCAGGGCTCCCTACGGGGCCTGGACCTCAGGAAGCAGGGAGTTTTAAGCAGGGAAGTGACCTAGTGATTTATGATTACAGAGATCCCTCGGGGCACGTAGAGGCTGAAATGGACGGGGCAGGAGAGGCTTCTGGAAAGATCTCAGCAAAGACAGTAGGTATGGGAGGAGCCACTTCAAATGAACCGCTTTAGATTCCGAGTCCAAGGCTCTTAGATTTATAAAAATATGTTTTGGAAGCAAAATTATCTTTGCTCACTAAAATTAAAAGGAAATTAAAAGTTTTTTTTTTTTTTTTTTTAAAAAAACCCACCAGCCAGTCATGGTGGAGCACACTTGTAATCCCAGGATTTAGGAGGCGGAGACAGGAGGATTGTGGTTCACAGCCAGCCTCAGCTACTGAGTGAGGTCCTCTGCAACTCAGTGAGACCCTGTTTCAAAAATAATAAAAAATACAAAATAGGGCTGGGAATGTAGCTCAGAGGTAGAATGCCCCTGGGTTCCATCCCCAGTACCACAGAAAATAAAAAAAAAACCCCACTATATATGATAGCAAAGACGAGCCAAATATTCTCTTCTTCAAACCTTTATTATGAAGCATTTTGTACTCAGGAACATATGCAGTTTATGTCAAGTTATAAAGCTTTCATATAATAAATCAAGCAGCTGTGACCCAATGTTCAACGTAAGAAAGAGAACGTGCCAAAGCTAAGAGGGACCCGCCCTGCCCCTCTTTGTCTCCACCTGCCACGCTCAGGCCATGATGCCCCGAATTTCATTCTTTTTCTTGTTCCTTTGCTTTGCTTCACGTGTTCACCAAATGTGAATGTGCCCCTAAGTAAAACAATGCTTGCTGTGCTTGTTTTTGCGGGTGGTGAAAACTTCATCCTTGATCCTTGGGCCACGATGTCACGTGTCTAGCACGCATGCCCAATGGTGCACGTGGCTGTCATCTGCTCACCTGCCAGTGCGCGGTGCGTTCCACGGTGGGTATATACATCAGGTACTCCAGCCACGCTCCTGCCGGTGGGCCTTTGGGTGCTGTCCGCTCTTGGCCATTTCAAATGCTGTTCCAGGTTCCTCCGCATGCTTCCTGTGCCCAAGTTACTCCCAGAAACCTGTACTGGACCTGCTGGATTATAGGGACCACTGTTCTTTCCCCTTCTCTGTCCCCAGTAGGGCCCAGCTGTGCACACATCAGCCTCGGTGCTGCCACACTGGGTGTTAGGGAGGGGGCCCAGCCCCCAGCACCTTCTCTGACTCAGCAGGGCCCCCGAGACCCCACACAGGGAGCCAGACCAGCAGCCCTCCAGCTGGCTACTAATTAGGTCACAAGAGAGTGTCTCTTTCACTCAGGGTTTGCTCCATTTCCGTCAGTGCTCGGGCCAGGGAAGGCTCTGTTCACAAGCCACTGGACCCCAGGGAGTCAGTAATAATAGCAGCTAATGCATGCCGAGCCGGCTGTGCCCGGGCACAGTTCAAAGCCCCAGTGTGCATAATTCACTCATCTTCATAAACTCCTGCAAGAGGTAGTTACCGCCATCATCCTCGCTATGCAGATAAGACACAGAGGCTCGGAACACAGAGGATGTTGCCCTGAGTGACACGCAAGACCAGCAACAGATGGAGGCACCCCTGCCCCGGCGTTCCCACCACCCTGCCATCCCGTCTCTCATGGGGGGGGGGGCAAATGCGCCCTTCCTAAAGCCTCTGCATTCCTGTCTCCGTGTCTCCCTATATGTCGCCTTCAGGGGCTTCTTCCATGAGCACCTGTGGCTCTCACTGTACCTTCTAACATACTCATTCGCCACTTCCTGTTAAAAACAAAAACCACACAAACCCCAAACCAGGGAAGGATGCTGGTTAGCTGAGCCAGGGATGCCTGTGGATCCAGATGGACAGAAGGTCTGTTACCCCCAGATTCTTATGTGGAACCCTAAAATCCTTGAGAGGCGGTTCAGTTGAGATCAGGTCGTGTAGATGGGTCCAGTGACGGCATTTGTGCCCTTTTTAAGAAGAAAAGGTGACACCAGGCTCTCTAGTCTGCAAGCTTACCAGGAGGTGCAGCTGGTGCAGTCAGGAAGCAGCTCTCACCAGGAAACAGTCTGTTAGGGCCTTGATCTTAGACTTCTGCCTCTATGAATCTGTGCCTTTAAACCTACGATAGTGGCCTAAGCTAAGAGCTAGTGGTTTCTGCTGCAGTACGAGTGGCCTAGGAAGGCTGGGTCGGGGGACCCGTGAAGAGAGGCCAGAAGGGGACAGTGAGGCCCAGTCTGTAGCCAGAGAGGCTGCATCTGTCCCCAGGAAGGAGACCACACAGACACCACCCCCAGCACACTGAGGCTGGCTGTGAGCAGGGCAACCACCCAAGTGTTAATCAGACCTTGTCTACACCCAGAATGAAAGAGGCCACAGGGACCGCGCCTCCTCCCAGGACATTCATGATGCATGGGGCCTCATCCTTCTTGAACAGGGCCAACTGGATGGAGAAATTGCCCTTCCTAACACTCTTCCCAGCATTTGGGGGAAAAACCGGTTTCCATCTGGCAGTTTTAACCCACAATCCACCCTCTATACACCCAACCCCTGCCTGTCCCGTAGTCAGCAGCAAGGGTGTGAGCACTAAGCTGGGCCTGCGTGGAAAAGCAACAGACCTTTGACATGGACAAGGAGGGTCCCTCGAGGCCCGTGGTCACTCAGCCACACTGAGTGACATGTCCTCATTCTTCAAGGGGAACAGGACTTAGGGGAAGGGAAAGGGGACCAACAGGGGCACATAGGAAGGTTTTTGACATCAGACCTGGCCCGGCGTCTGGCTTCAGGCCCTTCTCCCAGGCCTCGGTTCTCACCCAGGCCCGGGATCTGGCCGGCTCCAAGGCCCTGGCGAAGGCCTGACGTGTCCTTAGCAATCCAGGTTATACAGCGGTCAGGCAGCAACCCGGGGAAGCGAGTGATGACAATCTGGACAGGAGAACAAAGCCAACCTGTTGACTAAGGAAACCCAATCGGATTAAGCCCCGGATCCCCTGGGGCCGGGGCCAGTCGCATGACCAAGAAGAAAGGACGCTTTCACTGCCGACCCTGCCTACTGGCACAGACAGCCTGTCCCTCCTTAGGAGCCCCAGGACCTGCTGGCCCCCGAGCCAGTCTGGGGTGCGCCTGGGGAAGGGGCCCCTCCCCCAGGTCTCAGAGGAGAGGAGTTGGAGCAACATTGGGGTGAGCTGTAGCCAAGCAACAGCTTCAAGGTCAAAGCCAGTGAGTGTGAGTGTCCTGGAAACTGGCTCACGGACAGATTAAATTTAGGAGTAACTGGGGCAGATACGCAGGGAAGAATGTTTCCTTAATGAGCCTGTCTTTATTTAACTGCTTAATCATTTACTGGGCCAAAAAACCTGGAGGTGACTTCAAAAGTCACGAGAGTCAAGACAGTGACGGATTGAGCCCCGCGGCTGGGCGCAGTGACGTTGTGACATCAGTGTTCTAGTCCTGTCCAATTCGTCCCTCGAGGTGAGGATGGGCTGCCAGGACGGCCCCTCAACGCGGGAGACCAGCATAACGCCCAGCAACAGTTGGGCTCTGTCTCCTGGGACAGAGTTACCTGCATGCTGTTTCCTCTTGGCACCCTGCCGCCATTTTCTCCAGCCAGCTCCGGGAGCCCTCGGCTCCTTCCTCCTTGCTCCTCCCCGTCGTCCGTCCCCTCCGCTTCCCATCCTCCCTGGAATTCATGCACTCAGAGGCCCAACAAAGTGTCTATGCATAGCCAGCATGTTTGCTGGGGCATGATCAGCCCCAGCAAACACGCTGTGCCCAAGTCCGGGCAGTGGCCCCTTCGAGAGGCTTCTTACAGCACAGGGAAGGAGGCAGATTCTAATCAAGCGATCCCGCAGTTCCATCAGTACGAGCTGCCATAGAACAAACTGGGAAGATGGTGGATAGGTAGAACACTGGACAGTTTAAGGATGGCGAAATTATCCTGTGTGATACTCTAGTAATGGATATGGACATTAACGCATTTGTCAAAATTCATCAAATTGTGTGACACCAAGAGGAAACCCTAACATAAACAGTGGACTTCAGCTAATAACAATGTATCAGTGTGAGTTCACCCAATGGTAACCCAGAGAGTTGGTAATGGAGAAAAGGAGAGGCATTCGGAGTACCCAGAGAGATACTTTCTTGACATGGTTAGATATATGATTTTTTTTATTTCACGATGATGTAAAAGCAATATATGTTCCATAGAAATTGTAAGTCTTGAATTTGGATGTTCTCCTAGACTAGTGATAGGTGGTCCCAGCTCCTCACTGAGAGAGTGACCCTCAGCTCCGTCAGCCTTATAACCACAAAGGAAGACAGCCAGTACTCTACCATGTGCCATGTTTCGAAGCAATGGTGCTCAGTAGCTCGGTTATAGTGCATGCATTTTCAACTTACGGTTTCAAGTTAGGATTGGTTTATTGGAACACAATCTCATCATAAGCCAAAGAGCATCTCTATGGGAATTTGCTATATTTTCTGCACGATTTTTCTGTGAACCTAAAACTGCTCTAAAAAAAATAATCTACTTTAAAAAGATAAAGAAAACTATGAGCCACTATATTAAAGAGCCCAGTCTGCCCTTGGGTGTTCTCAGAGATGCTACTTGAAACTGGCCTCTGTCTGAGCAGCCCTTGGCCAGGGTCACAGCATCTGCCCACAGGTCTCCCTTCCCCTGCAGGGACTGAGTGGCCACTCTAGGGAGTGTCTGTCAGGTGCAGCTCATCGCCAGGCACTGCCCACCTTCTACATGCATAAGGGCTGACTTCCTCTTCAAGGGCAGACAGCAGATGGAAAGGTACAGTTAAAAACAATAGTGCCACCACAATCATCAAATCTATATTTCTGCAAAACAAGAAATCTTTCACTTCATAATGCAAATTGAGGGACAGCTGGACACAGTGTTCTTGGCTGGTGGATGTGCACAAAATACTTGTCAGCTGGGCATGAAGAAATGGAGCCTTTGAGGCAGAAGAGAGTTTTGTGCTTAGCCTAAGAGGACACAGGTGAGAGAAGTGAGGGAAATACTAGACTACCTCCTGTGAACTCGCCCCACATGGTGAGCAAGACGACGTGATTCCTGCCTTCTAGAGAGTCAACTAAAACCCGGTAAGGTTGTCTCATGCTTAAGTCACGCTACTAGTACAGTTACAAGAGCATAGTTTGGGTTTCAACTAGAGACTCAATGCAATGGCCATCGCTGCTAACAGGGTCCTGTGGTGGGCTCCAGTGGGCCCCAGAAGTGCCCTCTGGGAGAGGCGAACCCAGAGCAGAGTCAGCGGGTCAGTGGGTGTGTTAGTCAGCCTTCCGCTGCTATGACAAAATGCCTGAGGTGACCGATTTAAAGGGCAGCATAGCAGATGACATCGTCGAGGCTACGGGCCTCCTCAACCCAAGCATGGAAAGGAGAGGAGGAGGGAGGCCCAAGACACCTGCCGCCCGGCGAGAAAAAAGATTTTTCCAGGTCTCGTTACTCTGAGAGGTCAAATGAGCTCCAGGCTTCCAGGAAGAACGGGCATTTGTTTCTCCAGATCAGCAAGAAGGCTGGCCGAGGATGGCACTGCTACCCACTTTGAGCTATGATATATAAACATTTACTACCAGTCAAACAAATGTGTGTGTTGGTGTAGATATAGATATAAATATAGAGATAGAGATAGAAATTGCACCAGGCCAGACCCTGTGCTGGTCTTGGAGCACCAGGGACACCCAGACGTCTGAGCCGGGAGGACGCCGCTTTGTTGTCAAGAGGAAAAATCAGGAGCCCTTGATTTCCTAGTATTTGGTTCTGGTTCTCATCAGGTGCTGTGCACTCTAAAAAATAAATTAGATAAAATGAAAGGAAAGGAAGGAGAGAGGAAAGGAGGAAGGGAGGGAGAAAGAAAAGAGGAATTAAGGAAAGAAAAAGAAAAAAGTTTCAACTGACAGACCTGGGAATCACTGAAACCAGCCTATGCCCTCCAAAGTCTGGCAAATGCTCTTAGCTATTTAAAGAAAGAGGAGGAGAGGGGGGCCTGGATAAGTGGCCAGGAAACTGGGTTTTGCCCGATTCACCTTCAAGTCCTCCCTCTGTCCCACTTCCCAGCCAGGGGACTTCTGGGAGGAGCCTCTGGAGCCTAAGAGTGCGCATCTGTGGGACGAGAATGGTAAAAATAACGAGGTAGCTGCATTTCATGGATGGCGGAGCCCGGGCTGGGGCCCTGTCTGGGGAGATGCAGTTTCCTATTCCTTCACCCAAAGAAACATGGAGGGCAGGGAGGGGAAGAGAGGGGGGGGGGAGTGAAGGGTGATTATTCATCTAACTGACCCGGGAAGACCCTGGCTGCTAGGTGAGGAAGAGGGAGCTCTAATGAACTGTCACCTGCTCCCCGCATCATCACGGAGCTGCACGGAGCCTGCGCATGCCGCCCGGGGCCACTCAGCTCCTCGCCTGCCCGGGCTCTGGTCTATTCCAGCTCTGTGTTCCTGCACACAGGCACAAGGCAACTTCACGGTGAGCCCCAAGCCAGCCCCCAAAGGGACAGGCTGGCCATTGTGCCAGCCCCTCATGAGGAGCCCGCCCAGATCACAGGGAACCCAGCGGAGGCCTTGAAGGCTCACCGCCCTGTTTCTTGGGGGAGGCGAAAAAAAAAAAAATACAATACCCGCTCTACCAGGTGACACCACGGGAGACCCTGACTGAGTCCTGGTTCTCACCTTTCTGCTGGGGACACAGTCACCTCCATCACATCCTATGTCCTAGCTAATACACTTTAGGAAAAGAAATTCACCTAAGTGAGCCTCACCGAAAAGTCGGAGGTGAAAATGCCCACCTCCTGTTCTTGGGTTGTGGGGTTCACAGAGGGATTCTCTGGGCCAGCGGGTCCCGGTGTGTGCGCCAGCACAGGGACCTGTTAAAAATGCTTATTCTCAACCAGGCATGGTGGCACACGCTTATAACCCCAGTACTTGAGAGGCTGAAATAAGATGATTGCAGGTTCTCGGCCAGCCTCAGCTACTTAAGTGAGGCCCTCCCCAACTTAATGAGACCCTGTTTCAAAATAAAGGATAAAAAAAATAAGGCTGGGGTGTACCTCTGAGGTAGATGCCTCTGGGTTCAGTCCCCAGTACCACCAAAAATGCTTATTCTCAGGTCCCGTGTGACCTATAGAATCTGCCTCTCTGGGAATGGAGTCAGTGTTTTAACAAGGTCTCCTGGGGGTTTTGACGCTTGCTAAAGTTTTCCTAGCACAGTGGCATTAAGTGATGACCATCTGGGAATTAATGATATTCCTAAGTCCCTTCCAGTGGAGTAAGACTACCCAAGGCCTGGGGTCAGGCTGGCCCGAGAGGAGGCCTGGCACCTGCCCCTCTACCTGGTGGCCATGAGCGAGCTCCTGGCTCACTGAACCTCAGCATCACATCTGGCATAGGAATGAACCCAGACCCGCAGCTTCTCAGGAAGCGTATGGTGCAAAGCCCTTCCCTCCTCTAAGGGCCTGGGATGCTGAGAATGGTGTTCAGTCATTGGAAGCTACTATTACTGTCCTGGCGGTGACTGTTTTCTTCTTAAACAGCCAAGTTTTATTTCTAAAAAGAATCAAGTCTCTCCATCAGAAATACCAGCCCATGCTGTATCAGCCCCAGATAACGTTCCCTCAGCACTGAAGTCAGTGGCAAAGGGCCCTCTGCCCATCCCAGACACCTTGGGGCAGCCGATTTCAATTACCCAGGACTACAAAGGAGGGCTAGATGCACCATATGGCCGGGCCACCGCCCCAGCCCTGTGCTGGCGAGTGAGATATTAACATAATAACCTCCCCAAAGTGATTACCGAGGCAGGCGGCAGAATGTCATTTGGTGGCTGTGCTTGCTCTCATCAGAGCGATGGCTAAACAAGCTAATCAAATCAGCACAAATTTGCACACAAGCCCAGCAGCTGGGCCTGGAGTTACCATGGTGGCGGTCTAATCCTGCAGCAAGATGACTTGACTAATGGGCCCGTGAGCAGTCACCTCGAACCTGTGGGCAGCGTAGGCTTGGTCCCACAAGGGATCAAGGCTTCAGTGCAGTGTGTGTGTGTGTGTATGTGTGTGTGTGTGTGTGTGTGTGTGTGTGTGTGTGTGTTGTGTACTGTGTGTGTATGAAAGAGAGACAGACAGACAGACAGGCAGAAAGGAAGGAGAAGGAGATACTACATTAACCTTCCATGGTCTCCAGGAAGCGTGGGCTCCAAGGCTGTCTTCGTTCAAGCCTCAGTCCTTCGCTGTGTGTCTTTGAACAGGATACTTGACGTCTCTGACTTTGGTATGCTCGTTCAAAACGAGGATCGCGCCTCAGCTTCACTCTTGAGGTTATGGTGAGGATTCAGGGCAAGCATATGTATATAGTCCTCTGTAAGGTGTGGCACCATGAGTGTTCGGGAAATGGTAGTTGTTACTATTATTATTGTTTAACAAATGTTACCATGGACCTTCTCTGGGAACACAGTTAAGAATGCTCAGTTCTTGCCTTACAGGAGTGCCTAATAAAATAGGGTGCCGAACAAGCCATCTCATAATGACACGCTGCTGCCATAAATGCTGTGGGAGAAGTAAAGACAAAGTGGGGGTGTCCTGGCCTTGGGGGCTCAGGATATGGCCCTGAGGAGGCAGAGCCACAGTGAGGTTTGGAAAGTGAGCTGGGCTTACACGGCAGCCTCACCTAGAAGTGGAAGCCCTCGCGGGGCCACAGGCACTGCCTCCCAGGTATCAGCCCGTGGAGATTAGCATCCTGCTCATGGCCCGTTGGGCAGCATGCCCACTGACAGAGGGTGTCTCAGACCCGGGACAAGGTCAGAATGCAGCGATGCCCAAGCAGGTGGCGACGGGATACATTCTACTGGAGAATTTGGTCCAGGGATGTTGGTTGCAAGGCGGTGAGGTGGTGGAGGCAGAGGGCGGCGTCATGAGCATGAGGAAGGAAAGGTGTCTTGGATGGTACCCTGTCATGGTTGGACTACAGCCACCTGCCTGGAACCATCTGCAGAGAGAAGGCCGGCCAGCCCGGAGCCTCCCCCTCCCCGGTGCCCCAGCCCCAGCCTCCTCTCCCCCCGAGCACTGGAGCCCACAGCACCAAAGCCTAAAGACTTGTCTCCAAGCAGCATCTCTTAAAGCTTAACTCATTATTTAAAGGAGAATGTTATAATGCTGGCACCCATTGAAAGCTGGCCCCATCGGCCGTGGACAGAAATGTGTGCACGCAATGAAAATTAAACAAGGTCGCACACCTCTAGCTGGCCGTCACTTCCTGCAGACTTGGGGCAGGGGAGGGGCTCACCAGGTATTGGAGAAGGTGGTATAGTCAGCCAGATAATGAGGGGAGACTCTCTTTACTATCACAGATCTGAAGAGGAAGTGCCATCCTCACTGGGTCTCTCAGCGTTACCTAGTACCCATCCTCCTGTCTGAGCCCTGACCTCCCCCTGCCCAAGACACAGCCCTGAACCCCGGTCCTGAGTGGGGCTGTGCACAGCCATGTGGCCCAGGGGCACTTCAGTGACTCCTACCTACATGGCCTCCCTCAACCCCTAATCCTGACTCCAGCCCAGGGACTTCTCCCCCACCCCCAGAACGGAGGCAAAGCCCACCAAGGCGCTGACCCTCCGCTGCGCAGCCCGGGTCTGACCTCTGCTGGTCCCAGCCAGCCCTCTCTCCCTGCAAGACTCAGTGTCCAAAGCCTCAGCGCCCCTGCCAGCTGCCTTCAGATCTAACTGCTGCTGTACACAGCTCATGCACCTTCCTGAGCTTCTCTTCCCCATCTGTCCTCAGACCTGCGACACGTCTGACCTCGTGTTTTTGAGAAGCAAGTGAAATCATGCAGCAAATATCCCAAGATGCATCTTGACTGAGTAGATGCCTCTTGACATGAATGAATGAATGAATGAATGAATGAATGAATGAACCTAGTAAGTGTGCCATTGCTGGAGAACCAGACAAAGCCTAGATGCCTGGGTTCTAGTCCAGGCCCAAAGATAACTGACTGTAAAACCTTGGGCAAATCCTCTGGTCTCACTGGGCCTCAGTTTCCCTATCTGTCAGCAAAGGGATGGGACTTGAAGACCACAGAGGTTAATGCTAAGCCATGACTCAGACTCTGACACCAGAGTACCTCTGGGAACCCTCGTCTACCTGAAGAACAGAGTTCCTCAGCGTTGGGCTTGGAGTTGGGAAGGTTGTTGGCTAAGGGGCGGATGAAGAGTGATCTCTCTGCTGCAGCAGAGCAGGCATGGTGTGTAATACTCAGGTAAAAATCTCAGCTCTGGATTTTCCTAGCTATGTGATGAGCTTAAGAAAGTAATGGGAGTCATGAGCCTCAGTTTTTCTCTCTAGTAAAGTGGGGATAACTTTATCATTCTCTCTGGAATGTCATGAAGATCAAATGAGAAGGCCAGTTCTCTCTACCTGCTGATTTTTCTCACTGAATGTAGCAGACACTCAACAAATGGGAAAGTCCCCCCAAGTGATGCCAAATGAGTTTGGGGTCCTCTGTTCAATACCCTCTCCTTCACTGCGCCCAGAGCAGTAAAATCTGTATGAGCCCAGAGGGAAGCAGAGGGGCCCCTGCAGAGAGTAGACCAGTCCTTAGAGATGTCTCTTGGTCCATTTTCCGCTGCTATAACAAAATACCTGAGACCAGATATTTAATTAAAATAAAGAGGCTTATGGCGCTCAGATTTTTGGAGGATGAGAGTCTAAATAGCATGGCATCAGCTCTGGCGTGTCACTTCATGGCAGATGGCACCGAGACAGTGAGAGTATGTGGGAGAGGGAGAGGTCCCAGGGTAAGGCAGGAAGCCAGAGAGAGAACTCTCCAGGTCTCCGTGAAAACCACTGAATGCCTTCTGAGGAGACACATCAGTGACTTCCCACACAGCCCCTTGTGAAGTTTCCACCACCTTCCAACATGGCCGCACTCCAGACCCACTTTCCAGCATGTCAGCCTTTGGGGGACAACCCACATCGAAACTGTGGCAGGATGGATGGTGGTCCTGTCTGCCTCGGGTCCCTTCTTAGCCCAGCCAAGCTCACTTCGCCCTGGGCACCCCCACCCCCAGCCCCGCGCAAACTCCCAACTCTCCTAGGCCTGTGTCACAACTTGAGTACCCAGGAATAAGAGCGCGTGCTTCTGAGCACACAGAGGAGCGAGGCGTGCGGTGCTGGAGAGGAAGTGACACTCAGGCTGGACCCATAGCCACCCTCAGACCCAAGGCAAATTAATCCCCTTGGTGCCTCAGTTTCCTCCTTTGCAAAACAGGACCATGTGCTGAGGATGGGGTTAAATAATACAAGGAACCTGATTCTCAGTGTTCGATTCACAGTCACACTGGTCTAAGCCCAAGTCTTTTTTGTTTTAAGTATTACAGGTAGATTGCCTTGCCACATAGAAACCCAGGATCACTAATGGTTGAATCAGGAAGGAAACATTAGCATTAAAATTCACTTCTTCATATTCTGATGGGGAAGGCTAATGGTTTGGATTTAGAATGCCCTCCTAGCCCTCATGGAAACTAGGTGGCAATGTTGGAAGCAGGGCTTGGTTGCTAAGGAGTGTTCCCTAGGGGTGTGGCCTTGGGGTTTATAGGGTTCCTCCTCCCCCTGCTTTCTTTTTTCTGGCAACCATGATGTGAGATCAGAGCCCTTGTGCTCTCCCTCTCTTCTCTTCCTACTGCCATGCCCTGAGCTCTGCAGACCTGACCTCACGTGGACTAAATCCTGAATCTCCAAAAACTGTGAGCCAATAACTATACCTTCCTCTAAGCTGTGTGGTCAGTTGTTTTGAATTACATCCATGAGAATGTTTACCGAGACAGAAAGGCAGTACAGTACAGTCACCCCTTGGTGTCCACAGGGGACTTGCTCCAGGACCCCCTGCAAATACCAGCTATGCAGATGCTCGCATTCTTTCTATAAAATATAAAATTTGCATAAAACCTATGCACATCCTCCCATGTTCATACATTATCTCCAGATGGCTTATCATACCTAAGGCAATGTAAAGGCTATGTAAATAACTGTTATATTGTATTTCTTAGGAGATGGTGATGAGGGAGAAAAGTCAATACAGATGCAGTTTCTTTCCTGAATATTTTCAGTCTTCAGTTGGTTAATCTATTGAATATGGAACCCAGGATGATAGAGCTGACTGTACAACAATCTGTGAGATGGGTCTAATGCAAGGATCTGAGCTCTGAACACATTCCAGTCACCTGAGGAGGTCTGAAAATCCAGTACCGGGGCCATGCCCCAGGCCAGCTACTTCAGACTCCAGGGATGACATGCAGATTACAGGATTATTTAAAGCTCTCCAGGTGCTTCCTGTGTGGAGTCAGGTTGAGAACCAGTGGCTGAAATCGAAAGGACAAGCTTGGGGCTAGACCAGAGAGGATTGAAATCTTGCCTCTATTGTTATCAGGGTGGCCCTGTGTTGGTCATTTCCTACACCCATGCCCTGGTCTCTCTTTGTAAAACATCCTCAGTAGACATTTATCCCCACAAGAATGATTCAGAGTCAATGAGGTAGCCAGCAACTGCCCAGGGCCCTTTCAACAAATATATTTACAATACATTTAGCAAAGGCAAGTTTATTCAGCCACAAATATTCAAGATTATAACATTTCCGTATGTATGTGTGTATATATGTATGTATGTATGCATGTATGTATGTATTTGTGTTTGCTCTTTGGTATTTGTTAAACCCCACCTTGTAGGAAAATTGTAAGCCTGCCAGGTGTATCTGCATTACAGCTGTCGTCAAGTTATTCAAAACAGTCATTTCACTAGCAAATGTGGCCACACTCCTGGCATGGGTCCTCACTGTTGAGTTTGGAAGAGATGGTTCTTCATCTCTCCGTGCCACTCATTAGAGAGGGTGCTGACAAGGACATCCAGGACCCTAGAAAGAAAGGATTCATTTCTAGATTGGCCTTTGCCCTAGTCAGCTGGTGCCTGGTCCTGAGAGAAGCCACTTTCAGACCCTGAAAACCTGCCTTGTCTATAGAAAGAACTGAAACTCACAAAACACCAGTCCCTGGTATTAGGAGGAGCATAGAATGTTCCAGAAAAGATGGTGTGGAAAGGATTCAGGAAAGTAGGGTTCGAGACTGGCCAGTCGTGATGCTCACTGGCTCCAGGCTTCAAGCAACTCACCAGCTCCCTGAGCTTCAGCGTCTACCCCTGTAAAATAGAGGTGGACAAAATAGAGGTGGAAATTGCTACTGCCTACCTCATCTCTTCCTCAGGTGTTTAGGTGAGAAGCCGAGGAAGAATACAGTATTAGTTTCCTGTGGCTGCTGTAACAAATTACCACCGACCCGGCAGCTTCAAACAATAACTATTTATATCATACAGCTCTGCAGGTTATAAGTCCAAACTCAAAGTTCCGGCCAGACCATATCCCCTGCAAAAGCTTCAGGGAGAGCTTGACCTTTGGCTCCCAGTTCTGGGGGCTGTGAAGTCCAAGATCATGATGGCAGCCATGGAAAGGGTCTTCTTGCTGCATCATAACATGGAGAGACAGAGCGCATGTGCGTGCTCAGTGGTCTCTTCTTCATCTTAAGAAGCCATCAGTTCCATCATGGGGGCCCCACCCATGACCTCATCTAACCCTAAGCGCCTCCCAAAGTCCTCACTCCAGACACCATGAACATATGAATTTGGAAATTAGAAGAATAGTTGCCTAGCGTGTGCAAGACCCTGGATTCTATCCCCAGCACTGCACAAAATATAAATAAATACATAAATATGTACTTATTTGGTCTCTGAGACGGGGCACACCATATATGGGAGCCCAGCAAAATCAGCAGTTTGGTTGAATTAAAGCTGCGTTTCTTAGCAAAGAGAGGAACAATATCAATTTCAAGATCATAGTGCCCATGAGATTTTCAAAAGCACAAGCCGTTCAAAGTCAGCACAGGCGTCCTCATAACACGGTCAGAGAGGGATAACAGCGCCTCTCCAAGTTGAGCCTCAGCCGGAATCACCTGGGAGCCTGTTCAGGGCCGACCCAGAGGCAGTGGGCCAGGCCAGGGCCTGAGACTTTGCATTCCTGACCAGCTCCCTGTAAGGACAGAGCTGCAGGTCCCTGGACGCCTCTCAGTAACAAGGCCTGTGACACCTGAAGCCTTAACCCCAGGCCCCCTGTCTCCTGAGGCAGCACCCCCTCCTGCACGGGTGTCTCGTAGGTTATTCCAGTGTCCTGGGAACCACCACTTGCCTGATATCACCACCACCCTGAAGGTAGGCAGCTCTGTGCTTGGCATACCTAACTGAATCGTTTTAGTCCAGGGAAGGGAAAGGTGGTCAAAGAGGGGCACCAGGGAGGGGTGAGGAGTCTGGGGCGCAGCGATAAGTGGGTGGCAAAGCCTTGCCTCTGCTTTTACCAGCCCCCTATCCCCACAATCCTTGAATCCATCAACGAACTCTCTCACAAGAACCTGAAAGGGGGATGCTCCTGGAGGGACCAGAAGATCCAGGCTCAAGCTACAGACTCAACACACAGGCTGCCTTCATGTTCAAGCACGCGTTCCTGGCCTGCAAATTATTTTTCCAAGCACAGGATGGGAGGCCTTTGCCTTCGCACTTCAGGGACCTCAGAGCAAGCGGCACACACGTGGGCTTCCTACCCTGGGCTTGTAAACAGGAAGCACAGGTATGCTCAGAGGAAAATCCTGGTGTTTGCTGGTTCACTTTGCAGCCCTTCAGCTCCTCATTTAAACCAGGGAGACAAGCTAATCAGAAACTCAGGGAGCCCTTCTCAGTCCACCCCACCACGGCTCGGTGGGGCAAGATCAGGGAGAGGTGGGTGGCTGGTGGCCTGCACTGCAGGGAGGAGCCTCTGATGATGCTTCCTCAAAGCCCCACTCTGCCACCTGTTAAAGAAAATGTGTCAGAGCCAGGAAGAGTAAGGAGGCCAACCTCTCTGGAATAGCTTGCAGTAGCGGGCAAAGGGGAGCAGGGGAGATGGATGCTCAGGCCCTATCAGGCTCTGGGCTTTCACTAATGCCCATGTTCCAAAGTGGGTATTAATTAGTTCCAGAGGGACCTGGGTAGGATAGGGTGTGGGGACTCATTCAGCCCAGATATACATAAATAGCAACAGACAAAATGTCCTTTATCAGCTATTTCTCAAGAAACAAAGAACATTCTTCTCATGCCTGGATTATAATAGAAGAGGCTAGCCCTCCTGGGCCACATCCCTCTCCTTCTTCCGTTGCCTGTGCAGAACACTGAGTCACTGCCCCTAACACTCATCAGGAGCATCCCTGTTGGACAGGAGGCGGCCTCTGCAGGAGGAGGTCAGATGCTAAGGGGACAGACAGCTTGCTCTCAGCCAAAGCACAGAATTTTTTTTTTCCTCAGGAAAGGGAAGGTTATGTTGCCTGCTGGGTAAACTGGAAATTATTAGCCACAAGATGAGTAGAATTGGAAGGTTTGAAACTGGCTGTTGGCTTTACTGGGAGCTGTGAGCAGGCAGGAGGAAAAACATGACAAATCTATTTGAAATTTCTTTCCCTGAACCAGGAAGAGGAGTTTCCAATAATTCTGTCAAGTAAAGCTCCCTGTGTTCTTTCCTGCTGGTATTTCAAAGCTGGTTTTGTTATTTCTTCTCACAGATGTCCTAGGAAATACTCAATGTATTTTTTTCTTTCTTCTTCCTCTTGATTTTTTTTTCTCCCTGCCCCCAAAGGATTGGAGTTCTTCTAATCTGCCCATTTCTTATTTCCTTTCTCTCCGCTTCTGATTTAGATGAAACAAGGACTTCAAAGAATCTTTGAGACTATTTACATCACAGAAGAGTTCAGGGTCCTTTCTCAACATAAAAAAGCAAGTCAACAACCTCTTGCTGTGGTCAGCGAGTATGGACCTATGTGGGCACCCCGCACCAGGTCTTCTCAAAGATTGGCTTGTGAACAACCACTTAGGGATCTTGTCAAGATCTGGGGCCTTAACCCGGGGTGGAGTTTAGCTGTAGAGCATTTGCTAATTATCCCCTAGGCTCTGGATTCCAATCCCAACACCATCAAAACAAACAAACAAACACAAATATAAAGCAGGTACCGCCAGATTCAGGAGCTGGGGCCCTGAGTACCTGCACTCCGAACAGCGCCATGTGTAGCCTAGACCACGTAGTCCTAAGACCACACTTTGCCCCCACCTCGGCTGATACCCCTCATGTCCGGCTGCAGAATTGGTTGTATTGAAAGAAACCGAGGGGAGAGGTTTCCTCTGAGGAGGAGGCAGACAGACCTTCGCCATCTCTCATCCAGCTTTGGGTCAGGCAGTGCTGGCCGCAAATGGCAATCAGGTACATAGAAGATACCTGCAGGACATGCCCAGGCTTGCCAGCTGCTCTTACTATGAAAGGGACTGGAGACTGGAGCTTTGGAAGCAAGAAGGTATTCCAACCCCATCTCTGCTGCCTGCTAGCTGGATGGCCCTGGGTAAGTCAGGCTATCTCTCTGACCCTCAGTTTCTCCATCCATAAAATGAGGGTAGAACCTACCAGCCAGAGCAAACAGGGAGTGTGTAGGGGGGCCGAGAGCACCATGGTGTCAGGTCAGGAAAATGTGACCTGGATTCTCAATGTGACCTGTGTTATTATGGTGTCTCATCTAGCACACCGTGTATGTCAGAACAGACACCAAGACCTAGCAGTGTGCTAGTATATTGGTCTGCTTGGACTGCTGGAACAACGTACTCCAGACCAGATGCCTTAAGCCACAGAAATGTATTTCCTCATGGTACTGGAAGCTAAAAGTTCAAAATGAAAGCGTGGGCCAAGCTGGTTCCTGGTGAGGCCTCCCTCCTCAACTAGTAGTCAGCCACCTTCTCCCGAGTCCTCCCATGGTCTTCTCTCTGTGTGTCTACATCCTAACCTCTTCTCTGAAGGCCACCAGTCAATCTCCAACTACTGTCACATTCTGAGACACTGGAGTTTGGGCTGGAACACGGGAATTTGGGAGAAAAGGAGACATAATTCAGTCTATAACATCCAGAAAATTTTGGTTCTTGATGAGGTGGGATTGTATTACAAAACTGTATGTGTTTGAGAGAAATCCTGTGATCAGCCACTTGACTGAGGTAGCTGGCTGTGGAGGTGAGAAATGGGTGGCCTTACACGGTGGTGTAGCTCAGATAACTGCAAAGTTGAGCAGCAAGAGCTCTGGGCATATGCAAGTCTGGGGAGGAGCGTAATTGTTCTGTAACATCTAGACAATTCCCAAGCAGCAGACTGGGGTGTGCAGTGAAAACATCTCTTCTTGCTTCCTCACAAAATCATCAGTAAACCCCACACTGTGTGAGTGGAATATTTCGGGGAGCTCAAAGAAAAAGGTGGAGTATATCAGTGTGGTTTTACATATACAATACTGTTGATTATAGATCTTCCTTCTTATTTAAGCTATTTTGACTGGGGTTTCTGTTGCACACGGTGCAAAGCATCCAAACTGGTTTAAAAGATACCTCCCATTTTCTCCCAGAGGTTGAAACAGGCTAGTCAAAACTCCAGGTCTTCACTGAATCTTAGGCACTGCACTTGGCCCTCTGGGTTGTGCAAAGACAAAGCTGGGCCTTGTCTTCTGTGGGTGGCTCATGGTGGTTGGAAGCAGAAGACATAGTCCTCAGGGCCACACCCCAGTGACCTCCCCCAGCCATGCCCCACCTCTGAACTTTGCTCCAATGGGAGTATGCTTTCAACCATGAGTTTTGGGGTGGGTGCATTCCAGATTCAAAGCCTAACACTTTACTCCTGGCTCCCATCACCATACTGCGTTCCTGGTGATGCAAAGACGCCCTCAGCAAAGCAGTGATCCTTTAGCTATGCAAGCAGCTCAGGGGTGGAGACAGTCCTCTGAGTGTGAGGGAGCTAATCTGCCTCCCTCTTCTTCCAGGAAACCCAGGAAGTATGTTATTATAGGAGAACAGATGCTAAGATGAGAATAAGTGTGCAGGAGTTTTACTGAGAAAAAAGAGAGATGGCACGAGGGCCGGGAAACCAGCTGACTGCAGTGCTGGAGAGGAGTGGAAGAGAGGGAGGGGAGGCTGGGAGGGGGGCTTACCTCCACAGGGTTGCAGGCTGTCCCTGAGCCAAAGTGCTCTAATAGGGCCTTTGTATTTGCCAGGGACAGGAACAGCCAGAACAGATGGGTTGAATGCATTTTGCACTGTGAGATGGGTGTGATTTTTATGGTTTGAATCTGGAATGTTATATGTTGAAAGCATGCCCTTGATGCTGCAAGGTTCAGAAATGAGGCATGGACCCTTGAGCTCTATATCTGTCCCTGGACATTTCCTCTCCTCTCTCCCTCCTCCCCCCTCCTCCTCCTCCTCCTCCTCCTCCTCCTCCTCCTCCTCCTCCTTCTTCTTCTTCTTCTTCTTCTTCTTCTTTCTCTCTCTCTCTCTCTCTCTCTCTCTCTCTCTCTCTCTCTCTCTCTCTCTCTCTCCTTCCAGCCACCGGTGAGCTGAACAGCTTTCCTCCACCACATCATTCATGATATCTCTGCCTTGGAGCCACCAACTATGGACTGAACCTCTGAAACCATGAGCCAAAATAAACGTTTCCTCCTCTAAGTTGCTCTCATCAGGTATTTTGGTCCCAGCAATGAAAAAGCTAACTAATGCATAGCTACCCCACTGGGAAACACTGATGTGGCACAGGCCAGGTTGGCATCAGAGGAACATGGGCTCGTGAAGCAAAGGAATCCAAAAGCCACCTGTGCCTGAGTCAGCATGTCACCCAGAACTCCACAGACCATGCAGTTTGGAGCATTCTGAAATCATTTCTCCTGTTCTCACAGACCAGGAAAGACCCAACTGACCTGGTTTATTCACCATATCTGCAAGGTACAAACCCAACTGCTGCACCCTAGATACAAAGCACTGAGGCTTATGCAAGACAAAATTTAACTCCCCTGCATATTAGTGCAGGTGTGCGTCCAGAGCCAGGCCCCAGGCTCCTGCTGTCTTGTTGCTCCGCCCTCCCCAGAGTGCTGCAGAATAAATTATAATGTCAGCAGAACAACAAGAATGAGAGAACGTATCAGCAACCCACGCATACACCAAGCACAGTTCTCAGTGCTCTATAGATACTAGTCCTTTAGCCCTCAGAGTCGCCCCATGGGTTCGAGAACATTATCTCAGCTTTACAGAAATAAACCCAAAAGGTTGAATCATCAGCTCTACATTCTATCCTCGTGACAACCATGCTGTCAGCCAGAAGGAATGGGAGGAGTGAGAGGAATGGGCCCTTCTCCCTTTAAGGACATGCTTGGTTATGAGAAAGGTTGAAAAATGTAGACTTCAGCTGGGCAGGATTTATTTATTGATTGATTGATTGATTGATCCTGCAAGGTGTTTTACAAAAAAGAACAAAACAGAAACAATGGTTATGAGAAAGGTTGAAAAATGTAGACTTAAGCTGGGCAGGATTTATTGATTGATTGATTGATTGATTGATCCTGCAAGGTGTTTTACAAAAAAGAACAAAACAGAAACAATACACAGAATTCCAAACATATGGCTTCTTCTTAAAAATTATACGTAAGGCACAGCAATACCAGGCAGTTATTTTGGCTTATGGGCCACACTCTCTGTTCCCCCAGTCTCCACCATTCCCTAATGCCGTACACTCTGCCTGCTTCCCTTATGTGGGCAGCCTGCCTGGCCCCTGCAGGCAGGAACAATGGCAACCACACTAGACTACAGGCTTCCTTGAGGGCAGGAAGTGCTTCTTCCGTAGGTACAGTACGCCTTGCACTTGACACACAGTAGTTAGTCAGTAACATTTTGTGAGTACAACTGCACTATGCCGGATTAAACTCCATGGCAGCACAGATTGACAATCTGCCCACATGTCCCCCGAACCTCGCCCCAAAGAAATCTATTTTTAATTGCATTTGCAAAATCTGAGCCTCCAAGCAACTTCACACTGGAGAGCTTTTGGAAATGTCAGAAATGCTGCAGCTCGTTTCCCTGCGTGCAGACCTATTAATAGCCAGGCCGCCTCTGGTAGTTTCCTGGGCAGCTGCATTGTTCTCGGTGGCTGAGAAGCAGGTCTAAGTGGCCCTCTCTGCTCCCCGCCCTCCTCCATGCCCTTCTCCACTTCCCTTTCTCTCTGTCCGGCTCGTCTACTCTGCCAGATGGCTATTTATTTATTTATTTATTTTTTTTTTGGTCAGCACTAATCAAGAGTGGTGGAGATGGGAAATAAAAAGCCCTTGCCCACGTGAAAGTGCTTGGCCGAGTCCCCAGAGAGAATCCCGTGCAGTCGGCAGCGCCAGAGGTCGCGGTCACCTTGGCCTGGAGGTGGCCTATTTACCAAAGTGAAATGAAGATATCAGTCAGATGTCAGGGAAATGTTAATGGCAAGCACTTGGGCAGGATTGACTGGGCCAGGCAAATCCTTCCTTCCCAGTTTCACAGCACAAAAGGCCCTGATGACTTAGCAACTTTGATAAGAGGTCAGGAGACAAATGTCTTCTCTGATTGAATGCTCCCATTGGCCTGGTTTCAGGGGCTCCTAGAAGGCCTCTCCATTTCCCTCTTCCCTCCCCACTTCTATTCAAGTGGAGGAAGGCAAAACATTTGTTAGAAAGCCCTCCCATCCAGTCTACCCTTTCCCTATCTCTGGCAGGAAAGAAAGCCTGTCTCTTGTGTCCTGAGGTCTGAAAACACAGAGGATGCCCACACCGCTCTCCTCGCCATAAATGGGAAAAGAGGGTGTTGACCACAGCAGGCATCACTCAAGAGGATGGATGGGACAGGATCCTGTAGCAGCAGCAGGCAGGAAATAGTCGCCGCCTTGTTTATCAGCGTGTGCAGCCTCTCTACCAGGTCCCATTAGGCAGTCAGCTCCTGAAATACATCATAGGGCCCCAGATGGACCAACCCATCAGATCTGTCTCCCCAGAGCACCGGTCCTCTTCTCATTCTTTAGTTGCTTTTTCAGAACCAGGTTAGGACTGGGCAGGCTGAGATCTGCCCTCCGGGGAGTCACAGTCCGGTTCACCTCTGCTGGTCTTATCCACAGCTGTGTCTCACACACCTCCAGCTGCACACAGCCTGGTTCTGCTACCTCATCGACTCTAGCTGCCTTCCCCTCTCCCCCAGGAAAACTAAAGGGCAACTTTGCCTTCAACCTGCTGGTTTATGTCTTAAGAGATCAGACTTAAAATAGGAGGTTGACCGAAAGATTTACCCCTGTGGATAGCATCCTCCAGTCTCCCTGGACCTCTGGGCCAGGCAAATCCTCCCTTCCCAGTTCTGATTGGGTTTGCCAGATAGGAAGCATTGAAAAAGGAAAATGGATGGAGGAGGAGAGAGGTTCCCTGCTCCACTCCCTGAGGTTCTATGTGTCTAGCATGGCATGCTCTTTAGATCTGTTCATTGTATCAGCTATCTACAGCTGTGTAACAAACTATCCCAAATAATAACTTAATAATTTCTTTGCAGATGGCTCTGCAGTTTGATCTGGGCTCCTCCAGGCAATTCTGGTCCTGCTAGACCACTCATATGCTACAGGTGGTGCTGGCTGCTGATTGATCCTGGTTCACCTTCCTTTAGCTCTGCCTCCTCCACTAAGCCAGACTTCTGTTCTGTAATGGGAGTGTCAGGGAGCCTTCCAGAAAGGGGAAGGCAGAAGCTGCTCCACTTTTGGCACATTCAATTGGCCAAAGCAAGTCACAAAGATCAGGCCAGATTCCAGTACAGGAAAAATCAACTCCATCTCTTCATGGGAAAAGCCTCAATCACCCTAAAAAAGGAGTGTGGCTACTGGAATGGGAGGCGTTTGTAACCAAAACCTGCTATCTAGCACCATAGTTTTTTGGAACCTCAAATTCTTTGATTCTTCTAACTTTCCATATTTATGTCAGCAGTCCCATTGTTAGAATAGGTTCAGTGGAGGCATCTCAGTGATATACTACTTCCTGCCACGACCCTGCCCAGACAGGGCAATAGGAACACTGTCTCCATGCCCTGCATAGTTAGAACTATTGTTGTTCACGATTCACATATGAGGTTGTGGACACAGAGCCCTTGACTTGCTAGAAGTTTGCTTCACAGAGTCAAACTTACATCCCATGTCCATTTATAACTGGCATTTTATGTTCTATATAGCCCTGCGCAAACAAAGACAAGCCACCCCCTTAGGGGTAGCCAGCACTTTCTGAGCATGCCCAATGGCCTGAACACAGTTGGAGAAGCTCCTGCATTTGCAATCTGATGCAACACTCACTACTGCCCTGAAAAGGAGACATCATATCATCACCACGTCACAGGAGACCGACCAGAGCTTTGACAGCTCGACTTGCTCAAAATCATCTAGCAGTTGGGAGAATGACCACCAACATATTCCAAAAGAAGTTTCTCCTCCTCCCTTCCTTCCTTCTTTCCTTCCTTTACATACATTGGTGTTATTTTTTTCAGCTTGTGAAGAGTCAAGAATGATAGTTTAACTAGCTTGTATATTGTATGTGACATCATGAGCAACAAAATGTGAGTGATTCGTCTCCGCTTTTTATACCACGCACAATCGTCCCTTAGTATGGCAGGAGATTGGTCCCAGGACTCCTTTTCAGTCACCTAAAGTTTCTGCTATAAAACAGTGTCATATTTTAATAGAACCGATGCATATACCCTCAAGCATGTTACAACATCTCCAGATGACTTAGAACATCTAACACAACATAAATGCTACGCGAATACTTGTTGGGCTATATATTTTAGAAATGACAACCAGCAATGGTCTGTGCATATTCAGTACAAGATGCAATTTTTTTCCTGAATATTTTCCTTTCTGAGGTTGGTTGGATCCATAGATGTGATTGATGATCACTTTGGAGCACTATGAAATATGTAGGGCCTCATGTGTTAACTGTGTCTTTTGACTTCTGCAGACAGCGAGGCATCAGACTTATGGAATGCTTGGAAATCAGATGTGGACTGCATGATTTTGCCTCTCTGACCAGTACACACTCAACCCACCACGGGTGACCACAAGGCCTTTGGGTACCACAGTGGGGTTTGCTCTGACTACAGAGTGTGTCCACTGTCACAGGCTTGTCATGGCAGGGAGTCTGATGCTCGTGGGATGAGGCTCTCGCACACAGCTGGATGCTTCCTGTGCCTGGTAAACCATACTTTTGAAAGCGCTCCTAGCCTGCATCCAGCTGACTCCACTCAGTGTCCAGAGCAAGCAAAGACCCCCAGAAACGTTTTCGGAGAAGAGTATTCATTCTGCGGCAGGTGCCTTCTGCTGTTGGAAGATGAAATGTTTTCATTCCCCTCCTGGAGCCCTGCAGAGCTTTCTGACAGACACTCTGCTTCCTGTCTGGGCCTCCTTGGGTCTATTCTCCATCCAGAAAGCAGCGTGACCTCTTAAGATACAAACTAGGTCAGTGGTCTCTGCCTGCCTCTAAAACCACTGCAGAATGTTCCACACTCCAGCCTACCTCCTCCTGCCACAGGGCCTACCTCTCCAACCTCATCGCCTGCCCTCACTCACCTGCACTAGCAACGCCCCTTGGTTCCCTCACTATGATAAAGCCACACCGAGCTTCCTCCCCCTTCAAGGGCTTTGCATCTGCTGCCCCCCCCACTCTTCCTAAAGCTCTCTGCACTGCTGCCTCCTCTGTAGGTCTCACCTAGAACGCCACCAGCCTCCCCAGTCTTTCTCTGTACCAACCCTCAGCCTCACTTGTTAATCACAGCACCTTCTGCTGCCCCGTATCGTTTCCTGCAAGCCAGGATCCAACTCCAGGTAGACCCCAGTCCAGAGTCCTAGCCACAGCACCGCTGACCCCTTGAACAAATATTGGCATTTTGCTCTCAGCAGCTTTGGAAATCGGATGTCAGCCCCAAGCCCCGTGACTCAGCCAGCGGCATGTGAGAAGGCTGGGTCAGGAACACAGGGTCCTTCATTCTGCAGCGAGATAGCAGAGTGCCAAGGCCCAGAGCCACAGACCGGGGCTGAGCACCACGCCTGGGAACCAGCCTGTTCGTTGAAGGCCAACCCTGTCCTGGTCCGGGCTGGCTCTTGACATTTGCAAGCCAGGCATCTCTCAGCCTTTTGAAAGGCAGCATCGCCTAGCTCTGGAATTACCATGCAGCTCGCACTCTGGGGATGAAATTAGATTTCCCTTTTCAGAACAAAGACAAACAGGCTCCCCTAGCTATCCTGGGAGAGGCTGCATCGGGAAGCCCGATTCCGTGCCAGGCATTCAGAGCCCATGGGCTCTCCTGCTTGCTCCAGCCATTTCTGGCAAAGTGCAATGGAGTTCTCGGCTCTAAAATCTAATTGCCTGCCCACAGCTGTGAAGCCCACCTCCAAGGCAGAGGAAGAAAATTGAAAGGAAAAAAAAAATTCCATGGTTGGGGGTTGGGGGAACAGTTCTCACAGAAGCAGGGAGATGAACCCATCTAAGCTTTTGACATTATTCCTTGTGGGGAGGCCAATTTTTAAAAAACCAGACCAAGAAGCTCCTGCTTAAAAGAGAAAGATCCATAAATGTGGCTTCTGTCAGTAATGAGAAAATGGAAATCACAGGCAAAAACGGCAAACTCATTCCCCCAGAATCCTAATGATCGCCAGAATAATTGTGCCGGCCTCTCAAATCAAGGGGTGGACAGTGATAGCCCCGGGTTCTCGTACAAGGGTCAGATGGGTTCATGGTTTTTTAATTGGGCTCATTTCGAAGCAATGTGCTTGTCTGGGTGCTTTAATCCCCTTTCTGTCCCCCAGAAAAAAAAAAAAAAAACGTTTTTTTTCTGTCCTGTCTCCCTCAGACTAATACAGCTTCTTAATGGGGAAATGAGCTTCCTTCTCTTGCAAACAGATTTCTTATCATATGACTGATCCGCTGTGGGTGAACTTGCATTTCTCTTGCATAAGAGAGCAATTTCCTGAAGAAAAAGAGAGAATCAAACTGCTGGGGGCTGCTTGTTTTCCATGTTAATATCTGCAGCCTCAGCTCCCGAAGATAACAGAAAAGAAATGACTTTATTTCACAGAATGACTATTACATCTTTCAGATGAAAGCTGGGCTCTAAGAAGCAGCCGGGTTTTCCTGCATATTTTATTATTGGATGGGACCCACAAGAAGAAACAAACTCTTTTTTTTCCTTTGTGGTACTAGGGATGGAACCCAGGGGCATCCTACCTCCAAGCTGCACCCCCAGCCCTATTTTTTTATCCCTTATTTTGAAACAGGATCTCACTGAGTTACAAAGAGCCTTCGCTAAGTAGCTGAGGCTGTTCACAAAACACAATCTTCCTGTCTCAGCCTCCCAAGTGCTGGGATTATAAACATGCGCCACCAAGCCCAGTGAGCAACAAACTCTTTGACACTTTTAAAGGTTTCCAGGCCAAATGATACCTTCCAACAGATGCAAGTTCAGCAGTGATAAACAACAAATTTGAACATCCTGCCATTATAGCAAAATATAAATTAGCGGCCTTCGTTTGTGATGCTTAAGACAAAGAATGAGATCTTAAAGTTAATAGAAATAAAAATGAGCCTTGGGATTAAAAAAAAAAAAGCAAGTACCATTTCTCAAGGGTACTCAGAGGTGTGGAAAGTAACGGCAGCCATCAGTTAAATAAAGAAGCACCAGCAATTTGGCAGACGTTAAACATAGAGTCTCAGGGGCCCTCAGCAGGGTCTCGGTCATTTGACTTCTGAGTTCTGGCGAACAGCTTTGTACCACCCAGAGAGGACCAGCCCCGGGCCCAGGGTGAGGATCAGCCCTGCTAGTAGGGGAGAGGGAGGAAGGAGCTCAAAGAAACAGGAAACAAAGAGGGATGGGAAAAGGAAGGGGAAGAAGAACTACTGTTCTACATTCGTTTCTTGATTTGAAAAATGTAGCCCCACTGTGTGCTCGCTGGCCCTAGGCATAGGGAACCAGTGGTGAGCCAGTGGGACCACACCCCCACCCTTTGGGAGTTCATGGCAAAGGTGATTTTGACCACAGAAACATACCAGTAATGAAAGTTGGGTCCGCTGGGGAATGCAGGATGCGGGGACCTGTGGGCAGGGCAGGAAGAACTGGAGGACAGCCTTGGGGAGTGGGGAGACAGCACCAGGGGCTCAGGGAGAGGGGTCCAGGTCCTGATGTCTGAGGGCCTCCATGTCTGGTTTCTGCCCATGGATCCCGGTGGGGCAGATGCTGTTGCACACTTACTGCAGTGACCACCTTAGTCTCAGAGGAGACACTGCTCGACAGGGTCACGGGACTGGCTATGGGGGACCTGGCCAGGACCGCACGGCTGCCTCCAGCCACGTGGGACATGGGCCAGGCCAGCCCCACAGCTCCCTGCCTTCGCCACTCCCGTTCAGGCAAACACACCCATGCACAGGTGTGCACAAGTGCTCTCGTTCACGCTCGTGCACTCCACACTCTGCAGCCCTCCTCGCGGGCTTACACTCAGGTCCACCCCACACTGGCTCACGTTCCCACACAGGCTCCCGCAGGCTGCTTGCACATGCTCTCCCACGAACGCACTCACACTCCGCACACTTGCAGATGCCCTGGTGACCCTCAGCCTGCTGGGAGCATCACCCCCTCTTCCTCCCAGGTGAAATGCTCCTTCGGGCCAGTAGGACTCAGGCTGTGCACAAAGTGAGGTGCCAGGAGGAAGGGGCATTCCACCTGCACCTTAGCTCATGGACAGGCATAAGGCCTTCAGGTAGAGTTGGCTACTGCAGCCACTCCGGGTGCCCTGCCCCCCACGGCGCGCCACCCAGACCCCCTGCAGCAGGGGCACCGCCGGCCACCCTGGTGGCCCCCACTTACATCCACATTGTCACCAGCTCCTAAAGACACGTGTCTACACATCAGTGCTGCCACCTCCCCCTGGACACTGTGGCAGCCTCCTGTGTCCCGCACCCACCGGGGCACACCTGTCACCACCCCGCCCATCTGTTCTCCCACGACAGCCGGCGCAGCCTATGTCCTGTGCGTGTGATCTCGGCTCCAGCTCCCTGTTTAAGCTCCTCCCAGGGCTCCGCTCCAGCACGCATCCCTGACCGCCCCCGGCCTCCCCCAGACTAGGGCACACACCCCGACCTACACCACATGGCATGTGATTATCTTCTGCCCTGATGCCCACGTGGGGCTCTGGGAGGGGAGTGCTGCCCCCTCCCCTGTTCTTTGCTGCCTGCAGGTGGTTGCTAATGCACCTGGAGGTGCAGCCAGGCCAAGCTTGGCTGCGGCTGTGGGATGGAGGGACAGATTCCTGGGTCTCTATCTCTTCTGAGTGATGTAAGGCAGGCACCGTCTCCCCACAGTGGGTGGGTGCAGTGTCCTGCCTCTACCCTAGAAAATGGCCCGCTGGTTTGGGGCTCAGCTCACCACAAGGCCCCCTCTCTCTAGTGGGCTTGGGCTGTTGGTGAAGTACGTTGGTGGGGGGTAGGTAAGATGCTCCGGTAGTGCTGGCATCTCCCCCAAAAGCCTGTGCCACCCACAGCCAGGCAGCAGTGGTCCCCCCCATGTGCTCGGCTGCCCAAAGGATGCCCAAGGCTCCGTGGCCAGGTGACTGGCAGCTTCCTTGGGTTCCAGAAGGCCATCACAAGGGCAGGTGCCTCAGAGAGGCTCCCCTCCTAGGGATGGGGTAGACAGGGAGTAGGGCTGGGCCACATTGCCGGCATTCCTGCAGCTGCCTCAAAGGTAAAATGATGGTTTCCAACATTTAAAAATCAGACAGCTTTGCGTCCAAGTCTTTATTTCTGGCTTCTCTAGAAAAACAAAAGATCCCATTCCCACACAACATTAATCCCCTAAAGTGAGTACTGCTGCTTCTTTCTTTAAAAAAAATATTTTTGCGTGGTACTGAGGATTGAGCCCAGGATCATTCTACCTCTGAGTTCCAGCCACAGCCCTTGCTTAAGTTTTTGTCTTGAAACAGGGTCTCGCTAGGTTGCTGAGAGTCTCATTAAGTTGTTGAGGCTGTCCTCAAACCTACTATCCTCCTGTCTCAGCCTCCCAAGTACTAAGATGACAGGTGTGTACCACCATATCCAGTAAAAAACATTAATTAACATAAAATAATTGTGCATATTTATGGGGTACTGTGTAGTATTTTGATACACATATATACAATGTATAATGATCAGATCAGAGTGGCTGGCATACCCATAACCTCAGACATTTATCATCTCTTTGTGTTGGAAACATTCAAAATATTTCAAAGTATGCAATTAATTGTCAATCATAGTTATCCTCTTGTGCTACAGAACATTAGAAGCTATTCCTCCTATCCAGCTGTACCCCTCTCTCCACCTTTCCTCCCCTTCTTCTCTTCCCAGACTGGTAACCACTGTATTACTCTCTACTGATATGGAACCAACTTTTTAAAAAAAATTTTATTGAACATAAATGGTATACATTTAAACTATACTTGGTGCCCTCTCCCCCCTCCCGCCCCTGTTTTCCCTTCCCCCCTCCCACCAATGATTCTCCAAGGTAACCATGCCATATTCATAATTTTACACATATTTGGGTGTAGACTCTCATTAATCAAGTTCAGCCTTCCTCCTCTCCTATCTTTCCATTCAAGCTTTGCTGGTATTTCCCCTCCATTATCTGGAGTCCCACTGGTATCCTCTAGGTTCTCTAGTTTGGGCATATTAGAGGAAACATATGTACCTTCTCCTTCTGTGCTTGGCTGGTCTCACTTAACATAATGCTCTCCAGGACTTTCCATCTTCTTGCAAATGGTATGATTTTATTCTTCTTTATGGCTGAGTAGAATTCCATTCTGTGTATTTCCCAGAGTTTTGCGATCCATTCATCTGTTGATGGGGACCTGGGTTGGTTCCATATTTTGGCTATTACGAATTGTGCTGCTATGAACATAGGTATGCATATGTTGCTGTATTTCTCTGCATTCAACCCCTTTGGAAAAATACCCAGGAGTGGTAGAGCTGGATCGTATGGTGGATCTATTCCTAGCTTTCTTAGGAATCTCCACACAGATCTCCATAGTGGCTGAACTAGTTTGCACTCCCACCAACAGTGTAAAAGAGTTCCTCTTTCCCCACATCCTCGCCAGCATTTGTTGTTATTTGATTTCTTTATGCTTGCCACTCTGGCTGGGGTTAGATGGAATCTCAGTGTAGTTTTGATTTGCATCTCCCTGATGGCCAGTGATGAAGAACATCTTACATTGGAACCAACTTTTTAAGCTTTCATGTGTAAGTGAAAAGATGTAGCATTGGTCTCTCAGTGCCTAATTCATTTCATTTAATATAATATCCTCCAGGCTCATCCATGTTGCTGCTGATGACGGGATTGCATTCTCTTTTGTGGCCGGATAATATTCCATTGTGTATATATACCACTCTTTCTTTATCCATTCATGTGTTGATGGTGACTCTGTTAGTCAGCTTTCTGTCACTGTAACAAAATACTTTAGATAGTAGCTTATAAAGAGAAGAGGTTTCTTTGGGCTCACAGTTTGGGGGGTTGGTTGGCCCCACTGCTTTAGACCTATGCAAATGAAGGGCATCAAGTTGAAAAGCACACGGGAGATGGGGATGGGGGAGAGAGGAAGAAACTGGGGGCTCACAGTTCTTTTGAGGGGCATACCTGAAATGAACTGAAGACCTCTCAGTATGCTCCAACTCTTAAAGGTCCCATCACCTCACAGGAGCACCAGCTAGGGACTGAGCCTTTAACACCTGAGCCTTTGGGAGACTCAAGATTCAGACTATAGCAAGTACCTGGGGTAATGCCCTATCTTGGCTGTGGCTGGTGCCCATTTTCTGCAGCCCATCTGCAGGGGAGTGCCCAACACTGCATCTGAGAGAGGCATCTTTAACTGAAGTGGGGGCCACCTCAGTGTTGGTGGATGTGGAAGGAAAGCCCACAGAGCTCTGGGAACCACAGGGCACCCTGGCCCACTGGCCTGCTGGGGTAGAAAGGATCGCAGGCAGCCACCCCCCAAAACCTCCGTCTGCAGCTCAGCTCTGCCCACTCTGCCTCCAAAGGTTCCTGGATCACAGCCTGCCAGAGTGCCAAACAATGAGAGAGAGAATAAACAGTAGCCTTTCCTTGGTACTCCGAGGATTGGTTTCAGGGTCCTCTCTTTCTGCCTCTTCCCAGAGGATACTAAATTCCCCGGATGCACAAATCCCTCATATAAAACATTTTTGCATGCAATCTATACACATCCTCCTGTGTGTTTTAAATCATCTCTAGGATGACTTATACTACTTAATTCAATGTAAGTACTCTGTAAATATTTGTTTTACTGTGTGGCTTAGGGAATGGTGACAAGAAGATTAAAAAGATCTGTACATGCTCAGCTCAGATGCAATTTTCGAAAAAAATATTTCTACTGCGATTGTTTGGATCATAGATGTAGAACCTACAGACACAGAGGGCTAGATGCATATTAAATTACATTGTTTTTGCCAGTAATGACCCTGTGTATTCTCACTATATGTCCATTCATTTTCTATTTTTAAGTAAACAAAACTTCCCTGAGGGCAAACTGGCTTCTCTTTATTTGGTGTCATCTGCGGTGTGCCTCAGCGCTGAGCACCTGGCTGCCCAACAACTCTATTTATTAACATCTTAGAGATTGTCATGGAGAGGACACAGGCTCCGGAGTCTGACCACCCTGGATGTAAACACAGGCTCCATCTTTTAGGAGCTGTGCATTGAGGAAGGGGACACTAGGAGGTGTATGAAGTATGGGGTTTATTGTTGGAATCTGACTTCGTGAAGGAGAAGGAGGGTCTATGGGACATAGCCAGCTGACCCAGGAAACCAAGTGGATTGCTACTGAGTTAGTGAGGAAAAATCCAGAAACTTTCCGCCTTCCAGCATGTTGGGAAAAAGAACTGAATGCAGAACAGAAGCCAGCAAAGTCCACCTTCAGACATCTTTGTATCTTGCTACCACCACATCCACTGATGTGGCTTCAGTGAGCGGTATCTGGATTCTCCCACGCCTGCCTGTTTGAGCCAGCTCAGACCCTGCGCCCATCAGGAGAAGAGGATTAAGAACAACACTGTTGCCACTTAAACACACCCACACGGTACACACCACCGCCACCAAGTACTAGATCCCTCTGAGCCTCTGTTTCCTCATCTATGAAATGGGCCTGTGAATGCTTCGCCCAGAAGGCAACAACCTATAATGTTACTCATCCCCTTTGCCAGAATCTATGTAACGTTTGGCCCTTCCTGCTTACCGTGGCAGTGCCTTTTAGAATTTCCATCCCCAATGCCCAAGGCAGTGCCCTCTGAGGGCAACCACGACTCAGTTTAAATCTAGAGTTTAAACAGCAAGAATCAGTGCCCCACAGGACACGGCGTGCCTGGTGCTTTGACCTTTTGCATGACCTAGCTCCTCTGGTGTTTGGGTCTATTTGAAGTAATTTCTCCTTCCTACCAGATCTGCTCCTGGGGTTATAGTGGTATGAAAACGCGACAGGGGGGTGAGGTCTGACCTTTCAGGAGTAGGGCTACTTACCTCTTGCAGCCCGGGAGAGCGTCTGCTTCCTGGGGGAACCCTGACTGTGTAGCTCCTAGCTACAATTTGCCTCCCCAAAGGATAAAACCTAATGAATGTCTTCCCAGGAAGTGACATCCATCCTGTGATTTCGGAAGCACCCTTCTCTTCTCTGGGGCCTGCAAAGCTGGCCCTTTAAGGCTGATGAACCACTCCTGGTGTGGGCAGGGATCTAGAAGGGACTTCTCTGCTGCCTGGGAGAAGGGGAGGGAGCAGCCCTGATACCATGGCAACACTGAACACTCCAAAATGGATTTGTCTAATTTGAAGATTAATATTCAGGGAAAGAGAATGAACGCTTCCTCTGAGCTCCTCACGGGGCCCTGGAGGCTGGTTTAGATGAGAACTGGGCTGTGTCAGTGGGACTTGATGGGAGGGACACATCTCCTTGGAGATGGGGAAACTGAGGCTGGGAGAGCAGCCTACAGTCATCCAGATGGGCAGCAGCAGCACCAGTAAACAGGTAAACATTTCATTTGTTCAGTCAGGCAACAAATATTTACTGAGTGCATACTACCTATCAGGTACGATTCTGTCTGCTAGGAAAACTTCAGAGTAACTGTAAGGTCAGCTATTGTTATAAGAAACTTACAGCCCAAGCATTACCTCTAAAGATACAGTCAGCACTTCTTAACTACAGGTTTTATATCCATAGACTCACCCAGGGGTAGAAAATACTAGAACAAAATTCCAGAAAGTTTCCAAAAAGCGAAAGTCGAATTTGCCACAGGCTAAGTACTAGGCTGAACGCATGCGTAGAGAGCATATTAGGCATTCCAAGTAATCTAGAGATCATTTGAAGTATTGAGTAAGATCGCATAGGTTATGTACAAATACGACTGCACCATTTTACATGAGGGACTCGAGCATCTATGGCTCTTCAGTCCTTGAGGAGAGCCTGGAGCCAGCGCCCCACGGAGACAGAGATTTTTGAAAATCCCATGAAACCCATAGGCTGTGCCGAGCCGGTGCCTGCAAGTGCAGGGCTCCCTCTTCTCCGTGCTCACAAACTCCCCACACTGTACACTGCCGTGAACGGTTTCCTTTTGCACTCACATGGTAGAATTTCTGGCTGTGCCAAAGGGAACTCAGTGAAGTCCACCAGCGTGCCCCCTAGTAGCAGCCCCTCTTTCCTACGTTCCTTCCACACACACGTAGGCGAATGCACTCTGTACACACCGGGCAGCGCTCCACAGACACTTCTCTTCTCTGCGCTCATTCGCCAGAGTGTCTTGGGTGTATACTGTTCTTCTATGGGGGACTGGGTCCAGGATCCCCGCAGACAGCAAAACCTGCAGGTGCTCAAGTCTCTTCAATAAAATGGTATAGTGTTTGCACACAGCTTATGCAATCCTCCCATACACTTTAAATCACCTCTAGATTATAATCCCTAATATAATGTGAATGCTGTTTTACTGTATTGTCTAGGGACTGATGACAAGAAAACCTGTATGTGTTCAGTAGAGACACACAATTTTTTTTTTTTTTTTTGCGGTACTGGAAATGGAACGCAGGAGGGTTCTGTTTCTGAGCGACACCTCCAGCCCTATTTGTTATTCTTTATTTTGAAACAGGGTCTCACTGAGTTGCAAAGGGCCTCGCTATGTAGCTGAGGCTGTCGGCGAACCACGACCTTCCTGTCTCCGCCTCCCAAATGCTGGGATTACAAGCGTGAGCCACCATGCCCGGTGAGGCCCAATTTTTGAGGTATTTCTAGCTTAAAATGACAGATTTCTAAGTCTGCTCAAAGATATCCTGATCCCGTTGTCCATGGGTGATGCCTAAAACCTGAATTGAGAAAAGCACACCCATAACTCAAGTGGGCACCCACGTTTAGAATCTCTTGGTTCACCTTGTAAAAGAGAAGTATACTCTCCCGCGAGGCTGATGGCCAGTGCCAGGCCTCTGACTCCGGAGTCTGCTAATCCGCAGATGTCAGGGTCCTTGTCTTGGCCAAAAGAGACTCAGAGACAGGGGTTCAAAGCAAACAGAAAGAAACTTTATTGCATTGTACAGATCAGACACTGAAAGTTCCCAGTTTCCCAAGGACAAAGGGCTGTTGACTTATATGGGGCTGTGGACTCCCCAGGGTAAGAGTCCTGCAGGGAGAGGAAGAGGGGCAGGCCACAGGTTCTGTTTTCTGTAGCACGCACCCCACACCCTGCAGGAGTGGAGAGCTGAGTGTACCTAAGGGTCAACCACACAGTTGACATCACTGTTGGGGAGGGTGCTGCTTTTTGCTGCACTGTGGGTGCTCTTATTCAATTTCCATCTGGGTCGGGGTTACGGTCAATGCCTTTGATTTTTGTGACCTGTTGTGCCATGTTTGTTATGTTAAGCAAGCTCTGTGAAGCAGAAATTACAGGAATACTTGTACAAAAAGTACAAAAAGATGTGATGATCCTGCGCACTGGGAGTCCTCTGTCCCCTTAGGTCCAGTCTGGTCCCTTGCAGCACCTGGGAGAGTGGCTTTGTCTGGCCATGACTGGGGCCCCTCATATATACCTGGCCGTCTCCAGGAGACAATGGCCAGTAGTTGACCTGGCGAATCCTGCCAGTCCTCATTTTATGTAATTTTATCATTTTTAAAGCCTAAACACACAAGAGGTTAGTAATAATGGCTGTCTCGGGTAGCAGGGATGGACATGTGGGAATCAGGGTAAAGAAAGAGACCTTGTAATGATGAGCATGGGCGTTATTACCTTTAGATTTTCTGCTGGGTGAAAAATGTAAATGATAATGGACTATCCAGATCTAGTATAATCACTGACCCTGTGAGTTTGAGCAAGTCACTAGCCCTCTCTGAACTGTAACTGCATTGCAGGGCCCCAGTAAGCGGCAAATTACTTGACAGCTGTGAGGTACATGGTGACGTTCTAAGAGACCGTGCAGGTAGCAGCACAAGGCAGAGAGATGCAGCGAAGCTTTAAAAAAAAAAAATTGGGCAGAAGAAAATAAAAAAGCAAACGCTCTGAGCTTAAGGCTCCTCCAAGACTCTCATGACTGCTGTAGGCCTGGGTGTCTTCCTAGGGACACCTCCACCTTAGGGCTTGGAAAGTGACCCTTCTGTGGGGTGTTGCCTGCCCTCCACACCCTGATGGGATGGAGCTATGAGACCACCTGTGTTCAGGGCCTGGTGCTTGTCTGGGCAACCAAGCTCCAGGTAGGATTGAGCCCAGTGCATCACTCCATGGCTGGCCAGTCAACACAGAGGCTCCCTGGATGGCCTTTCCTGGAAGCAGCAACATTTCACAAGGTGGTGAGCATAATAAGAAGCCCTAACCTAAGCACTGGTAGGACATGACGGCAGCCATCCTGGAACTCACATTTCTGGGAGGGAAGTGTCCGAGCAATGCAGAAATCCCAGGCAGGCTCGGTGGGTGCTTGAGAGAGAGATGCGTAGAGTGGAGACTAGACTGGTGCTGGACAGGCAGGAATTGGCCTGGAAGAGCTGCTTGCTCTTTCAGAAGAGAAAAGCTCTTTTCCGCGGAAGTGTAAGCCTGGCAGCAGGATATCAGGAGCTGCTGAAGGCAGGCTGCCATCATCTGGGATCCGCCAACATACATCTTGGGAGCCAGGGGAGGGCTTTCCCACAGACCAAGCCAGCACAGAAGAAGAGAGTCCTAGCATGGAGTAAGGCTCGTGGTCACACATCTGGGGCTCCCAAGTCCAACCGTGCCTGAGCTTTGCCTTTGGACTTCTGATTCTACATGCCAAGTGACAAACACTCTGTTCCTAAGGGGCTCAAGGTCAGATAGAGGAGACCCATGCACAAGCAGATAATTATGTTTCAGTGTGGTAAGGGGATGTATAACACAGACGTGCACAAGATGTTTTGAGGGAGAGGGATCAGGCTCATTTTCTTGGAGGCAGGTGAAATTCTGGAATGTTTCCCACACACACAAATCACAGAGCTGGCCCTATGAACAGATGCCCTGTGTGTACCAAGAGAAGAGATGGCACAGTTGTACAGGAAACCTAGTAGAGACCAGTGGGTTCCACTCTAAATCTTACCTTCCTCCTGACTTCCTAAATTCAAGAGTTTGAGGTTTGAGAATCGACTGCCCCGGCATTCCTGCAACAGAATCCCCTTGGCAAAGGCAGAGTCTTTTAATAGACCTCCAGAGGTTAATGGGCCTGCCATATCTTTGACATTTATTGAATTTCACGAGCTGGTGGCTCTGACTCTGAAAGCCGATCAGATATTCCCAAATTGGTGGCCCCTTTGGGGGTGCTGTCTTGAAACGAAGACATAATGAGGTGACCTTGAATGGCAGAGTCCAGAAAGAACAGAGAGAAGGCGTCAGAATTGAATCGTAGGAACTGCTAAACTGATGGAAGCCTACACAGTGCCCTCTGGGCCCCGCCTAGCCCAAGAAGCTTTTTCCATAGAATCTGCAATTATACATTCTTCTCACCCTGTCTGAATACTTTAGAGTTTTCATGTCTTTTTACAAAATCCTTTCATGCATTCAACAAACATTGTAGAAAATCTTGGCTACAGTGTCACTGAATGAATTAACATCTCCTGGCACCGGGAACTCAAGACTATTATGTGTCCCGTGTCCTCCACCAGCTTGGAAGCTCATGGGGGAGACTTCTAGACACCCAAATCTTAATTATATCCCATGGGGAAGCTGGCAGAGCAGACCATCAGAGGATAAAGGCAGAAGAAAGAAGGCAAGCTGATGCTCTGGGGACTTAGGAAACCCTCCCAAAGTGCAGGGCCTTTGGGTTGGGTTCTGAATGCCAACTATGTGCTGAACAGACAGAGGAGAAGAAAAAGGGGCCCCAGGCGAGCATTAGGGCTGGGGGAAAGATACTCTCACACATTGCTGGTAGGAATAGAAATGACTATGGAGTTTTTTTGGAAAGCAATTTGGCAATATCCGTTTGGATTTAAAATACATATGAAATTTGACCCAGAGATTTCACCCTCGGGATGCAGAACTATGGATATTAAAAAAGAAGATACTAGTATCAAAAGCTGCACTTACACTGATATTCACTGTAGCTTTGTTCATTGTAGAGGAATAAAAAAAGAAAGCACTTGAATAGCTATTGATAAGGGACTGATTAAATAAAATGTTGAATTCTGCAGAGCTATTAAAAAGGCTGGCAGGAGTCAGGTGTGGTAATCTCAGTACTTGGGAGGCTGATACAGGAGGATTGAAGGTTCAAGGCCAACCTCAGCAACTTAGCAAGATTCTTAGTAACCTAGTGAGACGGTGTTTCAAAGCAACAAACAAAAAAGGGCTGGAGGTATACCTTGAAGATAGAATGCCTTGCCTTTGAGGTCAGTCCCTAATAAGACACACACACACACACACACACACACACACACACACACTGGCAGAGAGATCTCTGGCCACTGGCCTTTGGCCCATAAGAATAAGTCTGTGTGATATTATATATTTAGCCTCCATTTCTTTATCTACATATTTATCCCCATTTCTAGGCATAGAACTCCTATAATCAATCTTTGTAATCCTCAGTTATATGTTTTTTGCATGCTAATAAAATGACAGGTGGCTGGCACTCCCAGGTAGCTTCAGGATGGGGGTTGGTCACTGGAAAGACCAAAGCAGGATTCCCACCCTTGACCTTCAGAGAGGAGAAAGGGTCTGAAGGTTAAATTGATCACCAACAGACAATGATATAATCAATCATGCCTATGTCATGAAGCTTCCATGAAAGCCCAAAGAGAACAGGGTTCAGAGACCTTCAGAATGGCCCAAATACATGGAGGTCTTGGAAGTTTGGGTGTCTGGAGATGAAAAGAGGTGACACATAGGGCAAGAAATGTGGGTGGGGCAGGGACCTCCTGTGCATCTTTTCACCTGGTTCTCAGCAGTATCTTTGTAATTCCCTTCCTAATAAGCCAATAAATGTAAGCAAGAGATACTATGAGCTGCTTTAGCAAATTTACTGATCTGGGGGAGGCGGGGATGTGGAAACCCTGACTTATAGCTGGTCTGTTGAAAAGCCAGAGGAAACAACATGGGGCTTGCAACTGGTGTTTGAAATGGGGACTGAATCCTCAGCCTGTGGGATCTTACACTCTGTCCAGATAGAGAGTTCCAACACTGAAAGAAATAGGGGACACCCAGCTGGGTCCCAAAGCAGAATCAGTATGAATTCAAAAGCAGCAAATCCACCTTTGCTTACCGCTAGCAAATATATCCCGAGCACTTCATTTCCGTAGAAACAAGGTGTTCTTCCCTTTGGACTCTAATTGCACTAATGTATACAACATTTGATGAAATTACAGTTACATGTACAATGGTATTAATAATGTATGGGGCAAAACAACCTGACCCTTAAAGCAACTGAGCTGAAAGTAATCTGAATCTAGGATACTTGTAAGATTTTTATGGTTCTTTTTCTTCTGTTAAACTACAAAATCTCACCGAGACTTTCTCCTATGCCAGCATGCCTATTCTTTGTCGATGTGTATCTCTTTCTATCAAGAGGTAAAGCTCATTTCCCCACCCTTGGAGTCAGAATGAACCAGAAGAAATGCTAGGACAGACCTCAAGAGACTGCATAGTCTTCTGGGCTTGAGCCCTGCTGGGAGGCTGCCTGAGGCTACCCCAGAAGAAGGTGATCTAGTCCACTGGAAAATGGAGGAAAGCCCAGGAGGAATGGAACTCGAAGCTCTGGCCAACAGACAGTAAGCAAGGCCACCATGGACCTTCCAGCCCAGCCGACTCTTGAGCCGAGAACAGCCTTTGAGAGCACCCAGGTGAATTAGCCATCTTGAAATCATGAGAAATTGCAGATCACTATACTCCAAGCCACAAGGTTGCGGGGCAGCTCATTATGAAACAAAAGATAACTGAATGTACTCCAGATCTTTACTGCTGTCTTGATAGAACATGTATTTAGAAAGCTACATATACCAAACTTTTCCTAAGCATTTGGCGTTGTTTTTATAGAAAATAAGATGTCCTTCCTCCTCTACTCATTTAATTGGTTTATAAAATACTTGATAAAATTACAGAATTATACTTAAAAGTGCAATGGTATAAACAAGCTTAAGGAACAACACAATCTGACTCTCGTGAGCCCAGAAGTCACCTGCATGGGCCAGGAGGAAATCTGCTGGCCAAGAATACGCAGTGCACCCCGACATCAGAAAATGTTCACCTGAGCATTAAAAGTGCATTTGCATTTATGATTCCTGCCACTCCCCAGAAGGCAGGTACTGGACATCCTGGGGCTTCTGCATGCACGTACAAAGACAAGTGACCTCCTTTGTGCATGGAGCAGGAAAACAGGCTCTCCCAGTTACCTGTCCATACGCTAATATGTAATATGTACGACTTGGATAAAGTCCAAGCACTTGTGGTTAGTCAAAGGAAGGGGAGAATGTGATAATTTGGGTCAACGGAGCCTCCCTTTTAAAAAGATCAATGGATTGCCTACTCCACACACTGATCCTGGGCAGAGAGGCTGTTCCAACAGTGAACTAGATATCGGGGTTAAACTGGACATGGGCCCTTCCTCAAGAGTAGAGTAAAGTGCTCCCGGGCTCCAAAGGCCCCCAGGGCCCCCAAGCTACAACCAGCACATGCCACAAAGGCAGGCTTCCATAAAGCCTCGGGCTTAAAAACTCAGGGCCTGGTGGATTCCAGGCATTCTGAGTAGCCACACGGTCAGGGTGCCCTTGCTAAAGCTGGGAAAGCCCTCCGAAGGCTCTCCTGGAATTTGGGTTATTTTTCTGTAGGTTGTTTTGAGCTATTTCAGTGGAGAATTGGGATCTTAATTCAGTGAAGCCAAGCTTATATGTTGAAAACACCAATAAGCAAAAAGCACATTGCCAAAGTGCCAAGAGACAGCCAGGCCTCCCACGCAGAACCCTTCCGCTCCAGATCTGCAACCACAGCTGCCTTTTGGACTTCAAGTCCTCCTACTATGGAGTGGAGGTTGGGACCCAGCTCCAGGAAAAAGATTCTTTTTCTACTTTGCCATGAATGTATTCAATAATGGATTGCGGCTGAGGTTTGCGCAACTCGGTAGACAGACTAAAAGCTATTCACATGGACGAGCTGAAAGCGGGAGCTGTATGGTGTGCGAAAGACAGTTCAGTAATGCTGTGGCAAGGGACACAATGGCTGCAGAGTGAGGAGTGAGCCTCAGCTCTGTACTCAAGAGCTGTGGGCTCCGAGGAAGCTGCCTAACATGGCTGAGCCTTGCTTCCCCCATTTCTTTCCTTTCCTTTTCTTTCTTTCTTTCTTTCTTTCTTTCTTTCTTTCTTCCTTCCTTCCTTTATTTTTTCCTCTCTCCTCCTCCTCCTCCTCCTCCTCCTCCTCCTCCTCCTCCTCCTTCTTCTTCTTCTTCTTCTTCTTCTTCTTCTTCTTCTTCTTCTTCTTCTTTCTCTCTCTCTCTCTCTCTCTCTCTCTCTCTCTCTCTCTCTCTCTCATTTTTGCAGTACTGCGGATGGAACCCAAGGGCATTCTACCTCTGAGCTATACCCCCAGTCCATTTTTTATTCTTTATTTTGAAACAAGGCCTCACTGAGTTGCAAAGGGCCTCCTCACTAAGTAGCTGAGGCTGTCCACAAACTGGGATCCTCTGGTCTCAGCCTCCCAAATGCTGGGATTACAAGCGTGCGCCACCACGCCCGGCTCTGCTTTCCCCATTTCTAAGGGACAAAATGTGACAGATCACAGATATGTTATCGAGCCCACATGAAGGGTAGTGAGAGCCCCTGTGTGGCTGTCTCCAACCCGGAATGTACTTGATCAATGCTTGTCCTTTATCGGGTCCCTGTTACGTGCCAAACGGAGAGAAGAGACAACATCTGGCCTCGTTCCTGCCTCCAGGGAGGAAGCAGTGAGGCCTGGAGACCAGCAGTGACATTCCAGTGTGTCCAGTGCTGAGATTCAGGGACGAAATGATGCCGTGAGGCCAGAACATGAGGGGGAGAAGGCCGCAGGGCTCTGGGAGGCCAGCTGCCAGTCGGGGCAGCTTCCCTGACCGTCGATCCCCCGAGCCTGGGCTGTGGGCCTCATCGCTCTCCTCCATCTGAGCACCCGTTCTTTCCTTTGGAAACTTGCTTAATGCCTGCGTCACTCCATCCTGGATGGGCAGCTCCAGAGCTGGGACCTTGTCTGTCTTGGTCACTGCAACGTCCTGGTGCCCTGTGTCCTGTTCCTAGTGGACACTGGATAAGCATTCGCTGAATTGAAGAAGGCAACGATGAGTCTTAGGGGAGCAGGACCAAGCCAGTGAGGAATACAAAAGGGGCCTCGGAGGCTGAGAGCACAGCAGGGCCCCACTAGCACCCAACGCTCAGCTCAGATCACAGGGAGAAGGGGCAGGAGTTGGAGGGGTGGGATGGAGACGGAGAGAGAGGTAGGAGCAGCCCTGAAATGAGACTTGGCTCTCCACTCCTGGCTCTAAACACTAGAGTCTACCTCTACTGGCTCCAGTCTATGACAAACCCCCACAGATCCTGCTAGGCAGGCTGAGTGCAGCTGGTGAGTTTCTATAGCAACCGTCACCATGGTACCCGAGGCCTGGCTCCAACATCCGGCTCTGCTGAGTCCAGGAGCTGCTGTCCCCCACCCCTTCCCAGCAGCCTTCATCCCACAAGGTAGAGAGGAGATGTGGCAGGGCACCCACACGAGGGTGTGGCCGGGGCCCCAGCAGCGGGATTAAACACCACATGTACCACAATAAGAGGCACCTGCCAAAGATGGACACAGAATGAGCAGACATTGCCAACTCCTATTAGCATTGCTTTGTTGGGATAGGGTGTGGGGTTTGAATACGCAGCAGGTCCTGGAGCAGACAGGCATCGCCGTGGACTGGTGGTAGGGGGCAGCATGGAGCTCCTGGGTATGTATAATCTGAGCTTCTGTGGCTCTCAGACCTGTGGCCCCTTTGGGCCTCACTCTCCCATTCTATAAAATGGGAAGGGTAAGTAATGGTGCTATAATCCATTTCTGATGTCCCAGAAATGAGCACCATGCCTTGCACCTGAAAGGTGCTAGAGAAACATTGAGAGAGCCAGACTAGGGTGCAGCTCAGTGGTAGAGCATTTGTTCAGCATGAGCAAGGCCCTGGGATCTGTCCCCAGCACCATGGAAAAGAAATAGAGTAACTAATATAAAAAAGCAGTGTCACCTCTCAGTCCACAAAGCGCCAGTCCTTCCCACTCCTCAGTGCTGCCTGCATATTCTGTGCAAGGATTCATCTCCTTTCCAGGTTTAGCTGTCCCTAGGAGGCCAGGTAACAGGGACTACAGGGGGCTGAGTCACAGGCCTGAATCCTTTCTTTATTTTTTCCTTTTTTCTTTCTTTCTTTCTTTCTTTCTTTCTTTCTTTCTTTTTATGATACTGGGGTGGAACTCTGGGGCTTTTCTACCTCCAGGCTATACTCCCAGACTTATTTTATACTTTATTTGGAAACAGGGTCTCACTAAGTAGCCGAGGCTGGCTTCGAACCTGTGTGGGTCCTCCTGTCTCAGCCTCCCAACCGCTGGGATTACAAGCGTGCACCACCACACCCAGCTGGGCCTGAATCCTTTCTAGTGGCAGTGATCACTGGTCTTGTGACCCTGGGCTAGTCGAATCTTCTCTGCAGTTGCAGGACTCAGAAACCCAACCAGGCTGGCTGGAGCCCAAAGCAGAACCGAGGTAAAGGTAGCCCAATTTAGCAGATAAAAATGCAAGGTGCTCAGTTCAATTTGAATTTGAAATAAGCAGCCAATTTTTTTTTTAACTGTAGGTATATCCCTGGTGTTTCACAGAGCATTCTTGTGTTGAAAATGTTTGCCTTTTTTTTTTTATCTGAAATTCAAATTTAACTGGACAACCTCTATTTTCTCTGTCCAACCTGGGTGGGGTGGAGACTTAATAACTTGTAAAACCAGCTGGATCCAGGGGCTCAAGTAACATCAGAAGGACCCCTTTCCCCACCCCCCACGCATCTCTGCTGTGCTTTCTGCAGTCTCAGCGAGGATTACTCCGTGAGGAGCAAAAATAGCCCTCAGCTGCTCCCTGCTACTTAGGACCGTCTGTCCCTCTCTTCCACCCCCTCTCCCCAGCATCTATGTCACGCCAAGCCCTGTCTCTGCCTTGTCTACACACCACAGCCAGCTCCTTGGTCCTCTGTGGCCGCCACTGGACCATGACACTCAGCAGGGCGCAGCAACCCCTTGCTTCCATTCCATCCCAGCCCGCTCTTGGGTCTCAGTGACCATGGCAGCTCCTCAGAGGCTGCTTTTGACCTGGGCCTCTACAGTTAACTTCTAGCTTGAGCCTCTCTGGCTTTAGACCTCAGGTTTCTAATCTGTGGGGTGAGGGAACTGGACTGGCTAGGGTCAGGAACTCAAATGTGGTTAAGGTTTGGAGCAGGAGTTTAAATAACTGGGTCCCAGAGGCGGCAGTCCTGTCTAAAGGGAACAGGTGCAAACAAGCTCTTGTCCTTGGCTGTCAAGCGGAAAAGCAGGCCCGGGATTGCCAAGGCTTTAGGTTTCCCCAAAGAACTAGAAATCTGGGCATTCGTGGGGAAATGTCTTAATGATGAGTGTGGGCCTCATTGCACAGTGACCTCTGGTCTAGGTGGCCTCACCCTGCAATTTAGAGGAGGCCTCCCACGGGTGTTGCTGGGACCTCCCTGCAAGGGAATACCTAGGGAGCTTTCAAAGCGCAGGTCCTGTGGCCCCACCCAGAACCCTGGAGCTGGTGCCAGCCCTCTGCATCTTTGCAGGCACCCACAGAGCCCAGCAGGGAAGGAGCAGGAGCCACGGCTGGACAGCACCTGCCACCTGCCCACCACAGTGCCAGTTACTCTGCACAACCCGGAGGGAAAGGATGAAGCCTGAGGCTCTGCATCAAGAGGCGCTTTGCCCAAAGTCACATGCCACCAGTGGAGGGCTAGTCCAAACCCCACGCTGCCCAGGAGCTGCTCTCTGAGCCAGACCCTCTCCCCAAATGGAAAAAGAAAGGACGTCATTCTGGTGAGGGAAGACCAGGCTTGGCAGACTGAAGCAGAGGAGCTTTGATAGGAGACAATGGCTCCTGGGGACAGATGGAACTGCCCAGGACATCGGCTCTGATGGACTCCCACTCTATTAGGAGCCTCGCTGCCTCACAGGAACCCCATGGTGACTGTCCATCTCTGTCCCTCACTGCCTGTTCTCTGTCCCCATGCCCACCCTGGGTTATAATTATTACAAAGTCCTAAAGCACAGAAACTCCATGTAATCAGCTCCCCTCTCCAAGGGGAGGCTGGGACCCAGCCCTTCCTCTCTCTGCTTCTTGGCTATTGTGAAGTGGGCAGACTCCTCTGTCACAGGCTTCTGCTATGATGTGCTATTTCAGCACAGGCCCAAAAGGAACTGCACCAACTGACCCTGGACTGAAACCTCTAAACCTGTGAGCCAAAATAAACCTTTCCTCCTTTTAAGTTGATTGTCTCAGGTAATTTGTCACAGTCATCAAAAGCTGGCACACGCTGGGAGAGAGGTGATCTTCACTGGGAGAATTCTAGGCAAACGCGGGGAGCTGGGATGGGAACGGCGGGTCGGATCTGAGCAGCAGGAAGGGAGAAGTCCCAGGCCGTCCTGGTGCCACAGAATGGAGCAGGCTCTGGCCCAGCTCAGTCTCCCTACCTCACACTCTTCGTCTGTCCCTAAAGCCCAGAGCATCCGAAACCTCAGTCCTCCATGGGAATCACTTCCAGTGTCTGCCATGTTCCCAGATATTCTATGCCCTTATTTATTTCACATTTTTCTTTATGTCAACTTACCAGTTTTGATTTTGAAAAATGTGTTCGAAAAAAAGAATCTTTCTCCCAGAAATTAGAGAACAGGTTTCACTTGCTATTAATAGTTGGTTAACTATAACCATATTTGCCATAACAATAAGATCACTGAGAACAAGAAGAATGCTATGAAGTCCAGCCAGGCTCTACTGCCCCGGGGAGATGTGGAGGCACAGGGACATCACCACACCGGCCTGTGCCTTCCTCCTTGTGTAATCAGGATCGAGAGAGGACTGGAGGAGGAGCAACGCTTTTATGTTATTTTTTTTATGTCCTCCTTAAAGAAGCCCTAGAAACTAATAGCATCCCCCCTGACTGGGGAAACTGAGTCCCGGAGGAAATCTGAAGCCACACTCTAAAGCTCCGTGTGGCTCCGTGGCTCCCCGTACGCTATGGGTTTAAACTGTGCTCTTTAGAGACCTTCAGCTCGGTGGCTGTAGCTGAGGGCTGTCTTGGAGGCTGAACACTGGGCAGAGTGCTGATAACATCACCACCGCCGCCACCGCGGGCCAGCTCACACTCAGGAGAGCCTACTAAATGCCAGCGCGGTTCTAAGGACTGACCTACGTTAAATTGTTTCACCCGCAGGACATACTTGTCACCATGGTACCACCATCCTGCCCATTTTACACTTGGGAAAACTGAAACAGAGAATGGTTAAATACCTGGCCAAGGGCAAGTTTATCCTTTACAGTGGGGACATGTATGGGAATCCAGCACATGTAAATAATAAACATTTTTATTCAAACACTTATCCAACAGACGTGTATTGAATGCCTTCCGCATGTTCTTTGCTTTCATCAAAAATAACACTTCAGCAAGGTGTGGTGGCGCACCTTGGAATCCCAGTACTGGGAGGCTGAGACAGGAGGATCACAGGTTCTTGGCCAGCCTCAACTACTTACTGCGGCCCTCAGAAACTTAGTGAGACCCTGTTTCAAAATAAAGAATAAAATATAGGTCCAGGGGTAGGCTGGAGTTAGGCTCAGAGTTAGAATGCCCCTGGGTTCAATCCCTAGTAATACACACACACACACACACACACACACACACACACACAAAACAAAACACCCCTTCTTTTTAAAATAAAACTTTCTGCTGGACATGGTGGCACATGCCTGTAATCCCAGTATTTGTGAGGCTGGGAAAGAAGGATTGCAAGTTTGAAGCCAGCTTTGGCAACTTAGCAAAAGCCTGTTTCAAAGAAAAGGTACGGGGGTGTAGCTCAGAGATAGAATACAAAAATAAAAATAAAAGATAAAATAAAATTCACTGCTAACTTCAGCTTGCTGTGTGCTGTGGCTTGCACGACTCAGCTCTTGGCACCCCCAGACAGCCTCCATAGCCCTCCACAGACTTTCCATGGCGCTCTGTCCAGTGGGGGCCCAGGTGCCCTTCCTGAGCTTCTCCCCAACACACCATATGTCTTGGAGTCTGCTTCCAGGAAGCTCGGCCTTAGACACCTCATGAGGCCTCTGCCACCTTCCCAAGCTCCCCCTGGGACTCCAGCAAAGGAAGCTGGGGCGCTTCCGATCTTCACAGTGGACCTGCTCCGTGACACCAGAGCCCCAGGGCGACCTCACCTTCCACAAGCCCTGAGTCTTGAAGGTCATTGGGTTTATTTGTGTGTCTTACTACATTAGCTAATTAGCTTCCTTCGCAGGCCCCATTATTGTTTCCTCAAGTGAATCGTGGCCTCGCCTCTAATGACAGAAGCCACTCAGCCCAGACCAGGAAGATGTTTTCTTTCAGGCCCACAGGGATCCATGGGAGAAGGAGGGGGGAGAAAGGGGAGATTGGATTACGGGGTATCAGGGAAAGGTCACTGCTCCCCACCTCCTTATGCCTTTGAACAAGGAGAGCAAAATCGGCTATTCTCGAGCCAGGCAGAGGAAGGCCGGGTGGTCAGCGGCCCGCCTCTGCTCCCTTCCATAATGGCCCATCTTTAAAAATAGCACACATCTGCCCCAGCGGTGACCCCTAACATTTCTGAAATTTAATTGCAAATTACTGTCTCAGCAATTCTGTAGGCTTCCCAATCTGGCTTTGACCCAGCGATGAAAGTGGAGAACAAATAGGATCAGAACCCACAGTCTGGGTCTGCCGCCGGAGTGAGCCGGGCGTGGGGGCGGGCTCGTGGGTAGTCCTGCTCAGCATCACCAGGCAGGGAACCCCCCTGGAAGGAGCTCAGGGGCCGCCCAGGCCAGGCCTCCAAAGCACCCCTGGAGCAGTGACAGGGAGTCCAGACGCTGCCTGTTCAAAGGCAGAGAGCAGGGTGCTACGGTTCAGGTGTCTGTCACCCCCAAAGGTTTGTGTGTGGGAAGCTCAGTCCTCAGTGTGCTGGAGGAAGTGGTGAGACCTAGCGGACAGCCCTTAAGTCCTGGAGTGTGGCCTCAGAAGGGCTGTGGGACCCAGTCTTTCTAGCACCCTGATTTCCTGATGTAAACTCTTCCTTTTGCACCTGTTTCTGCCTTGGGGGCTTTGGCAGAGCCTGTACCATGCTGTGTGGACTTTCAGCCTCCAGAACTGTGAGTGAAATAAAGCTTTTTTCTTGATAAACTTAACCTGTCTCGGGTATCTTATTAGAGTAATGATAACTGGACTAATGCACCGAGTGGCACCAGGACTGGGCAGCCTGGCCAGTCATTGCCCCCAAAGGCCTGGACACCGCCTGCTCAGAGAGCCCTTGCCATGGGCCAGGCAGGCGCCAGGACAGTGGCTCCCAAGAGCTTTGTTCTCAGGCCCCCTTAAAAACTACTGAGGGCCCCAAAGAGCTTCTGCTTCTATTTTTCATATGGGAAATGAAAGCTGAAGAATAACATAAACATGTGTCCATTTACTCCCTTAAAATTAACAATTACAATTCCGTTACATGTTAACACATAACACATTTTTATGAAAATTAACTGTATTTTACAGAATGGAGGCATCTAATGAGAAGTGTGGAACTGTGGTACATATTTGCAAATCCTTTTAATGTGGGGCTTAATCAAAGACAGCTGGATTCCACATCTGCTTCTACATTCGGTCTGGTGCAATATCTTATTTTGGCTAACATAGATAATAAAGAAAATTACGGATAAAGAATCTACCTATCATGCAGATAGGTAGTCAGAAGGGGACATTTTAATAGTATTTAAGTATCTTAAATAGCCCGTTGAGATAATTACACTTCTTTAATATTACACTAAAACTTGACAAATGATTCAGGATTGCTGCAATGTAAAATTTGAAGCTGTGTTAATGAACTCACTCTGCTCTGCCACATTAGAATCCACTGGTGTTTCTCGCACTTTGAATGGATCTTCTACCAGTGCACGGCTTGATAACATCATATGCTGCTCATTTGGAAACCAGGCTCTGCTGGTTCCTGCAGATCTGTCACCTAGGACACATTTTATTGTACAGTATCTCTGTCACCTATCCACACATGTTCATATATAGCATCAGAAGATCAGATACATCCCTGTCACCTCGGAGCTTGCCAGAGAAGCACAACGGGAAGTCCTCCAGCTCCCAGTGGCAGAAAAAGTTCTCCAAACTTCTAGTTAGCTCTCATTTAATAGCTTGAATTTTACCATTGGCCACAAACACTGTCAGTTGCTTTCATTGAAAAGACAGGCTTGCTTATTTAATAGCTGAGAAAACATCTGTCAAGTACCCAGGTCTGAATATCCATATTTATCCCTTCTTCTTTCAGGTAGAAATGGTGTCTGTGAGAAAAACAGCTAATTTAGCCCCAATGCAAACCACCCACGGGTGTGCAGAGGGCTTCTCCTGGATGTGCCCTGGGCTGGCATGCGTGGGTACACGGCAAAAGTGCCGGGTCTATACCTCCCATCATTTACACAAGTTATTAAAAAAGACATGTACTTAAACACTGAGATTTTTTAATAATTTTACAGCCTCCCTAAGGACATTCTTAAGTGACATTGGCACATGTTTTGATGCAAATGTACGACCACTGCTTGTATGCCTTGGTGGAACTCCTGGGTCAGTACTAAGGTGCCTGCAGTTATGCCTATCACCAGTAGAACAACAACATAGTGAAAATGGCAAAAGCATCCCAGAGGTGCTGGGGAAATAGTGTTGAGCTCCAGGATCCCTTGAAGTGGTCTGGGGCTCCCTAGGGTTCTGCAGGCCACACTTGGAGAACCAGCCAGGGTGCAGTAGTGGTTTCTGCACCTCCGGAAACTTATGACATGGCTGAAAAAGTAGACCATAAACAAATGTAATGACCGTACAAAGCGAGAAGGGCAGAGGCACAGCGAAGACAGAAACTTGCTTTGCAATGGGGAAATTGGCGAGGTTTCACAGTGGAGGAAACATCTGAAGTGGGTCTTGAAGGTTGAGAGTTCATCCAGAACAAGAAGAGGAATTTTTCAGAAGGATGGATTCTAGCAAAGCAAGGTTTTTGGAGACGGGTACAAAAAATAAAAAGACGATAAACAGGAGAGCTCATGTTGTTAATAAATAATAACATTGGACATTATCATGGAGTGCCTACTATATGCCTCATGTTTTTCATGCATTTTTACACTTCAACCTTTCTGAAAATCTATGAAATGCTTGTATGTAATTATCCTCTTTGTTCAAAGAAAGTAGGTAGCTTCCTGGAGAACACAGAGCAACCCCATAGGGAAAAGCCAAGATGAGAACCAGAACCGCCACCTGGCTTTCAGATCTTCTTTCTACTTCCTTTTCTAAGCCAACAGAATGAGCCACACCTTGGTTCACAGCTGCTACAAGCTCCAGCTGTTGCTTACTACTGACCAATGAGGTACAGCCCCTTCCGTATGGCAGTCAAGGCTTCTGTACACAGCGCCTCCCCTTGCCCTCCCCACCCACTACAGAGCCTCAGTCTAGCCACACTGGGATTCTTCCTTTCATGCATGTGTGACCTGCAGCCTTGCCGTCATAAGAGGTCCTCCCCTCTCTCCTGCCATCTCTACCCACTGTTGGAAACCAATGACTCTTCTCAAGCACAGACATCCCTCCTTCCTAATCCTGTCCCCACCATCTCTGTCCTCTGCCCGGCTTGTGGGTGCTGCTTTCACACACCCTGGCTACCTGCTGGTGGTGATTCACTGATTTATACATTGTCTAAAGCAAATGCCCCGGCCGCTGGACTGTAAGCTCTCTGGTGTCTGGGAGTGTGTGGCTCTAAGAACAGTCTCTCTTGGTTCTTGCTTTTGCTCTCCTGGCCTCAGTTTTCTTCTCTGTAAAATATGAATGCTAGCCACTGCCTCCTAGGCTTGTGAGGATGTACTCAGGCACCTGCTTAGAGGATGGCCTGATACGCCTTAAGCACTCAGTGGGTGCTACTTTTCCTTCTTATCATGGTAATCACCATTGGTGTTAAATAGCATGGGAGGGGAGCACATACTGCTCCCCATCAGTTTTGAGGCCCCTCACTTATACCTGGAGCAGTTTTTATTAGTACTGATCATTTTAAGCCTGTTGAAAAGCATGAAAAATGTGTCCAGGTCTGTAATCGTTTGGTTCACCTGCTAGTAATTCTATTCCTGGAGGCATATTCCTGTTGGCTCTCTGTGTCTATGCTGCAAGCCTGTAAAACCTCTGCGGCCCTGTGAAATGTGAAAATCCCTGAGCCAGGCCCTGCAGCCAAGTCCTGGGGCAGCCCAGGGCACCTGGAGCCCTGATTAAAAATGAAGTGGAGCTGTCCTGTGTAGCTGAGCATCCTTCCTTTATCAATCCCACACAACAGCCCTCTGTGGTCTCCTTGGATGAAGCAGCCCTTTCTATCCTTCTGGAAACCTGAAAACAGAAAGATAATGGGTGCATTAAGCCTTTATCTCTGCTGCTGTCATTCTAATAAGTGGCCCAGGAAAGCTTCCTCATCCCTGGGCTCTAACCTGCCCGAAGCAGGGTGATGGCAGGGTTTGTTTTTTAAGGTTAGGAACAAAGCACTCTGCTACACCAGCTGCCCTGGATTTCGTTACTCTGTTCTCCAGACAAGACAAATTCTCAGCATTGTGTAGTTTCAAAAGAGGATGCAGTGCATGGGTTCTAAAGAGAAACTGGGTTCTATTTGGTTGGACTCCTGGGTTCTATTTTCAAATGCATGTCTCACCTACAGACAGCTTTATTGATGTTGAACTCCACCTGAGGACTTGGTAGAGCTGGTCCATCATTTCCTGCTTATCTCACCATCTTTCTGAGGTTGGTATAAAGGTCTCACCGGGCATCAGTGGCTGACTCAGCCACAGTCACCATGGCAACGATGGCGACCTTGTTCACATGGCCCTGGGTTCAGTGCTTCAGGTACATTGTCTAATTTCCTGCTGAGCAAGCCCTTCAGGGAGGCTCTCAATATCTGTTTTACAGATGAGGAGTTGGAAACAGACAGGATACGTAACTTGCCCAAAGAATACCTGTCCTGGAACCAGGAACTAAGGCTAAGACTGATGTGATCAGACACCATCTCATGGATGCTTCTGCCGTCTACCTCCTTAGATGGTCTTCTCTACCATCTTTCTTAGCCACAGGGAAAGCTAAAACTAATGTTTTCAGGACACCCTATCTATACCAGACCACTTATGCCTGCATCATCTAATTTAATTCTGAAAAATGGAATTTTCTTTCCACTTTACAGGAGAGTGTTTGGATACCCAGATTGTCAACTATTTTGAAATAGAGTCTTGCTAGGCTTCTGAGGCTGCCTTTAAACCCACCATCCTCCTGTCTCGGCCTCCCAAGTACTGGGATTACAAGCATGCACCACCATGCCTGACTCCAAGCCCAAGCCAAATCATAAGCAGCGCCAGGTTCTGGGTATTGGTCGGTGTGGTTCCAAAGTTCATGTCCTTTCTCCTTCATCATTGCTTTGCCACTGTGCCCAGGACATTTGGTTCTCTCAGGAGTGCCCAGGGAAGCTTCCCCTACAGCAAGCAAAGGAGAGAGAGCTGGGTAATTTCAGTGAGAGGAGAAGCTGAGGAAATTATGGTATGAAAAACACTAGGGGGGGCTGCAGCCAAGGAGGGGAGTGACAAGAAACAGAACCTGGTTCTGTGACCATGCCTGGTCTCCATCAGGATAGCCTGGACCTCCAATTCTGGGGCTTTGTTAAATATCCTCGTGCCCTCCATCATGTCCAGCTGCAAACTGTGTTCTCTCAAGCTTCTGGAGACAGAGCTCTCCTGTCAGAGAGAAGGCCCCACTGAGGTAGGAAGTTGCCAAGAGGGAGGAGACTCCCATTCACCCCTTCCTGAGTCTTCATGGAGCCCCAGAGACTGGGGGAAATAATGCTCACATGAATGCTTGTGGTATTGAATCAGTCCCATTTTATAGAGAACAACAGAGGCGATGGGAACTCCTATAAATCAGGTCAGCAGCTCCAGGGTGATCTGATTTTCTTTTAATGTTAGAACCCTGGATCACTATTACATCTAGGTCAAAAGCCAAGTGAGTGTGGATTGATTTTTAAAGGAGGAGAAGAAAAGAGGGAGAACAAGGTGGGGAGTGGAGGAGGGGGAGGAGGAGCAGTGGAGTGGGCAGCAAAGGAGCGAGAGGGAGGGGAGGAAGAGGAGGGAGAGAGAAGGGGGATTCTGCTCCAGAATGGGACACAACTTGGAACCGAAATGGGTGTGACATCAGATTGGAGATAGAAATAGCACGGCCTTCTCAATCATGAATTCTGTTTCCCAAGCTAAAAAGATAGTGCTCTGCCAAGCAAACCTCCTCCTCACTTCAGCGAGATGTAGGTATAATCTCAACTTCATCAAGTGTGAAGGTCTAACCTGCTGGAGAATGAACTCTTCCAATTCCAATGAATGCCGCCAGGTTTGTGTCCACAGAGATCTGGTGAGGAGGTCAAATCTTGAAGTGAAACAAAACACAGTCTGGGAATGCGCAGTCTAGACCCTCACCTGGCACACGCAGGTGGGTGGTCACTGTACAGGGGCTTCCCACTTTCAGATGATGGAGGGGGGGCTTTGCCTCCAGGTGATAGTACACAGCCTGGCACACACCCTACGACTCAGTGTCCACCTGCCACTCCTGCCACGGGCTGCTCCACAGACCCATCAGCCCCATCTTCATGTTTACAAACACACTCAACAGATATTAAATAACAACTCATTAACATCAAGATTCCTCCTGTCATCTAACACCAGCCAGACTGTGATTCTGTCTACAGCATAGCTTTCATATTTATTTAGTACGGTGTGTATTATTCACAATGAAGTCAGCCGGGTGTGGTAGCGCATGACTGTAATCCCTGGGAGGCTGAGACAGGAGGATGGCAGGTTTGAAGCCAGCCTCAGGAACTTAGTGAGACCTTGTTTCAAAACAAAAAGGCATAAAAACAGGGATAGGGAGTGTAGCTCAGAGGTAGAATGGCCCTGGATTCAATCCCCAGCCCCAGAACGTACGTGATACATGCATGCTTGGTATTTACAAGTATCCTCCTGGACCTTCCCAGAGTGGCTCAAACCTGTGCCATCACCACCACGTTTGACATACTTGAACTTGCAACCTGATGCAGTGGTCTTTCAGAACTACATATTTATTTTGTGTCTTTTTGTCCCTAAAATACTGATGTCCTTCATGACCAGAATTGATTTTATTCTATTTACCATTTAGTATCCCATATGTAGTATACAACTCAGCACTAATAAAATGTATGACATAGTAGGGGTTTGATACACACTTACTGGATGGATGGATGGATGGATGGATGGATGGATGGATGGATGGAACTGGATTAACTATATCTTAACTTCTTAGCTTTCTTTCAATGGAAATAGTCTCGGACTCCACCTTAGCACTTGCTTGCACGGCTCCAAGGTGAACCACTCTGTGAATTGGCTGGTCACACCAACGTGGTCTTGGGGCATCAGACTGGACCCTCAGGGTGGATGCAGGGACCCTGCTTGTCACAGCTTGACAAGGGCAGGTTTGATCAAGGGGTAAGCTCAGCCTAGGGTCCACCTGACCACTTCCCTCTCTGGCCCAGCTCGGGGAGGGCATCACCAGCTCTAGCAGGGCCTGGCGCCTACACAAGTATTCACTTCACACGTAAAGAGCAGCAAGGGACTCCAGCCACCCACGTGTGAGGAGGGGTCCCAGGCTGGAGACACGTGCTGATCTGGCTGGGTGTGTTCCCCAGAATTCATGTGTGGGAAACATAATCCCCAAATTCATATATGAGTGGTGTTTAGAAGTAGGATCTTTGGGAAGTAATTACAATTAAATGAGATCATGCAGGTGGAGCCCATGGTGGCATTTGTGTCTTTACAAGAAGAGGAAGAGAGACCCGAACTAGCCTTGCTCTGGCTCTCCATGGGATGCCCTCTCTTTGTTATGATGCAGCAAGCATCCGAGCACCATGTTCCTGGACTTCCCAGCCTCTAGAGTTAGATCAACTTCTATTCTTTATAAGTTACTAAGTCTATGGGTATTCAATTATAGCAACAAAACAGGGACTAAGCTATTATCACTTTTTTTTTTAGGTACTGGGGATGGACTCCAGGGGCATTCTCCCTCCAAGCTACACCCCCAGCTCTAATTTTATTCTTTATTTTGAAACAGGGTTTCATTGAGTTGCAAAGGGCCTCACTAAATAGCTGAGGCTGTCTGCAAACCATGATCCTCCTATCTCAGCCTCCCAAATGCTGGGATTACAAGCATGTGCCATCACGCTCGGCTCTTCTAAGCTATTCACTTGTGATAAAGCAGGCCATATGTAGTAAGCCTGAGTTCAGCAGACCTGTGCCACTATTCTCAGAGACGTGCCATTGCAAGCAGAGCCACAGCAGGTGCAGGGCAAAGCAGGGACAAAGCCAGCAGTCCATCCCCACCACGTACCCACCACGTGTTCCAGCCTTCAATGTGCTCCCATCCCCAAGTTCACTGTCTACCCTTCTGGCTTCTGACAATGTGAAATGTCTTCTCCAAGGGCTTCCCAGAGCTCAAAGGACACACCCCAGACCACTGCAAGAACTCCCCAGACCCCATCTGCTACCTGCGTCCTGCTGCTCCGTAGCTGTGGCCATCCTGGGCTCCTGGCGGCTCTAGTCAGGCCTGGCTCGCTCCTGCCTCAGGCCTTGGTCCTGTGCCAGCCTCCCTTGGGCCTCCTCCCATGGGTCTGGGTGTGGCTGGCACCTTCTTGTTATTTAGGTCTCAGCCTGAATGCACCTGCTGGAGAGGCCTTCCCGGAACACCTGGCTTATTTGTACCCAGTGTGATCTGGATCCTGACCTTGTTTGTTTGTGTGTTCGATTGCTGCTGGCCTGTGTCCTCCAAGACCTAAGACTGCTCCCTGGAGCTTACCGTCATGGACCCAGCCTCTGCACAGAGCTGTGTGGAGAGGGCACTGGGTAAACATTTGTATGAATGAAGAAGCAAATGAATGCACACACACACTCAGAAAACAGTGAGGGCCAGCACAGCTTCCCGGGGCCCACTCAGCGCCAGGCCTGGCCAGCAACAAGACTGCGTCAAGATTCACAGTACACTGAGCACTGACTGAATGATGAGCACTTTACATGCAAGACTTTGCTCCATCCACCAGCCACCCTGCACGGTCGCCATGGCGATCCCTGTTTTATAGATAAGGTGGATTGAGCAACCTACTCAAGGCCTCTTGGCCCAGAAGTCATGGAGCAGGGGCTCCAGCCTCTCTGCTTGCCCCAGCGAGTGCTAGGATGCCTCTCCCCACCTTCAGGCATCCCTGCACACCCTGGTGTCACTCTGGAAGCCTGACAGGGCCCAGGACAGGGGCCAGAGCTCTGAGGCCTCTTATATTGCTTTATCCAACAGAAGTCAGCTGGCCCCTTGCTTGCTAAGGCTCCCGAAGCCAAGGGCTGGGACACAGAGACCAAACCTTGTCCCCGCAAAGCTCAGGGACACCCACCACAGTGAGCCCCACCTCAGTGGTCTTCTAGAAAGGGTTTTCTTAATTAAGGGTAATTAAAATTCCTCTGGCATAGAGGAGTCCTTTAAATTCCTTGGGAGTTTTACCATGTGGTATTCACACTAGTGTCTGCATGCAGGGGGACGCAGGAAGGTTTAGCCAGACAGTGGACTGGCAAGGCGCGCCGCCTCCCCAGGCTGGCCTGGGTTCGGAGCCATTTCTGCCCTTAAATCCCGGCTCTCCGGCCCTCCAGCCCTGAGTGCTGGACCCAGGCCAAGGGCCCAAGGGCACCAGGACGGGGAAATGCGCCTGCTCAGCAGTTTCAAGCCAGTCTTGGAGTACAGGCAATCAGGCTTCTGCTGAGATGCTGGAATTTTTCAGTGTGAAGCCCAAAGTTCACTTTTCATTTCTCTTTCTTTCTCTCATTCACCCATTCCTGGCGAGCTGCACATTCTCTCCTCCTCCCACCACGAACCTCACTGCCCCGCCAGTGGCTCTTCAGCCCGCTGCAGGCCAAGTAGAGGCTCCTACTTCCAGCCTCCTGTCACACGGCTGGCAAGGACAAAAGCATCAGGAGCAAGACGCATAACTAGCTTTTTAATCTCCTGGCGGAGGTTGTCAGGACAGTGTGAAGGAAAGCGCCAACGATTCGAGAAAACAGCCGAGGATCTGGGGCAGGGTGGGCCAGCCCAGAAGGCTCTGCAGTCCAGGCTGGCGCTGGCAGCCCTTCAGATGAGAGCGTCCTCTTCTTCCAAATCTCTTTGGTTCAGATGCATGTTCATTAAAAGGATCAATTCAGCAGTATTTTGCCCTTCCCCAAGAAAGGGATTAAGATGGATGGTTGAGGAAAAAGGAGGCCCCAGTGAGGCCTCTCTCTAGGAGGGAACGGAGATCTCTGGTCATATGGAAGGAGAATATTATGGGATGGGGATCTTTAAGCCAGGTGTGGTGGTGCACACATGTAATCCCAGTACTTGGGAGGCTGAGACAGGAGGATCGGGGTTCTTGGTCAGCCTCAGGTACTTAGTGAGGCCTTCTGCAACTTAGTGAAACCCTGTTTCAAAATAAAAGAAAAAAAAAATCATCAGGCTAGTGGTGTATCTCAGAGGTAGAATGCCCCTGGGTTCAATCCCCAGTACCACGATTAAAAAAAAAAAAAAAAAAAAAAAAAAAAAAAAAAGAGGGTCTTTCAGGGAGAGTTGACCTATTTCCAGTTTGTTTTTTGGTTTTTTTTGGTTTTTTTGTTGGTACTGGGGATGGAACCCTTCTACCTCCGGGCTAGACTCCCAGACCTATTTTATATTTTTATTTGGAAATAGGGTCTCTTAAGCCCATAAGGCTGACTGCGAACCTGCACGATCCTCCTGTCTCCGCCTCCCATGCGCAGGGATTACAAGCCTGTGCCACCTCGCCCAGCTCCAGTTTGTTTTTGAAAACTTGGGTCACAGGCCAACTCTGACCTCCAGATTATAGCTCAAATGTCAGGATGAAAAGGTCGCCATCTTAACCCTAAGCTCAGCCACAGACTTGCTGTATGACAAGTTAGTTATCCACCTTCTCTGAACCATGTAAATTGAGTTAAATAAAACGGTCTCTCCTATTCTTTCCCACCTCTGTGCTTCTCCGCCTTTTCCAAGCCCACCAGGTATCTTTTCAAGACCTCAGGCTAGGATCTCTGAACTGAGAACACTGATCTGTGAGCCTCAAGAGGTAAGTAATAGACTGGCATCAGGTTCTCTATTAACCCATCGTGCCAACCAAGATATTCCAGCTGGACATATGCATGCAAGTTAACATTCATTCCATAGCCCCCACCCCCTATACACAGTTTTACGTCCCTCGGTTCATTACCCATGGTCAGCTGCAGTCTAAAAATACTGAATGGAAAATTCTACAAGTGAACAACTATTAAGTCTTTTTTTTTTTTTGCGGGTCTAGGGATGGAACCCAGGGGCATTCTACCTCTGAGCTACACCCCCTGCCCTATTTTTTATTCCTTTTATTTTTGAAACAGGGTCTCACTAAGTTGCAGAGGGCCTCACTAAGTAGCTGAGGCTGTCCTTGAACCGTGATCCTCCAGTCTCAATCTCCCAAATGCTGGGATTACAAGCATGCGCCACCACGCCTGGCAACTATTAAGTCTTAAATCACATATTGTTGCATGTAGTGTGATAAAATCTTACCCTGTCACATTCTGTCCAGTCCAAGGCATTTACCATCCCTTTTTCCAGTGTATACACCCTGCATACGCTACCCACCCGTTAGTCACTCGGCAGGCACCAGGGCTATCAGATAAAGTGTTGTGGTATCACAGTCACTGGGCCAAAACTAGTCACCTAACCCTGCCCACAGTAAGAAAGTCTCATCTTGCCTTAGGTCTAGAGGGCAGAGAGGCAGGCTTACCTGGTGAGTAGTATTTGATGCCCTAGTCCCCACGTGGAATGTCCCTATCTAAACCACCTTGCAATGGAGTTGAGCCACTGGTATCTGCACACTCCTTTATCAGCACCCAGGGGCTTGAGGAAACCCCAACCTTGGGCTATGGCCAGAGAAAATATGCCTCTTCAGTTGCACGTGGCAGCAGCAGCTGTCCAAAGCACAGCTCACTAATGGAGCCCTAGTGGGGCTGGGATAATTGGCACAGGAGCCAGCCTCCTGGAACTCACCCACAGGTGCCTTCACCCGCACAGGCAAAGGGTTGACATTCCTCAGTAGTGCTAGGCTTCCTCTGGAATGAATGCTTTGCTGGAAACTTCCTGATGAGCAACAGGGGCTGGGATGTTCAGAGTAGAAGTTGCTCTGTTTTAGCAGGCTAGAGTGAGTCTTGGGTTCTGTGGTTCCCCCCCCCCCAAAAAAAAATCTAGGTGCCTAATCCCCTAATTCATATGTCAAGAATGTTTGGAGATGGGGCCTTTGAGAGGCAATTAGAATTGCATGGGGTCATGAGGATGGGGCCCCACAAGGGCATTAGTGGCTTTATAAGGAGAGGAAGAGAGACCCAGGCCAGTATGCTTGCTCTGTTTCACCATCCACCATATGATGCCTTCTGCTATTTTGTGATGCTCACTAGATGCTGGCACCACACTCTTGAACTTCTCCAACCTCTGGAACCATGATTTGCATAGACCTTCAATCTTTATAATTTATCTGGTCTCAGATATTCTGTTATAGCAATAGACACTGGTGAAGGTGTGGGGAAGTGGTTACTATCCGTATGTTATTGAGGTCTGAACGTTCTGGCCTACTAATGGGGTCTAAAAGTTCCACCCAGATAATCAGCCATTCCAAGCTGACCCATTCTCAGAAATCCCCTAGAAAGCTGTTTAAAAATGGAAATGGTACCATCAATAAGGGCCTGTCTGTTCTCTGAGGGCCTTAAAAGCCAAGTCATGCCTGGTACCACAGCCCTTCCAAATGTTTTACTGTTGACACTTTTAAAAAGAGTAAGTACAACTATTGGTACCATCTTGCCCAATGACCACACCCAGTGCTGCATATTGTAACTTCTGAGGTAAGTGGATTTCACAGACAATACAGACTATTCGTGGTCCTTATTTTCATAAATGCCTCTGAAATACTTCTACATTAAAAACCAAAAACAATTTGTTATCTAAAGGGCACTTAAAGAAGAGATTACTACCTAGACCAAAATTAAAACAATATTCTGCATATTTCCAAGTGCTCCGGGCTATTAATATGGTGATGGCTCCATCTGCTGACCATTTTTTGTATTACATGATCTTAGGAACCCTTAAAGGATGGAGTAAAGGCCTCCTATTGTAAGGCTTGGATTAATAACAAACCTTCCTTAGTCTTGACTATCTTATCTCCACATTCCCCACCCACTCCTACCTCACTGACCATAAATTCCCGAGGTAAGGTCATGGGTTAAGGGGTGTAGCATCTTCTCATGTCCCAGACTTCCAGCAACAGGGACACAATGGCCCCAAGACAGACTGTAAGATTTCCACAGTGTAAACCATCTCCTGTCAGTCTCCAAGACACTTATCCATTAAATCATGATGGATTAACCCATCATCTCCTGTTATAACAATTCTTTCCTGAAGACTGACTATAAATGATGATCCCACCCACATACCCTCTGCTACACACTCTCTGACCCTGTCCAGCATCCACAGGAAACAGACAGAAACTTGTGCATTTACCTTGAGCTATTGTGCTAAGGGCTGAAGACACAGTGGTGAGCAAGTTCCCATTCCTGCTCCAAAGGTTACACTCCAGACGGGAAACAGGCAGCCAATTAGCCTACAAACTATTCGTTGTTGTTGTTGTTGTTGTTGTTGTTGTTGTTGTTGTTTGCAAGTCTGGGGATGGAACTCAGGGGTATTTGACCTCCGAGCTACACCCGCTGCCCTATTTTTTATTCTTTATTTTGAAACAGGGTCTCACTGAGTTGCAGCAGGCCTCACTAAGTAGCTGAGGCTTGCCGCGAACCACTATCCTCTGTTCTCAGCCTCCCAAATGCTGAGATTACAAGCGTGTGCCACCACGCCCACCTAATTTTTCATTTTTATTGCAGTAATTGCTACAAAACTGAGGCTCTAAAAATCTGTATCAGAGACAAGACCAGTTTAGGTCTGGGGTCCAAAAAATGGTCGCCTGATGATAGAAAGTGTGATATGCCAAAAATATAGACAAGGCTGGTCAGAATGGTCAGGGAGCTTAGAACAAACCTGGGGCCAAGGTAGCCTGAAAGGCCTCTCCTGGGGCTGGAGGTGAGTAATCCGCGCAGAGTCAACTAGTAGGAACAGACATTTGGTAATCCCACGGGTGGTGAGTTATTAAGAAAGACTGTTACTAATAGAACCATTTAAAATGATTGAGCTGATAACCTCCCAACACCTGGATATTTATTGCGAGGGCTCATTTAAATTTTCAAGTAGCAAAGAGGAGAGTGGTGAGCCACCAGGATCTCTGCCTGATCTGCATCTTTTCTGAAGTCAAGGAGATTGCAGAATTTATTGTTTATATCACATCCATTGCTCAGGTAAGTGAGGGAATAACAACCATCAGACATAATTTCCAGGGCTGGGGGCAGGATAAGAGCTAATAATGGGCAAAAGGATGAAACTGGGGCAACTATGGGGTTCTGTGGTAAATTTGGGGTATTAAAAAGCCAGGATATCAGGTATTAAACTATTTTATAATGACAGCTAGCTCTCGGGATGTTGTATACCTTAAACATTCAAAATTTGAATTCAGGAAACCTGGGTTCAAATTCTATTCTTTTGTCTCTTAGGTATATGGTGAGAATAGCGAATTCTCCTGATAATAATAGCAAAGCCGTTTCTGCATCTGCAAAAAGAACGAATAGTGCGTGCTTTCAGATAGATCTGAAGCAGTGTTGAATAAAGTGCGCAGCATCACACCTGGCTTATTAAAGTTACTCAGTATTAACTTACTGGTAGTAATATTGACAATATTTAATACTTAGAATAAATCAGAGACAAAAGAGTAGCTTCTAATTTATTCTTACACTTTGTTATTTTTTATAAGACAAGTATGCATTGCTAATAAAAGCAGGAGTGGCACACATTAATAATAGAAATGTGCCCGGCCTACTGTTTCTCAGATTCCCCGGATTATATTGTTCCAGTAGGAAGCCAGGAAGCAGATCGAAAGCACGGATTTCTTAGCACGGGCCCAGAAATACTGAATCACTGTCTATAAGAGATAAACCTGGCAATCCCTACTTTTCATTTGCTTCGCAGGTTATTCTCATAGGCTGCGTGCCTGCGCGGGGCGGGCCAACAGATCACAGCGATCACGTGGCCAGCGCCTACAATTCCCAGGCTGCCCCGCAAACGCGTGCCAAGCGAGCCCGAGACCTGCCGGGAGTTGTAGTTCGTGTGGGTCAGATCTACACCTATAAGAGCGCCGACAATGGCGTCAGGAAACCAACCGTCCCACAATGCACATGCGGTCTGTGACGTCACCCAGGCGCGACAGGAGCCAAGAGGGCGGTTTCTGCCGCCGCCGCCCCCACCACCGCCACCGCCACCGCCACCTCCGCCCCCACCGCCGCCGCCGCCACCACCGTCGCCTTCGTGGGCCGCTTCGCTTCCTCTCTGTCACCCAGGCCCATCGTCCCGGAGCAGAAGCCGGCTTCGGTTTCCGTCGCGGGCGGCGGGCGCAGGCATGGCTGACGGCGGCGGCGGCGGGGCCGCGAGCGGGGCGGGCGGCGGCGGGGCGGGCCAGGCGGCGGCCGGGGCGGCGGGGGCGGCGGGCGCGGGCGGCGGCCCGGTCAACCCCGCCTCGCTGCCCCCCGGCGACCCGCAGCTCATCTCCCTCATCGTGGAGCAGCTCAAGAGCCGCGGCCTGTTTGACAGCTTCCGCCGAGACTGCCTGGCCGACGTGGACACGAAGGTAGCGGAGGGGAGCGGGCCGTCGGCGCCGCAGCTTTGATTTCTCTAAAGCCGCGCGAGTAACACAAAGGAGCACTTAAGAATCTCAGCAGCGACGCCGTCCGCCGCTTGGGGCACTACCAAGAGTTTTTTGCGAGGTGATGCGCACGTGGGTTCCACTTTCCAGCGCCGCACTCACTGGCTGAGATTTTAGTCAGCCGGTTTCTCTGAACCAGGATTCAGTACGGATTTCAGAGATTACACTGCCTTTCCCAAGGTGGAACTCTTTTGAGTCTAATAAACCTTTGTGTGTTAAAAACAGGGGAGCCAGGAAGGTATGCAGAAAGGCTTTAGAATTTCCACCCATTCGCCGGGCGTGGTGGCGCACGCTTGTAATCCCCGCGCTTGGAAGGCAGAGACCGGAGGATCGCGCAGGTTCGAAGCCAGCCGCGCGCGCTGGCCTAGGAGACCCTGTTTCCAAATAAAAATGTAAAACTAGGTCTGGGAGTGTAGCCCGGAGGTAGAAGGGCTTCCAGGAACCCCAGTACCACACAAAAAAAAAAAGTCCACCCATTCACTATTCATCTCTAAGCAGCTGACAGTAAACAGTGGCTGGAATGCACAGTCATCAGCATATTAATACCTATTTGTATTTGTTTCTCCTCTCCAGCTCAGTGATCTGCACACTGGTGTGAGATTAAATTGAGATAAGTTGTAAAAGCAGCCCTCTTATTTTGCACCCATCACTGACTAAAAGGGAGTCGGTGCCTGTTTTTTAGATCATAATGCCATAGACCAGTTTTCCCAGTAAAATGCAGTTTCACTGTATTTACTTGCCGAGAGTGTTTGGATTTAATGTAGTAGCGGGTGATAAGTGTCAGGCATTTTGTAGTTGATGCAATGTTCACTTTCTCGGTCTTCAGAAAGTCCATAACAAGACTAAGGTAGGTTGTTTAGGAGTCGGTTACTGACTGGGCCCCTCCTCTTTGAGCCTGTCATAGTCGTTCAAAGTCAGACACAGATATAAAGGAAGACCTACTGTCTTCATTAAACACTTAATTGGCCTTTAATATGCTCAGCTGTGTGAATACAAGAATAAGAAAGTTACTACCTCATCCTCAAAGCTAAGCCAGCATCACCTGAGAACTTGTTAGGAATGTATATACTTCGGCCCCACTGCTGTATTTAGAGGAAGGCAAAAAACTGATGTCTGATTTGCTTTGAAGTTTCTTCAAAATTTAGATAAATAGAAAAGCCGGTAGATAGAGGGATGGGTAGAACAGTAAAGTGTTAAACAGGCACATTAGTTTCTTTGAGTTTTTGAGCTGAAGGGATTATTTTATATTGTCAGGGTTTAAAGTTTGATGGGAATGGTCCTTGCACTGTATCTGTTTTCAGTAAATAGTTTCTATCATCTCAAACCAGGTGAGTTATTTTGAGTAGTAGAGAGTGTAGTAACAGGCTGGATTCGTGGTTACAAGTTGACAAATCTAACCCCTTAAGCAAAGGGGAGTATCTGTTCTCATGAAACCCAAGGAAGCATGTAATGAAAAAACTTATGGCAGAAGGACAAGGATGCCTTTAGAACCAGGGTTTCTATTCTCTGTTTTACTTTCCCTGCTGAGTGGAGTCATCATTTTGGTTACTAGTATCCTTTGATTTTTCTCATGCAGCTTCTTTCTTTAAAAGAAGACTTTCAACTGCAGTTTAGAAAATCTCAGAGAATGTCTGCATTGTTAGTGTGGTCAGAACATGGCAGCTGCTATGCTTTTAAAAAGAAGATGGTTACTAGGAAAAAGGAGTTGCTAGGAAAATAGTCCATGGAATCACTGGACTGTATCCCTCCACTAAACTAAGTTTAGTGTGAAGAATCTGCTTGCATGTCTGCTTTTTTGGCCTTTTGGAAGAGTCCAGTAATGGAGCTGAGGACTTCTGGTTCCTTTGTCAACTTTATTTCCCTGTTAGAAACTCTGGAACAGTCATGCCGCGTAACAACTACATCTCAGTGAAATATAACCAGCCAAAGTTCAGTGGATCCAGTTAGGCTTCAGCTGGGTGTTTTGGCTGCAGGTTGCCGGGCTTGGGTCCAGGCTGTGGGCTGGGGTTTGGTTTGCTGCACGTGTGTACGTCCCAGGACCCAGGCTGCAGGAGCAAGCTGTGGTACCCAATACATGCTCTCATACAGGGTCATAAAAGCCAAATCAGACAGCAGAGCTGCATTTAAGGCCTTTTACTGTCAACTCTGCTGGCCAGAGCTCTACACTGCTAAACTCAGTGGTTGAGGAAGTATACTCTGCCTGCAGTGGGAGGAAGGGAAGAGCGGGTTCCCAGCAGCAGTCTGCACTACTGTACCTGCTTTGGAGAATCAGCTGATAGTATCAGAAGGTCTTGGAGGCTCAGCACATGTATTCACCTTGTGTTCACTGAGAAACTTTATAATTTTGTTCTCCTGATTATAGTTCGATCTAGAATATTTAGGACCAACAAGTGCTTCTTGGACTTTTCTTGTGGACTGTGTTGCTTCTACACAGCCTTTAATAGTGTTCACAGGCTTTGACTTTGTATTCTTTTTTTTTTTTTTTTTTTTTTCGGTACTGGGAATGAAACCTAGGGGTATTCTACTTTCACCCTGCATCCCCAGCTGTATTTTTTAGTCTTTTTATTTTTTGAAATAGGGCCTCACTGAGTTGGGAAGGGCCTCGCTAAGTAGCTGAGGCAGTCCACGAACCGCTATCCTCTGGTCTCTACCTCCTGAATGCTGGGATTACAAGCGTGCACCACCACGCCCGGCTTGGTCTATATTGATGAGTGGCCCTCCATTTTATGCAAAGGACTTTCCTGGGTTTGTTGCTGGTAACACCTCCTTGAGGTAAGTAGAACAGGAGCATTTCAGTCTTCCAGATGGAAATTGAGACTCAGAGGTATAGTGACTTGTCAAAAATGAGACACCTAGAGAGAGATGTTGCTTGTCCTAAAACCCAGTATCTTTGACTCAAAAGTAGCCTGGGTCTAACTTTAGCTTTGCCACATTTCAGCCATGTGGGCAAGTTGTTTGTGCTTCCTCAGTCTAAAAGTCTAACCTCTGAATGAGAGCAGGAGAAGCTATTTGAAAAGCACAGGGAATCATGTAAGCAAAGCAGCTGGCACTGTGCCCTCCAGGAGATGGGCACCCGTGGTAGCCGGTAGTCATGGCCGCCCCACCACGGGGCAGTGTGGATAGTCACATGGAAGGAAGGGTGATCACAGTCGAAAATACATTTTTCTATGAATAGCAGTGCTCTGAATGACTGAATTCTACAGCTGTGGAACATATAACGTCTGACATTGTCTCTTTAATATTTTAGCCAGCTTACCAAAACCTGAGGCAAAAAGTGGATAATTTTGTGTCGACCCATCTGGACAAGCAGGAGTGGAATCCTACAATGAACAAGAACCAGTTGCGAAATGGTCTGAGGCAGAGTGTGGTTCAGTAAGTGGTTCAGGATTTAGAGTTTTGGAAAAAGCAGTAATCACAGGTGCGATGCCAGGAAGGCTGTTGTGAGCGCTGTTTAATCGCGGTTGAAGGTGCTTTACATCAGATGCAGCAGGTCCCCCCACCCATGAAAGCCAAGGTGCGGAAGCAATACGCTCAGCTGTATTCTCACTGGTTTACCCAGCTTGGTGGGCCACCCATGTGCGCATCTCTGCAGGGTGCGTCCAAAGCTCTTCCAAATTGTGAAGCTCCTTTGCTGTTTCAAGTTTTCAGTAGAGTCTAACCATGATTGTGAGCCTTGTAGCAAGATTCCAGTGTTTGGATCATGGGCAAGAGGAGCTTGATCTTCATTTCCACAGTGGATTGAGTGCTGTAAATCCTTCGTTTGCTCTGGCTACCTCTAAGGTGTGGTGGTGGCTTCCAGGAAGTCGTGGTCTTCTCAGGAATTATCCTTCACAATATAGACCAAAGCATCACAGAGCTCAGCCAAAGATCAGTGCCACCAAGCGCTGGACGGGGGTCATGGCCTCTGGTGTCCTGAGATGAGCTTTCTCCATCTGCTCAGAATCTTTTTTTTTCTTTTAACATCAGTGCTTATGTTCAGGACATTTTGATCCACCAAACTCTCCTAAATGTCTAAAGGCCTGTGGAACCTGTCCCTTTTAAAATAGAAATATCCAGAAATTATGACAAAGGAGAAAAGGCCAATATTAAAAGGATACCTGGTACATAATTCCATTTATAACATCCATGACCTAACAGTTACAGAAGGGGAGAGAAAATTGGGGATTGCCCAAGGTTAGGAGTGGGGAGGTGGTGTGGAAGTGGTGGCACCGGGCGCTCTTGTGATGTCCAGCCACAGCCAAAGGCCACACGGAGTCGCTGGCAATGCACATTGCTGGTGTGTGTGATTTCCACTGGAGGATCGGTACCAGGTTGCTGCCAGAGGTGGCCTCTGCTTTGACTAGTAAGAGGGTAAGGCCGGAGGAAAAAGCGTCAGACCCAGCCTGGCGCTGCGCGAGGTCAAGGTTTTCAGCTCTGCGCGCTGGCCAGCCCCCTTCACGTGGCACTTGCTCTTTGTCTTCCGAAGTCAGGTTGCAGGTTGGTCTTGTTTAGTTCCGTGTACAGGTTGAAGTGGTAACAGGTGAGAGTGAGACTGTGAATTAGGAATAATGGGTAGCTGCTGGCTGTGATCTGCCCCTCAAAAGTGAAGACAGTGGCCAAGCTCCGTGGGCTGGGTGGATCGCCAGCTGCGCCTTCGCCGGGCTCTCAGTGACGCTTGGGCTGGTTGGGCCAAAATGACTCTCAAGGGAACCAGCTACTCAAGAGTCTGTTTTGTCGCCACCAGGTCAGGGATGTTGGAAGCAGGAGTGGACAGGATTATTTCTCAAGTGGTGGATCCAAAACTCAACCACATCTTCAGGCCACAGATAGAACGAGCAATTCATGAGTTCCTGGCAGCCCAGAAAAAAGAAGCGCAGCCAGCACCGCCTCCGGAGCCTGAAGGCAAGGGCCCTGCGGCTCCATCCCAGGACGCTTCCTAAGGTCCAGTATTTCGTCTTTGTCAGGAGCATGTGTCTGTGGCTTATAGAGGGATAAAATGAAAAGGGGTAAGCTGTAACTGGGGGATCATACTTCATATTTATTCAGAAAAGAGTTTACTGCAGGGGCTTCACCTCTTGTTAGAAATCACTTTTCATTGAGAACTAATTGGCAGCATCCTGTGTTGGCGTGTGTGTGTGTGTGTGTGTGTGTGTGTGCGCGCGTGCGCGTGCGTGCGCGCGCGCCACTAGAGCTAGACATTTAAGCTATGGATAAATGCTTCATATGACCCAAGCTGGGATGGGTGTATACCTGGGAGTCCAGATCAGAGTTTTTCTGAAATTGCTTAAGTGAGCCTCTTTTCTGGACATGAGTTTCCCTGAGTTTTCGATTTTAATATGAAATGCAGCAGTGCATCTGCAGTGCTGTCCTAAATGGTGTTCAGCCTGCCTTGAGCTCTGCAGTTTCCACATGTTTTACAGGGTTTTGGGGTACTAATGTCAGTCACTGTGGGGTTCTTCTATTATGAGCACTCCTTTGTTATTAAAATTTGAGCACCATGGGTGTTCACAGGTTTGGGGTACATCAGTGGACTTGAGGAGTGCGCTTTTTGCCTCACCACTGTTGGTGACCCTTGAGGTATGTCTTGCCCCCTTGATGATCTTGTATCCATTCCCTCAGATGTCTAATTCTTAATAAATAGGTGAGTCGGGAGATTGACTGGGGCTTTTGAGTATCTGTGAGGGTCTCAGGCTTGGGAACTCACTCAGGATGGGGGCTGTCTTTTTGCATCTCTTGGGAAATGACCTCAAGTCTCTTCTGGAGTACAAAACATCCAATTTTAAGCTTTCTAGTCTAATTGTGAAATTCTTTAGGAATATAAATTAACTGAATATAGTCTCTTATCGAAAGGTGGCATATTTATATGGTTGTCTTTTCTTTTTAGACTATACCTGACACTTTTGAAAACTCCCTCTAATGAATGGTGAAGAAACAGAGGCTGTTCCAAAAGAGAACCATTCCAGTCAGCCAGGACACCGCTGATTCCAAGATTTCTCCTTGACTGTGGGGCAGCATGCAGACTAAGCAGGGAACATGTTTGACAGTGGAAAGGTGTCCGTGTGCCTCCTGCACTGGGCTGCCACTTAATGAATTTGACCAAGGGTCAGATGCCCAGCAGACACTACAGAGGTGTAAACACTACAGAAGCCTGGGGTTGTCCTGCAACAAACGTTTATACTTGAACACAGGCTGCACATGGATTTTGGGTTTTGTGCTCTGGAATAAACAGAAACTACAATGAAAGAACATATCCATTCCAAAAGGCAATTCATAGAATAAGGACGGTAAAGGCTAGCTGGGAGTAGGTATTTGATAGAGCTTATTTGATATGGTTACGAACTAAAATGTACATGCCATTAGCATCAGATGGCCTTAAAATTGGTTGTGACCTTCTTGTAAAAGACTCTTCTAGCCAGTTTCCTTTTTCTCATCAGAGATGACAAATCCTGGAGCCCTGAATGAGTGAGGAAGCTCGGACATTTGGTGTGAGGAAAACCTTCGCAGATGCTCCTCTGTCCAGGGCTTCTTCCTGCCCTGCAAGGGCTGGCAAGTCTTGGATGTGTTTGTTCTGTTCTTGTGTTCTTGATTTTTAGAAAAATGAATTAATAATAAATGGTGTAAGTTTTATATTAAAATCATTTGAGGTGCTCGCTCCTAAGCTGGATGGTAGTTCCACACGTGTGAGGGGCACCTTCCCCTCTGCCTGTATGCCATTTCTGAGCACAGCACAGGACTTCATGGCAGGGAAGGATTGGTGACTAAAATTTGGAGCTGCTCTCCCTGAAGCCAGTAGGCGCAGCTGAGCAGAGCCAGGTATTTCTCTCCTCCCCAGTCCATCGCTGACACTCTTGATTAGTTGAGGGCAGCATACTATGTCAGTGTTTCTCAGGCTTCAGCGTGAAGTCTCACCTAGGGATCTTGTCAAAAGATATGTTAGGTGACCTTTGCACAGCAAGATTTGACTGTTAGCAGATATTATTTTAAACTAAGAGTTCTTGGTTCTTAGTTGAGTGTACTACTGGCTATTGCTATACCACTGAGCTTACATGTATCCCCAGCCCTGATCTGATAAACTGTTTGTTCCGTGTTAAAGTAAACATTCCACTTCCACCTTTGCCACACATACCCCATAGTCAGGATAGCCCTGCCAAGAAGGCAGCCAGGTGCTTCTGCAGTGTGCGCCCTCATAAAATAGCCAGTTGGCCACACCTTCAGGACAGGTGGCAGTCACGTGTGAAGTGTAATCTGCTTTTCACCTCCTGATAGGTGCAGTTGCCTTTCCCAGATAAAAATGGGTTGCTGGCCTTTTGACTCACAGAATTTGACAACCAACCAAGGTTCTCAGCTCCCAGAGAAGGGGCACTGAGTCTTCTCTGCTCCCCTGATAGTTAAATGTGAGTGGCCAGTCTGTTGATCCCGTGCTTGTGAAGCCCCTTCCTCACAAGGCATCTCCAGGAGGAAGAGCTGTGCCCCAGTACTTCTAGGTGATCCTCCCAGCATCTTGTCTGTCCAACACTGACCTCAGTTCAGCAAGAAAAAGGACAGAATTGACCAGAGACTACAGTCTAATCGTGTCTAATTTTAGCAGGTAGATCTTGGTCCATCTCAGCTCTCTTTGCTCTATTACTAAAGAAGGCAGGACCAGATGAGAAGCATCCTAGTTGTCACAAAATATTAAATATCCCAAGATAACCAAGGAATTTCTACTTTTTTAAAAAAAAAAATCATGGTATTCTATCAATCCACCTATGCTGGAGCTTTCACTTGGAAAAAATGAAACAGACTAGAGAAGAAATCATAGTCATATCACCGCTGTTGAGACAGGACTCACTGGCTCTAAGCTAAGCCAAATCAAAAGCAGGAGAGTGCCCACTTTCCCCAGGCATATATGCCATATAGATTGGCAGGTGCTGGAGGGCTGGCAAGACCATTAGCACCAGGAAGGCAGGGGACAGGAAGCCGGGCTCTGCTGCCTCCCCACAGTGGGTGACAGCTGCGTCTGTGTGCCCTCAACTGAGTCCTCATGCTTTGGGTTTTTAGATTAGTCTTGCAGAACCTGGAAAATCACGTGTTCAGAAATAAAGTAGAAAAATTCCCCTAAGAAAAGACAGAGCAGCCAGAAATACTTTGCCCCTTAAATACCCTTGTCATATTCATGCCTGAACAGGAGGCAAATCCTGGCCAACCTCAAGCAGGTAGGCATCTCCCTAAGGTTGGGAAGCCCACTGCTTTCTGCAAACACCCAGGGAGCACAAGCTCACTGTAAGACCAGAACAAACAGCACCAGCACTGAAACCCGTCGAAGCCTCGCGGCACAGTCACGGCCAGTTCATCTTCGTTTAAGATAGAAGGCAGGCAGGGAGAGAAGGGCCGGATCCCATTTGAACCAGTTCCTCTGCTTAACCAGCACCTACCGTTGCTGCTGGAGACCATTGCTCTGGCATGCGCCTGTTACCAGCACGTGCCTGCCCAGTATCGCCAGCCCACCATCTCCCTTAGAAGCAGCTGTTGGAGGCTTTCAGTGAGTCTCCGGCTTCTATAGCAAGTTTCAGGGCTGGTCTTATCCTTGTTTGGGTCTTTGCGCCCTAGCCTCCATGCATTCAAGTCGGGGAGAAGGTTCCCATGCATTCTTTATCATTCTTTAGCACTATGAACCAAATAAAAACTAACAGCTATTGCAATGGTTTTTCAGAATCTAAAATCCTCAGCTAACAGTATCAGTGTCACCCTGATCTTGTTAAGTCATGGCCCCCTCCCAGGTGTGCCAAGCTCAGAGACTTGGGGTGGGGCCTAGCAAGCCCTCCAGGTGAGTCTCAGGTATACCAGAAATCATGTTAATTTTAGGAACCTCTTTTGAAAGCTAGTGGTCTTGACTGCTAAGGAAGGATTATGATTATTAGATGTACATGTTCTCTAACAGCTCTTGAAGTTTAAGACTCTTGCCATTTAAAATTCTCCCATAGTCCCTTGCAAGGACTGCATATGAACGTTTTGATTTAGTCATGTCTGTCTATAACATAAACCCTGTAGGTGTTCTAAAGCTGTGAGCAGTCTTCTGAAGATATTTGCTAGTTCATAACATTGCCTGGGACTTGGCAGAAGGCTTTTACTAGTTCTAGACAGAAGAAAGATGCCTACAGGGACCCAGCAAAAATCAGGGCCTGATGTGTAGTCAAGGCTGGCACTTGTCATGTTGGGACTATTTAGCTGAGCACAGGCAGGGGCCAAGCCTGCCGCCTCTGGCCATCCTAAGGAGCGGGGCACAGCCAAGCTCTGAGCATCACCTTGCCCAGGTAGGAGCCAAGTCGGCTTATACAGTCTTGTCACCTGGTCAGGGCTGCAAGGCCACGCGGTAGTGCTCACGACTCCTCACACTAGGCCTGCTGGCCGGCTCCACACTGCCCCCTGGCCATCTCTCCTGAATGTGGCTTCCAGAAGGATCTTCATCATAAACCTTTTAAAGGAAGAAGTAAATATACACGGTGCTACCAAGGAGTATTTTCTTCTTAGGTGTAAGTTTACTTAATTTTCATGATACTCTTCTTAGGTGTAAGTTTACTTAATTTTCATGATACTCTTCTTAGGTGTAAGTTTACTTAATTTTCATGACCATTAGGATTTAGTCTCTATTTTTGTAGACAAGCCAAGACTCAGGAGAAGCAATTTACTCACATAGCTAGCTTTTGTGTCTTCTGTTTCTCCATCTTACTCCCAGCCCTTTCTAACTTTTGGGGCCAACAAAGTACTCAGCCTCGTCTTACCCTCCCCCTGCCCCAGGTCTGGAATCTTCCTTTCTTGATCATTTGATTTCAGATGTGCTACTGTTCCCAGGCCCTCCAGAGGTTCATTCTGGTTGCATTCCTTTCTTTCAAGGTAACTAACATTCTCCCATCATCCTCAGCTGATTCTGGGATTGGCCACAAGAGGAAACAGGCCACCTGGACTGGGGATGTGAGCAGAAAGAGCAGGTTTTGGAGCCAGACTAACCCATTGGCTTTTGTTTTTTGGTTTTGTTTTTTTTTTTTCCTTTGTCCCACTATTTTACAGTCCCTGCTCCTTCTGTTCCAAGCTTCTGTTGAGGCCTCGTGTCATCTCTGGGAGAACCTGCCCCTCTCTGATGCCTGCCCAGGACTTTTTCCCCTCTCACCAGTTTAGACCATCACTAACATGCCCACTAAATTTGGTGATAGTTATGCAGACATCTTCACAAGCTATGGTGATATTTCATAAGTTATTAATAAGATTTTACTGGTTTCCATTCCAAGCACAAATCTCTCCATGAATGCTTAGGCAGGGAGCGGGGAAAATGAAAACACAGGGAACATCCTTGGATGGAATCCCCATAAAAGGAATATTGTACTGTGTCATTCCACTTAAGAGTCGATGCTGGGAACATCCCGTGGTCTGCATTATACAGTGGGTCCCATTTGGCCTGGACACCCAGGGCCATCTCCTGCCTTGGCCCAGCGTCCCACCTCCCCACGAGTCCCCAAGGAAATGTTTGCTCAGTTGACATTGGTGAAGCAGTCCTTTATTATCCACCAGGCCCTTGGTCCTAGACCCTGATGGAGCTCCGGGAGCCAGGCTGGACCACACAGGGTGCTGTCTTGGCCCACACCAGTTCTAGGATGGCATGGCCCTGGACCACAGCCAGCTGTCAGAAGGCTGCTCTGCCCGTTTCCCCTGTGTTCTGCCAACTCTTGGAATTCACCACTCTGGTGGCACATGGCCTCCCTTGCCAGGGCAGAAGAGCGTGAAGCCCCCACAGGGGCATCTGTGAGAGCAGGGGCCACAGATGTGGGGAGGACAGAGGGCCGCCTCTGCCCAAGCAGAGCTCTTGGGCCCACTTGAACCTCAAGGTGGCCAGATGGGTCGGGAGGGTGGGAAAGGAAGAAGAGGAAAGGGCTGCCTGGGATGGCTATGACGGTAGAATAGAAGAGGAATGGGTCTAGGAGAGGAGGTGTCAGGTAGCGGGAAGCCAGGAACACTGGCATTTAGTTCGCCTCTTTCCACCACTTACGAAACAAGACAGGCTGGGCAGGCCACGTGATAATCCTCACAGGAGCAGCAAGTACAGCACCTGCTGACAACCCAGTTAACCATAGCAGTACCCCATAGAACGGCTGTCATCATCCCATTTTACAGATGGAGAAACAAGCCCAGAACTGTGGAGCAAGCTGGCCAAAGCTACCCAGCCAGCCGGGGGTAGCAGAACCTGGGCAAGTGCCTTGCCCCCCTGCAGGAGGTCATGGAAGCCCAGCTCAGGGTGGGGACTGTGCCCTTCAGATAATCAGCAGGATCCAAAATCTGGGGGAACGGAGATGGAGCGTGTGAGCACAGAGCCCTGGGGAACCGGAGGAAAAAGAGACAGCTGAGTGCAGAGGTCAGAGCCAGGCTCACCTGCCAAAGAGGGTTTGCCTGGCCTGAGGAGGGATGGAGAGGACCCTGCACCCTGACAAACACCAGCAGGAGGCAGTGGCTGTACCCCAAGCCCCATTGTGAGGCGCACCTGGGCCTGTGCTCGAGGAGGAGCCTGAGGTGGTCAGGTGAGCTTGGCTTTGAAGGCACAGACTCCATTTTCTTATCTAAAAAATGGGGGAGTGATGGTACCTCCCCAGTGAAATGATGTCAGTTGAGCATGGCCCAGCGGCGGTTATCCCAGAGCCAGAGAGATGGCTGGGTGGGGCAGAGGCGGAGGCCGGGCCCAAAGGATGCTCGCTATGCAGTATGGAAGCAGCACATCTGTCTGCCTGTACTGCAGGCCAGGGGCAAAGATCTTGTGTCAGAAGAGAGCTGCTCAGCCTGGCCTCTGCCCACCCCCGACGCTGGAGAAGCGAGGTGGGCAAGTCACTGGTCATCTGTGAACCACAGTCTCAGCTATAGAATGATTGTTTTGAGAATTATAGAGAATCTTCTAACAGAAGCTGTTGGTATTAATACCCCCCCCCCAGGGAAGCAAAATAATGAAAGGCAAGCTAGCACCAGCTGACCTCAGAGAGAGGTCAGGCTCAAAAACACCAGCTCCCCCCAGACACAGTGGAGCAGCCTTGGGCAAGTATCTCAGCCTCTCTGTTTCCTCCTCGTGAGTAAATAGCTGAGGTCATGCATGTGAAGCCCGTAGCGCAGTCTGTTAGACAGTAAACTATGGTTGCTGTCACTGCCACTGTCTGTCTGGTTCCCTCGACCTGGATCAGCCCCTGGCCTGAGCCTGCTTCCTGTCTCACTGTCCTTGTGTTCCCAACCTTCCAGCCAAGGCCTGAACGCTGTCTTTGTGGAGCAGCCACCCAGGCCCAGCCACAGTGTTTGTCATCAGCGTCGCTGCTATAAACAGCCAAGGCGGCCGGCAGGAGGCAACGCCTGCTCCCTGGTGGCTCTGGAGGCCGCCGGCCCCACTGGAGGTCAGCTGGAGGGTGGCAGCCTGGCTTGATAGAATGACAGCCATCCAGGGACAGGGTGGCAGCAGAAGAGCCTCGGCCAGGCAGAGCAGTGGTGGGCCCTGAGACCAGGACATACGCCAGCCATCACCCCGGCCTGGGCCTTAGCTCCTCTCCCAGCTCAGCCTTGACCTCCCCAGTGTAAGCCCCTGCTTCGGGTGCCCAGCTCGCCTGACCCAGTTGAGGCCAGGAGGAGGCACCTTGCTCGTGCCCTCTCCTCGAATCTTCACACCTCCCAGAAAGGGCCCCGGGCCAGGACCTGGATCTTTAGAAAGTGGGCAGAGGAGTAGCCCAGGCCACAGAGCTGGTGAGAGGCAGGCCTGGAGGGGGAATTTAGGTCTGACCCCCAGTCTTAGCAAAGCCCTGCTCCACGCCCGCGCTGGAATCAACCCTCGGACTGCTTACCTGACCCTTTCTAGCCAGCACCAAGCGCACACTCCAGCACCTCCAGTGAAATACAGGCATCTCTCAGTATCGACTGGTGCCAGGCCCTTCCTCCAACTCCCGGCTCCGCTCCACAGAAGCTCAGGGCCCTTATTAAATTGGCATAGTATTTGCACATAACAGACACACATCCTCCCGTGTACTTTAAATCATCTCTAGGTGACTTATGAAAACTAACACAATGTAAACGCTATATGAAAGTTTTTATAGAGTATTGTTTAAGGAATAATGACAAGGGGGAAAAAAAAAGGCCACTCATGTTAGATAGAGGCCTATTTTTAAAAATTATTTTCTGTCCATGGTTGGAAGGATATGGAAGCCGGATACAGAGGGCTACTAAGAAGCACACTTATTGAACGACTCCACAAATAGATGTAGAAATGAAAATTTGAGTGGGAAATCTCTGAAGGAGACGGAGGGAGCACACACCTGTACTCCGCGTGCTGTTCTGCAAGCTCTAGTTCGTTCACCCTCAAAAGTGGGTGACATCCACAGGAGGCCCTTGGTGCCTGTCATGGCACCTCCTCTGCGTGGCCCAGGCTGTGGGGACCTGGCCCAGCACCGTCAGTTGCCATGAGTCTGGTCAATAGATGGACACAGAGATAGGCCAGTAGGTTTCTTCGTTGATTTCTTGAGCTTCCAAAAGCATAGTGTGCCTTTGGAAAAACAGAGCCCACTGGCCTGGTTTATTTAGTCTTTGCAGTGCTGAGGATTGGACCCGGGACCTGACATATGCCAGGCAAGCGTCTCTGAGCGAGCTGCATTCCAGCCCCTGGCCCCAAGTTCTTCAGCCCTCCAGTGGCCTTCAACCCTTCAACCTTCCAGTGGTTCTTCAACCCTGTCGACCCCAGCAGAGCCCAGCTCAGGGGTCGACAGGGACCCATATGAGTCAGTGTTTGTAGCATCGCAGATTTTTCTGGCATAAAATCACTACCAAATTAGTGGTTGTTGATTTTACAAAGTGTCTCTCTATAAGAATCTCCAATTCAGCTACATGGCTGCCAGCTGCTTTCGGAACAAGCCAGGGTGGCAGAGACCTTTCAAATGGTGCATTTGCCTGACTGACCCTGCTGCTGTGCAGCTCCCCCCAGGGATGCTCACACCTGAGATTGATACCTGGGCTCCTGTGAGCACTGTGGGGGTGGGGCTGTCCCCAATACATCCTGACGGGAGACACAGCTTTGCTTTCTGTTTAAGGTGAAATTATGGCCAAGGGGGATCATTTTAAATGCCAAAGCTGCATATTGCTAGGAAAAAGCACATCACGGAACTGCTCAGAGGCCCTGGGGTGAGAGGATAAAAACGGAAGTGACCAGTGGGTGCTGGAAGTGCCTCCCAGGAGGGAGATCGGAGCATGGTGGGTGTGGGGCTGTCTGGGTGCTGTCCCACCATGAAGACAGGAAGGACCCGCTAGCCTGGCCCAGGGACCCAGTGGTGGCCACCCACCTGCTCATTCATCCCATAAGCAGGTCGTCTGTCCCTCTGGGCCAGCCCTGATGCTATGAATATGATGTCATCCGGCCTCGGGATTCACTTCAATGGGAGATACAGATGCAGAAATGAAAGGGCAGCCCTGCCTCAGACCTGTCACAAAAAGATGGAGATGTTTCACCCAAGGTCCAGTAAGGAGAACATTTTATTCCTCTAAAATGAATATTTTTGGAATAATGGGATGGTGGGAGAGACCCTAAGAACGTGCACTTAGACAAAGAAATGACCATGTTGAACAGAGGTAAGAGGCAAGGAGAGGAAGGTGTCCTTCCCAAGCGGAGGGAGGGAGAGAGGTGAAGAGCAGGAAGCAGGAGCGGGGGAGGCACATGGGGACACTTGGGGTCACAAGGGGGAGGAACCAGAGAGAGTACGGGACGGCACCTCTGCAGGAGACCTTCAGGTGCTTGCTGATCTGCACAGGGGGTGCAGTGTAACCCCGGCCTCTGGCCACTTCCTAAACCTTGATCACCTGTGAGGGGATGATGTGGAGCATCCTCCTGGACGATGGAGGAGGAGGATGCTCCACATCCTTCTAGTTGTGGAATCCTCACAGCCACCACCACAAGGTGGCCCTATCACTATCCCCATGACCCAGGAGTAGACAGCGGGGCACACGGAGAGGACACAGCCTGCCCGAGCCTCAGTGTATGGGGCAGCCCAGGAAGCCCTGACATTGTTGTAGCGAGCATAACTGTCCACAGCCACTTATTAGTCCGTCAAGCCACACTTTATTACAGGTTCGAACTTTATTACAGGTCTCCACATAAGCGGCAAGGGCCAAGATCGCCATTTGGGGGGGGGGGGTTATACAGTTGTACAGCATCTTGCAAATCATTCTGTTACATCATTGATGACGCTTTTTGGATTTACAGCTTCCATCCAATAAGGTAACTTGGACAGATGGATTTTAAAATAATAGGGTAGGTGTAGGGGGTTTAGCTAAGGCGGATGCCCTTAGCTAGATAACAGGGTCACATGAGAGAAGGTCATTTGAGAGAGGGTCTCTTATGTAAGGTATGCGACCTTGGGTTGGGCAGATGCCCTTAGCTAGGGCGGATGACCTTAACTAGGGTGGATGACCTTAACTAATAGGTAGACTTAAAGTTTAAACTTATTTAGGACTATTTAACTTAAAAAAATACTCTTGTACAATATTATTGATCAACATTATTAGTTTAAGCAATTTCTTAGCAACTACACCGCACTGCACTCTCATAGCACACTTTGTTATAAAACTTTAACCTAAAATTTTAAACACAACAACATCAGACCCGGACACAGGACCCTGCCCCAGGCCGCACACTGTAGAGGGGTCTGCCCTGGCGCTCCTCTGTATGTGCCCGCGTAGGTCCCTAAATACATGCTTGAGACCCTGAATTCCCTACCCAAATGGCTCTGTCAAGTAGGACCAGGGTGACCCAGATTGAAATACATTAGGAGGAATGGACACAAGGCCTCTGCAGATCTCATTGTCTCAGCTCAAGGACAGAGTGACCGGGACCCAGTGTCTCCTGAGCCTGAATGCTGGTGCGGTGGAGGAAGTTCATAGTCGCCACAGAGGAAGGTGGGCGATGTGACTCCAGCCAGCAGAAACCTCCGTCTCCCTTTCTGCAAACAAACTTCAACCCTTAGGTGACTCCAGCTCCCGTTGATAGGGACAGCATGGCCTTGACCATGGTCCCACTGAATTTGAAAAACTCCCAGCAAGTGAACTCCATCATCAAAGGGACAGTCACATAAGCACTTGCCTATGAAGTTTTGTGGTAGCCAAGACAAATGTGGGCCATTGCAACATTTTATTAGAGAGCTGGCCTTCTGCAGTGAAAATAACTTTTGCATTTCCTAGCCAGATTTTGTTTTTTCCAAATCGCCCTTGCCTTTCATTAAAGAGCCCCACCTACAAGAACTTTCCCTCCATCACAGAGTGGAAAAATTCTTGGTGGCTACTTGCCCCAGGGCTGGGACCTGCTTACAGGTCCCAAGGGCCCTGTTTCCCAGGTGGTGCTGGGGCATTTGCTGGGAAGGATGTTCTTAAGTACTTCCCTGCAGGACTCCTGGGCACACAGCTCATTGATGGCTGCTTTTCAAAGGGAAGAATGAGGAGGAGTGACACTCTTGGGACAGACTATTTTGTTCTTGTTTTGTGACTATTTCTTTCTTTTTTTTTTTTTCCAAACAGTCTTCTCAGAGAAAAAAAAAAGAAAGAAAGAAAACTTTTCCACCATTGTTTGGGAGATTCACAAGAAGATTATTTCAAGACTCCGGGCAAGGCGGATCATGATTCATGATGTAGACGACACTACCTGGGGTATTCTAGATGCTGGTCCCTTAGAAGTCATCTGCAGAAATTTTCTCCTTTCTGTGGATTATCTTTGGCGTCTTTATAGTTGTTATATGATGTACAACACTTTTTATCTTAATGATGTCCAGCTTATCTATTTTTTTATTTTGTTGCTTGTACTTTTGATGTCAATTGTTAAGAAACTGTCACCCACTTACACCATGTTTTCTAAGAGTTTAGTAGCTTCAGCTCTTTCTTTTAGGTGTTTTGTTTTGTTTTGTTTTGTTTTGTTTTGTTTTGCAGTACTGAGGATGGGGCATTCTACCTCTAACCTACACCCTCAGTTCTATTTTATATTCTTTTTTTTAAAATTTTTTGAAACAGGGTCTTACTGAGTTGCAGAGGGCCTCATTAAGTAGCTGAGGCTGTCCATGAACCGTGATCCTCCGGTCTCCGCCTCCCGAATGCTGGGATTACAAGCGTGCCCACCACGCCTGGCACCCACCACGCCTGCCTTGTTTAGGTTTTTGGTCCATTTTGAATTGGTCTTTGTTTATGGTATGACATCGGGTCCCAGTTCATTCTTCTGCGTGTGGATATCCAGCTGTCCTAACACCATTTGTTGAAAAGATTATTCTTTCCACATTCAGTTGTCTTAGCAGCTTGTCAAAAATTGATTGTCTGTAAATGTAAGGGTTTATTTCTGGAGTCTCAGATCTGTTCCATTAATCTGTATGTGTGTCCTCCTGTGAGCATCACACTATCTTGATTACTATAGTCTGTAGTTAAGTTTTTCAAATCAGGACCATCATGAGTCCTTGGACTTTGCTCTTTCCTAAGACTGTTTTTTTTTTTTTTTGGGTCTAATTTCAGTCCTTTGAATTTGCATATGAATTTTAGGATCAGCTGGTCAAATCCTGCCATGACCCCACTTGGCATTCCCTAGGGTTTATGTTAAATCTGCAGATCAATTCTGGGAGAACTGACTTTGCAAGGGCAGCCATAACAAAGTGCCACAAACAGGATAACTTAAACAATAAAGCATCTCATTATGTCTAGATCTGGGGCCGGAAGTTATAGGTCAAGCTTCTTGGTAGGGTTGGTTCCTTCGGAGGACTCTGAGAAGAATCTGTTTCCTTTCTTCTTTCTCTTCTGGTGGCTCGCTGGCAATATTTGGTGTCCCCTGTGGAGCCATCACCCCAGCCTGTACCTCCTTGCATGCACACCTCTCTGCTGCTGGATCTACCCTTTCATCAGTTAACCCGGATACGAACTCACGCTAAGGAGCGCATGCTCAGGTGATTATCTGCAGGGACCCTAGTGCTAATAGAGCCATATTTATAGACACAGTCACATCTAGGATTTCAAAGGGACAGAGGAGGACATTATTCAACCCATGGTACCATCTTGTAGATATTAAGTTTGCAATGAATGAACATGAGATGGCTTTCCATGCATTTATATTCTCTTTAATTTCATTTGACAATGTTTTGTGGTTTTCAAGAGTATAGGTTTTATATTTCCTTGGTTATTTTTTTTTTAGTATTCTATTGTTTTGATGCTATTGTTTTACTTATTTGTTTATGTATTTATTTATGCCCCTCAAGCACTTTAACACTGAGGTAGCTCTCTGGTTTATTTTTGTTGTTGTTGTTTGTTTTGTTTTGTTTTGAGACAGGGTTTTACTGATTTACCCTCAAATTTTTTATCCTCCTGCCTCAACCTTCCAAGTAGCTGAGATTACAGGCATATGCTACCATGTCCAACCAGTACTATTATTTTAAATGGGTTTATCTTTTTAATTTCATCTTTGGTTTCCTCATTACTATCATATCAAAATAAATTTTATTTTTATATGTTGATTTTGTATCCTGAAACATTGTTAAATTATTAGTTCTTAGAGCGTTTTGGTAGATTCTTGAGGTTTTCCTGTCTGCAAGGAGAGAGTTTAACTTCTTTCCTTCCAATATGAATATATTTGGTTTTCTTGTTAATTTACTTTCATCTTGAGTTTCCTATCAACTTTTTTTTTCTTTCTTTGGTACATGTTTATGTAAACTATCCCAAATCATTTCTGAGACGAGGTATTATCTAAGTTAACACTTTTAAAAATAAAACTAATGTTCTATTAATGTATTTTTGTCTCCCAATTCATACAGAGGTTTTGAATTCCACCAATGAATTTTTCCTATGTGGAAAATTAAATAAAAACAATTCCTGATGACCTAGAAATTTAATTATATATAAAAATATCGACAGTAATTATCCTTCAAAAAGGCTGTTTTGGAAGAAGGGTAATATGTAAATAGATTTTATCCTAGAGGAAAAATAAAACGCTAAAATTTGAAAGATTTGCCTCCAGATGGGAGGACTGGCAAGGAATTTGGAACCATCCTCAATCAATACAATCCCACTCTTCACTCCGGATTCCCTCCTACCAGGGCTACCCTGCTGTGTGTTTCCTGCGCACCCTTGGATGTGAAAGTAATCTGTAACATAGGTCATTGTTAATAGTGTGCACCTCTCCTTCCTTGCCTCTCCAATGTGTGCCTCTATGTACCTCTCAGGAATGGACACCTGTGCGGCCTCTGCCGACCCTGCTGGAGACAGGGCTGAGCGAGCATCTTCTTACACATTCCTTGGGGCAGGAAGTGGCCCAGAGCCGCATCCATATCCAGGGAGGAGAGCAGCTGCTGGGGCTCCCACAGAGGATCCCCGCAGTTCACCTGGACCTGTTCTGTCAGACGCTCTCCAGAGCCTCACATTTCCTTGCAGAGAACATGGTATCCTCTTTTCCCCACACTATAGCCAACATTGGGCATGATGCTAATTTTCATCAATCTGATGGGATAGACAGAGTAAAATTTTATGTTGAACTTTTAAAGCAAAGCTTCTTATGTGGAGTGGAAGAACACGAGGGAAGGAGGAAAGGAAGTAAGGGAAGGGGCAGCTGGCTGTGTGGGAAGAACCAGGTCCTAGGGGCAGACAGAGTGGCCGCCTGTCACCTTGTGCAAAGGAGCAAAAGGCAGGCGGGCATTTGGGGTTTGGTTTCCCAGGCAGCTCAGCTGATGGATGTCCGTTCATTGTGGTCCATTCCTGACTGTGCCTGCCTCCCTGAGGATTCTGGGAGCTGAAGGAGGTGGCCATCCAGCAGCCCCCAAGTCCTCCTCTCACCAACATGCCTCCTCCTTGCCTTCCCAGAGCTATTATCTTCAGCTTTTATGTGTAGTTTCACATTCATCTTCAATCTCTCTCACTCCCTCTTCCTTCCCATTCTCCCTCCTCTCCCACTCATGCCCCAGAACAGCTGTGGCCAGACCCCAGCTCTTTAGAAACATCTGCTGAGACACCAGCTGCCTTCTTCCAGGACTGGGCAGCCCCTGACCCCTCTAGCTTCATCCAAGGACCTCGATTCTCTGGCCAGGATATTTGCACCAGAATCAACAAGTCCCTCTAGCTATTAAGATAATTCCTTAAGATCCCCAAAGATTTGCGCACACAGAAGGAAGGGGAAATGCTGGTTTTACAATATTGGCCGCAGTCGGAGCTGGCTTGTCTAGAAGTGTAAAATCACTCAACAGCGCACATGTCATTTGGAAATACATGAACACATGGGAGATGTGTAGGGAAAATGTGTTGAATTGTTCTGATTAAGAAAGGAACAGCAGTTTGGAATTTGGCCAGTAGCTGCATGCTGACTGGAGAAGGAAGAACATTTTTCCTGGGTTCTGTTTATTTGTTTCTTTTGCATCGTTTGTGTTTTAAAGGGAGTGAGATGGGGGGGTGGTTTCAGAAGTAAAAAGGAAGCAGAGGAAGATGGAGGAAATACCCCAGAGAAGAATTACTCATAGCAGGCGAACCTTCCCACCTGTCCTAGGACTTCAGGGCAGAATAATTTACATCAGGGAAGACATCACTAGCCAACTGCAGACCTTCAGGAAACATCTGCAAACTTGACAGCGGAGTGCTGCTGGTCAATGAGAGACCATCGTTCAGTTGACATGAACAGAAAGAAAAAGATAGTCCCAGGGGGAGCCTGGAATGAGGTGGCGAGCTCAGTGTGGACAGGAAATCGGAGCCGGAGGTGAAATACAAGCCCTAGCGGAACCTAGAAACATTTTGGAAAGGGCCCTGGGTTTTTCCATAACTCGTGGTCTGGTGGCTTAGGAAGGAGGATCCCAAACTAGTGAGCTTGGGGATGTGTAAACTGAAGGTATCTGCAACATAGTGCAGGTGTGTGTGTGTAAAGAGCCCACCCTCCCGCCAATGACATCAGAATCCCTAGGGACCAGACCCGCATCAGGTTTGCAAAGCTTCCCAGTCTGAGCCCTGCTCTGGAGTCAGGTGCCTGCCGTGTGTGGTCTGTAGACGACTGCCACCTTCTCTGTCATTAGCTTTGCCCCAGACCTGTTCCTGCCTCCCTTTGTCTCAGACCCATGTCCCCTCCACGACCACAGAAGCTGCTCCCACAGACAGAGAACCACAACACAGGTTACCCTGTTAAACGTGAATGCCAGAGAAACCACAAATCTTTTTTTTTTTTTAATTTGGCATACGTAGTTCCTTTGCAATGTTAGCATATTCCATGAAACATACTCATACTAAAATTTATTTATCTAATTTTTTTTTTTTTTTTTTTTTTTTTTTTTTTTTTTTTTGGTGGTACTGGGGGTGGAACCCAGGGGCTTTCTACCTCCAGACTATACTCCCAGACCTATTTTTTTATATTTTATTTGGAAACAGTGTCTCACTAAGTTGCTGAGAGACTAAATAGCTGAGGCTGGCTTCGAACCTGTGCGATCCTCCTGTCTCATCCTCCCAAGTGCGGGGATTACAAGCGTGTGCCACCACCCCCGGCTTATAAAATTCTAATGTAACCAGGCATCCTGTATTTTTAGTCATTTAATTTGACAACCCTAGACAGAGACAATTTATAAACAATAAGGAAGGTGCCTTCCCCACACGGGGCAGAGATCTGGTACTACCACCGGCATCAGACTCAGGCCTGGCCTCAGCTCAGGGCGCCAGGGTTGAGCCCCAGTGAGAACAGGCCCAGGCTTTGCTTTAACCCAGCCAGAGCTGGAGGCACGCAGCGCTGAGTCCTCGCCGCCAGAGGGCGCACGCTGAGCAGGCAGGAGGACAGACCAGGTAGAGCACAGTCCCCAACTGAGGAGTGCCCGAGGACAGGATTCCGGGACAGTCTCATCAGGGGTGAAGTTAATCTTCTTGAGAACACCTGCGATTAAAGGGTGAGCTCAAGATAGAAGAGTAAAACTCACAGCCTGACAGAGGTTTCTTAAATAATTGTTTTGGTTTTTATTTTTTATTTTTATTTATTTTTTATTTTTTGTGGTACTGGGGGCTCCCAGACCTTTTTTATACTTTATTTGGAAACAGGATCTCACTAAGTTGCTGAGAGCCTCACTCAGTAGCTGAGGCTGGCTTCGAACCTGCGCCATCCTCCTGTCTCAGCCTCCCAAGCGTGGGGATGACAAGCGTGCGCCACCACGTCCGGCTTCGTTTTTATTTTTTAATTGTGCAACAAAAATAGTAAAAAGCATTCAGAATTCAATGTGTCCTTCCCTCTGTAATGTCTCCATTCCACTTGCCTTACACAAGGATTACACGCATGCTGAGGCTCTTCCCAGAATTGATATGTGCACATATATGTGTATGAGAAAGAGAGAGGGAGAGAGAGAGCATATCTGTAGAACCGATTTGGGTTTGTTGACAAAATTATTTACACAAAAGTCATCCCAGAATATAGATACAGATATTTCTGAAAATTGCTTCTTTTTTTTTTTTTTCTTTGTTGTACTGGAGATTTTCTACCTCTGACCTATACCCCCCACCCTATGTTATGATTTTTTAAAATTTTAAAACAGGGCCTCACTAAGTTGCTGAGGCTGGTCTCAAACCTGTGATCCTCCTTTCTCAGGCTTCTCAAGTACTGGGATTACAGGCATGTGCCATCATGCCAGGGTTACCTCCCTCTTTAAATGTAATAAAATGTGAGTTGGGCGTCGTGGCGCACGCTTGTAATCCCCGCACTTGGGAGGCGGAGACAGGAGGATCGCACAGGTTCGAAGCCAGCCTCTCTGGCCTAAGAGACCCTGCTTCCAAATATAAAAAAGTATAAAATAGGTCTGGGAGTGTAGCCCGGAGGTAGAAAGGCTTCCAGGAACCCCAGTACCACCAGAATAAATTTTTAATAAAATGTGAGGCTCATTCCATGATACATATTAACTTCATCACATCTTCCCCGTGCCCTGTGAAGCAGTGGCTGTTATCCTCTACTATGGAGCTGGAGAAATCATAGCACAAAGAGAATAAATGAGTTGCCCAAGATAACACAGCGAGTCAATGATGAAGCTGAGATTTGAACTCAGGCCATCTGGCTTTGGAGTGAAACGCTTAATCAGTCTCTGGTCACACTTCCTCTTAATGACTGCGTCACAGCCACCATCTCGGTATTAATAACCATCCCCTTTGAGGTCTACCCTTGGGCTATGTCCAGGTTTCCACCAGTCAGAGTGTGCTGCAGTGGGGACCTCTGTGGAGTGGGAGGGACGAGGGCTCCGGAGTGCAGCGGCTCAGGTGGCCATGGGCACAGGTTACCCTTCAACAAACACTGTAGCCCTGGGCAGTCTGGAGGTTGGACCGTTTCCATCCGAGGTGGTTGTGTTGTTAAGGCAACCAATCCCCTTGCACCCCCAAGGCTGTGCAGGGAGAAGTGTGGAGAGGGGCCTCCAGTCGGCTGTGGGGTGGCAGGGGTGCCTGGAGGCTGACGATGGAGCTGGCCTGCAGACTGAAGTTGCAGTGTCTGCTTTGTGTTCTGCGTGTGTGACCGGCAACACTGAGCGGTTTCATTGTGGTATGCCTGTGTGTTTCCTCAACGCTCGGGAAACACAGGACCCTCTTTATGTGGAGGAGCGGGCTGTGTTGTTTTCTTCTATGGAGTCTCTGTTTATATTTCTGACTCGTCTTTTCCCAGCAGGGATGTTTATTATCTTGATGTGTAGGTGCTTAATAGTATGGGATGTAAGGCCTTGGTCCGTTACATTTGCCATGATTATTAACTCCTGCTCGATTGCTCACACAGACACAAGCTTTGATGACTATAGCCAGAGTGGTCAAAAGAGACCGGAGGCTTTCCCGGCCACAGCCAGTGACTGTAAGAGGGGCAGCCTCTCCGAAGAACAGCCTGATGGCCGCCCTGGACGCATTTGGAACCTGGGTGCTCTCTGACACTGCCACTCTGTTTCTGGCCTAAGGAAGGAGCGTGACTGTACTTACAAGTGTGACTCGCAGGTGACAAGGATGCTTATTCCTGCTCATAATATAAAAGTTGGAGAACACTTAAATGTCCAGGGATAAGGAATTGGTTAAATTAATTGTGTTTTAATCACTTCCAGGAATACAATGTTACCATTAAAAAAATAAAGCTGTGAAAGATGAGTCTTTTGTGACTAGTTTATTAAGTGAAGAAAATGTGATGGCGTGAAAGATTTTGTCCAGTATTATCCAGTTTTTTGCAAAAAAAAAAAAAAAAAAAAAAACTTTTACGAGTTCAGGCTGACAAGATATAGCCCAAAATACTAGACGTGGCTTTTCTTTGAGTGAGGCTTGGGAGTGAGATAGGATTGTGTTCATGATCCTCCCAGAGCCTCAAGCAGATTAGACCCTCAGCACAGTTGGGAAAGAGGGAAGGAAAGGGAAGAGCCGAGGAAAAACCCAGTCAACACCCCAACCTCCCCCCGGAGCAGTGGCCCACGTGGGCTGTGAGAAGCTGGATCAGACTCTCAACCTAGACACTTGGTCGCAGTGTCCACAGGCCACTCCATGTGTACTTTGGGGGTGTCAGTGTTATTCGCACACTGTAGGACCTTTCTTCACTTTACCTCCTGACTACAGAGGCCACTAGCACGCACACATTTTGCTTCATAATCACTTATATTGATTGTGTGTCCTTCTGCTGGTCCAGTGCTTGGAAACAGCCTCTTCTCTGTGAGGAACTTCCTTTCTGAGCCCCTGACTCTCCAGCGGAACCAGACGCGTAGGCGAGGGCAAGTGCTCGGGCTTGCCAGGTGGACAGCAGAGCCAGGGCTCCGAGGCAAAGCAGGTGCCCACAGGACCCATCCCAGTGGGAGGCAGTGGGGTCCTGAACAGAGGTGCCAGGCAGCATCCAGGGCTAGGTGGTGGTGGCTCTGCGGGGGGGCTGGCCACAGTGCCCCTCCCTGGAGCCACCCAGCAACAGCGTGCCTGGTTGTTTCTCTGCACAGACTCTTACCTCCTTTTCTGGGTGTATATCAAGGATGATTTAGCAGAAAGGCCCTCCTCTGATGGCCTTGATCTTGGATTTCCAAGCCTCCAAAACTGCAAGCAATAAATGTCTCTTCTTTATAAAAGACAGAATATTCTGTTATAGCAACACAAAATGGATGAAGGAAAGGACATTATTATTAAGACAAAAAATGAAATTTATTCAGATTTACTCAAAGGTCTGCAAATGAGATAGAGTACTCCATCCATGCTCATTTTTCCAATTTTGAAAACTACTCTGCAATGTGTAGGAATGTTTTAGTCAGCTTTTTTATTGCAATGATCCAAATACCCAACAAATGCAACTTAGAGAAGGAAAGACTTATTGGGGCTCATGGTTTCAGCCCGTGGTTGGCCAGCTCCAAGGCAGAAGCATCAGGGTGTCGTGAGCAACATCCACTCAACTGCTGGAAACAGGGGGAGTGGTCCAGGGACAGATGTAGTCCCCGCATCTACTCCCTCAGTGGCCTACCTCCTCCAGCCACTCACGACTGGCCTACAGTTACCACCCAATAAGTCCGTTCAAGTTATTAACCCATCAATGGACCCATCCACTGGTGAGAGGACAGCCCGGATTCAACTGTCTCACCTCCGAACGTTGTGGTATTGCACGTGAGCTTTTTTGAGAGACATCCCCTATCCAAATTATAACGTTCTTAATAAATGCCCAGCAAATAGATGGGTGAGGGGGTATCATGTATAAAATGGCTCCTTTAAAAAAAACATTTAGAGAAAAGATAAGGATGATAAAGAAGGTAAGAATAAAAATGTGATACAATATTCACTGTTCGCAAAAGGTGGACGCAAGGTCTTTGCTCTATTCGTGCAACTGCTAAACTTGCAGTGATCTCAGCCTAGAAGTGTGTGCAAGGACGTTGGTTTGCCTGTGTTGTTCTGCACGCAGTCTGAATCTCGCTCCGCGAGACTGCACTCACGTGTTACCCTAGTGCTCCATGGTTTTCCCCATCAAAGGGACTCAGTGAGACCCCTTGTAACTGTGAGCCAGACTGTCAAACCTTCTCGTTCCACTCACTGTTAACAGGATGATTGCACCTATTACTGTTGAGGCTGTTAGTATTTCTAGTAGTTCTCTAGTTGCCGGGCAGCAGACGCCTTCGTGGTGTCCCAGCCAACCCACCTTCGCATCCCTGCACCCTGATCCTGCCGCGGGGCTGCTCCAAGCTGGAACCTGATGGGGTCTGATCACTTTCCCCTCAGGCCCGCCGGCTCCCGCAGTGCCCCTCTCTCTCCCCTAGAGGGCGCGCCCGGCCCCTCCTTGCCGCCTGGCAGGTCCGCGGAGCCAGAGAGGCGGAAGCTTAAGGGACCCCAGGTAAGGCCAGCGAGAAGGGCCGGGCGCCCCGGGATCCAACCCAACGGTGTGACCTCGCTTTTCTCCACACCCCTGTACAGTTTGTTGTTGGATTGAAGTTGACGCATCAATAATTCGTTGTTGTTGTTTTGCGATACTGGGGATGGAACCAAGAAGCACTGTATCTCCGAGCTACACCGCCAGCCCTATTTTTTAATCTTTTTATTTTTGAAACAGGGTCTCACTAAGTTGCGGAGGACTTCACTTTGTAGCTGAGGCTGTCCGCGAACCTCGAACCTCCGGTCTCAGCCTCCCAAATGCTGGAATTACAAGCCTGCGCCACCACGCCGGCTAAAAGTCAGTAATTCTGTCAGCTCGCTGTAGGGATGTACAATTAAACCGCCCAGTGCAGACCAACCTTCTAGGAGGTGGCCGTGTAGAGTTCAGGATAGTACAGCCTTCCTGGTGTCTTTAAAGCTGCACTGAGACAGTTTAAAATCGAGAGAGTTCTTTAAGATTGGGAGGGTCTACATCCAATCCAGATTTTTGTCCTTTTGTATAAAGTGAGTGAAAGATATCCCCATATTCCCATGGCAACAGTTTGCTGGAGCCGTGGCGCCACCTTGTGCTCGCTTTTAATAGAGCATATCCTCTCCAGCTCACCCCAATCCTCACCAAGCCCTACTGCCTCATTCTGGGGCTCCGCACGAGGTTAGGTCACCTACGTGGCTCTGGAGACATCTGTATTTGCCACTCAGACTTAACCTACTAAAATTTTATCTCAAGTCAGAATGGCAACCATCGAGACAACAAACAATAATAATTGCTGGTGAGGATTTAATTAGAACAATAATAAATGATGTGAGAAGGAAAAGAACCTTAATACACTGTTAGTGGGAGTGTACATTAATTTAAACACTAGGGGGATCCATGTGGAGGTTCCACAAAAGACTCAGCAGAGAACCACCATATGACCCAGCTGTACCATGCTCAGGATCGTTCCGAAAGAGTTAAAGTCAGAATATGATCATGATGAGGGTTTCCTCGTGTTTGTAGCAGCGTGATTCACAGCACTCAAACTGTGGAACCAACCTAGGTGTCCCTCAACCAACAAGTGGATAAAGAAGATGTGGCATACATATTCATGCACACACATATATAAACAGAATTTTACTCAGCCATATAAAAATAAAAACAAAATTATGTCACTTGCAGGCAAAAGGAGAGAACTGGAGAATATCATGCTAGTGTGAGACCAGCCAGACTCAAAATGCCAAAGGGCTGCCTGTTTTGTTTGTGGAAACTGGCCTTGAGTTGTCCTCCGAGGTTCACGTGCTGGAACCGTGGTCCCCTGAATAGTGGTGCTGAGAGGAATGGACCACTCCCGGGGTGCTGACCCCCGAGCCTCTCACTTTGATTTCCATGGCGCCCAGGGCTTGGCAGATGGCCCACCACCCACTGCACCTGGGCCTGCAGCATGGCCGCCACAGCTGGAGCCCACCTGCTCCAGCGCAGAGCCCAGTATATGGCTTGCTCCGGAGCACCCCTTCCCAGATCCAGAACCCCCTTGGTTCTGGGGTTCCACTTCCCATGGTCTCTTCCTGCTACCTACTCCCGGTGCTAGCCCAGTGACACTTAACACCTACCATTTCACTGTGCCCCCTCGGGCCCCTCCTGCAGCCACCAGCCCCCTGAGGACAGCAACCATCCTGATTTCTCACACCAGGAATTTGTTTTGCTTGTTTTTGAAGCTCCCATAAATAGAACCACGCTCCATGCACCCTTTCATGTCTGGCATCTCTCACTATCGAGTGATTTCCTCATATTGCATACAGCTCTCGATGGACGCGTGGGCTGTCTGCAGTTTGGGGCCTCTATGAATGGTGCTGCCTTGGGCATCTTCATGCATTTTTCTTGATTCACGGATATACACATTTCTGCTAGGCACAGCTAAAAACGAGAGGTTAGATCATAGGACAGGAGTATGTGCAGCCTTAGCTATGGCAAATAATTTTCCTAGGTTGTATCCTTTGATATTTCTACGTGGTAGAATTAATTTGACATTCATCTGGACATGTCATCTGGCATCTTCTACAGAGTAGAAGAGTTCCTCTTGCTCCACCTCTTTGCCAACCCTTAATATTGCCGGTTGGTTTTATTTTAGCCATTCTGGAGCATCTGCTGTGGTTTTGCGTTACTCGCAAATCCTCTTCTGTAAGGTCCCTGCTCAAGTCTGTCGAGTTGTCTTTGCCCTTACTGGTCTGTAGCTCCTTCTATATTCTAGATATGACTTCTCTGATGAATGTATGGGTTATGGATATGTTCTCCCATTCAATGGCGTTTTATGTTTACAAGGATGTCACTTGATGAAACAATTTCAAGATAATAAAATTCATCAACTTTGTCTTTCTGGTTAATAAGCTTCACGTGTAAGTATTCTTTGCATCCTTCCAGAGGTGTTATATTTTTTACCTTTCACATTTTGACTTGTGATCCATCTCCTGCACGCCTTTCAAAGGGCCTGTCCGACACCCAGGTGGGTGAGAAACCTGCCTGTACTGACGTGACCCAGAGCCCAGCCCAAAGCTTTACACATAAACATGCAGGCACTTTACAGCTTGAGGTGCTCTGTTTCCCAGAAGATAATGCCTGTGTAAATTTAGGAAAGATTGCATTGTGCTTTATTTGGAACCCTACCAAGATTTGCATCACCATTTCAGGAAAACTACATCACTGACGGCAAAGCAACTCAGGGCACGTGAGTCACCCACACAGCACACCTTTGCTGGTCCACATGCAAGCCGATCTGCTTCACGTAGAGACACAGGAACCCCTTAGTTCACACTGTAAGAGAAAAGTTCCAGTGTCCTTCAACTTATTTCTGTCTTCTCTCAAATCCCAGCTCATTCATTATAACCGGGAGCATGTCTGTGACCAGTGCAAATGCACCCTTGAAACTGATCTGCCCAATGTCCCCAGACTGGCATACATATTAGTTTATAATAAACGACTTTATTCTTCTGCCTCTTTTCTAACAACTAGGTCATTATAAGACTGTTTTATATTTGGAGGAGGAATTTGTGTGTGCAATCTTTGTGTGTTCATTTAATTGTAGGATGGTAAAGGCGATCTGACAAAATTTTTGATTTTAGAAGGAGCCACTGGGTCTGACTCCTGAGAGAGCTGTAATGGGCGTGGCCAGGAGGGACCCCACCTTAAGTCCAACGGGCGTGTTAAGGTGTTTTCCTAACCTCAGGGCGGTTCTACCCCAAAGTAGCGTTCCTCTTAGGCCAACGGACGTCATGACAGTGACCAGCGGTTTCCTTCTTACAACCCCCTCCGTGCTCCATGCTCGCCCCTGCCAGGTGAGAGGTGGGCGACGCTCTGCTCTCAGCCCCTACTCACCTGCCTCAGTGCCTGCAGGGGCTGCTCTGGTTCTTTGCTAGCATTAGCCTCCCAGGTAGAAAGGTCTGGGTTTAAGCCCATTCTCCCCCAAACCTACTGTGTGACTTCTAAAGGCATATCAGCCCTCTGTGCGTCCAGACCACTAGGTGGGTAAAAAAAAAAAAAATGTACCGGGCATCCTGTGCAGGTCAAGAGGTGATAATCACTCCCGTTGACCAAGTGCCTTCCGTGCCAAGCACCACAGGAGGCTCTCCGCTCACCCCACCACCCCGGCAGGCCTAGGAGCCCACCGAAATCTTTATTTTACAGAAGAGGAGAGCAGAAGCACAGAGAGGGTAGATAAACTGCCCCACGCCACACAGCTGGTACACAGTGAGGCCAAGAGTTGAACCCAGGAAGTCTGCTTGTCTCCCACTAAATGAGAGCTGGTAGGAAAAAGTGCCCAGAACAAGAAAGAAAGACACTAAAAATAATTTTTAAAAAAATCAGCTCTTGGCTACTACTAGGTACCATTTGTACTCTGAACACCTACATTTATTGTTGTTTTCTCTCCATTGCCCAAGAACTAACACACACCCTTGGTTTAGCTCCATTCTTATAGATCATGGTGGCACATTTTAAACAAGTTAATTTCTAATATCCCATCTGCCTAAATCTGGCAGGGTTTGTCAGTAGAACGCCAGGAAAGGCAATGTTAATTTTAAATTCCCTGCAGATGCTATAGGAAAACCTGTGTTTGCCCTGGAATTCACGCTGACATTTACCTTTAAAAAAAAAAACCAAACCCATAAGCAACAAAAAGCACACTATGTCAAAAATATTTCAAGCCCTTGGCCATTTATACTTGCCAGTACTTGTCACAAGGAAGCAGCCTACCCCTGGAGTGCTGGTTGTCACGGGATTTGACCTGTGGGCCTCCAGATCCTTAAGAATGCTGTCCCATGGAGACCAGGGTCAAGCTTGGTAAATATAGAGGCTTTCAGCACAAAATAAACTCCACTTCCTAGCAGGTGTGGCCGTTGAAATTTTCCATTTTTGCAAGCGGCTGCGGGCTGGGAGAACTGCAGGGAGCTTTGTCAAAGGGGGTGTCATGGTGGCCATCCAGCCAGCTGAAGAGGCTGTCATTAGAAAAACCAGGGCTCTGGAGTTGAGAGCTACTCTCGGGTCGAGCACTGGGTCCAAGAATGGGCTGAGAGAGTCCCCCCTGGCCTGGATTTCTGCAATGTCGCAGGAACCAGACACTTTCTCATCCCCAAATCAGCTGGTGCTGGATCTCACCTGGATCATTCTTCCTCTCTGCTGCGCCTCTGGGCCCAGCCTCGCACCCCTGCCCCTCGGCACAATGTGGGGTAATGTCACCAGTTTCACAGGGTCATGGTAGAGATAACTTGCAAAAGGCCTAAAAGTAAAAGAGATGCTTGGCAAATGTTGGTTTCTTGGTTTCTTGTTATCACAATTCTCCCACCTTCCCTTTGCCCATGTTTCCTGCTGCAGCCAGATCACCGTGCTCCGTGGCCAGCCCGGCCTGCCTCGGCACAGCCCGGGCAGTACCAGGAGTCTAGACGCTCAGCTCTTCAGCCCAAAGCAGCAGCCACTCCTAGACCAGCCAATACAGTGGGAGCAACCTGATAAAATTATACATTTGCTTCGTACTTTCAGGAACATTGGCCTCAACAATTCTATTTTGGTGTCCAGAATGGAGAGCAATCGGTAATTTAAATAAGGCCATCGTTGATGAAAAACTCTATTATTCAGTAATGCTTGAAAAAGAAGTACTTGGAATACAAATAATAAATACTGGGTAGAATGGGGGGTAGAGGAATACTTCTACATCACTGGTGAGATTGGGAATTAGTACAGCCACTGTTGGAGGTTTCTCAAAAGACTAGGAAGGGAACCACCACAGGACCCAGCCACACTACTTCTTGGTATCTTTCCAAAAGAGTTAGTCACCGTACTAGAGTGATAGCCACATACCCAGGTTTAAAGCAGCACAATTCATAATGGCCGAATTATGGACCCAGCCTAAGTGTCCATCAACAGATAGTTGGATAAAGAAAGTGTGTTATATATACATGATGGGGTTCTACTTAGCAATAAAGAAGAGGAATGTTATGTCATTTGCAGAAGAATGGGTGGAACTGGAGAACATCACTCTAAGTGATGAAAGCCAGCCTCATAAAGTCAAGGGTCCTATGTCTTCTCTCATATGTGAAAAAAAAAGAAAACGGACGTCATGAAAATTAGGAGAGAGACTGGGAGAGTAGCAGAAAAGGACAGGAGAGAGAAGTGGGAGGAAGAGGAAGGCACGGGGTAAGAGACAACCAAATTAAGCTTGTGCACGTATGGATCTATCACTGTGAATCCCACTATTATATAACTCACAAATATATAATCAATAAAAATAAAGCATACAGGAGGACTGTGTAGGTTTTGTGTAAATACTTTGCCATTTCAGTAAGGGACTCCAGCAGCCAAGGCTTCTGATGCCCACCGGGGTCCTACAACCAACCTCCTGCAGACACCAACAGAGGGCCATATTGTGTGTCTACGCAGCTAGTTTCTCCATGTGATTTACTTGGTTTCATGATCTGTCTCTTTTTCCTCTTGGCAAAATAACCTACTTTATTAACTCCATCTCAGGATACCAGTGGGCAAAGTCTTAGGAGCAAGTATTCTTGTTTATTATCCCCTCGCAGCCACCCCAAATTCTTTTTGGAAGTAGGTGGAGCATAAATGAAAAATCGGTAAACAAAATTCTTTCTTTGGTCTCATATGGACAGGCCTCTGTCTCTTTGGGTTACTTCATGGCTCCCAAACTGTAATTATTGGTTGCTTTTTTCAGTGTCCTTCTGAACTGAGAGCCTTTAGTTCTAAATTCATTTGGGATCCTTCTGGACCCAGGAATTAAAGGCGACTCTCATTCCTGTAAGTCAGAGGCAGCCTCCTCTAAGGAAACATTCCAGGGTTGTTTGCATGTGTGGCGAGATGGGCCAATTAAAGCTACCTCCCGGCCCCCTCCCAGCCCAAGTTTGACATGGCCTTGGGGGCAGGAAGTACCTCACTGAGTCCAGCATGAGGCCTGTCCCTGAGGGACCATTGAGACACAGGAATCATGGGTGGTCTTATTGGCCATGATATATCCTGACATCATGGGGTTGGATAGTGCTCTGAGCTACTGGTCACTTCTAGGAGTAGGAGAAGATTTCCCAAGGATTCCCAAGCTCTTTGTGAAATTTCTGCCCCCTCCAGACATGACACATTGTGGGGCCCTGAGCGTGGAGTGGGAGTCAGACCACAGACACTGAGCCTGAGGTCGTCAATGACAACAGGCATGATAATAGCGTGTATTAACACACATTACCTCATCCCATCCTTGTAATGACCCTGGGAAGTAGGCACCTGATTATCCTTATCTCAGGAAAGAAATGAGCAGGGCTTAAAGGTGCAAACTAGTCCCTTATTTCTAATAAGTGACGGAGTCAAACCCAGATCTCAACGGCCCCAGAAGCCTCATCTCTAACAACTGCACCAACCTTCTGCCAGCTGTGCCTGGACCGATGGGGTTCATGCATCACTGCCCAGGTTCCTGGTGCCCGCACCAGCCTGGGAGATCTGAGAGCATGTGCTTGAAACGGGACACAGAGTGCAGAGAGTGGCGAGGTGGGCCCTGGGGCCAGATGGCTCAGGAGTGGGTCTAGCTCCAATGCTTACCGTCTGGCTGCGGGCACGTTGCTTAACCTTTCAGGTCTTTGTTCTCCATTCATGCAGAGGAATAATAATCCCTTATCAGGCCGCAGCAGTCAGGGGAGATAGATGAGCTGATATGTGCAAAGCACACAGATGGTGTTTGCACACTGGAAGCGCTCCAGTCGTCCCAAGAGCCCCATCCCTTCAACTCCCTCCAAGAGACAGCTCACTCGGCCTCTCCACACAGGTATCCACGGGCGACTCGAGTTTGGCATGGCCAAGGCTGAGCTGATTTCTCTCTAAAACCTGCTCTTCCCCCTAGTGTGGCTCATCTCAATCACTGGAAAAGCATGATTCTTCCAGTAGCTGAAGTAAAACATGTGGGGGTCACAAGAGTACATTATCACAACGTGGACTATCTGTATATGCAAAAAGCTTTGGCACTTTCTCCATAAATTAGGAGATGTTCTTTGGGTACAACTGCATTGACTCTTTGAGCAACTGCACAGGTGTCAAAAGCCTTAGGTTGTCTGCTGTGGTATTTCAGAGGACCACAGTTGTATATGAAGTTGGGTGCACAATACTACAGCCTTAGCAATGTTCATTTACACATTTTGCTTTTCACCCTGTTTCTTTATTCATGTCCGCCATTCTTATATGAGTGTTTGTGCTTGCAAAATACGTTACTAATGCTTACCTGGCTGTGAAAAGCAGCCGATGATGTGTTCTCGTTTTATGTTTCTCAAATAGGTCCCCTTTAAAAATGCAAACGAGTGTCTTTCAAAGACAGAAAAAATTTGGAGTTGCCCTAGATACCTCTCTTTCCCTCAGACCTCCCATCTAACTTACTTGTGAATCTTACAGCTTTACCTTTAAAATACACCCTGAATCCAACCTGATATCACCACCCTTGTGCCGCCACCTGGTCCAGTCCTGCACCATAGCCCCTGTGGATCCCTCTGGGAACCCCCGGCTGGGCTCTCTGGTCCACGGCCCTTCTTCTACAGTAGCCACAGCAACATGGGCTATACCCTGTGACTCCACTGAGGACCCCGCGAGGCCCCGTCTCACCCAGAGGAAACACCAACATGCCAATCACAGCCCCTCAGCAACCCTCACTCGCACTCCTTCCTCCCCAGCCCGGAGGCCTCCTGCTTTCCCTGCCAGTCTTTGGCCCTATGTTTTCCTCTCCTGAAAACTCTTTCCACAGAACCCTGCCCACCTCATTTTTTTTTTTTTTTTTTTTTTTTGCTTCTTATGATCTCTGCTCACGTACCACTTCATCCAAGCAGGTTTCCTAAATACCCTGAATGAAACAAGCTCCCAAGTTGGCTTTGGCTGCAGGCATCACAAACCCATAGGTCACGAAGCCCTTCCCCCAACTCTGCTTCCTCCCAGAATCATGGAGCCATTCTCCCAGCAGACGCAGGGGAAGGAGAAGGGGTGTCAGAGTGCTTACGAAAAGTGTCTGATGGAACTACGATTCCTTTGGTTATGCAGGGAATATTACTGTATAAATGAATATAGAGAATGATTGATCCAAATTGCCATTTTGGCAGAGTGACGCTGAAGAAAGCATTTGGAACGGGCTCAAGTCTTACGCACCCTCCCTTCAGAAGTAGCTCCCAGGTTGAGGCTGGAGGTTCAACCCGGAGCCTCCAAATGCAGAGGCCATTCCCTCGCAAAGCCCCACTGTGGCCGTCCTGATGAAAGATTTTAGAAATAGGCCTACAAAGGGCAAGGAAACGGGCGCAACAACAACAATGCCTGGGGACCTGGAAAGCTTTTGGATGAGAAGTAGCTGGCTGAAGACCCCAAGCAGAGCAGAGGGCCAAGCCAATGGTAGGAAAATCCATAAACCAGCTGGATTCATTCGTGAGGAAGCTCAAGCCCAGGAACCTGCGCACCAGGGACTTATGGCGCTTTCGAGACACAGTTGTGGTGAGAGAGCGTGTAGAATACTGGAGATGGGCTGGAATCTGTTCAGAAGTAGACGCCTGGAAGCCAGGTGTAGTGGTGCATGCTTGAAATCTCAGCATTTGGGAGTCTGAGACAGGAGGATTGTGATTCACAGACAGACTCAGCTACTTAGTGAGACCTTCCACAACTTAGTAAGACCCTGTTTCAAAATAAAGAATAATAAATAGGGCAGGGGGTATAGCTCAGAGGTAGAATGTCCCTGGGTTCCATACCCAGCACCAAAAAAAAAAAAAAATGTAGATGCCTGGATCCCCTCCCACAACCCACCACCACTACCAACACCAACTCCATGCTGCTGGGATCTGCCTCTGCCTCACTGTGGCAGAAGACTGACCATTTGCTTTCCAAGGAAGGCAAAACCATAATGACTCTAAACTACATGACATGTGAACATGCTGAGACTAGAGGTACCAGGTTGGAAACAGTAGGATTCCATTACTTCAAATGCAACGAACATCGAGACACTATCCCCATCTCTTTCCCCTACTGAGCTTGAAGAAGGCTGGCAGCCAGGCCTTTGTCTTCTAGACAGGAGGTTGGAAGAAGCTTCTCTGCCAAGTCTAACAAGCCCTGGTAGAAATACCTGAAAATAGTGACATAGGGCTGCCCCTCAAAATTGGCACAATATAGCACCCCAAGAAAGCACAAGGTCAAGGATTTCATTTCATTCAGACCCCCATGGAAAGAATCTCTACTAGGAAAGTCAGAGAAAATGGGAAAAAATTAAGCAACTTGGAAGAAACAGAAATAATATAAGAAGAAAATTTCCTCAAATGAAAATGATCACTGCTGACTTTGAGAGATAAGAAAAGGCATTGCATCCATGAAACAAGAAGAGAATCCTATAAAACAAGAATACGTACAGAACAAAAACTATTATTCAAAAATATAAAAATAGAAGCTGGGCATGGTGGTGCATGCTTCTAATCCCAGTACTTGAGAGGCTGAGACAGGAGGATTGCAGGTTCGCGGCCAGCCTCAGCTACTTAAGGAGGTCCTCCCAATTAGTGAAAGCCTGTTTCAAAATAAAGAATAAAAATAGGGCAGGGGGTGTAGTTCGGGGATAGAATGCCTCTGGATTCAATCCCTACTACTGAAAAAAATAGAAATAAAACCTTTTTCAAACGATTAGAAGATGAAATTGAGGGTAAACTTTGAGAAAGTTTTCTGCATCTTTTGGGAGAATCTCCAAATAGCTCTGGCCAGGTCCAGAGCCCTTTGGATTGACAAGACATGGAGCCACTAAGAACCCTGCACTTAGGATCAGGCCTAGCCCTGCCCTCTAACAGCTCTGCCCACCAAAGGAATCTTGCTGGCTTTCCTATGTAGCAGGCACAGCTGTTGGGCTATGGGCAGAACCAGCAGGCATAGATAGTCTCCTCTTGGGTGAGGTTTCAGGATTTCTTAATTTCCTGCCAGGAACACACAGAGAGACACTTTGGAGGGACCAGGCAGGACGGGGTTACTGTGTATGGCAGGGTGTGGACTAAGAAACAGCTGGGGCTACCCATGTCTCTGGGGGCTAAGAAGACCTGGTTTGCTGCCAGCCTCTGGGAACAGAACCTTGATTCTGCTTGCAGAGACTACTCTTTGCCCGTGGTTTACATCCTGGGAGGCAGCTTCAGGGCATCCTGTTCACTTCTCAGTTCGGAAGGGCCCTCTAGAACCCATCTGGGCCAACACTCCCTGGATTTTAGTGCAGTCCACACACAACCTGCTCAAAATCGAGCTTGGGCAGCACCAGGCAGGCAGCCCGGGGACCCAGCTCCACCCCACCCACTGTGTGAGTCTGTGTGGTGGTCCCATCCTCTTTCTGGGCCTGGTTTCTCCCTTTGTGAAGTAAGGGTGGGACTAGAATCTTGATTTTTTTAGTTTTATGACCCATGGAACCCCAGGGCTCCTAGTGATGGACTGTAGCCCCTTCTTCCTCATTACAACCAGAGTAGCTCAGTTGAAGAAACTTTCAGAAAGTCAGAAAGAAAGGGAAGGAAAGAACAGAAAATAATTAGACCAGCCCAGAAAGACCAGCACACCAATAAAGCAATAGTGAAAGCAGGAAAAGGGGTGATCCATGAAGAAAAAAATTGAGAATATTTCACAGACTTGAGGAACATGAATCTACAGATTGAAAGGGAACTTCAATAGCATAAATAATACACCAACCAAGGTACATGAATATAGAATTTCCAGACACTGGAGATCAAAGAAAGTCTCTGAAAGGTAGAGGGGGGAAAAAAGAAACAGGTCAGTAGCCAGGTATGGTGGTACATGCTTGTAATACCAGTACTTAGGAGGCTAAAACAAGGAGGATTGCAGGTTAAAGGCCAGCCTCAGCAACTTAGAAAGACTCTCGGCAACATGGTAAGACCTTGTTTCAAAATAACAACAAAAAATGGGCAGGGGGTGTAGCTCAGAGGTAGAATGCCCCTAGGCTTAATCCACAGTAGCACAAGAAGAAGAAAAAAAAAACTGGTTATGCACAACAGATTAAGAGTGAATTTAGAATTCTGAACAACCCTCAGAGACAAAAACAAACAAATGACTTCAAATCGTTTAGGGACCGTGATTTCCAACCTACACTTCTACACGCAGCCCAATTATCACTAATGTGCAAGAGTGCAGCAAAAGTAATTCAGACATGCAAATACTCAAAAAAACTTACAAAGTCTGACTTCTCCATGCTTTTCCCAGGGGGCCATTGGAGGATATGCTCTGATAAATGAAGAAGCCAATTAAGAAAAAAATATTTTAAAGATGTGTTATATGTAATAGTTTCCTAGGACTGGCATGGCCCATTACAGTGTTCTCTCTCATCCATGGGGACATGTCCCAAGCCCCCACAAAGTCCCTGAAAGCTCAGGTTCTGCCGTGACTTCCAGAGACTTCATATCCACCTCACTGAAGACCTCAGTGTAAGATTTATTTTTTTCCTTATTAAGTCAAGAACTCCCACCTTTTCACTGAAATGAAGCACGGATCTAAATAGCCACAGCATTGCTTTTGCAGCCGTTCCCAAGGAAGCACGTTATCATAAGCACTGTGCCACCACGGCCGTGCACCTGAGAACCAAGCCAGCAACTAGCTGTCGGGTGGGCAGGGGATACACACTGCGGGCGTGCGGAGCCGAGGGGCTGGACAGAGCGGGATCGCACAGGGTTTCATTGTGCTACGCACCATGGTGTAAAATCTCTAAAACACACAATGTACTTAAACATATCGAAGTCAATCTCTAAGCCAAGCAAGGGAAGGAGGGACGGGGAGGGAATGGGGTGGGAATTGGGTAGGTGTTAAATCAGCGATGTGTACATGTTTGTACACACAACTTTTTTACCCCAATATGATGTTTGAATGTACCAATAAAAAAACTTAAAAGGAAAAAATAAATGAAGTTGAATATTAAAATAAATAAATAAAAAAGAAAATGTATGGGCTGATTATTTCCAGAAGTTTTTCATTCAGTATCTCCAGACTGCTGAGCACAGGTGACTAAGAGTGTATTAAGCAAAGCTGGGGATCTGGGGGGAGGGCGACGCACTATACACGGGGTGGTGTGAACCACAGAACACTGTTATCTCACAGTCTTCCAGGCAAGGCACCCAAAACGATGGTGGCAGCAGTCGGTGCTCTCCCTGAGCCCTCGACGGCAGCGCCCTCTGCTGAGCCCAGGTTTCTTGGCTTGTGGCAGCGGAGCGGAGCAGAGGTCTCTGCCTCACCCCACGTGGCGGCCTTCTCTCTGGCTCCGCACTGTCTTCCCTTTGTGTGTGTCCGTCCCTGTTCTCCTCTTCCAGTAAGGACTGCAGTCCCATTGGATTAAGCGCCTGCCCTGCAACTGTATGACCTCATCTTAGCTGGTTACATCCACAACGATCCTTTTCCCAAACAATGTCCCATTATGAGGTTCTCAGAAGGACACAGATTCTTGGGAGACAATCTTTAACCCTGCACAACATACAGAAATAGGAGGTAAGAGAAAATCTCGGAATAATGGTGACGACTTCACCCAGACTAATAGTTAATACACAAGGGTGGAGGACCAGCAGTCCAATGTGATCAGGTTAGATGCTCTTAGGTTTCTTCGGGGACTGGAATCCTGAGAATGGATGTTCTGAAAGGAGATTGAGAGGCTTCATTAATGACAAGTACACAGAAAACTGAGCAAACACAGAAACAGCAACAATAGAAAGGCAATCTTTAACTTCAGGAAAAACAAAAGACCGGTTTGTGGCACAGCTCTGCCAGGCAAAAAAATAAACACACAACAAACCATAAATACTTTCCAAGTGAAATTATGGTACAAAAATTTGTTGGTAGGGGCAAGAGTGGTAGAGTAGAAGCAGAGGGAGTGTGGAGTGAATCGCTGGTAAGTAAACTGAGAGAAGCCAGAAGCGGTAGTTCCGGCATCTAGAAAGATGAGGAGCTGCAGGTGTGACTCAGGGGCAGAGTGCTTGCCCCGCATGTGTGAAGCACTGGGTTCCATCCCCAGCACCGCAAGATGACAACAACAACAACAACAACACATAAACTAGAAATAGAAAGTAAATATTAGAGATGAAAATAATGTCCCAGGAAAAGAGGAAATGGGAGGGGAAAATCTGAGGAACTTGTTGAACTCTAGTATCACTTAGAAAAAAGGATCAAGGTGAACACAAAAGGCACAAATCACCCACTGCCTGCCCATCACACACCACGCCATAAATGCGCCTCATGCTTAAAATATTATGGGGGAAGCTCCAGAGTCGGTTTTTAACAGCAGTTCTCAGTCCAGAGAGATTTTGCAGCCACCTCCCACCTGCACCGAGGGGCATTTGATGATATCCAGAGGCATTTTTCAGAGTTACCAGGGGAGTGGGTGCCCCCAGGCTCTAGGAGGCACAGGGGGGATGCTGCTGAACACCCCGAGACTCACAGGCACATGCCGGCCATGAGCTACCTAGGCTACAATATCAGGGGTGCCAAGGTTAAGAAACGTTTGCTTAATAGATGTTTTGACTGCTGACTGCTGGGAGATCCACCTTGAAGTCTTGAGACTAAAGCAAGAAAGGGAGGCTGACGGCCCACATGTCAGGTGTCTTCACGAGGCCCGAGATTCTCTCTTCCACAGCAAGTTCTAATTTCCCTCCCCTCAAGCCTGGGCCAGACCCAGGTAACAGGATGTGACTTTGAGGACCGGGACCTCTGCAGCACTGTAGCTCTCTGCTTGCTCACCCTCCGGCCCCCGCCGCAGAGGAAGCCGGCTTCCATGTTGCAGAGACTCGCAGACAGCCTACAGAGGGGCCTGTGGCTGGGAGGGCTGAGCCCTCTCTCTAGCGGCCGGCTTGGCAGCAGATCCTCAGCCCATTCAGGCTTCCTGAAACCTGGGCTGGCATCTAACTGCACCCTCGGAAGACACACTGAATTAGAGTCAGCCAGAGAAGGCGTCCCAAAATTCCCAGCTGGCAGACTCTATGACATAATAAATGTTTCTTGTTTTAAGCCAAACGTTTTGGTATACAATTGGCCTTCTGTATCCACAGGTTCTGCATCTTTGACTTCTACCAACCTCAGACAGAAAATATTCAAGAAAGAAAAATTGGATTTGTACTGAACATGTACAGACTTTTTCTTGTCATTCCCTAAACAATATAGTACAACAGCTATTTGCATAACCTTTACCTTGTATTAGGTATAATAAATCATACAGAGATAATTTAAAGTATACAGGAAGAACAGGCACTGTGGTGATCATGGGTAATTCCAGAACTTGGGACGCTGAAATAGGAGGATTGCAGGTTCGAGGCCAGCCTCAGCAACTCAGCAAGACCCTCTGCAACTTAGCAAGACAGACCCTATTTCAAAATAAAAGAATAGAAGGGCTGGGGTGTAGCTCAGAGGTAGAATGACACTAGATTCAATCCCCAGTACCAATAAATAAACCAACAAATATATATATATATGTGTATATATATATATATTATATGAAGATATGCACATATTGTAAGCAAATACTATGCCATTTTATATAAGGGACTTGAACTTAGACAAATTTTGATATTTTCAGGACCCTAAAACTTGTCTTCTTCAGTTACCAAGAGACAACTATAATTTGTTATGCAGCAATACATAGCTAATAAAAATGGGCAATGAAAAGAAATAAAAATAGCAGTAGCAAACCAAAACCTAAAGAGATATTCCAGAAGGTAAGATGTTGGTGGTCAGGGCGGGACCAAGATGAAAATTTCACATGGGAGCGTGGAGTCAAGCACTGCAGTGCACACCTGCGGTCCCAGCTACTCAGGAGGCAGGAGGCTGGCAAGTTGGAGGGCAACCCATGTCACAGAGCAAGACCCCGCCTCTAAATAAAACTAAAGAAAAAGGAGGGGGCGAGGCTGGCGCGTGGCTCAGTGGTAGAGCACTTGCCTAGCATGTGTAAGGCCCTAGGTTCCATCCCCAGCACCAAAAAAGAAAGAAAATAGGAGGAAAGAAAGAAAGAAAGAAAGAAAGAAAGAAAGAAAGAAAGAAAGAAAGAAAGAAAGATAGAAAGAAAGAAAGAAAGGGAAAGGAAGGAAGGAAGGGAAATAAAGAAAGAAAGAAAGAAAGAAAGAAAGAAAGAAAGAAAGGAAGGAAGGAAGGAAGGAAAAGAAAGGAAGGAAGGGAGGGAGGGAAAGAAAGAAAGAAAGAGAAAGAAGGAAGGAAGGAAAAGAAAGAAAGGAAGGAAGGGAAAGAAAGAAAGAAGAGAAGGAAGGAAGGGAAAGAAAGAAAGAAGAGAAGGAAGGAAAAGAAAGGAAGGAAGGAAGGAAGGAAAGAAAGAAGGAAAAGAAAGAAAGAAGAAGAAAAGGAAGGAAGGAAGGAAGGAAAAGAAAGAAAGAAGAAGAGAAGGAAGGAAGGGAAAGAAAGAAAGAAGAAGAGAAGGAAGGAAGGGAAAGAAAGAAGAGAAGGAAGGAAGGGAAAGAAAAGAAAGAAGAGAAGGAAGGAAGGAAAAGAAAGAAAGAAAGAAAGAAAGGAAGAGAAAGAAAGAAAAAGAAAGAAAGAAAGAGAAAAAGAAAAAGAAAAAGAAAAAATAGTGACAGATCCTGGAAGACCTTCAGGTCTGGTCTTCTGTTATCCAAAGCATCGTGTTACGTACTCAGAACATATTAGGCCTGAGGATAAAAGCAGTGAAGTGTGTTATATTAGAAAAAATGCACATGAGAGTGTAGGACATTGTCGAGAATATAGTTAAGAGCCCTGGGTCTGGTTGGAAGAGGAGGAGAAGGAGGAGGAGGAGGAGGAGGAGGAGGAGGAGGAAGAGGAGGAGGAGGAGGAGGAAGAGGAGGAGGATAGAGTAAGAGGAAAATATAACAGCAAGGTAAATGCAAGCCCCTGTGTCCTGCTGTCACGGCAGGCCCCACTCTGGCCTTGCGCTGCTCTCCCGGGTGGCTCTATGGGCCTAACTAATATTTATTGTGTCTGGTGTTTAACCCACCCACAATTAGGTATTATTATCCCATCTCTGAGGCTTGCAGAGTTGATGTGGATTTCCTACAGTCCCAGGGAGCTAGGACATGAACCCAGATGAGGCTGATTTTAAAACCCTTGCTAATCCCACCACGCCACACCACGTCTCTTTGTAGAACACTTATTTACATTCCACTGGATTGTTTGAATTCTCTGCCCTCTATTCTCTTACTAAGAACATGGCCAGCATCCCTCCCTCGTCGTCTTTATAAAGTATCCTTTAATTAGTGTTCATTCCTAAACTTAAGTGTCCACTGGGGAGACTCGGAAAGCCCTAGCAGTGCTGAATCCAGGGACCGTGAGTGTTAAGCTTCTTTGGGGGCGCGTCCTCATTCTTCTCCCCGGGGCCTGGATGTGCAGCTCTCCTGCCTGGCGACCTTCCTCCTCTCCCGGCAAACTCCGCTCTCCAGAGTTGGCTGGAGCCCTGAATTCTCTCTCAGCCCCATTCCCCCAGAGAACATAAAGTCTGTCTTGACATTGATGCCCACTATGGGCTGTGCAGCTGTTCCCATGCCGCCAGCCCCATGGCTTCCTGGAAAACACTTGCATTCAGGCACTGTCTGGGTATCCTGACAGCTTCACGGGGTCTAACACCCCAGGAATGTGGCTGGGGAGTGGGGGTGCAGCTTGGCTTCTATTCCTCATCCCATCCCCACCCCTGCCTCCCTCAATATGTAATAAATCAGCTGAAAAGGACAGGTACTTCCTTCTTGCCATCTAGAATAAGCTGGGGTGGGGCAGAGAGAAACTACATCTTTTTTTTTTTTCCTTGTGGTTGTAGATAACTATTCTCATCATATTACTTAGATCTCATTTGGTTTAAGTGGCATAAATTCAATTCTAACTGCAGTTGACAAAAGGGGACTTTAATGACAAGGTACCAGAGTATATCTCAGTAAGGCTGAAGAAAGGGCAGAGATGCTTCCAGGCAAAGTCAACATGTATAGTTGTACAGGCTGGACACTGCACAACGACCCTAAGGCTCACTATCACTTGGGGGGCAAATGAATGGCGCTTCCTGGAGCTATGCTGGGCACAATGCTTCTGCTTCAAGTTTCAGAAATAACTGGAAGCAGAGCCCCATATGCTACTAGGACTCTCTCTTCATCTCTTAAATCAGCTTCTTTCTAAACGGTCACTACATCCCTCCCCCCAGGGACTGACTGATGGACTGATGAAGAACTATCTATGAATGGTTCCTTACCTACAGCACCAAGAAGGACTCTTGGTGGGTCTGGTTTGCTCTGGTTGGCCTATTATAGCTTGAGGGACTTCCTTCCACCAATCAGAAAGCTAGATGTTTGGGAGGAGGTGGGGACTGCACTTGGCTCAGCCTGAGTGGCATTCCCACCTGGCCCCAGTCTCTGCACAGTGGGCAGCAGGAGGTGTTGGGGACTTCAAGCTTTGAAGCCCTGTGGATATGTCTTTACCTGGAACCTTCAGTAGCTCCTGGCCTCACAACAGATGGGGTGATAGCCAAGCTAGATTGCTCCCACGGCACAGCAGGTGTGAACTAAGAAAATCCTTCTGGGACTTCATTTGATGGAGTGTTAAGAGTTTTGGCAAGATGGCAGCTGGGTTCATATTGTGAATATCTGGGACCTTGGGATCCTTGTGCCGTCACACACAGGTTGCCCTGAAGCTACCTCTGTCTTGAAGGCAAAAGATACCGATTCTCTCTTCCCAAATCAACAGCTAGCGGGTGCCTGGGAACAGCCTCCTTCAAAGGGCTTGAAAGAGAAACACCAGTCTCTCCCTCCTGCCTCTGCCCCCTTCTGGCCTCTCCTGCAAGCTCAGGTTTGGAGACCTCGCCTGGCCTTTAATCTTACTGTCTTCTCATCCTCTTTGAACCCCTCAACTCTTCACCCCAGCTCTGATCTGTCATTGGGGTATAGTAGTTTGAATATTGAAGCCAGGGTGGAATTCTCTGGGTCTCATGAAATCAATGGGTCACCCTGAACCAGTGGGGGAAACAAGAAATGAAGGCAAACAAATACGGCTGCCACGTGCCCTCAATATTCCTGGGCCATTTAATCCACATGTAACAAGGGAGTACATAACTATTAATGACCAAGATAAATAGTAATCAATTATGAGGACAGTAATTATGCTTTTGAAATTAGCTTGGGAAAGGATGACCGAAGCAATTTTTTATCCCAGCTCAGGAAAAATGGGACACCAGCTGGGGCTAATCAGAGCTGTCATTAAAGCACAGGGCTTCGTCCAGCCGGGAAGAAAGCCCTCTCTGTCCTGTGGCCCTGCCCAGCCCTGACATGGCTTCTGCTTTTTAACAAGAACTGAAAGGTGGCGAGACAGACGGCTCTTGCCTTGGCCCTGTGCGAAGCCGGCCTCTGAAAGGGCAGTGATTATTTTTGATGGCACAGCGGGGAGTTTCATTTCCATTGCCCCTGGTCTCCCACGACCAGGGTCCAGCCCGGGCGTTGAGTGCCTCGACCTGATGGAGCCAGTGGTGGTGGTGGATGACCCGGGGCAGAGGGGTCTGGGCAAGGGAGGACATGCCAGGGCAGTCTGAAGCCACTGGCTGGGAAGGGAGAGGGAGGGAGGAAAAACTGCGGTTTCTATACAAGGGGCTGTGTGTGCTTCCCCAGCTGCAGTGGCCCCGGCAGCCGTGCGGAGATGCTCACTAATATTTACCTGCCAGATTTGCCATCCCAGAGACATATTTACCCAAGCACAGCCGCTCTCCAGCCCTGCCTTTCCTGTCCTCTGCCTATACACTCTGGTCCTTGGGAAATGCATGAAAGTCTCAGGCTACAGGCTTCTGCCTCAGTTTCCCTCTCTACCTCCCTCTCTGTTTCTTTCTTTCTCTCATACTACAAAGAAAAAACTAAAGAAGGCTGTTCACTAGCCACCCAGTAGCTCAGGGTTTAGAAGGTCAGTGGGAGGAAAATTCCCTTGTCCCTCTTTTGAGTTCTGAGACACTGGAGAGAAGGCTCACTAGCTAATCTTGGATCCGAGTCGTAGCTTAACTCAGTGGCTCGGCCAGGGGTTTATTTTGCACCTCCCGCCCCACTCTGGGAACGTTTGGCACTATCTGGAAACATTTTTGGTTGTCACATCTGGGGTGGGGCAGGCGGCTGGCATCCAGCAGCCAGAGGGAAGCTTGCTACTAAGCATCCTACAACATACACAGCAAAAAATGAGCCCACCCAAACTGTCAACAGTGCAGAAGTAGAGAAACCCAGGCTTAACTGGTGGCAAGGCAAGTTTCTAATCACACCTCCCCCCACCCAAAGGCTAGCCTGGAAGACGAGCCTGAGGGCAGGGACCCAATAAGCCTCCACCATGGAGATCCCAGGCAGAAAACCCCGCAAAGCAAACCCTGTGCCTGCGCAGTAAGTCAGGGTAACCCCTCCACTCCTGCCACGTTGGCCAATCAGGTCTGCCACTCTGGAGAAACTAAGGCAAGAACGAGTTGCAGGAGCTTGGGAAGAAGAGGAAAAGGGTCTCTCTAAAAGCCAGTTCGGGGCATCTGAAACACCCCCAGATTGATGGGCTCTTGAAGCACAGATTGGTTGTTAAAATCAACCCATTGTAAATTGAAATTATCATAAGTCACAGCTCACTGTAGTGTCGGTTCTCAAGGGCTACCTAGAAGCTACTGAAAATGGCAGCTTGCATCACCCAGCATAGAGAGAGGAGGTCATTCTACATTTTGCTAGTCCAGAAAAGAAGTGTCAAACTTGGAAGTGCATTTTCTACCGAAGGCATATGTTTATTGTACCCTTGTAAAGTCAGAAAGCTGCAAGTGGAAACATCGAAAGTCAGGTGGACCACTCCCCTGAGGCTCAGCCATGGCCTGGGGCTGGGCATGGCCCCTCAAACGCTGCTTTGAACAGGCACCCAGCCATTGTCTGTGCTTTGTGTGGTTGGATTCCATCCATCCATCCCATGGGATTTTTATTCCCAAGATACTAATTCCCACTTTACGGGTGAAACTGAGGCTCAGGAAAACAAAGAGACTTGTCTGAGGCCACAGAGCCAGAAGTAGAAGCTGGAGTTGGAAGCTAGCCTGAAATAAGGTAGTTGGAGCCTCTTTGGAATCTGTATCCAAGGAGGACTAGAGACCCAGATGGGACAAGGACAGGACCCATCAAGACAACACTGGCTGCACAGACTGACTCGAGGGGCAGGAAGGGACCTCAGACTGTGGTCTGCAAAGATACTGGCTGAGGGAAGACAGGCCCAAGGCCTGCAGTCCACGAAGGTACTGGAGACAGTGAACATAGACCCCATCACCAAATCCCCTGAGGTCCAGCAGAGTCACATTAACTCAAAGTAATGTTACTGCCTAAAATAGAATTTATTTAGCTCTCACATAAATTCTAAAGATGTGGGTAGAGAGAACTATTATTTATTGTGTGCCAGTTGTGTACCAGAGACTCTGCTAGACCAACACTCTGCTAGGTGGTTTCACTGCCTCCCCAGCAGAACCCTGTGAGGTACCCTTAGATCAGGCTTATGGACCAGCAAACTATGCCTCACACAGGCTATATAATTGTCCCAGCCAGTGACAATGAGCCCTGGCACTTACCTGTTCATGATGCCCCAGTGTTTGGAAATATTGGTCATTACTAAGAGGTACATGGCTTCTCACTGAGGCAGAGAAACTGTCAGAGGTGATTTTCCAGGGATCCAGAACATTCATCTCTGACCCTGAGTGTATCTATCAGAGCAAAGCCTGAGATACACACCCAGTGAGCTTGATTAGTACGGCAGACTGTGGCTTTTACAAAGCCCACACACCAAGATGACTCTGGTCTCCATTTGGTGTCCTCAGGAGAAAGGCGTGCTCTTATTTTTTGTTTTGTTTTTTTCTGAGTTGACCTATTCCAAGGTCAGGAAATTCTCCCATATAGACACCCTCAGGCTGCTGCTGATGCCAGTTTCCTCCTCGCTCATCCAGAGTAGAGATGAGGAACAGCTGGTGTCCACTGTCTCGAAAAATCTTTTATAACCTGAAGACTCATAATCAGCCTCTCCAAGTGAAGTCATCCTAATTCCTTTCATTTTTTCTCAGCGATTATGTATGGGCCCCGTTTCCTTTGCAACTTAGCTGACCACTTCCTAAGTTCTCGCTGTTCCTCTGAAGGTGCAGAGGCTACAGCCAGACAGGATGCAGAGCCCATCGTTTGCAGGACAGATGTCTTCTCACATGTGTCGCCGGGGGTGAATTCCTAGCCAATCCAACATGGTGGTGGGAGGGTGAAAACCTAAATGGACCTGAGTTCAAATCCTGGCTCCCCCTCCTCATACCAACTGTGGAACTTCAGGCCAATCAGCCAGGCTTGCAAGATTTTCATTTCTTTACTTCCAAAGCAGGAATAAGTACTGTCCCATAAGGCACTAACGGGAGAAGTCGAGTAACACTGAAATACTGTACCCGGTAGCTCTTGTCACTCTACTGTTGAACTACTCTCCTCCCCACTGCAAAGTGTGACGACCTCAGTATTTACAATTCTTCCAATTCCAATGAGCACACCAAATCCCTGAAATTCCTCTCTGGTCCTGTTTGTATCCTGAAGAAGTAATCCCACTGTCTGGGATGCATTTGGACAGGTGGCTCATGTTTCCTAGGAGTGCCTGGGAACAGGCTCCTCTTTGGGGTGGGGTGGGCTTTGTGGCCTCTTGAAATCCTTTTTAACGCCAAGATTCCATTTATAACCCAGGTCAACTCATACTCTCACCTCTAATCTATTTTCCACAAATAAATCCAATCAGATTTCCATGGAGGAAATGCAGGATAGTTATTACCATGGAATCCCCCTCATGAGATGCCTTCATTCCTCGTTAGAAATGTCTGTTCCCCAAATTCCCTGTTTCCTATGCTTCCTTTTAAATATTTCTCTTCCAAACTTCATGCACGCACGCGCGCGCACACACACACCCATGCACGTGCGCGCGCATGCATTCCCCATCTCCCTTCTACTGCATCAAGCAATGAAGTTTTTTTTTACCAAATATGTCTACCCCATTCAGGGCAACTATGGCCAGTAACAGGATCCACACTCCTACATAGACTATATAGAGACCATCCCATTCATCCTGCAGCATAGGCCCTGGAGTCTGACTCCATAAATGAAGAGATTTATGGGTGAATTTATTTCCTCTGTATATAGAATTTTTTCTGAGAAATTTCTGAAAGACAATTTTTTTCGTCTTCTCATTTGCAACTTAGTGATTTCTGCCTCCATTTCCAAGAGTATATATTTCTCCCCATAAAAACTGTGTTAACAAATATTTATATTCATATGGTGTTCTTAAAATTCCCTTGTTATATCAGCTAACTTTAGGATGCATTCTATCTGGACATTTACAGCATCTCATAGAGCTGGGCTGCAGTATCACAACCCATCTATAGGTGGTGCCAGCTCACACCTTTGAGAACAGCAAGAACCCCACTTGAAGATTGAGGCTTCTGGTTATGTAGAATGAATTCCATGCATACTTCTCTGCTTTAAGAAAATAAAACTTACTGAATAACCTTCCAGTAGAAAGGAGTAGCTGAACCAGATGCCCTCTTTCCAAAGCTCTAGTTGACAAAGCTCTTCCACGATTGATCTAACGAGGTGGATTTCTCAGAGTCCCTTCCCCACAGAACACAGCTGGGCTTCCTGCCCAGTTATTCCTGCCAGGTTATAGTCAGCAGGTGTCCCAGCTCCTTTCGGATCACATGTCAGGGAAACCTCCAAGGGCAACGAGACCCTGGGATGCGGTGCTTTTGTTTTTAAGAGTCAGGCATGGTTCTCTGTTGAAAGGAGTTGGCCTCCACCCTCTGGAATGCAGTACAATTCCTTCTCAGCCAGAGACAACTGCTAAGGTCTGGACGTTGCCCACCAATGCTGTCCAGGTAGGCAAATTCCTGGCTCTGGATAAATTTTCCTTTCCAGTGGGAATTTTTCACAAGTGCAAAGCAGCTTGGGCTGATCAAAGGGAATTGGCATTAAGCAACACTTGAGAAACCATCTTGGCCAACATCCTGCCTCCATCCAGAACTGGGCCTGAAATGGAGGCAGACTTCTCCAGGAATCTCTTCTTCTCGCCCTGAGCTGCCAGTCAGGGACAGAAGCGGGGCTGCCGTGAGTCAGAGGGCAAAGCTAGCCGATAGCCTTTTTAAGTATACTTTTGAGGGTGGCATCTTAGAAGTTGATCCATGGGACTTTTCTTTGGTAGAAAATAACATGCTACACATAGCTTGATGAATAGTAAAATTCCTCTCCTATATTTCCTTTCAGCACACCCCTCCCTTTTCCTACTTGTATTAGTGTTCGATCTTATACTTAATCAAATTTGCCAGTCAAACCAGAGTAGTTAGCCGGGCGTGGTGGCACACGCTTGTAATCCCAGCATTTGGGAGGCTGAGACTGGATGATTGCGGTTCACGTACAGCCTCAGCTACTACTTAGTGAGGCCCTCTGTAACTCAGTGAGACCCAGTTTCAAGATAAAGAATAAAAAATAGGGCAGGGAGTGTAGCTCAGAGGTCGAATGTCCCTGGGTTCCATCCCCAGACCCGCAAAAAAAAAAAAAAAAAAAAAAAAAAAAAAAAAGTAGTTTGTTGAATAGGAAGCAAAATCAGATTCTCTGAAAAATAAAAGAAAGATACTCTTTCATACTCTAGAGCACCCAGTGGGCACAGCAGATTTGGCCCTGTGTCTGTTCGTGTGGGCTTCTGAAGGAGGTGAGCAGAGCTTAGGAGATCATGCTAATCTATCCAGTTATCCTTCACTAAGGTGCTCAGCTGCTCTTATCTGGCCTATTTGGTTTCAGTCCTGCTGCTCTAGGTTGGGGAGCCTGGATAGGAACACCCTGTTACAGTGTCTTGGTCACCAATTGCTGCATAGCAAACGGCTTGGAAGAGCCATTCTATCCTGCTGCAGGAATTCAGAGCAGCTACTGCTGAGTTGGTTCCTTGATGTTTGAGATCTCATCTGGAGAGACTCAATGCCCAGAGCTTGTTGAAGGCAGGAGATGGAATCATTTAAGATCTGCATTCAGAAGGCAGGAAGACAAAGGCCACACGTGCTAGTTCCTTGTGGCCCAGCGTTCTCACAGCCCGGCAGCTTCAGAGCGGCTAGATCCTTTATGTGCATTTTCATGTATTTTTTGGTTGCTATAACAAAATACCTGAGGTTGGGTAATTGATAAGAAAAGAGTACTTTGGCTCACAGTTCCAGAGGCTGAGAAGCCCAAGAGCATGGTGCCTGCTCCAACTTAGGGTGGGAAGCGAAAGGGTGAGTGGGTACATGAGAGACAAAGTGAGGAACTGCCTTGCTTTATACTCACCTGCTCTCAGAGTAACTAACCCCCCAAATACAATGCCTTTTAATGGGCTCAGCGGCTACTGCAAGCCCTCCCTCCCAACACATACTGTGCCAATCAGATGTCAGCATGAATCTAAGAAGGGACAAACCATATTCCAACCATGGCAATGTGGTAGCCCAGGGCTCCAAGTGCAAGTGTTCCAGAAACCAAGGAGGAAGCTGCATGGTTTTTTAGGATGTTACATAGGACTACTGGACGGTCACCGAAGCCCACATGCATGTCAGGGGAGGGACACAGACCCTGCTCTCCACAGATGAACAGTCAAGGTGTCGTTGTAGAGGAGCATGCTGTGTGATGGGATATCTTGGTACAGGCATCTGGTAGGTGTGGAGGACATAAGACCATATTATGTGCTTCTCTGAAGTGTATTGTATGACCGCTGCTTTTATCTTACTGTTAGAAGAATGTCTGAAAATAGTACTGATGTTGTATTGCTGTGGCTGTGGTTAAACTTCTTGCCTTGACAGAGCCCTTGCCCTTCTTCAGTAGATTTTGCCACGTACTATGAGCTCTGTCCCCCCCAACCTCATCCACTTGGAAATTGTATTCCTGAGTTTTGCTGTGAGGTGACTGACACCTTATTGGCTTTGCACAAGTCTTTAAAATGACTCATTTTCTTTACTTAAAATTTTTAAATTTTATATTACTACCATAAATGGAAAACCATGACCCTTTATCATAAATACAAGGCAATCCTGAAATTAAATTTAATTATCAAACCACCATAAGAAATTTTAGTAACGACAGAAACTTGAGCCTGTACCCACTAAGCACAGGACAGGCAGTAAAGATAATCTAGCTCCACACTGAGACTTGTTTCTTGGTGTAACCCAGGTCATTAAAAAGGAAGAGTGTTTGTCCTGAGTGATACTGTATAATTTAATACCATCCTTGTATAAACTATGTACCCACTAATGACTTCTATCTAAACCAATCAGGATAGCCAGATTCTGCTACAGTAACACAAAATTCTCAAATCTCAGTAGCTTAAAACACAAAGATTATTTCTTGCCCATAACCATTATAGATTGGCAAGGTCCCAACTCATTCTTTTGGCTCAAGGTCCCAGGCTGACAAAACAGTCACCGTCTTGAATGTCGAGGGTCACTGCATCCCAAGGACCAGACAGAATGCCATGAATATGCACTGGCTTTAGGTGCTCCCACCCAGGAATGACCACTCACCACTTATGCTCACCATTCCATGGCTAAAAGGAGCCACAAGGCCACTCCTGGCTCCACCTAAGCTAGAAATACAATCCTACCATGTCTTGGAAGGGAACAAAGTTTAAATATTTGTGAATGGCCATATTCACCTCTCTCTCATCCTATACACTGAGAACCTGCCCCAAATAGTTGGGCTCCAGCCTCTCTAAGGATGGCTCCAGCTACCCAGACTAACCAGCTTCTCTCCTTCCCAGGGCATGACTGAGTCCTGCACTCTGCTCCCTGCTCCGCTCCCATGGGTAGCAGGGTCTCTCCCCATCTCCCATTCTACTGATCTGTCAAGAATCTACCTGGCTATTCTCCTCGGGGAACATCATGGGTTGTCAGAGCTGGACAGACTGGAGGCCTCACTTTGTAGCGGGTTTTCCAAGCTCTACACTGTGATGCTGGGAGCAGAAACGCTCTTCATTGTGGGAGAGGGGTCCTGTGCACTGCAGAAGGTTTGGCAGTGTCCCTGACTTTCACGTACCAGATGCCAATAGCTGCTTCTCCCACCAACCCTCCAATTGTGACAACCAGCAGTGCCCCCAAGATGTTGAATGTCCCTTGGAAGAGAGGGGAATTTTTACCGCAGTTGAAAATCATCACCTGCAGAGAAACTAAATGCTGTGCCCCTGTGATGTTTGTGTTAGTGGCCGAGTGGCTAAGGAATCGTAGGTCTTGAACCCTCCAGACTCTGTTCCCAACTGAGCATGGGGGTCAGGCTGCATGTGGCAATGAGTGAAACAGGCCGGGTTCTTGTTCTTTTGACATATGCCTATGGAACACTTCCATAAAGACTTAGGCTCTCTCATTATTAAAAACAATCTCACTCAACATAGGCTTCTTGGTCTATCTTATGTTTCTTGACTTTTGATACAGACATGAGGACATGAAGCATCTTATTTTCCCAGAGTTTTATTAAAAGAAAAAGATTCATGTTAATCCACTTGCATGGGGCAATTGACAATAGTAAGTGAGATACTCTCGGAGGCCAGGCTTGGTGGTGCATGCCAGTAAGACCAGTACTTTGGAGGCTGGGATGGAAGGATTACAGGTTCAAGGACAGCCTCAGCGATGTAACAAACTCTCAGCAAACTAGTGAGACCCTGTTTAGAAACAAACAAACAAAAAATGGGATGAAGGAGTAGGTTGGAGGTAGAGTGCCACTGGGTTCAATCCCCAGTACCAAAAAGAAAGGAGAGGCGGGGGGGAGAGAGAAGAAGAAGAAGAAGAAGAAGAAGAAGAAGAAGAAGAAGAAGAAGAAGAGGAGGAGGAGGAGGAGGAGGAGGAGGAGGAGGAGGAGGAGGAGGAGGAGGAGGAGGAGGAGGAGGAGGAGGAGGGGGAAGGGGGAAGGGGGAAAAGGGAGACACTGGAGAAAACTGGAGACTGTGCTGTATAACATTGAAGAATACATGTCCATCAGCCCAGCCAGGCTTTTCAGGGTTTTAAAAATGTGATTGTCTTAGTTTGTTTTCTGTTGCTATAATTAAAAGCCAGACAACAATTCCTAAAGAGTAAAGATATATTTACTCACCAAAGGGCTGGAAAATCCAGGATAGGGGAGCTGGATCTAGTGAGGTCGTTTTGCTGGTGAGGACTCTGCAGGGTCCCAAGGTGGCACAGGGCATCACATGACAAGACAGATTGTCCTGGCTCAGGTCTCCCCTCTACTTATGAGGCCACCATTCATTAGATCAGGGAGCCACCCTTGCAGCCTCATTTAAACTTAATCACTTCTCAAAGGTCCTATCTCCAAATACCATAATTGGAATGAGTTTCCATTCTCTTAATTCCTCTTAGTGAAGATGACATTTTATGAGGTTTAGTGGGGACATTAAACCCATAGCAATGATAAAATCTGGATTCCAATAAGAGATCTCTCAACTACCAGAAGCTAGAAACTATTTTATTCATTTCTTTTTATATGTAATCCCTAACTCTGGACCACAGGAAATAACAAGTTCAGCCCTTGGGCCACACAGATTTGCCACCTCCTCACTACACAAGGGACTGTGTTGTGGCCTGGTGTAGACACCGCTTATAACCACAGCTCCCGAGCTGCCTGGGGTCTGTCTGTCTAAGGGGCTTTTCTTTTATTTTTTTTAATTTTTTATTGGTGCACTGTATTCATACATCATAGTGGGATACAAACTTTTGTAGACATACATGCACACTTCACCCAGTCAGCCCCCACCCGATTCCCACCCCATTCTCTCCCCATCCCTCCTTCCCATGCTTGGCTTAGTGGTTGACATCTAGTATTATAGCAATTTATCCAAAATTAACAATGATAATCTCACATAACAGTTTCATTTGTCTGATACCGAGCTTTTGATGACTTAAAGATAACATTTCAATATTTCTTTTTGCTTTCTTTCTTACCAGAGAAAATTTTTTTCTATTTTTTTAGGTAAAACTATCATATATTTATATATTTATTTTTCAGAAAAAAATCTATCCTAATATGGAATATGGGTTCTAGATACCCAAAACGATCTTGAAAAAGAACAAAGCTAGAAGACATGTATTTTCTGATTTCAAACCATATAAAGTTACAATAATTGAAACAGTGTAGTACTGTTCTAAAGGCAGATATATAAACCATTGGAGTTAAATACAAGCCTAGAGCTAAATTCTTCCCTATATTGTCAAGTTAGTTTTGACAAGGTTTCCACGAACATTTGGTGGTGGAAATAATAATCTTTTAACTAAATATTGTTGAAAAATAATAATTACATGGAAAAGAATAAAATTGGATCCTTACCTAATCCCATATACAAATATGAACTCAAAATAGATAAAATACCTAAATATAAATCTTAAGACTATAAACTTTTAGAAGAAAATCTGGGTCATAAAACCTCACAACATTGAAATTGGCAGTGATTTCTTGGATATGATTTCAATGGCACAAGCAACAGAAGAGTATACAAACTCCCTAAAAAATAAAAAAATATTGTATATCCAAAGACAATGTAAACAGAGTTAAAAGTTACTGATAGAATGGGATAAAATATTTCCAAATGCTATATCTGAAGGTATATTAATATTCCAACTAGACATCCTAAAAATTAACAACAATAAAGGCAAACAATACAATTTAGAGATAGGTAAAAGACTAACATAAATAATGAATCTCCACAGATAACCAATCTTAGTTGTCTGTTGGATGGAAAATCTTGTTTCTCTGGTTCTGGTGTGTGTTACCTATTTCTTCTTTGTAGTTAATCTGTTTGAGTATTTTCTCTAGCGCTGGTTTTGAAGACATAAATTCCTTCAGTTTATGTTTGTCATGGAAGCTTCTTATTTTTCCTTCTAATTTGATAGAAAGTTTTGCTGGGTAGAAAATTTTTGTCTGGAAGTTGTTTTCTTTCAGAGTTTGGAATATGTTACTCCAAGCCCTTCTGGCTCTCATGACTTGGTTTGGGAAGTCTGGAGTGATTCTAATTGGTTTGCCTCTGAATGTCACTTGGCCCTTTGTTTTTGTTGCCTTTAAGATTCTCTGCTTGGCTTCCACATTGGTCATTTTGACAATTATGTGGCGTGGGGATCCTCTTCTCCGATCCTGTCTAAAGGGAGTTCTATAAGTTTCCTGGATCTGTGTATTAACCTCTTGCTCTATGTTTGGAAAATTTTCTGCTATTACTTCCTTGAAGAGATTGTTGATCCCTTTGGTTTCTTTTCCCTCCTCTATTCCAATTTTTCTTAGGTTAGCTCTCTTAAAATGGGCCCATATTTCTTCAATGTCAGCTTCCTGATGTCGGATATTTTTTTCTAGATTAGAAACTATGCGTTCATTTTTGGAATGATCATCTTCTAAGAGCGAGATTCTGTTCTCCATGTGGTCTAATCGGTTGTTCATGCTTTGAATTGAGGCCTTTACTTCATTAATTGCATCCTTTATCTCTTTTTGGCTCTCTCTGAATTCTTTTCGAAGCACCTCTATTATTTCTACAGTTATTTTCCTGATTTGATCTTCTAGAAATCTCTGATTTTCTGTTTTATCGGGTTCTGATGTTGTGGCATTGTGGGCACTCATTGCTCCAGTGTTATTCCTCTTTCCCATGATTTCAGAAGTTTGTGCCTTCTCTGGGTTCTTCCCTTGGGTCACTATGACTTCGCTTAAGGTGCTCTGGATCTCGAGTCTGTAGTATCTCGGACCCCACTACTCCTTTACTGAGTTGTATCACAGAGTCTCCGACCCAGGGAGTTGATTGAGGCTACTTTAAAATATGGGTGGTGCCAGGTTGCACGTTCTCCTATGGTGTGATATCTCTGCCACTGCCCCTCCCCCACTGGGTCAAGTCCCAGGGAGTACAGTACTGGGATTTCTCCTCTGGGGCCCCCAATTTGACACTGTTCTTGAGTTCGCAGATGTAGCTGTACTGGACTCGGTGAATTCTCTGCTGCTGCCGCCAGTGACAATATGGCGCCGCTGACATGCCCTCGGCAGTGAGGCTGGCGTATTTTTTCTTCTCTGATTTTGATTTCCATTCTGAGTCCCTGCAGCGTGTGCTGAGCTCAGCCACTGGGAGCTTTAGATGCTTCCTGCGCCGAAAGATCCCACCTGGCTGTTCCGCAGCGGCTCACCTTGGCTTGCTATAGCCGTCCGATGAACTCGCCGCTGCCGCCGGCAGTATGGCGCTGCTGCCACGTCCTCGGGCGTGAGGCCGGTGTATCTCCTCTGTGGCTCTGAGCTCTGTTCTCAGTCCGCTTTCTCTCTGGAAACTTCCCAGCTTATTCTGATGCGATAGATCCCTTGACAGGCTAGAGACCACTGTACCCCCCCCTCCTTCTCCCCCACACTGTGAGCCCCTGGGGTGCAGGGCAGTATCTCACTCAGGGCTTCCAGTGCCAGTGCAAACCAGCAAAGAGAAGGTGCTCTGTAAACATTTACCTATTCAAACTGAATCGCCAAGAAGGTTGAAGTCTTAATGGCTTCCATGTTTTTCTTCTGGATTGAATTTAAAAAAGAAAAAAAAAAACTCCTAGGTATTTGGTTACAACATTCTTATATCAACATCATTAGAAAAGAGAAGCATGAAAACCCAGAAACCAAAGCCATTGGAGCCCAGAAACTAAGCATGGTGGGAACCTGAAAACCGGAAACTGCGGAAGCCTAAACACTGGAAGTTGTGGGAGCTGGGCGTGGCCGTCTGTCTGTAGCATTCGACCCAGTAAGACAGAGAAAACAAAACAGCTCTGGAGCCCGATTTAGGGAGGCAGACAAAGGCCACCGTAGGTGGGGGTTGATAACATTGCGTAAAAACTACATATGTGCAGATGTTTTATGTGCATGAAAACATCTGGGAACACCCAAAATACCCCACACGCACCACGATTTCCCTGCCGCCATGTGGAACCTGCAGGTGGGGGGAGCCTGAGAAGGAAAAGAGGGCTGGACTCCCTCCACTCAGCACCCTGAGAATCTCTAACAGTGAGAAAGTATCTTTACTAAAAAGCATGTTTTGTAGGTTTCATAAGGAAACAAAGCCCCAAAGAAACAGTTAAACCCCAGCGATTTTATAGTAGTTTTGATGAAGAGTAGATGGTCATGGGAAGATATGGCAGGGTAAGAGGATGAGCTAATGGTAATAATCAGGGGGAGACTTACAGCACCACCGTGGACCTCAGTGCTGGGCTCAGGGATGCCAAGAACAAGACATGCTCTCTGGCTCCACAGGCCAGGCGCCATCCCGGTGGCAGGCTCCCAGAACTGGGTGGGGAACTGCAGAGGCAAAGGCCTGGAGGCTGGGAGGTCCCGCTCAGAGGAAGGCTCCTGTTCTCTGGGATCAGAAAGAGGGGGAGTTTCATCCTAGATCTGCCACTTGGTGGTAACTCTTGATCAGTTTACAACATCTCCCTCTCCTCAGGAAGAGCAGGCAACTAATCCTGCAGGGTAGCTATAAGGATTGGATGAGATGAGTTGGTCCCATCCCTGGTACCTAGCTGACTCTTGATAAATCATGGGCACTGCTGTCATCACTGTTGTTGCTGCAGCAGGCCAGCTCAGGAGGGCGCTAACCTGACCTCTGTCTGCTCTGCCGGGATCCCAGGGCAAGTAAGGTAAAGGCCCCAGGGTCCCTCTCATTAGAGGCAGTCAACGCTGTACATTCTGTGGTCACACAGTGTCCCCCTGGCCCCAGCCAGCTGTCTGACAGCCTGTAAACAGATTGCGGGTGGGGTGGCCGGTGAGATTGTGCAGATGGCACTGAGCAAATCCAGCCACACTTTTGGGAAAACAAGGCAGAGGCAGGCCACGCCGATGGGGCCCCAAATATGTCTCTGTCTATGACAGACAGCTCACCCAAGGAGGCCTCTGAGGGGAATTATGAGATGTACCAGACCACAGTGTCCCTTGCCAAGAACTATCTCCACCCAGGATCTCCATGGCCCAGTGCCACGGAGGCGCTGCCGACGGAGGGAGGCCGCCCTGGCAGGCTCTCAACAGAGGCTACAAGGCCCACAAAGATCTGGCACTTCAAAGAGCACTGTCTCTTCTCTCCCTCCCAGGGATCTTTCCTGGCCTGGAGGGATCTTTCCCTGCCGCCCCACCTGTGTGCTCCCACTCCCAAGGTCCCTGAGGCCGGCACCCAGCCCGGAACACATGGATATTTGAACATGAAGTTGCTGCCCACATGATGTGGCTGGAAGGACAGAGGAAGGGGCAAGCCGTGGCAGAGTCCTGGCACAGGCGACCCTCACAGCCGCCACCAGTTCTCTAGTCCCTCCAAGCCCCCAGCCTCCAGCAACTCTGCACATGTCCCTGTATAAACCAACGTGTGTCAAGACTGCTGTCCTCTTTACTTGGGTGAATCCTTCCCTTTTGCCAAGGGCTAATGCACATCTTTGAAAATATTTTATTTCAGTACTATGGATGGAACCCAGGGGTATTCTACCTCCAAGCTATACCTCCAGCCCTATTTATTATTATTATTATTATTATTATTATTAATTATTATTATTTATTATTATTATTATTGTTATTGTTATTATTATTATTACTTTGGTGGTACTGGGGTTGGAACCCAGGGGCTTTCTACCTCTGGGCTATACCCCCAGACCTATTTAATATTTTATTTGGAAATAGGATCTCACTAAATAGCTGAGGCTGGCTTTGAACCTGTGTGATCCTCCTGTCTCAGCCTCCCAAGCACGGGGATTACAAGCGTGTGCCACCACGCCCGGAACTTTATTCTTTATTTTCAAACAGGGTCTCACTGAATTGCAAAGGGCATCACTAAGTAGTTGAGTCTGTCCATGAACCATGATCCTCCTGTCTCTGCCTCCCAAATGCTGGGATTACAAGCATGTGCCGCCATGCCTGGCTAGGATTTAAAAAAAAAAAAAAAAAAAAAAAACAAAGTTAATACTTCCCTCTTTTGAGCTGAACAGACCTGCTCTCATGTCCACCATATTCCAGTAATGCTTGAAACTATTTACAACTCCACAAAACACATTAATTTCATCTCTCTCTCTCTCTCTCTCTCTCTCTCTCTCTCTCTCTCTCTCTCACACACACACACACACACACACACACACACACACATTCAACTCCATTCTAAAAAAATATTTTGTGGTACTGGGGATGGAATCCAGGGGTATTCTACCTCCAAACGATGCCCCCAGCCCTATTTTTTTATTCTTTATTTTGAAACAGGGTCTTACTGAGTTGCAAAGTGCCTCCCTAAGTAGCTGAGGCTGGCTGGGAACCGCCATCCTCCTGTCTCAGCCTCCCAAATGCTGGGATTACAAGCGTGCGCCACCATGCCCAGATCTAAAAGAATTTTTTACAGTAGTGATTACTATAGTTTGGGAAGACGGGGAGGCTGGATTTCATCAGGTCATATTGTATACAGGTATTAAAATATACTGAATCAAATTGATATGCACATGTTAACAAAAATAAGATAATACTCCAGTTGATTCCGAAGCTCTAGATGGAGACTCTGGCTTTTCACCATAAACTGGCAAGACCATTCATAGGGAAACCTAGGTTTACCCTAAGACTGATACTCGTGTTCACACCACTCTTCGTGTCTACTAATAACAGTGAGTGCAAACCTTTTTATCTATGGGGAAGCACTGCTGCGTGTGTTATATATCCAATCCTGGGAATAGTCCCAACGCCTGGTCATTATTACTATCCCAATGTTACAGGTGAGAGATGTGCAGGCCAGAGAGCAAAGGTGACTCTCTCAGCCACCCAACTAGTCATGGCTGCCCTGGTTCTCAAATCCAGATGTGGCTCCAGGGATGACATCACCTCCAAGCACCCTGCTCTCGTGTTTTCTAAGTAACAAGCACCCTTCCCGTTGCTCACCTGCCGGCTTTGCACCACGCCAGTGCTCCCGACTCGTGTGGTGGAGCACTGTCTTGTCTGGGGAGGCTGTTTCCCATGCAGAGGCCCCTCCCCACTCTCCGCTTTTTACTGTTGCTGCCTGTGTGCGCTGCTGCTCTAGGGGCTAGTTGGTATTTGTTCCCATGGCAAAGTGTTCAGTTTCCATATCTGCTGTGATCACCCAAGCCTTCAGTGCAAACGTGCCCATAGATATCCCAGTGCCTTTTGGAGCCTTCTGCAACAGCCATCCAGGCTCATATGACTCTGGTTCCCTCCTACTGCACCCGGTAGGCAAGAGCGTTGAGAGAAATGGCCAGTTAGATATGAGATTCTTTTCTCTTTCCCAACTCTCCCCTGTCCTGCCTTCTCCAGCCTGGTGACTATTATTCTACTCTCTGCTTCGGTGAGTTTGACTCTTTTTAGATTATGCATATTAGATCAGGCAGTATTTATCTTTTGATGCCTGGCTTGTCTAGGTATAATGTCCGTGATTCATGCATGTTGCCACAGATGACAGCATTTTCTCTCTTTTTGAGTCTGAATAGTGTCTCATATATACTGGGTTTTTTTTTTTATCTATTCACCCGTCATCGATGGACACTCAGGTTGACTCTATCCTGGCCATCGTGAATAGTACTACGAGGAACCTGGGTACGCCAAGGTCTCTCCAACATACTCACTTCACTTCCTTTGGATATACACTCAGGGGTGTGATTACGAGACCATATGATAATTCTATTTGTAATTTTTTGAGGAGTCTCCCTGTTTTCCATAATGGCTGTAGTAAATTACATTACCATCAACAATGCACAGGGTTCTTTTTTTTCCATATCCTCTCCAATACTGGTTATCTTTTGTCGATAAAAGCCATTCTTACAGGCGTGGCATGATATCTTGTTGCGCCTTTCCCCTAGTGACTAGTGCTGCTGAGCATTTTCTCATATACCTGTTGGCCATTTGTATGTCTCCCCTTGAGAAACATCATGTCTTTTGCTGACATGCAATCAGATTATTTTCTTGCTATGGAGTTGAGTTCCCTATATATTTTTAATAGAACTCCTCATCAGATGTATGGTTTGCAAAGGATATGAGAATCTGAGCAATGACTCTCATATGCAACTGTTTGGGTAAAGCTTTGCCTGTCACCCTGAAAACTTTCTGAATTTCACTTCTTTACATGAGAGCGATACTGATACGATCTACTTCTTGGGGTTGTTGTGATGAATAAAAGATTTTAATATGAAGAACTTAGGCCTTCTCAGTTTTCAAGTGCCCAGTGAATGCTAAATTACGGTATTTTGAAAAGTGTGAATGTGCCAGCGGTCTTCACAGTAGGTCAGAGGGGCCCAGACCCACAAATAGATCAATTTGATGTGATTGATGCGTTTGTGTCTAGATGGGAAGCATCAGATGGATTGGCATTTGCCCATCACGGGCATCCGACGAGCCTGCCGGAGGAGATGGCATCAGCTTGCTCTCTGGGACGGCACAGCCGCTTCACGCTTGCTGCACGCTGTCATTCTGGGTTCTTCTGAAACTGCTTCTCATTGGGATTCATTTATCTCTTCCAACATAATGTCTTCTCAACCACAGGCCTCGATGTGTCTCCTCTGGTTTCTCATTTCACCTCACCCTCAAGGCTAACGCTGCATCACTGGTGGGCATACTTTATTGTGCTCAGATAAAAATCTGTTCCTTCTTTCATATTTAGAAGAAGGAGGAAAGAAAAAGATTTTACTGAGCACCTTCCAATGTTGGACCTCTTACATTCATTTCAGTCCATGCGGTAGCTCCATGAGTTAATCACACCATTGCTCCCATTAAAACAGATGGGAAAACTGAGTCAGAGGAAATCCACCCAAGTTACATATCAAAGATGGCTCTGCCTGCTGGGACCTGATCCAGGTTCACCTTAACCCTAAGCCTCCCCCAAATACCCAAAATATTGTGGTGATATTTATAAAGAAAATGATAATGCATCGCAGAAGGAACTAGGTTGAGCTGACTGGTTCCTTCAGTCACTCCCATGTAACTCAGTCCCCTCATGTCTCTGATCACCTCTCATGTCAATAATCAACACATCATGAGTGGAGCAGCCATTATATTTGCATCTCCAAATTCCATCCAAGAAGCTGAAATCCACTTGTTTCCTTCTATTTCTCCCCACTCGGCTTGTGTCTGGACTGAATGTAGAGTCTGGGTTCTAACGATCACGCTGGCAGTTCCCAAGGGCCTTCTCATCCACCACCTGCCAAACCAGAGCCCTGCACCCAAAGGCACAGAACTGATCGTCAGCCCCACCATACCCAAGTCAATAGGCCTCCCAGCCAGAGACTTAATTTAGACACCCCTCCCTGCCACCATGTACCTTGGCACTCATATTCGTGGCTATCTTTCTGGCATGGGGCTCTCTGCCAAGGTTATTTTAATGCGGACACCTCTGTCTATTCTGGGAGAGTATCTCTGGAGAGAAGCGCCTTGTGCCCAGGTCCCAAGACCTCTGGAATGTAATACTGGACCATCCACAGCACATGGGCTTTCTGGGTGGGAGGCTCTCCATTATGTACTCTGCAGAGGCCTAGACAGATTTCTTCCCGTCACATGGCAGAGGGACTTTGATATTCCCAGCTTCTCCTAACCCACATTTTGAATCAGTCAGTCCATCAAAACAAACCTTAACTTGTAGTCCCAGTACTTGGGAGGCTGAGACAGAAGGATCCCAGGTTCACAGCCATCTTCAGCTACTTAGTGAGGCTCTCCATAATTTAGTAAGACCCTGTTTCAAAATAAGAATAAAAAATAGAGCTGGGGGGTATAGCTTGGAGGTAAAATGCCCCTGGGTTCAATCCCCAGTACCCCCCCACTCACACACACATACCCAAATAAAACTTAAAAAGGAATGAAGGACTGATAACATACTACAACATGGATGAACCTTTAAACCTTAGGCAAAATGAAGAAAAAAAAAAAACCAGACACAAAGGTTGCATATTATATACTCCTATATGGATAAAATATCCAGAATAGACAAATTACAGACAGAGAGCAGGTGGGTGGTTGCCAGGGACTGAGGAGGGGACAGTCAGGAGTGACTGCTTGTCATAGTCTGTTTTCTGTTGCTATGAGAGGACACTTGGGACGGCATAACTGATATTTAGTTCACATTTCTGGGGGCCAGAAATCCAAGCTCAGGTGAGCACATCTGGTGGGGGCTCACGATGCTTCAGAACATGGTAGACTAGTAGAGAGACAAGTGGGTTTGGGCGGAAGAAATGAAACACAAGGGGCAGAGTTGCTTTTCAACAAGTCACTTTCATGAGAACAAACCCACTCCCACCAGAAAGACATCCATTCTTCTCAATGACCTAATCACCTCTAAAAGGCCCCACCTCCCAACATCTAATGAAAGACCTCAACATGCGTTCCAGAGGAGATAAACCATAGAACTGCCTAAAGGAGATGAGGCTTTCTTTTGGAAAGCACTGAAGATGTTTTTTGTTTAACAATTTTTTATTGAACATAAATAGTATACATTTAAACTATATTTGGTACCCTCTCCCCCCCCCGCCCCCGTTTTCCCTGTTTTCCCTTTTCCCCTCCCACCAATGGTTGTCCAGGTTAACCATGTCATATTCATAATTTTACACATGTTCAGATGTAGACCCACATTAATCAAGATCAGCCTTCCTCCTCTCCTATCTTTCCATTCAAACTTTGCTGGTATTTCCCCTCCATTATCTGGAGTCCCAATGGTATCCTTTGTGTTTCCTAGTTTGGGCATATTAGAGGAAACATATGTACCTTCTCCTTCTGTGAAAAGTAGATAGAAGTGGTGGTTTCACGGAACTGTGGATGCATGAAATGCCACTTAATTCTGTGTTTTAAATGGTCCCTTTTATGTGATAGGAGTTTAAGTAAAACTTGCCCCAAATAAACAAATACAAAAACCACTGAGATAGGATTTGATATAGATGACAGTGTGGAAATTCATCAAGAGAAGGGATCCAAGTAAAAGGAAAAAGGGGGTTGAAAAAATGATTAACCCTGGGCATGGTGAGTACCCAAGCTGATGGCCTTCAGCTTTCACTTGGCTGTAAAAGTGGCTGCAAATCTAAAGTGAGATTCTCAACAACAAGCTAGATGAGTTAGATGAGTTTTTCTAAAATTTGTAGCATCCAAAGGATGAAATATGTTGGATGTTCAGAAAATCCTCTACTGAAGGTAGGAAGGATTTTATACCAGAGGCTCCTACAGTTGTGCCTGTGGAGTGTCAGAGATGGGAGTTTTCATTGATGAAGGAATCTTCTGCAGGGCTTCTCAGCCTGGCCGTCCATACACCAAGGCTCAAACACCAACCCTCTCTGGAAAGAAGTATGCTTGGAAAAACTCACAGCCCTTCCCTTCCAGACTCATAAAGGAAACAATCCCATTCAAAAAATGTAGAATCCAGCCAGGCATGGTGTCGCACACTTGTAATCCCAGTGCTTGGGAGGCTGAGACAGGAGGATTGCACAGGTTCGAAGCCAGCCTCAGCTACTTAGTGAGGCTCTCAGCAACTTAGTGAGACCCTGTTTACAAATAAAATAGAAAATAGGTCTGGGAATGTAGCCTGAAGGTAGAAAGCCTCTGGGTTCCATCCCCAGCACCTAAATAAATAAATAAATAAATAAACCAAAAAAATGTTGAATCCATGGGCTCCCAAAATAAACTAGAAATGTTGTCTAGACAATGTATCATGCAGCAGTCTATTCACCTAATATTTGATGGCAATCTACTGCCCCATGTAGGCCCCTGGAACACTCTGGTCAGCAAAGCAAACCTCATAAAGCTTACCTTCTAGAACAGGAGATACACATTGTCTTCTAATCACAAAATACATAATTGCTAATAGTGTTTACTGTGAAGAAAAAGCAGAGGAAGTCCTGTGAGTTGATGGCAAAGGAGCTATTAGTTACTGTGATGCTTAGAGGAAGGCTTCTTTTAAGGTTGTGACTTTTGAGATGAGACTGAAGAATTAGGCCCACACAGAGAATGGATGGCATCCAGGCAGAGGGAGAAGCTGAGAGGGTTCCAGGAAGTGAAAGAGGCCAGTGTCACTGAGGCAGAGAGTGACAGAAAGTGGAGGAAGAGACAAGGAGGTAAAGGGGATGAGGTCGGAGCAGACTGAGGAGGGAGAGAGGACCGTGAGATCCAGCTGCACCTCGGGCCACTCTGGAGGAAGGAGGCTCAGACAGACCGCTGCCAGGATGGGTATGGAAACCACCTTTGAGGGCTGAGGCATGTTGAGATGTAGTTCACGTATCCAGTACAGAAAGGAAGAGTCCAGAGTGGACCAGGCCCCTGTCCTGCTGGCAATACCAGCTGGAGAGTGCTCACTCTGACCCTGGGGAGCACTTCCTGGCCATAGCTCCATGTATCTTAGGTGTGTATAACCAAAGTGATGTTAACCTTTCTTCAGTGTTTGCCTCCAATATCTGCAGAATCTCTCCTCAATCCTGGGAAACTAGGGAAATGTTGTTGGCTTTCATAGCAACCAGTTATTGAGCAGTTAGTACACATATCAGACCCTTTGGACATCATGAGCTCATGTGAGATAGATGATACTGGCTACATTTTAAAGATGAGAAGCTGGAAACTGAGACAGGTTGGAATGTTTGCTTATGGTGACTCAGGTAAGTGGAAAACCCGGAGTTGAGCTCCGGTCTTCCTGACCCTTCAAGCAGTTGCCTTTTCGACCATAGTTCACAGGCTGTTTTTGACCTCTGGTGTCACTTACAGTACACCTTCAAGAGCTCCCAATCTCAGGTCTTATTTATACCTCCACCAGTGAGCAGATCTTATGAAATGCACTGGATTATACCTCCTTTATAAAGTAAAGAAATTGTCTGATTTGGAGTTTCCCAAATACATTTCTCAATACTTTAGTCTCTCAAGGTTTTCCATGAGAAAGAGATCCCTGGTCAAATCTACTAGGAAACCGGCAAGCTCAAATCTCCCTGTTGGTGACTCAAATTGTGGGCAAGCCTTTGAGAAACCTAGCAGGAGAGGCGTGTTTAACCTTACACAGTCTGACACTCCCCACACCTATTTGACCACAAAATCATTTTGGTGTGAAATTCCTAAGACCATCCAGAAAACTGGTGTTCCCAGGCATATACTTTGAAGAACACTAGTTCAAGAACATTCAAGCCCTGATTGCTATCTTCCATATCCCATGCTGGGCTCTTGGGGTAAAACTACAATGGTTAAGATAAATGAGTCCTGCCCTCAAAGAAAACCTACTCTGGTTGGGTGAGATAAACATGTTTACAGTGAACTGTCGTTGCCAAGTGCCTAGACGGGTGTGTGCCAAGGGCCGTCACTTGTTGGATGAGGGATGGCTAGAAAAGATGTGAAGTAGAGGTCTGAGATGACCTGGCAGAAGGAGAAATACATCCTGTGTGGGTGGAGATGCATGAGGGTGACCAGGGAGGCTCTAACAGAAGAGGTCACCGAGTGGGGTATTGAGGGCAAGCCAAAAGGAGGAGTGAAGGAAGAGATGATGGAAGCTTTAGGGCCAAGAGGATGGCTTAGCCAAGGCACAGAGTGTTCAGGAAATAATGAGTAATTTGACAAAGCTAAATTACCCATGAAGCAAAGAGGACCCAGGGCTATTTGTTTACTACGAGTTTATGACACAAGGACCCTCACTACTTCTTTTCTTCCTACCTGTGACACAGTGCTCTTCCTGATTTAAATTTTCTGCCACTCCGTATGGGGACACTGAGCCAAGCCCTAACCCAAAAAGAGGGGAAAGACTATAGTCAGAGGAAAACCCAGCCCTGAATTTACTCCTCAGGTTTCTTTGGTGTTTGTTTTAACCTGAATTTCCAAAGGTCATCTTTTCAGTTAGGAATACATTAGGCTGCAAGTAATGGGGAATCCAGCTACAGTGACTTAAATCCCCCCCCCCATGCACAGAAAGGGTCCAGGGCTAGGTGAGAATATTGATATCTGGGGATTTCTCCTTATCCCACGGTGGCCTCATCTTGCATGTCTGACCCAAAGTAGTTCAGTCATCTGGTAACCCAACCCCCACCTTAGCTTTCTTCTTTACCAGGATGAAGTTTCCTTTTTCCACATTATCAAGTCAGAAGCACTGGTGATCTAGTTTGGCAGCTCAGCGACGCCAGGGATGTTTCTCTTGGATTCTCTTTACCTTTACTCTTTTTCAGAATAGTGGCAATGCTCCCACTCATCGTGCATGTGCTCAGATAGAAACAAGGGATAAAACAGAGTGTGCCCCCCTTCCAAAGAGCGCCCAAAGCTCTCCCAGGTGCACATGTCTCATTGCCCAAGATATGCTACATGACCACCTCCAGGGGCAACGGTGTCTGGGAAAGCAGGTACATGAGTTCATTGCTGCTCTGAACAAAAACCAGGGAACTGTCTGCAAGGAAGGGGGGTGTGAATGTTGTATCAGTTATAAACAGTGTCTGCCATCCAAACACCGTAGAATTTTGTTGCCCTCTTGGTGGCGTGGTCCCAAAATCAGAGTTCAGCCCCCATAAAATGATTGTTTCTTCGACATTTCTACAAACCACTGAGTTCCTTTAAGGTTAATGCAAAAAGAATTTTACTGTTTAGATAATTTAAATAGACTCTGTGGGAATTTAGGGATTTTTTTAAGGCCTCAGGGGAAAAAAGGGACAGCTAATTATGTCCTTAAACATAACACACAGAAAACTCTGACCAGGGCACTTGGAGTCCAGGACAGCCTGTGCTGCAGGAATGCAGTGCTCTTTCTCAGTAGAAGCTGCACATCGGGAGCATCTTTAGAATCTCTCCGCTTTCCCTCGTGGAGGGTTGGGAAGGAAACTTCTTGCTTCATTTGAGAAAAGGTTAAAGATATTTAAAAGAAAGACTCAAAATAGACATGCAGAGCGAATGGCACAAAGGCCAAGGGCCTGCTGAGTGTAAAATTATAGATGTGTCCTTCTTTGATTTTTGCCTGTTTCCTAAAATATTGTCATAATGAAGGCCCAGTCACACCCTTATTCTGACTTCTCTCTGCAGTATTTAACGCAGGAAAACAATGGCCAGCCTCTGCTGAGTGCCTCTTATATACCAGGTACCATACCAAGCTCTCTCTACACTCTGTCAGATGGAGCCTCACATCCACCCTGAAGAAGGAGAATTGCCATCACCCCCACTTTGCGATGAAAGGTGAGGAACATCTCACATCGTATGGTCCAAGAATATTCCAGGTCCTGTGTCTTACTATCACAGCCTTGGCTCCTGCAGGCTGCTCCTTGTGTCCAGGAAAGTGTTGAAAGCCTGGGAATAGCCTCACCTGTTGGGGTAGCCAACCCTGAACCCGGCACAGGTGCATGTAGGAATCTGGGCCCACTGAGCTCCCACTGGCTCTGACCTGCTGTGCCAAGCCATGGTCTGCCTATCTATCTCTTTAACTCACAAGATGGATGTTTCAGAAGAAAGCTAGTGAGAACAGAGCTATAGCTCAAGCCAGGCCTTTTGCTAGATTTTTACAAACCGTAACATCTGATACAGCAATTCAACAGAAGGTCCAGAAGACTAGTAGACACCAGTCGGCCCTGCGGTCTGGTGGACTTGAATCTTGCCAGCTGCATGAGCTTGGGCAAGTCTCCTGACCTCCTGGTACCGCATTTCCTCTTCTAGAATCATGTCTCTGTCACACAAATCTTGTGACTGCTAAATGAATAATTCACAGGAACAATTCAACACAATGCCTGCTATAACTCAAGCTCATGATCAAAAACATCATGCAGGTTCAAAGCCAGCCTCAGCTACTTAGCGAGGCTCTTGGCAACTTAGTGAGATTCTGTTTCCAAATAAACATAAAATAGATCTGGGAGTATAGCCCGGAAGTAGAAAGCCCCTGTGTTCCACTCCCAGTGTCATAAAAAAAAAAGAACAGCTACTATCTGATGTTTACATCAGAGGGTCAATGCAATTAGTCTCAGTTTAAGGGTGAAGAAAACCAAGGGGGTTTGCCCAAGTCACAGAACTCGAAAGCAGCAGAGCCAGAATGGTAACGCAGGCCTGAGCTGGCTCTCTTCTTGGCCGTGTTCTTGATTTTTTCAGCAACTACGCCTTTCGTCACCTCAATTTCACAGACACTTTTCTGGCCAAACTGCAAAATTTTAAAAATCATTCTTTCCTCCTTTCAGCTCCCTTTCATCACAGTAAACCTAGCTAAAAGCTACCAGCAATACCCATGACCCCACCTGAATGTTCTACTGCTCTGGAATTTTCTCCACCAGATTAGTCTATTTGCTTTTAAATCTGGTCTCACATAAAGCCTGAGAACATGGATAAAATGTAGACAGGTTCTATGACAGAGTGTAATACATGTGGCTTCTAGACCCATTCTCTATGGAGCCCTCCTTACCATCTAAAATCTGATGAGCACACTCCGTAGTGTGACTATTTCTATCAGAATTCTGGCCTTCTGAGCTCTCAGCAGAATCTCCCACTAAGCTTTGCTCACAACATTCTGAGGCTTCTCTGCATCTTAAAATCTTTCCAAACCCCTGAAAAGCAAAGGCTTCTGAACAACATGTTCACATAGTCTCAGCACGTTAGTCTCAGCCCCACTTATCTCCTACTGAAATCTGTTAGTCAAGCTTCTTTAGAGGAACACAACTCACAAGACATGCGCATTATAAAAGGGAATTTATGAAACTGGCTTACACACCCAGAAGCTGTGGATCTCCAAAGTGGCTGCCTGCATGCTGGAAGAAGCTGGAGCCTCAGAACACAAGGGACCAATGGATGCAGCCCCGGTTTAAGATGGAAAGGCCTGGGGACTCCCTAGAGAATCATTGACAAGAGTCCACGTTGGAAGACTGAAGGAGCTGGAGTATGATGTTCTCAGGTGAGAGCAGCTGCAATCAACACACCTACTCAGGAAGACCTGAGCTTTCCTTACATGGCTTTCTCCTTCTTCTACCCTTTGCTCCACTGGGCCCTCCAGCCATTGGACAGTGCCTCCCACAGTCAGGTGAGACCTTCCCCTCAATTTGCCCTTGCACATGTCAATCATCTCGTAAACCACTCCAAAGTCTCTTAATCCTGGGCACCTCTCAGTCAATCAGGTTGACAATCCAGATTAACCATTGCATAAGTTGATGCTGCTTTTCTTCTTTTTGAGATAGATAACTATTTTTCCCTTTATTATTTTGCCCTTTTAAAATGTGTGCTTAAGGTTATAATTTTTCTCCGAGCTGAGGTTTAAAATTTCCCACATTTTGATATATCATGTTTTCACTATCATTTGGTTAAAGATATTTTCCAATTTCCACAGACATTTTTTCCTTTGACCTATTTAAAAGTATATTGCTTAATTTCTAAGTATTCAGAGAATTTCTACTTATTTTGTTATTGATTTCCAGCTTAATTCCTCTGTGGTCAAGAACATATTCTGAGTAATTTTAATCTTTTAAAATTTCTTGAGCATAAATACTCCACATACACTTGAAAAGAAAATACATTCTTTTGAACAGTATTTAGTAATGTCGCTGTACCACACTTGTTAAATGTGCTGTTTAGATCCTACTTATTTGTATTGATTATTTCTCCCTTCACATTCCTTTCTATTATTCCTCTCCTTCACTGGCTGCCTATCTTGGTTTCTCTTGCCATTCCTCTCTCTCTTCTCCCAGAATTTTAAATATTGAAGCTCCCTCCTACTCAGTCCTCAGGATCATTTCTTCTTGACTCACTCCTTAGGTGAAGACATGCATTCTGAAGGCTCTAAGCAAGCTGCCAACTTCCAAGTGTAGAACTGGACCTCTTCCCTGAGCTCCAGATACGTCTAGACAACGCTATATATCATCATGTGGACGTCAACAGGCATCTCACAAAACAATTCGAACTTCCATGTTCTTTCTGCAATCTTTCCCATCTCCACACGTAGCAACTCTATTTTTCTCACTTTTATGCCAAACTTTGATGCTGTTTCCAGCTCCTCTCTTTTCTCTCGCAGCAGACATTCAATCCTTCTGGAAGGCTGTCTTTGGGACTGTCAGAATATATGTGCACCCTGACCACTTTTCACCACCTCCTCTGCTATCAGCTTGAGCCAAGTCTCACCTGCTTTATTGTGGGAGGCTCCCCACCATCTCCTTCTAGTCTGGCCTGTGCACAAACTGTGCTCCCCATAGCTGCTGGAATCATCTTTTAGGACACATTCCACTTCAGACCATGTCTATACTCAAGGCAAAAATGGCTTTCTATCTTCATTGGAGTATGAGCCAAAATCTCTAGCATGTTCTGCAGAGTCTGATAGGTCTCACTCTGCGTTTCTTTTCTGACCTCACTATCTACCTTTCCCCATCCTTGGTGCTGCAGCCAAACTGTCCTCACACATTTCCTACAAATGCCGAGCACGCTGTCACCTCGGGGCCTTTGCAGAGCTCACTCATTCCCGTCCTTCGGGTGTCTGTCCCGATGTCCCCTTTGGATCATGCTATTTAAAATATTGGAAATAGCTGCTCATCAATCAAGTTCAGCCTCCTTCCTCTCTTAGTTTTCCATTCAAACTTTGCTGAGATTTCCCTTCCATTATCTGGAGTCCCTCTGGTATTACCAATGCTCACTCGTTTGGGCATATTAGAGGAAACATATGTCCCTTCTCTTTCTGTGTTTGGCTGATCTCACTTAACATAATGCTTTCCAGCACTTTCCATCTTCTTACGAATGACGTGCTATTTCCAAATAGGTGTAAAAGTACGAATATAGCAAGGTTAGCCTGGGTATTAAGTATCGGGAGGGGGGAAGGGAAACAAGGCAGGGGAGAGGGCACCAAATACAGATTAAATGTATAACATTTACTTTCAATAAAATAAATTTTAAAAATATATATATAAAATAAAAAAATAAAATATTGAAGCTCCTGTCTTCCATGGCTTCATCTCGGTTGCTCTGTGCCACTTTGGTCCAATGCCCAATGTATTACATATTCATTTGATCATTTATTTACAATCTATTTCCCTCCATCATAAGCCTTAGAAAACTATTTATTCCCTGATGTACCTCCAGAACCATGATCAATGTGCTGTTTGTTATGACGCCCATATTTATTAAATGAATGAATGAAATGCATTTTTCTGACAATCCCATGAAACGGACAGGGCAGGTACCATATCTGTTAACTGGAGAGGAAGTAGAAGCTCACGCTTTCCTAAGATTTATTAAAAAAAATGCACAGATGTCAAGGGGCTTACTGAAACCCAAGCAAATCTCTTTCTGCTCAGTTAAGGGCTTGATCCACAGCAACACATATCCCAGCCATGGCAGATTCCATTCTGCCCACCAGTAATGGCAAACACTGGACAGAGGAGGCCGGGGGAATCAGCTGGCTCTCTTGCTCCAGTTTCCACACAGAAGGCAATACCAAAAGTAAAAATAAAAAAAACCTTATGATGCATGAGTCTTCTTCAAAGTTTACCATGATTAGAAAAGAAATGAGAGTTAAGCTAGGAAGAAGGGAAGCTGTTGCAGGAACGCCCTTGCCGGGTCCCGGGAGGTGGGATCATAGACAAATAGTTGCCAGGGAAGATTTTTATTTTTTCCAACACTGGGAAAGATTGTAAGACCAAAGGAAAATTCATGTATTCATTCAAGAACTATTGAATTACCAACAATGTACAAGATACACTGTTTTAGACAGGTCTTTGGCCTCCTGCAATGAAGAAAAATAAAGTCTAAATGAATTATCACCGGATAATTGAATCTCAAAGAATCGTGGGTTTTCAGTACACAGCACATTTGATAATTTTTCAAATTGCTTCCTTGTTGAACGGAAAGCCTTGTATTTAGAGGTCAGAGTTAGGGAGCCACTTGACGTGGGACCGAGGTGGATATAGGCATGCCAAGTCACCGAGGCAGGGGAACGAGGGGAGGGTATTAGTGGGAGAGATGAGGAGACTAAGAGATATTTGGCAGATCCAGTTAAAACATGGAGTAGAGTGCTCTAGCCATCTAGAAAAAAAAATTCTTCCCTTTTGCTTGGCAAAGCAGACTGCATGTCCTTGCTTCCTTCACAGTTAGATACGGGCACAAGACTGCATGCCAGCCCTGGGCTGTGAGTGAAGTGCCCAGTACGATTCCAGGCCTGATCCGTGAAATCTCTCTGTCTCTGTGCCTGGCCCACTTGAGTGGTGGACATCTCGCACTATCCAAGGTCACTCTCCTCCTCTTTCTCCGTTCCTTTGCCCCATTCAATGCATGCTGCTTCTTTTCTGGAACTGGAAGTCTTGCTCTGATAGGCACTTTTTTTCTGAACCTGCTGTATGCGTCCTGAGTCCTTTCTGAGGCCCTTTTACTTAAAGATCCGCCATTTCCCTTGAAACTCATAAACTCAGAATTAATGTCCCCATTGGCTGGTCAGTGCAACTTAGATATAAAGAATTGTAGCAATCTCATTGCCTAAACAGAAAGATTAGGATGAGAGAGAAAAAGAAAGAAAAACAAACATGCTTACTACCATCTCTCAAATATAAGCTACTGATGGGGTGTGTCTATATAGCGCCTAAGGAGATTCGGCCTGAGCGGCCTACGGCCTAAGGCAAAACTTTAAGTGATTCAGCAAAAAAAAGGGGCAAAGATGGCGCCTGGAGGAAGCTAGGAAGGCATGGTTTCCCCATTCATTATGGGTGGGGAGACTGAGCAGTTTTTCCCTTTCTACCTTTAAAGGAGCTTTCCACACACATGAATGGTTCATGTACTGGCCTGGGATTGGCTGTAAACTACGTGCTAGTGATCTTTATCCCGGATAGGCTAGGCTATTTCTCATGGGAATTCCCCTCGTGGTTTGGTGCTATATAATATGAGTGCTTGGAGAGAAATAAGAGAGATCTCGCTTGACTTGACTCCCGGCTCATGGGTTTGTGTTCGAGTCGTCGGTACTCATCATCTCTCCAAGCCCCGCCAGCTGTCGGGCTGGATTCCCAACAAGCTACTGCTTGGAGATGAAGAAAACACATATTTCCTCTCAGTTAATGCACATGCTGACATGTAATAACAATTGGTTGAAATCTTCAAATGTGGTACTAAAAAGGGCTATATCTAGTCAAAAAGTTTAGAATTACCAATATGACGTGTCTCAAAACTAAATAAATATTGTGAGGATGAAGCGCATGTGTGTATGCATGCGTGTGTGTGTGTGTGTGTGTGTGTGTGTGTGTGTGTGTGTGTGTGATATGCAGGGATTGTATCATCTATTAGTCAGGCCAGAGCCATGTTTTTGTGTAATTGTATAAAGTTCTATTTAAAAAGCTTAAATGCTTTTGAAGAAAGAAAAAAAATTCATTACAGTAAAAATTTACCTTATATATTTTAACAGTTTTATTCAGGATTAATCAACTTAAAATAAAATGTAAATATTTAAAATTTATAATTCAATAAACTTTGATAAATGTCAAAGAAAACTATCACTATGACCCAGTGCTTCTAAAAGTGTACTCACACCCTGGTGTGTGCGTGCACGTGCTGGAGAGTGACCCCAGGGCCTCAGGCCTCTCAGCGGCTCCACACCCAGCAGACCGACTCCTTGTAGCCTTCCTTTGGAATTCCACCTTTCCTTTCTCCAATCACTTCACATCTGCCTCTCCCCATCCCCAGGGGGTCACTAAGTCACTTCCTGGCACCATAAATTAATTTGCATTTTTAGGGTTTTATATGAATAGAATTCTACAGTATGTGCTCTATTTTTCCAGTTTCTTTCACTCTGCATACTTATGGAACCATATTGCATATAGCAATAATGCATTCATTTTTATTATTCAATAAAACTCCATTGTATAAATACACTGCGATTGTTTATTCACTCACTTGTTGAACATTTCAGTTGTTTCCAGTTTGGGGCTACTATAAAATAAGGCCACTCTGAACGTTCGTGTAAAAATCATTGTGTGGGTGTAAGCTTTCACGTTTTCTTGGGATAATATCTAACAGCAGATTGGCTGAGTCATATGATAAGTATCTGTTTGACATTTTAAGAAGTGACAAACTCTTTTCTATGGTGACTATACCATTTCACATGTTTAAAGCAGTGTGTAGAATTTCTGTTTCTCTGCATCCTTGTCAACACTTGGTACTGTCAGTCTTAAATTTTAGCCATTTTAATATGTGAGTAGTAGTGTTTAATGGCTTTAGTCTGTATTTCCATAATAACTCTCAGTATTAGGTATCTTCTAAGGTGATGATTAGTCATCTGCATAACTCTTTTGATAAATGTCTATCCAAATCTTTGCCCACTTTGTTTTTCTGTATCTTTTCAGATAATCATATAAATTTTGTTTAATAATATGGTGAATTACATTGATTCTGTTTATATATAATAGATTCAATATACTAATATTTTTGTTGAGGGTTATTGCATTTACATTCACCAGAGATATTTGTCTCTAGGTTTTTTTTATTGTAATGTCTCTGCTTTTGGTATTGTGACAATTTCTTGCTTTATATAATGAAGTGAGAATTGATTCCTCCTCTTTATTTTTTTTCTTTTTAAAGAAGAGATTGTATATATCTGGTATTGTTTCTTCCTTAAATATTGAATCCCGCACCAACTTGTCAGCCATGAGGGAGACATTTTGGAAGCAAATCCTTCCATCCTGGTAAAGTCTTTGGTTAACTGTGGGACTGGCTAGCATCTTGACCACAACTTCATGAAAGAACCAACCAGACCCACCCAGCCAAGCCATTCCTGAATGCCTGGTCCATAGGAGCTGGAGAGGGTAGAAATGTTTACTATTGTTTTAAGTAGCTAAATTTTGGGAAAAATCTGTTATCTGGTAATAAATACTGATACTGATGGCTGTGAGTTAATCTCCCTATAGTTTATTCTGCACCCAGCAGCCAGAGTGAAACTTCCAAAATATAAGTCATATCATGGGGTAGAAAATATACTGGATGGAATTGTGGCAGATTAGATATTGTAGGAGAAAAGACTGGGGTACTTGAAGGCACGGCAATTGGCATGAAATAGTCCAAAATGAGACACACAGAACAATGAAACCTCCAAACCAACAGTGCATCGGAAAACTGTAAGAACTTCAAGAGGTTCTTGGATCCTCTGAAAGAGAAGGAGGGACAGAAATAACATTTGAAGAAATAATGGCCATTATTTTTTGCTTGTTTTTTTTTTCAGGTTTTCTGAAGATTATAAACCCCCAGATCGGAGCTTGGCGAACCCCAAGCTCAAGAGACATGAAGAAAACCACACCAAGCTACTTCATCAAGGAGCTTAAAATCAATAAAAAAGTTAAACAGCAACCAGAACAAAGAGAAACATATGTACAGAGTTCCAAAGATTCCTGTTGGGGAAAACAAAGACGTTTTCCAGATATCCAAGGTAAAAAATTAATCACTATTATATCACGCTATCAACATTACTAATGAATAGATTCAATATACTAATGGTTTTGTTGAGGGTTATTTCATTTATATTCACCAGAGATATTTGTCTCTAGTTTTTTTTAAATGAAGTGGTAAAATGATACACAGTGGAAACCTAGATTTACCCAAAGGCTGAAGAGCATCAGATGGGCAAGTGTGTGTGTGAAAAATTAAGGATAATTTATTATTATTGTTGTTGTTGTTGTTGTTGTTGTTGAAGACTCATTAAAAGATAATTGAGTATTTAAGGCAGTAATAAGTCATTCACTTTAGTACAATGAATGAGAATATCAAAGAGTCCAGGAGGGGATATCTTTGTAAGCTTCTTATATACTAACTGTGGCACAGAATTAAGATTACTTGGTAGACTGCCATGAATTTACTGTAGACACTAAATAGCCACAAATATTAAATCCAGAGTTATAATTAATAAGCCAACAAAAGACGTAAAAGAGAATCATAAAAATTCAATTCATTCAAAAGAAGGCAAGAAAAGAAAATAGGAAGAAAGAAGAGATGGGACAAATGCAGAGTATATTTCATGATAACCATGGGACTAAGTTAGAAATCAGTACCAGAAAGATATCTGAAAAAAAAAACTCATGAATCTCTAGAAACCAAAAAATACACTTTTTAAATTATATATATATATATATATATATATATATATATATATATATTATTGGTGCACTGTATTCATACATCATAGTGGGATACAAACTTTTGTAGACATACATGCACACATCGCCCAATCAGCCACCACCCGATCCCCACCCCATTCTCTCCCCATCCCTCCTTCCCATGCTTGGCTTAGTGGTTGACATCTAGTATTATAGCAATTTATCCAAAATTAACAATGATAATCTCACATAACAGTTTCATTTGTCTGATACCAAGCTTTTGATGAATGTTATCTTTAAGATAACATTTCAATATTTCTTTTTACTTTCTTTCTTACCAAATAATATTTTTTTCTATTTTTTAGGTGAAACTATCATATATTTATATATTTATTTTTCAGAAAAAAAATCTATCCTAATATGGAATATGGACTCTAGATACCCAAAACGATCTTGAAAAAGAACAAAGCTAGAAGATATATATTTTCTGATTTCAAACCATATAAAGTTACAATAATTGAAACCGTGTAGTACTGTTCTAAAGGCAGATATATAAACCATTGGAGTTAAATACAAGCCTAGAGCTAAATTCTTCCCTATATTGTCAAGTTATTTTTGCCAAGGTTTCCACGAACATTTGGTGGTGGAAATAATAATCTTTTAACTAAATATTGTTGAAAAATAATAATTACATGGAAAAGAATAAAATTGGACCCTTACTGAATCCCATATATAAATATTAACTCAAAATAGGTAAAAGACCTAAATATAAATCTTAAGACTATAAACTTTTAGAAGAAAATCTGGGTCATAAAACCTCACAACATTGAAATTGGCAGTGATTTCTTAGTTATGATTTCAATGGCACAGGCAACAGAAGAGTATACAAACTCCCTAAAAAATAAAAAAATATTGTATATCCAAAGACAATGTAAACAGAGTTAAAAGTTACTGATAGAATGGGATAAAATATTTCCAAATGCTATATCTGAAGGTATATTAATATTCCAACTAGACATCCTAAAAATTAACAACAATAAAGGCAAACAATACAATTTAGAGATAGGTAAAAGACTAACATAAATAATGAATCTCCACAGATAACCAATCTTAGTTGTCTGTTGGATGGAAAATCTTGTTTCTCTGGTTCTGGTGTGTGTTACCTATTTCTTCTTTGTAGTTAATCTCTTTGAGTATTTTCTCTAGAACTGGTTTTGAAGACATAAATTCCTTCAGTTTCTGTTTGTCATGGAAGCTTCTTATTTCCCCATCTAATTTGATAGAAAGTTTTGCTGGGTAGGAAATTTTTGTCTGGAAGTTGTTTTCTTTCAGAGTTTGGAATATGTTACTCCAAGTCCTTCTGGCTCTCATGACTTGGTTTGGGAAGTCTGGAGTGATTCTAATTGGTTTGCCTCTGAATGTCACTTGGCCCTTTGTTTTTGTTGCCTTTAAGATTCTCTGCTTGGCTTCCACATTGGTCATTTTGACAATTATGTGGCGTGGGGATCCTCTTCTCCGATCCTGTCTAAAGGGAGTTCTATAAGTTTCCTGGATCTGTGTATCAACCTCTTGCTCTATGTTTGGAAAATTTTCTGCTATTACTTCCTTGAAGAGATTGTTGATCCCTTTGGTTTCTTTTCCCTCCTCTATTCCAATTTTTCTTAGGTTAACTCTCTTAAAATGGGCCCATATTTCTTCAATGTCAGCTTCCTGATGTCGGATATTTTTTTCTAGATTAGAAACTATGCGTTCATTTTTGGAATGATCATCTTCTAAGAGCGAGATTCTGTTCTCCATGTGGTCTAATCGGTTGTTCATGCTTTGAATTGAGGCCTTTACTTCATTAATTGCATCCTTTATCTCTTTTTGGCTCTCTCTGAATTCTTTTCGAAGCACCTCTATTATTTCTACAGTTATTTTCCTGATTTGATCTTCTAGAAATCTCTGATTTTCTGTTTTATCGGGTTCTGATGTTGTGGCGTTGTGGGCATTCATTGCTCCAGTGTTATTCCTCTTTCCCATGATTTCGGAAGTTTGTGCCTTCTCTGGGTTCTTCCCTTGGGTCACTATGACTTCACTTAAGTTGCTCTGGATCTCGAGTCTGTAGTATCTCTGACCCCACTACTCCTTTACTGGGTTGTATCACAGAGTCTCCGACCCAGGGAGTCGATTGAGGCTACTTTAAAATATGGGTGGCGCCAGGTTGCACGTTCTCCTATGGTGTGATATCTCTGCCACTGCCACTCCCCCACTGGGTCAAGTCCCAGGGAGTACAGTACTGGGATTTCTCCTCTGTGGCCCACAATTTGACTCACTGTTCTTGAGTACGCAGATGTAGCTGTACTGGACTCAGTGAATTCTCTGCTGCTGCCGCCGGTGGCAATATGGCGCCGCTGCCACGCCCTCGGCCGTGAGGCTGGCGTATTTCTTCTGAGTCCCTGCAGCGTGTGCTGAGCTCAGCCACTGGGAGCTTTAGATGCTCCCTGCGCCGAAAGATCCCGCCTGGCTGTTCCACAGCGGCTCACCTCGGCTCGCTGTAGCCATCCGGTGAATTCGCCGCTGCCGCCGGCAGTATGGCGCTGCTGCCAAGTCCTCGGGCGTGAGGCCGGTGTATCTCCTCTGTGGTTCTGAGCTCTGTTCTCAGTCCGCTTTCTCTCTGGAGCCTGGTGATTTTTTTGTTTCTCTGGTGATGGTGTTTTCTGGCTATGAAAGGCGCTGATTTTGTGGTAATGGAGATTGGTTGTTAGCGGGGCTCTTAAGCCCCGCTTTTCTCGGTCGCCATCTTCCCGGAAGTCGTTCTCAAAAATACACTTCTAAATAACTCATGAGTCAAAGAAGAAGCCATATGGAAAATTAAAAAGTATCTTGACATGGGGAAAATGGAAAGATCATGGAGGCCTTTGGGAAGTGGCTGGACCAGGTCTTAGAGGGAAACTTATTGCTCTAAAATGTTGATCTTAGAAAATTTAACAAAAATTGCAAGAGCCGGACGTTGTAGGTCACTCTTGTAATCCCAGAGTGTGGGAGGCTGACAGGAGGATTGCGTAGGTTCGAAGCCAGCCTCAGCTACTTAGTAAGGCTCTCAGCAATTTAGTGAGACCCTGTTTCCAAATAAAATATAAAATAGGTCTGGGAGTATAGCCCAGAGGTAGAAAGCCCCTGGGTTCCAGTACCACCAAAAAAAAAAAAAAATAGGTCTGGGTTTGTATCTCAGAGGTAGAGTGCCCTGGGTTCCATTCCCAGTATCCAAAAAAAAAAAAACAAAAAACAAAAAACAAAAAACTGCAAATCAAGGACCTATATTTATACCTAAAAATAAAACTAACAAATAATAAATATGCAAATGAAACAATAATAACAATCAGAGCAGAAAAATAATAAAAATCAATTAAACCAAAGATTAGGAAAAAAAGAGAGAAGATTTAATTTACCAGTGTCCAGTGTCATGGGTGAGAGAGTTGACAAGCACTACTGATTATAGAAATTCTAGAAGAAGTATAAAGGGATACTATGAGCAACTTTATCCCAGTGAATTTAACAACCTGGATAAAATGGACAAATTCCTTGAAGGACACCAAGCTATTCACTCGAGGTGAAATGGATTGCCTGAGTAGCTCTCTATGTGTTAAAGAATGTTAATTTGGGTTTTAAAATTATTTACACCAAGAAAACTGTTTTCTTTTTCATCTGATGGTTTTATTTATTGTTTTGAATTTCTTATTGTGGTAAAAGATAGGATAAAAGTTATCATTTTAGCCAGTAATTAAGTATCATTAACTACATTCATAATGCTGTACAACCATCACCAAGAAAATTTTTATCTCTGAGGAAATTCTACCAAGTTTTAAGAAATTATACCAGTTCTACATACATTATAGAGAAATTTGAAGATGAGGACATATTTCAGTTCATTCTGAGGTGCAAACATTGCTCTTATGCCCATAACAGACAAAGACATTAAGAAGGGGGAACTCCAGAGCAGTAGTCTTAGAACATAGAAACAGAATTATTAACATTTTAATAATTATAATATCTTAAATAGATATAGCACATTGTGACCAAATTGGGACATCCTACGCTCACAAGTTTGGTTTTACTTTTGGAAACCAATCATTGTAATTCATCATATTAACAAAATAAAAAAAAAAGAAAGCCATGCATTCTTCTCAACAAATACAGAGAAAGTATTCCATAATAATCTACCATTTGCTTTAACTTAAACTCTTAGAAAAGGCTACTTCCTTAACTTAATAAAAAAAATGTACCCAAAAAACCCTCAGCTAACATACTTAATGATGAGAGACCGACTACTTTTCTCCACAAGGATCTTATGGGAAAAAGTTGTAAGGATGTTCTCATTCCTGTTCAGGACAGTACTGAAGGATCTACCCAACACGATAGGGCAAGAAAAAGATTAGAAAGCAAGAAATGAAATTGTCTTTATTTGCTGAAAACATTACTATCTATGTAGAATATCTGCTCAAAAATGCCAAAAACGAAACCAGTACAGATATAGAACCCATGAGTTTAGCATGGTTGCAAAATATAAAACTAACATTTGAGCCAGGCGTGGTGGCGCACGCTTGTAATCCCAGTGCTTGGGAGGTGGAGACAGGAGGATCGTGCAGGTTCGAAGCCAGCCGCGCTGGCTTAAGAGACCCTGTTTCCCAATAAAAATATAAAAAATAGGTCTGGAGTGTAGTCCGGAGGTAGAAGGGCTTCCAGGAACCCCAGTACCACACAAAAAAATTAACATTTGAAAGTCAATTTTATTTCTATATACTAGCAATAAAGAGTAGAAAGCTGAAGCTTCAACATTGGTGCCATTTATAAGATCTTAAAACATATGAACTACATAGAGGTAAATATGTTAAAAGATGCACAAGACGTGTACCCTGAAAACTAAAGTATTCCTGAGTTGCTAAATTATGGAGAAATACGATGTGTTTATGAGTCAGAGACTTATTACTGTTAAGATGTTTATTTTCCCCCACGTTGATCTATTGACAAGTCAACACACATACACTGCCCAACTGATTCTCAGCAAAGGTGCAAAAGTGAGTGGGGAAATAATGGTCTTTTCAACAAAGGGTGCTAGGACAATTGGATATGCATGTTCAAAAAAAAACCCCTTGGATTCATACTTCACATCATTTGAACAAGTCCTTTCAGATGGATCATATACTGAGATGTTAAACTTTGAATTATGAAACTTTTCGAGGCAAACAGGAGACCAGAGCTCAACTGGGCGCACCCATTTCCATGCAGGCTCTCCAGACCCAGAGGCTGCATCAGAAGTCTTGGAGGTGTTTATTAAAATGCAGATTCCTCAGACTCATCCCAGACTCGGTGGGTCAAAATTTCCAAGGGTATGGTCTGAGAATCTGTGTACTAACTGCTTCCTGGTTGTTAAGATAAGGAAGGTTGGGAAACAATGGCTGTAGGGACTACAGGATCATTCATTACCTTCATTTCCCTGGGCCTGGTTCAGTTCCTCCTAAGCTCCTCTTTTATCCCATAGACAATTACAAACAATAGTAGTACAATTTCTTTATCATTCTGAAAGTATTTGTGAAACTGGATATAACTTCAATTTGAATGTTGTTATTATTATTATTATTATTATTAATATTGCTACTAGCACTTCTGTATCACTGAGTGGTTATTATATAGCGCTGTGCTATGAGAATGCTACAAGATGTTTGTTAACCTTCATACTTTACAAAGAGTGAAAGGAAGGCTTGAAGACCTAAACAGCTTGTCCAACAACATCCAACTCATGAATCATTCAACTAAGGCCTTAAAGGCCAGATTCTAACCATCACACCTGCTGTGACTTAGAGGCACAAGACACTCCTTGCTACAGTGGCTCCTGTGGCCATTATTTTAACAATCAGATATTGATACCCATTGGGCCCAAAGATGAACAAAGATGGGCTCTCATCTCACCCTGAGTCACTGCTGACTCTCTGGAGGGACCAGACAATAAGTCAACAGATAAACAAAAAAGATAATCAGACCTGGTGATTAACTATGATGACATAAGTTACAGTGAAAAAACAATAGAGAAGAAATTGGCAAGCTCACATGAAGAAGAAAGAATGCCAAGAAGATGGGTAATGGCACCAGTAATGAGCCTGAGTAATCCTGGTAATGGCACCAGGATTAGCCCATGTGGCTGATGGGGTGGGAGGTGGTTACGAGATTTTTCTTTCTCTATGTCACTGTAACCTCACACACATTGCCTGATAGCTAGATACATGCATGCTACATCTGCAGAGTTTGAAGAGAAATTTACAGAGAGAAAACATTTATCCAGCAAAAAGGATAAACAATAGAGGTGTAGACCACCATCATGATGACAGTAGGAACAAGACGAGTGGCACTTGGTCCTCTTAGTCACTAATGGGGTGTGTGGCCTGCAGGAGCATGTCCTGTTTTATACACATGTGAAATGGCTGTCCATGTTGGGCCAGGGCTCGGCTGAGGAGAGCTAGCAGCCTGCTGGAGAAGGCCAGGCAGTGTAGCTGAGCGCTGGGGTGTCCAAGCAGAGCTACGGGAAGGGAGAGGTGCTTTAGGAGTGCTCAAGGCCTGGGCCAGCTGCCCGTCCACAAGGCTGCCCTGTTGCAGGAAGCAGGGATGCCTGCCACTGGAGCTGTTCATCAGGGCCATTCTGGGGTCATGGGAGGAGAGCAGATGGTTCTACTGGCATGGAGCTCCTTCCCCCAAAACAGTAAAACTCCTGGGTGCAGGAGCCTGGGGAGAAAGGCTTCCAGTGAAATTGAACTCTAGTTCACAGAAGGCTGTGCAGAACTCATCCTATTTTGAATTTGCTAGAAGATCTTCCTCTGTGCCCTAACAGATGCCTCTGTAACTGTAGTACTAGGCTGTAAAGAGTGAAGGGAAGCCGGGCATGGTGGCGCACACTTGTAATCCCAGCATTTGGGAGGCTGAGACTGGAGGATTGCAGTTCACGGACAGCCTCAGCTACTTAGTGAGGCCCTCTGCAACTCAGTGAGACCCTGTTTCAAAATAAAGAATAAAAAATAGGGCTGGGGGTATAGCTCGGAGATTGAATGCCCCTGGGTACCATCCCCAGACCCTCAAAAAAATGAGTGAAGGAAAATGTCCCCAGCCCCATTGAACAGTCTCCCCTTAGCCCCTCACCCCAAGCCTATCTGTGTGATCTAAACCCAGACGCCCAGGGAAGGTGCCTCGGGCCAAGCAACTGCATTACTTTGCTCCCAGCTCAGAGGTCAGGGGCTGGGGGGGCTTCCCTTGAGCAGCCCCAAGTCACTGTGGATGCGACCCTTCTCCCCATGGCCTCTCTTCAGCTCTTCTCACATTCCTGCAGCCCTCCACACTCAGCCAGCATCTCAGAATCCCTTCCCTTAGGGATGGATCCTGGGGTGTGCTAGGCAGAGCCACCAGCTCACACCTGGGCTCTCTTCCGTGGGCCTCGAGTAAGCACTTGCTCAACGGCCCACCCCGGAGATCACACTCACGTGGCGCGTACACACCCCAGGCAGTGGGGGTAAAACCCACCCTGTCAGAGGAGGGGAGATGGCGCTCACAGCCACAGAGCCACTCTGGAAAGGATGGAAGTGCGGCAGACTGAACATCCGCCTACCCAACCTCCAGAACCCCAGTGTTTGGAGATGGGATGTTTGGGAAGTGACTAGAAATGGGACCAGTGCCCTCACGAGAGACACCCAAAAGATTGTCTGTCTCTCTCTCTGTGTGTGTCTCTGTCTTGAGAAGACATAACACGAGGTAGCTGCCTGCAAACTATGAAATGATCCATCAGCAGAAGCCAAGTCAGCAGGTGCCTTGGTTTGCGCTGCCCAGACTCTAGAACTGTTGGGGGAAACTTCTGTTCCTTTAGCACCCAGTGTAGGGTAAATATATATATGAATGATCATTAGCCTGAACCTACAGACGGAGCAGCTGAAGAGCCTGGGACCCTGGCTTTCCCTACGCATTCTAAGCGCCAACTCCTCTCTTGCTAAACTTTCTTTCGGCTCCTAAAGATCATGCATTAGATCAGAACCAGATGACCCCAATGTGGGGTTTCCCCAAGCTGACACTCGGCCAGCTGGGCATCTGAGAGCACCTCAAAGCTGAGCCGCCTCTCAGGAGCAGCTGCCCACCTCAGCCTTAGCTCCTTGAAAGGACTCTGCACCCATATACAGCCTCAGTGTCCACACCACCCCGCTTTCCTGCCTCTCCTCCTCAGGCCCAAACCTGCTTTCTGCTCTTCCCCCTCCGCCTTAGCTTCTCCAGGGCTTATTTTCTAATGTAGGCTTAACTCCCAACCTTATACTATCCCCTCTGACATCCTCCATCTGTCTGAGTCTTTATGTGGTGCTATAACAGAATACCCAAGGCTGCGTACTTTATAATGAGCAAAAATGTTTTGGTTCACGGTTCTGCAAGCTGGGCGGTCCAAAACCTAAGGGTCAGCATCTGGTCAGAGTTTCTTTCCTCTTCCTCCCATGGTGGAAGACAAGAGGGGTCAAGCTCACCCCTTTGTGACAGCGTGAACCTTGCCCATGGGTGGACCCTCATGGCCTAGTCACCTCTTAATACGGTTGCAATGGCAGTTAAATTTCATCATGCGTTCCGCGGGAGACAAAGATTTCAAATTATAGCACCATCTATGCACAGGTTCTTCTGCTATGTCCAAGGGCATTCTCCATGGCTTCTGTAATCTGGCTCTTCAAGCTCTGAGCTCATCCCTTTCTGAAGAGACACCTTCACAGGTGATAGCCAACCCTCTGCCCTCGTGGTCTCCCTCCTCCTTCCCCTCCCTGAAGAACCCCAATTCTGTTCATGAGGAATCCAAGGTAACCATGGCAACCCCATGCTCCTTCATCTGTGATTGGTCTGGGGGTAGGCATGTTCCTCAGACCTGACCAGCGAAATCTGAGGGAAAATCAGCTAGGAGACTTCTGGGGAAATTTTTCCTTTCTAATAAGTAAGTAAGTAAGTAAGTAAGTAAGTAAGTAAGTAAGTAAATGAGTCAAAGGTTCATAAAGAAGAGGGCTTTTCATCTCATTTGTTTGGATGTTTGCTTAGGATGATGGCAGGTGAGCATGTGGTGTTTAAGGACTGTAGCCGGCATGTGGCCCCAAGGGCTCACATGCCACCAGAGGGGGAGAGTTGAGACCTGAGCATCATGATGCACCTTGAGCCAAACCTGCCTGCCTCTGGGACATCATAAAGGTCTGTGTTGTTTCAGCCACTCTCCACTTGATAAATCATTACTTGAAACTGAAAGCATTCCAATGGATCCACAGGGTGTTCAGACAGGTCCACCATCCATCTGCCTTCAACCCTTTAAAATCCACCCTGCATTACAGTGGCAACCTTTTCTCTCTGCATGAAGACCTCAGACACATCCCTTCCTTTATCCAGAGTTGGTAGAAATTCCAGATGCTCTGCTAATAGGACTCCTGACCTCTCAGCAGATCTGGCTTGAATGGAGAGTCTCCCAGCTGGATCCTTCAGCTGATGAAGTCACCATAAGTGTTTCTAAAAGGCTGAAACCTCCACCTAGATGGTCATATTGGCCATAAGGAGCTGCCACTGTTACCTAGAGTAATCTTCACCTGTCGTCAGAATCCCCTGGAGGGTTGTTAAAAACAAATTATTGGGCCTGATTATCAAAGATTCTGGTATCTGGGGACAGGCCAAATCTTTTGCATATGTGTGTGTGTGTGTGTGTGTGTGTGTGTGTGTGTGTGTGTGTGTGTGTTACTGGAGATGGAACCCAGGGATATTCAACCTCTAAGCTACTCTCCCAGCCCTATTTTTCTTTCTTTCTTTCTTCCTTTCTTCCTTTCTGTGGTACTGAGGTTCCTGGAAACCCTTCTACCTCCGGGCTACACTCCCAGACCCATTTTTTTTCTATATTTTTTATTTGGAAATAGGGTCTCTTAAGCCAGGGTCTCTTAAGCCAGCCAGGCTGGCTTCAAACCTGCGCAATCCTCCTGTCTCTGCCTCCCAATCATGGGGATTACAAGCCCCGGAGATTACAAGCGTGTGCCACCACGCCTGGCTTTTATTCTTTATTTTGAAACAGGGTCTCACTGAGTTGCAAAGGACCTCCCTAAGTAGCTGAAGCTGCCCATGAACCGCGATCCTCCTGTCTCTGCCTCCCAAAGGCTGGGATTACAAGCATGTGCCACCACACTGGGCGATCTTTTGCATTTCAAATTGCCTCCCCACTTGATGCTGATACTGCAGGCCCTGAAGCCACACTTTGAGAACCAGTTTCCTAGAAAGTGTTGTGTATTAAAGTCAATCTGACCCCAACTTTCTCTCCCTCCATCCTTCCCCAACTTGGCTGGGGCTCCTTGGCATCCAGCAGGGACTGCACTTAATCAAATATCACTCTGCAGCAGGAAGGAGCTATGTGGAAGAGGGAGGGATAAAATGAAGACGTTTGCTAAGCATGTGCTGGGAGCAGAGACCTTACCTACCTGTGCTCTCAGGCTCACAGAGTGAGCAAGTGAGCCGTTAGGTAAACAGCTCAGATAGAATAACCATGAAAGAAACCCAAGGGAGCACTGGATACAGGAGCTCACAGGAGGCCTCTGAGCTGGTGAGGCTGGAGCTGAGCGATCCCCCAGACACAAGGAAGAATGTTCTAGGAACAGGATGCAAGACACTCCAAGGCCCTGCGGTGGGGATGAGCTGGATGTGGTCAAAGCTCGGGAAGTTGGAATGGCTAGAGATCTTGGCACCAAAAGAGGTGGCCCAAGTTGAGCCTGGGGAGTAGGCATGCCACCTGTCTACCACCACATAACAAACACCCCAAACCTTAGTGGTGTCCACTACAACTACAAAGCTCGAAGACCAGATGGGTCAACAATTTGGAACAGGTGCAGCTCTCTGTCCCCCATGTCTGGGGCCTCAGCTGAGACAAATTGCATGACGCAGTACTAGCAGACCTATTCCCATACTTGAGCTCTGCTGTGTCCTGGTGTACTCATGGGAGACTCATCCTGAGCCTTCCATGAGGCCTCTAACAGCCTCATGAGAGTACCAAGGGCCAGTGCTCCAGCCAACCAGACAGAAGCTGCCTTGATGATCAGAAGACTGGCCATGATGACCCAGTCTTGGAAGTCACATAGTGTCTCTTCTGCCACCCTCTCCTGGTCAAACAATTGCAAGCCCACCTAGATTAGATGGGAGGACAGTCAACTTTACAACAAACTGAAGAAGCCATGGTGGGAGCTGGTGTCTGCTCTTAGTGCAGGAGGGACATGTTGGAAGGTCTTCAGCAGAGTAACATGGCCCCAATGCTGGTTTCCAGATGATGTGCATCCTGGCTTCTTCCACTCCAAAGATCACAGGGCACACCCACCCCATGTGCCCAGTCTTAAAGACTCAGCCCAGTCTTTAAGAATGACCATACTAGGACTTCCAGGAAGATGGCGATGGAGAAAAGCGGCGTGTACAAGTCCCGCTAAAAACTGATCTCTATCACCACAAAATCAGCGCTTTTCATAGCCAGAAAACACCATCAGCAGAGAAATAAAAACTGGAAATACAAGCGACCGAGAAAAAGAGGGCTGGAAGAACAACCAAACACCAGAAAAGAAACCAGCCTGCAGTGTCGCAGCCGGAGCTGCAGCATGGAGCCGCACTGGCGTCATCTTCCCTCACAGCACCAGGCTCCAAGGAGGAGGGGGACTCAGAACTGAGCTCAAAACCAGAGAGGAGATACGCTGGCCTCACGGCTGAGGATGCTGCAGCAGCGCCGTACTGCCGGCAGCAGTGGTGCTTTCACTGGACGGCTCCAGATCAGCACACTCAACAAGCCACCAGGTTCCAGAGAGGAGGGGTGGACAGTGAGCTGCGGTGAGCAGCTGCCGAAGATCTGGGTGATATTCAGCAGGTTTTTCAGTGCAAGGAGTGTCTAAAGCTCCCAGAGGCCAGGCTCAGCACACCCTGCAGGGACTCAGTGGAGCTCAAAACCAGAGAAGAAATATGCCAGCCTCACGGCCAAGGGTGTGGCAGTGGTGCCATATTAAAAATTATCTCTCTATAATCACACTGAATGTAAACGGCCTCAACTCCCCAATAAAAAGACATAAAATGGCAAAATGGATTAAAAACCAGAATCCATCCATCTGCTGCTTACAAGAAACACACCTCACAAGTAAAGATAGCAACAAACTCAAGGTAAAGGGCTAGAGCAAGGTAATCCATGCTAATGGAACTCGAAGATAAACAGGAGTAGAAACTATGATATCAGAAAAGTTAGACTTCAAATCCAAACTTATTAGAAGAGACAAAGAAGGTCATATTTTACTGGTAAAATACAGCAAGAGGAAATAACAATAATCAACATCTATGCCCCAAACATAGGTGCAGCTACTTTCATAAATCAAACTCTTTGTGACATGAAGTCACACACAAATCCCAATATAATAATACTGGGAGACTTCAACACATCTCTCACAACACTAGACCAATCTTCCAGACAAAGTGTCAGTAAAGATGCCTCAGAACTAAAGAACACCATTAACCAAATGGACCTGTTGGACACATATAGAATATTTCACCCAACTACAGTGGAGTTTACATTTTTCTCAGCTACTCACAGAACCTTCTCCAAAATAGATCACATCCTGGGACACAAAATGAACACTAGCAAATTTAAAAAATGTTACATACTTCCCTGTGTCATTTCAGACCATAATAGAATGAAACTAGAAATCAACTATAAGAAGACCCAGAGAAACAACATAAACATGTGGAGACTGAACGCCACACTTCTGAATGAAGAATGGGTCATAGAAGATGTAAGAGGTGAAATCAAGAAATCTCTAGAAACAAATGAAAATAAAGATACAACATATCAAAACCTCTGGGACACTTTGAAGGCAGTATTAATAGGAAAATTTATAGCACTCAGTGCTAACATAAGAAAAACAGAAAATCTTCAAATAAATAACCTAACAACACACCTCAAAGCCCTTGAAAAGCACGAACAATTGAACCCCAAAGCCGGTAGAAGACAGGAAATTATTAAAATTAGAGCAGAAATTAATGAAATTGAGAATAAAAAAAACAATACAGAAAATCAACAAAACCAAAAGCTGGTTTCTTGAAAAAATTAACTAGATAAACCAATAGCCAACCTAACTAAAAAAAAAAAAAAAAAAGAGAGAGAGAGAATCAACCCAAATCATGAAGATAAGGGAAGAAAAAGGAGAAATTACTACTAACAGTGTAGAAATCCAGAGGATTATCAGAAACTACTTTGAAAAACTATACTTTAGCCGGGCGTAGTGGCACACGCTTGTAATTCCCGTGCTTGGGAGGCAGAGACAGGAGGATCACGCAGGTTCGAAGCCAGCCACGCGTGCTGGCTTAGGAGACCCTGTTTCCAAATAAAAATGTAAAACTCAGTGTGGGAGTGTAGCCCAGAGGTAGAAGGGCTTCTAGGAACCCCAGTACCACTATATATATTCTCCAACAAAATGGAAAATCTGGAGGAAATCGAGAACTTCCTAGATAAATACAACCTTCCTAAACTTAGTCAAGAAGATATAGAACACTTAAACCAACCAATAACAATCAAAGAGATTGAAACAGCAATAAAGAGCTTACCATCAAAGAAAAGCTCAGGACCAGATGGTTTCCCAAGTGAATTCTATAAAACCTTTATAGAAGAGCTAACCCCAATACTCCTCAAACTATTTTACGAAATAGAAAAAACCAGGACTCTCCCAAATACATTCTATGAAGCCAACATCACACTAATACCCAAACCAAATAAAGACAGTTCAAAAAAAGAAAACTATAGGCCTATATCTCTGATGAACTTGGATGCAAAACTATTAAACAAAATACTAGCAACACACATTCAAAACCACATCAAGAAAATCATTCACCATGACCAGGTAGGGTTCATCTCAGGGACGCAAGGCTGGTTCAACATACGAAAAGCAATCCATGTAATTCACCATATAAACAGAACCAAGGACAAAAACCACATGATCATTTCAACGGATGCTAAAAATGCATTTGATAAAATTCAACATTCATTTATGATAAAAACACTGCAGAGAATTGGAATAGAAGGAACATATCTCAACATTATTAAGGCAATCTACAATAAGCCCACCGCCAACATCATATTAAATGGGGAAAAACTTCAAGAATTCCCCCTAAAAACAGGAACGAGACAAGGATGTCCACGATCACCACTTCTCTTCAATATAGTACTAGAGACTCTAGCCAGAGCAATAAGGCAAGAAAAGGAAATCAGAGGAGTACAAATAGGAAAAGAAGAACTCAAACTTTCACTATTTGCAGATGACAAGATACTATATTTAGAAAACCCAACAAACTCAACCAAAAGGCTTATAGAACTGATCAAGAAATTCAGCAAAGTATCTGGATACAAAATCAATCTTAAAAAATCAGAAGCTTTCCTGTACACCGACCATAAATCCACTGAAAAAGAAATTCAAAAAACACTTCCACTCAGAATCTCCCACAAAAAAATAAAATACTTAGGAATAAACTTGACCAAGCAGGTAAAATATCTCTACAAAGAAAATTATAAAACACTTAAAAAAGAAATCAAAGAAGATCTTAGAAGATGGAAGGATCTTCCATGTTCATGGATTGGCAGAATAAATATCATTAAAATGGCCATTCTTCCAAAAGCAATCTACAGATTTAACGCAATGCCCATTAAACTACCAAGATAATTCCTCACAGACATAGAAAAATCAGTTCTTTACTGATCTGAGCTCAGGAGAACAGAGTCTCTACTGCTTTTCAGCTGAAAAGCAAGGCTTCTCTGTTCTTCAGACAGGTCACTTTCTTGCCACAAAATCAGTGATCCATTCCTGGAATCCCATTTCCCCATGAGCCTCACAATATGCAGGTCTCCTCTTGCATGCCACTTTCTTCTTTCTTTCTCTTTTCTTTCTTCCTTTCTTTCTTTCTTTTTTTTTTTTTTTCCGGGTCTGGGGATGGAACCCAGGGGCATTCGACCTCCAAGCTACACCTCCTGTCTTATTTTTTGTTCTTTATTTTGAAACAGGGTTTCACTAAGTTGGGGAGGACCTCACTAAGTAGCTGAGGCTGTCTGCAAACTGAACCGTGATGCTCCAGTCTCAGCCTCCCGAATGCTGGGATTACAAGAGTGCGCTACCACGCCCGGCTATCCCACTTTCTTTCCTACTCCTGAGCAAGGAGTGCAGGTCCTGGCCACGCTGACCTCTTTCTCCAACAGTCTTTCCCCAGGAATATGCTTACCAGAGACCTGCATATCTTGATGACCATAATTCCCACCTCACTTTCGCCCTCCGGGAAGGCTGGGCAGTGATCCATCAGGACCAGCATTGTTTCCAACATTCTGCTTTTTCCTCTGGGTTCCCGTCTTTTTAGCTTTCTTTCTTTTTTTCTTTTTCACCCTCGTTTTCCTTGCTGCTGCCTTTAGATTTGCAGGGACACGTTTCAGCTCAATACTTGGCCTCTCAATGTGGAAATTTCAGAAGGATACAAGAAAGGAGAGAGGGAAGAGGAAGTGTATTCTCCCAGGATTTCAGTCATCTGTTCCGTGAAAGGTCTTATGAGGACATGTGATTTCTGCAGACCTGCCACCTCATAGCGAGGGGCCCACCCACAGCCTCCAACCTTCTTTCTATTTCTCTCACCTATGCATTTAAAGGGATTGCATCTACTTAGCAGTGTCACCATTTAATAAAAATAAAATGCAGGTTCATACATGGTACTTTTGTTTAATATCTGTGCAAAACTTCTTTTTGTTTTTCAAGCCATTTCTGTTTTCTGAAGAACAAATTAAACCTGCTCCTCTCACGTTGGCTTATCTTCTGGAGCCATCAAGTTTTGATTCTTGCGATGTATGTGCCTTATTTTATGTTACTCTTGTCAGTGAGAGGGACTGGTTGGTGTGGCCCGAGCAGCACTCCTAGGCCCTGTGCTCAGTGGCCAAGGGAGTGCGGATTGTAGCAATCTGAGCTGTCTTGTAACCTGGTTTCCTGTTTTGCTTGGAACTGATAGGAGGATGTTCTCTTCTGACAAGTTATTCTTTGTGTATCCTGCAAATGTGTAAAATAAATACAAGTTCATTTTTTCACCTTTTTTAGATTTTTAAAAAATAAAAATGTGTAATCCTTTTTGAAAAGAAACATGTGTAAATACATTTAAGTATTGTAGGCATAGTGTTTGGGTGTGGCCGGCCTGGGCCTTCCTTGGAGGAGCCTGCAGCCGCCCCATGCTCCGCGTGCGCACCTCGAGCCAGAGGCTGCAGCCCAGACACAGACAAACTCTACCCTTGACTTTCAGAACCACTTAGTCCTTTTGTAACAAAGAAGAAAAAAAACAATGTTTCTTACAATGTCAATAAAAAACTTTGTACTGAAAAAAAAAGAAAAGAAAAATCAGTTCTTAAATTTATCTGGAATAACAAAAAGCCCAGAATAGCCAAAGTAGTTCTCAGCAACAAAAACCATGCAGGAGGAATCACAATACCTAACTTTAAACTATACTACAAATCCATTGTAATAAAAGCAGCATAGTACTGGCAAAAAACAGATACATAGACCAATGGAGCAGAATAGAAGACCCAGAAACAAGTCCACACACTTTCAGCCAATTGATTTTTGACAAAGGGGCCAAAAACATACACTGGAGAAAAGATAGCCTGTTCAACAAATGGTGTTGGCAAAACTGGTTAACCATATGCAGAAAATTGGAAATTAATCCCACTTTCTCACTCTGTACAAAAGACAATTCAAGATGGATCAAAGACTTGGAAATTAAACCAGAGACCTTGAAGCTCCTTGAAGAGGGCATAGGTCCAACACTGAAACACATAGGCACAGATAAACACTTTCTCAACAAGACCCCAAAGACACAACAAATTAAAAGGTGAATCAATTCATGGGATTGCATGAAACTGAAGAGCTTCTGTTCAGCAAAGGAAACTATCAAGAACCTCAATTGAGAGCCAACAGAATGGAAAACGATTTTTGCCACCTACATCACTGATAGAGGACTAATATCTAGAATATATAGAGAACTCAAGAAACTCAACACTAAGACAACAAAGCATCCAATAACAAAATGGGCAAACGAACTAAATAGACACTTCACAAAAGAAGAAATTCAAATGGCCAATAAATGCATGAAAAAATGCTCAACATCACTGGCAATCAGAGAGATGCAAATCAAAACTACCCTGAGATTTCACCTAACTCCAACTAGAATGGCAATCATTCAAAACACAAACAACAACAGATGCTGGCGAGGATGTGGAGAAGTGGGAACTCTAAAACATTGTTGGTGGGATTGCAAATTAGTGCAACCACTTTGGAAAACAGTATGGAGACTCCTCAGAAGAATGGGAACAATTCTACCATTTGATCCAGTAATACCACTTCTGGGTATCTACCCAAAAGAAAAGAAACTAAACTACCAAACTAATGCATGTGTATCTATGTTCATAGCTGCACAATTCACCATAGCCAAACTATGGAACCAGCCAAGATGTCCATCAACAGATGAATGGATTACAAAACTGTGGGATATGTACACAATGGAATTCTACTCAGCCATTAAAAAAACTCAATTACATAACTTTCAGGGAAATGGATGGAACTGGAGGACATTATGCTAAGTGAGATTAGTCAGTCACAAAAAATAAGAAAACAGATGCTTTCCCTAATATGTGAGTGTTAGGGAGAAATGGGTCATAGGAGGAACTCTAGATGAAAACAGAAATCCTATAGAGGAGCAAACAAGGCAACCTGAAGGAGGAGAAAGGAGGGGGGAAGAGGAAAATCTCTAAAACACACAATGTACTTAAACATATCAAAGTCAACCACTAAGCCAAGCAAGGGAAGGAGAGATGGGGCGGGAATGGGGTGGGAATTGGGTAGGGGTTAAATCAGTGATGTGTACAGGTATGTACACACAAGTTTTTTACCCCAATATGATGTATGAATTTAATGTACCAATAAAAAATTTAAAAAAAAGAATGACCATACAAAGTGCAACTGTCAGAGTCTACGTTGCCCTTATAATTGTGCCTACTCATTAAACTGCTCGTTCTTTCAAGGACACTAAGTAGACACCCCCTTAGTTCTGGGCACTGGGGAAATGATTCCTTAAAGGTGTGAAGGGCATGTATGCCCATCTTTTCACTGGAACCACTTCAAAGTTCAAGGGAACTTGATGAGGCTACAGAGAAGACTGGAATTTGGATACAGCTCCTCGTTGCCAACGTTGAAGTTCTTTCCCTCCCAACCAGTTGCTTTTTCTCCATATCCTGAGTGAGAGCAGGACCACCCCCTTGAACTCTCGATTGGCTTTCCTGGCATCTGATTTCCAGGAAGGGGAGGCTTCACACTGACAATATGTGTCCTAGCTGCAGGCTTGTGGCCGAGAACTCTCTTCTTTGTGTGCACAAATGGGGATTTATAAAACTCACCACAAAACCTGGCTAAACACACACTGTCTCTCCGCTGGAGTGTCAGCATCCGGAACACCAAAGAGCTGCGCTGACCACGTCCTGCCCCATGCCTCCTGCCCAGGGACCCTGGCAGCTACCTCAGAAGGCAGCGTCCCGCTCATCCGTTTCAATGTTCCCATGAAAAATTCCCACCAAAACCATTTTTCCCACCTCAACCTACTGTTTGCACTTATGTCTAATACATGCTGTTCTCTTCTGATGCCCAAAGAGTGGGGTGTGTGTGTTGCGGGGAGGGAACTCTTGGCCCATCTGAAATAGACGGGAGCACTTGGAAGAAGTCTCTGGAAGCATGTTTGCATTGGCCTGGGAAAATGGCTCTGCATGTTTTTCAATGGAGGCCTCGGAGCCGCACAGGGAGAATCAGTGCTAGGCCCACGTGTCTTGTTGTTTCTGAACCTTTGACAGAATAGCTGCCGGGGGCCAACAGGAATGCTTTACGACGTGCTGACATCTCCGGGAGAGGGTACAGGGAGCACCAGGTGCCATCTCTGGCGGGCTGGAGGGCACGGGTTTATGGCTTTCTCCTCTGCAGGTCCAGGAACGCGGGCCCCTGTGTGCAGGCTGTTGAAGCAAAAAGGAAACCTGAGAAGGGTCGCCTTGGCCCAGGAGCTGGCCAGGCCCCGACCCCATTCCTCGAGGTTTTGGCCTTCAAAGGAGGGAGCAGTCCTCCCTGGCAGCACACACCGCTTCTCTGTTATTGCTACAGCCGATAGAGACTGGAGCCACTCAGGAGAAGTTAAGCACATTTGCACGGAGAATAAAAGAAAGAAAGTTCAGGAATTAGCAAGACTCTGCCCATCACAGATCCAAGGGCATAACATAGAAACATGTTTAAAAGAGGCTGCTTAGAGAAAAAGCCATGGGTGTGCTCTGCCTGCACACAAGTGCCTACAAGTTGTTTCCCTAGGATTTATTTTACCAGGCTCAGCCACCCAGGTAATCAGAGGCCACTGCAGCCATGGTTCCCCAATAATTGATAAACTGGACCTATTAGAATTAAGAACTATTTATTAGAAATATCAGAGACTAAAAAGACAAATCACAGAGAAAGATACTTGTAATACATATATCAGCCAAGGATGATAATATATATATCATATATATACATATATATACATATACATGATGTAATAATTGCTGCAAGTCAAACAGAAAAATGCAAATGAACCAATAGAAAAGTTAACAAAGATTTGAAAAAAATGCTTCTTTTTTTCAAAGAATATTCAAATGATACATATGAAAAGGTGTTCAGCCTCATTTGTCATCAGAGAAATGTAAATTAAATACACAGGGAAAATATCAAAACTCACACAACTCTCATCAAAATGACTATGATGGGAAAATCTCTACAATACCAAGTAATTATAGGGATATGGTGCATCTGAAACTCTCACTCGCTGCAGAGGCATGTAATCACCTTGGAGAAAATATCTACTAAAGCTAAATATATACACAGACACATACTCTATGAGAGAGAAATGCCACTGCAAGGTGTGCATGTATATATTCATACACACACACACCCCAAAGCCATGTACAAACATATTTCTGAGGGCAGTTTTCATAATATCTAAAAACTATTGGCATAAAATTATTTAGCATAAAATATATCCAAGAATAAATCTAATGAATAATGTGCAAGAACTCTGCAAATACAAATATTGAGGAGTGGAACTAATGAAGACCTAAATCAATAAGAGATAAATCTAGTCATAAATCTAACTAGCCACGCCCATTAAGAGCAGAACAGAGGGGCTGGGGGAAGCGCAAAGGTGGAGCAAGTGCTTAGCAAATGGAAACCCTGGATTTGATCTAGCATCACACACACAAGGAGTGTAAGGGACAAATCTTGATATACTCAAATATCTGAATACTATGCATCAATAAGAATGTACACCCTCACACAGCATTATGGGTGAATTGCACAAACTAATGTTGAATAAAATAATTCAAACACAAAAGGGTGTGTGATAATGTATGATTATATCTATCTGAAGTTCAGAACCCCACAAAACTAATTTTTGGTAATATATCCTAAGACAGAGGTGGTGAGGGTATTGACTGAGAAGAGGCACTAGGGGCTTCTCGGGTGCTGCAAAGTTCTCTTAGATCTGAGCAATAGTTACACAGGTGTGCTCAATCTGTGAAAATTTATTGAAGCATAGCATTATGGGTTATACGTGTGTGTGCGTGTGTATTCTATACTTTCAAAAACTGTTTACTAAAACATAAAAGGGGGACAGGTTAACTATCACATAGGATTTCTGTCACTTAGTAGTTCCAAAGGTCTTTGGCTTTTTAAGAGAAGCAACATAGTCCATTGCCATAACAAAATACCTGAGGCTTGGTACTTTATAAAGAAAAGATGTCTGCTTAACACACAGTTATACGGATGAAAGTCCAAGATCAGCTGCCCGCATTGGTTAGGACTCTGGTAAGGGTATTTTAGGAGTGTCTTAACTTGGTAGGTGTCATCATGGTGGAGAAACACGCAAAGAGAGAGAGAAAGAGATCATTTAGTGAAACAGGAAGCCAGAAACCAGGGAGAGGACAGGCTTTCTCTTTTCTAACAACCCCTCCTGTAGGAATTAACTAGGGTTCCATGAGAACTATGTTATTCCCTTCTGTGTGTGGCACTCCCAATAACCTAACCACCTCCCACTCGTCCTCACAAAAAGTAAAATCTCTCATTACTAATTTTGTATTGATTATATGTTAATAATTATCAATAATTACAAAGCACAGGAGCACACTGAAGTCTCTGAGAAGTCCTGCAGGAAAAGAACCAGTTAACTCTGAGCTTGAACAGGATAAGAAGGGGCAAGTAGCCCATCTTGGGCTTTTGTTGTTGCTCAGGTAAGTCCCAGAGGACTGGACCACATTACCGCGCCGCCTCTCCACAGAGTCCAACAGGGCGCCGCTGGTGGTGGGAAGTCCTCATCTGAGTGGCCTTTCCAGATTCTGAAGGCCCACAGCCAAGGGGAGGGTAATTACATCCCTCAACAGACACCCACAGAAACATCTGAACAGTACTGGCTCGTAATGAGGGGGTTCAAGGCTCCATAAATAGGGCTCCCCTAGTCCTCAACCATCTCCAAAGCCAATTAGAGCTTGCTGGGCATGAACCCGCTGCCCTGCCCCACCCCCAGGGCCCAGGAATGTCACCATGACTCAGGGACTCAGGTCGGAAAACATCGGATCGCACCGGAGCTAAGCGCTGTCCTGTGACACACAGTGCTTCTGGAACCTGGACGATAACCCACATTGGCTGGGAGTCTCAGAACGGGAGTCCTGCAAGCTGTGCACAAATGCTTTTTATTCCGCGAGGAACAATCTTGAGAAATAAAATGGCTCTGGAGAAAGTAAATAAAAAACTACCATCCCAAGGAAGACTCCAAAGCAGAATCACTGGGGGAAGAAACTTCCTACCAGGACCAGATACTTCAAGATCTGCCCTGTGCCCGTGGGTTAGATATGCGATATGCAGCTTCTTTGGGAAATTTTAACCTCTGTGTCAATGATGCATTCAGATAGGCCTTTAAATCCAGGGATATTTCCATTTCTGAGTTTCCACTTAAAAAGAGCAACTCCAAGTACATTAAGGTTTACTCGACAATTCTGCTTTTCACTTTGGTTAGTCCACCAGCTCTCACTTTCCAAGTATATTTCCAAAAGAAAACTTATTATATTTCAAACATATAACAAGTCTAGACAACAGAAGCACGCACCTGATGCCCTCTAACTCTATGGTCTCACATTAACCATGCATAGAGGTGTCATAGATAAGATAAGATGATAGATAGATAGATAGATAGATAGACAGACAGACAGAAATATGGCACCCCAAAACCAGGCGTGGTGGCAGACACCTGTAATCCTAATGCTTACTAGGGAGGCTGAGACAGGAAGATCACAAGTTCAAAGACAGCCTCAGAAACTTAGTGAGGCCCTCACAATTTAGTGAGACCTTGTTTCAAAGTGAAGAATAAACTATGGCTGGGGTATAGCTCAGAGGTAGAACACCCTTAGATTCAATCCCCAATATTGAAAAAAGGGGGGAAGGAAAGGCAAGACAGCACCCCAGATCCCTGCAGCCTCTTCCTCTAGCCCCATGTCTCATCCCGCTACCTCCCAGATCTCCCCAGTTACAGTTGGCATTTTCCTTATTCCCACTGGGATTTTCTTCCCTTCCTATCAGAACCCGGCCTGGTGAAATTGTTGGGAAGAGGTCCCAGAGCCTGATGGAGAGGGTAGGACCAGAGACATAGAACATTTTTGATAAGTTAAGGAACCGTTAGCAGACAAGTGGGTTTCAAAAACCTACTTGCAGGATTTCCTCAAATATCTTAATTAGTACTACATGGATGAGTTCTTCCCGAGGACATCAACTGAATCAATCTATAAACAGAAAAGGTGGGGGCCATACCACACATTTGCTAAATTGCCGTCCAAACTAAACTTAAATTTTAGTATAGAGCCCTGAACTGAACCCAACCACAGGGTTTCAAACTGGTTCAAATGAGAAGCAGAGGCTGTTTTCAATACTTCAGATCCAGACCCAAACCCAATCTCAGAATTGTTGTATCTACTTGAAGGAAACTATGGAGGCCTGCTCTGTGCCGGGCACTGCAGTAGGTGTTTTGTTTTCTATATTTATTCCTCACAGAACCTTCTGAAGGACAGCATTAGCTCCATCTGATAGAGGAAGACATGCAGGTGCAGAGAAGTCAATCAACCTGCACAGGAGATAAACGGCCAGAGTTAAACACAACTACAGCCAAGGACCTCTTTTTCTGCGGTTGTATGTGCTATGGGCTATCTCGGGTTGCAGGGAACAGCAGGCTGCCTGAGGGACTTGGGAACAGACTAAGAATCCAGAGGAGCTAAAGGAAGCCAGGAAGCAAATGCAGTGATAGTGTCCAGCCTGGGTTCCTTCTAGGGTGCGAAGCTCATCCTTTCAGAGGAGCAACATGTCTTCTGATATTCTGTGTCTGCCCCTCCAAGCTCTGTGTGTGTGTGTGTGTGTGTGTGTGTATGTGTGTGTGTGTGTGTGTCCCTCTCTGGCAGAGCAGCTTCTTGTTGTCCCTTTGCACCTCCTGGGCCACCACCTCAGTCGCACCAGCTCCCGTCCCCGCGTGTGCCCTGTCTCAGTGGAGAGGGTGGGAGCTGCTCCGCGGCCCTGTGTGGCCAGGCACCGTGGAGGTAGATCTCCTCTGCGGGAGCAGGACAGGCAGGTCCTGTGACATGATGGGGTAAGCTGCGCGCGAGAAACCAGCCACTATCCTGAGAAAGAAGGGGTGTGCGGCTGCCTCGCCTCTCGGGGACCCCTGTGCTCCTCTCCTGTGGCTGTGGAGTGGTTTCAGGTCACAGATGTGTATTTTCCTACAGTGCAGGTGTCTCAGGGTTCACTCCCTTGAAGACCCCCAGGAGACTCTTTCCCTGTCCCTTTCCCGGCAGTCCTTGGCTTGTGGCTGTTCCACTCCCATCCCCCCTGGCCATACGGCCCCCTCCCGGTGTCCTCTCCTTTTACTGTAAGACATCAGTAACTGGGTTTAAGGTCTACCCTGAATCCAGGCCCATTTCATCTTGAGCTTTTAACTAAGCACATCTGCAGACAGGGCTGCATACTGAGGTTCCAGGTGGACATGAACTTGGAGGGTGGAGTGTGCTACTTAAGAGGACCATTACTCTCTTTAGTACAGTGTAATGTCACTGTGAAAAGTGTACCAGGGACTCCAAGAGAGCAAGGGTCAGGCCTTGGTCACCTTGGTGTGGAACCAGGTACCAATTCAGTGCCTATTGACTGACCCCCATATAGTCCAGAAAACACTTAACACAGTCTCCTGGTGTAGGACCGTGGCCAGGCTCCTGCCAGGTGGATGCTGTGTGTTCACCTTTGCATCTGTAGCCATGGCTACTGCGGGCAGCCAGGCCCAGCGCCACCCCCAGAGATGAGGCTCTGTGGCCCCACCCTCTCTGTTCTGTAGCCTGAAATCCAAGATCCATCCAGAGGCCCTCGCCTCGTCCCCTCTCAGTCACTTAAGTAGCTACACTGGACCCGACTCAGCTCAGTCCTGTTTCTTGAATGTTTTCTGTTGGGCAAACAAACCAACCCAAACCCCGGGACTCTGGTTTGGTTCTCAATGATACTAAAAACTTTTTGGATCTGGTTCGAGGTTGAGCAAACGGGTGCAGTTTGTTCCGGGTTTTTCCGTTCCTGGTTCAGTCCAAGCCCCTGCTCCAGACAGAAAGAATGTCCCTGGAATGCCCCTTCCAACTAAGACTCTACAACAGCTGAAAGGACTGGGCGTCCAAATGGAGGCCTCCTGCTCAGCAGACACCCAGTGACTTCTGCGCAGCCCTAGAGAGGCATCAGGGGCAACTGTGTCCCCAGGAGCAAACCTGCCACTGTCTCCACACGTGAGCACAGCACCCATGGCCAGTTAGGTGGGGGTCCAGAGCCAAGTGGTGCCAGCTGAACACCATAATCGCTGGATAGCAGAGCCGGGAAGAAGAGGGTGTGGTTAGTACCCTGGACATAAGGGAGGTTCCCAGATTCCACCCATTCTCCACCCTGCAACAAACCCAGCACCCAGCTGAGGCTTGCTGGCAGGAGGGGCCTGCCGATTTCACAAGGGGCTTCCTCTGGGTCCAGGTTCAGAGCATGGGCTGGGGGGGGGGGCTTCCGCTCTTTCCCTCCCCACCCAGGGAGCACTGCGGGGCGCCAGGCAAGCACAGGAGGAGGGCTCTTCCCCAGGGAGTAACCACAGGAGGCAGAACAGCTGGGGGCGCTGGGGACACCTGGCTGTGACTCATCACTGAGGAATTCTGAAGGAAAAACACATTTCCACCCCAGTCTCCCTCCCACTCAGATCCACCCATCAGAGGGGCCTGAAATGCAAGGAACAGCAGGATTGGTGATGATGCGGCCCCAAGGGTCTGCCCCAGTTCTGGGGTGTGGGGGCAGATGTACCCCCACCACCATGCTGGGAGCCAGATGGAACAAGAGCCCCTGAGTGAAACACCTGCTACCTTTAAATAACCAAGAAACAGCAAGCCTTATCAAAGGCAATCCCGATGTCCCTAACACAGCCGGCTGCTTCTGCCCATGGAAAGGCGGTTCTTACTATGCTCTGGCCACGTGGCTAGGAGAGGCCGCCCCAGACACAATCCAGAAATATTTCCTCCTGCTGGCTGCCCCAGGAGAATTAGACCATTAACACATGGGCTTTCAGCTGGGCGTGCTTTCGGCTCAACTATGCTTGCTACGTGCTGGATTCAATTATGGGTTTTTTATACTTATATCTTCATTAGTTCTACATTGCAGAGTAGATGGAATGTACTGTCAGCTTTGAAAAAAAAAAAGTTGATGTTTTTTCCAAGGATTCAACACTGTCCAGTCCTGTTTAAGAAAAAAAGGGGGGGGGGTAGCTTGGCTCAAACATACATTGCTAATGGGTATGGAATTGGTTCACAAGTCCCCAGTTCTAGTTATATAAAAGTAATTAATTACTGCAACCTAGAGTAATCGGCTCCATATCCAATATTCACAGGAGGGGCGTGTGTGTGTGTGTGTGTGTGTGTGTGTGTGTGTGTGTGTTCAATTAAAACTGAAAAAAAACAAGAACATCTAAGTCTCCATATGTATAACCCTAAAATAAAATCTTTAGTTGCAATAAAAATCTTAGACAAAAAAAAAATGCAGTACATACACATGCCAGAGCCCTGAAGATCCAGGCTCTCCAAGGCTGGAGAACAGATTATTCAGGCACAGGGAGCCATGAGAGGGGAGGATGGGTCGGCAAAGCTGTGAAGGCCCATCCCAGAGTCGGCTACTTACATCAGCAGTGGGCACGTCCTGCTCAGGGCCAGCCACCCAAAGCCCAGCAGAGCCTTTGCCCCGCCCAGGCCCCAGAGTTCCCTATCCTATTAGTGGCTCTTGTACTCACCCTTCCTACTCTGTGCCCCAAGTGGTTCTCACAGTGCTGGGAGGCCTCATCCTAGGAGGACACAACCCATGTCAGCAAGGGCATTCCCGTGCAGCTGCAGAAACCACTCCAGGGAGGAAAGGGTCCCAGAGGGAAGGTCTGCAAACCGGAAGGCATCTTGTGGGGGAAACGCAAGATGCTGAGAGTTGGAAAGGCAGAGAGAAGCCTCAAGGCAGGCCTTCCCCAGGCTGACATCCTGGATCTAAATGTGAGATTGACATTGACCTCTGCCATGCTGAGCCCTTGGTTGAGCCCAAGACCCTCTTTCTATAGAATTACCTTCTTCTCTAGAGAATTTACCTTCCTATGCCTTTTATAGTTTACCTTCCTATACCTTCTAAAGAATTATCTTTCTATCCCGGCTTTGTTCATTTGCAAAGCCTACCCCATGTATATTTAATTGAGAACCTTAATGAAGATTCTGTGCAAGGTAAAGCTTTGACTACCTGAGCACCTACCGCAGGTAAGGCCTCACCTGTCCATCAGGAGAGGTTATGTCTAGCTATACTTATATCTTCATAAGCTCTACATTCCCAGCAGAGTGGTCCAGCTGCCACGTGCCCTTCCACTAACTGACACAAGTTAGAATCTGGGAGAGTTTCACTGCAGAATTTCACTATACAGATTTATAAATATGGATAAACAGGTGCATGTCCACCTGTCTGTCCTGACCTCTCCCTTGCAGTTCCCCCTCACTTGGAAGAATAACGCTGGGTTCCAGGGATCCAGGTTTCTAGCAGTGTCATCTCTTGGCTTTACAAACAGGAAATGTGTTGTGCTAGCATGACTTAGTGGTGCCTGCATGTGATTCTCTAGCCCTCAGGCCAGCTACTATTGCAAATTTCATACCCACACTGCAGAAACTCCAGCCTTCTCCTCCTGTTATCTCTGATAAACCTCGTGGATTCTCAGCCTGGTAAAATAGATTCACGGAGAAAGTTCTGGCATCTGTCACACACTTCCTGTGATACCAGGGTCTCAATGGCAAGTAGTTTTGGTGGTCTCCTCCTCGCCTTTGACCTGGTGCATCAAAATTGGATTCAGAAGCCGGGTGTAGTGGTATACACCTGTAATCCCCGTACTTGAGAAGTTGAGACCGTAGGATCGCAGGTTTGAGGCCAGCCTCAGCTACTTAGTGAAGTCCTCTGCAACTTAGTGAGACCCTGTGTCAAAATATAGAATAAAAATAGGGCTGGGGGGTGCAGCTGGGAGGTAGAATGCCCTTGAGTTCAATCCTCAGTACCGAAAAAAAAAAAAAAAAAAAACGGTTTAGAAGTATGTCCAGTCCTGACAATCCTAGGGGCCATCTCTCTGATATACAATCCATACGGAGAGAAGGAGAAACAGGAGCACTCTGTCCTTCCATCAGGCAGTTCTGCTCAAGGCCATGAGACCCTTTTAAATAAGAGAACAAAAATTTTAATGTTTGCAAGAAATGACTGGAAATCCTGTTACCTCGCCATCGGGTGCATTTAGTCATGATAAGATGATGTGAGCTTTGGGGTTGGGTGCTCCATAGGCATAGAAGTTGAAATTCAAAACATCTGGAGCTGGAGGAGCCCAGCAGTGCTCCCCGGACCTGCCCAAGGCGGACCTAGACTGATAAAGGCTCTTCCCTACGGTGGGTGGGCACAGCGCGGCTCTCCCAGCAGAGTGGTTCAGCTACCGTGCGCCCTTTGCACTAACGGAGATAAGTTAGGATCTGGGAGAGTTTCACTGCCAACTTGGGCGTGCACAGACCAGTGAGACGAGTCAAGGGCACTCTGGGTCCAAATGGCCGGGAGGCAGGTGCTCGTTTGGAATGTGAATGGAAGATAAAGGCTGGGAGTTGAAGGAGAAATGCAGCCAGCATGGTCTTTCATGGAAAAGTAAAAGGACTGTCTAGAGACGGATGCTTGCAGAGTCTTGGCCTCGGTTTCCTTCTCTTTAAAAATGCTGGGAATCTTGGCCATTGTTCACTTTGAGAGATTTATTTAGATAATAATGCAAATAAGTACACTATCAAGAATGAGGAAAAAACGAGAAAAAGTGGAGAAAGAATTAGAGATAAATAGAGGACAGAGATAGATGGATAGATGACAGATAGATTATAGGTAGATATAGGTAGATGATGGAGAGATAATTGAGAGATAGTCCACCCTACCACCGTTGCCCTATACTGTCTGAGGCCAAACCAAGCTACAGAGAGGGGCAGGGTTGAAATAATTATGTTGATTCAAAAGTTATTTATGGCTCTGTACACTGTTCAAAGGACCCAGGTTACATCAGTAAATAGAGGCTGCATATCCCTCCCTGTGGGGAGAAGTGAGATGTGGTGTCGGGCTCAACCAGACTGTGCCTGAAGCCTTACTGTCTCTAGACATCTGAGTTACATGAGCCCGTGAACTCCTGTCCCATTTAAGCCAGTTAGCTGCATTTCTAGTTGAGGTTTTATTTTCATTTTGCTTGTTTCTTGGTTATTTGCAAAGTATCCTAGCTGACTCTGGACATGGTGGCTCGTGACTGCAGCTCTAGGTCTGGTCATTCTGGTTCCACATTCAAGGAGGGGCACAGAAGACAAACCGCTCCCGTCTTTGTCTGAAAAATCCAGCCACCTCTGGGTGGCACACAGCTCTTATAAATGGCCAGGAAGCAGAGGCAGGCTGCAAAAGTAATTTTAAAAATTTCAAAAAAGATAAAAGGAAAGGGGAAGAGAAAAAAAAGGAAAGAATTCCACAGGAAATTAAAGAGGAATCCGAGAGATAGAATGTAGCAAGCATCACTGGACCACAGCCAGAGCAACTGGCCAGAGCACGCTTTCCTTATTAAAAGCACCAGGCAAGCAGAATGACCGAGAACAGAAGGGCACCCGTAGTCTCCCAGGACGTTTGGTGGATGGTATTTCTGAGTATAATCTACATATGTGGACAAACATTTCTCATTCTTTTTGCTCTTTGAAGATCATATGGGAAAGATAATTCCCTGAACTTTAAGAATCTTCAAATGCATTTTTTTAATCTCTGTTTTAGCCGGGCGTGGTGACGCACGCTTGTAATCCCCATGCTTGGGAGGCGGAGACAGGAAGATCGTGCAGGTTCGAAGCCAGCCAAGCTGGCTTAAGAGACCCTGTTTCCAAATAAAAAATATAAAAATAGGTCTGGGAGTGTAGCCTGGAGGTAGAAGGGTGTCCAGGAACCCCAGTACCACACACAAAAAAATCTCTATTTTATTCTCTGACTTATAGGATTCACCAAAAGCCCTCCTTTGACTTGAAGTTTAACAGAACACAGAACCGAAATTTTTTTAATGTGGAACATATTGAAAATGGCATATATTCAGACTGTGCTTGTTGTCCTCTCTCTCCCCTGCTTCCCCTTCCCCCATCCAACAATGAGTGTCCAGGTTAACCGTGCTATATTCATACTTTTACACATATTCAGATATAGCTCCTCCATTAATCAACCTCAGCCTTCTTCCTCTCCTATCCTTTCATCCTAGCTTTGCTGAGGTTTTTAATCTTCATTATCTGGAGTCGCTCTAGTATTCCTAATACTCCCTAGTTTGGGCATATTAGAGAAAACATATGTCCCTTCTCTTTCTGTGCTTGGCTGATCTCACTTAACACAATGTTCTCCAGGTCTTTCCATCTTCTTGAGAATGACATGATTTTGTTCTTCTTTATAGCTGAGTAGAATTCCATTGTGTGTATTTCCCATGATTTTGCAATCCATTCATCAGCTGATGAAGACCTAGGTTGGTTCCATATTTTGGCTATTATGAATTGTGCCGCTATGAACATGAGTATGCATATGTTACTGTAGTTGTCTGACTTCAACCCCTTTGAAAAAATACCCAGGAGTGGAAGAGCCAGATTATATGGTGATCTATTTCCAGTTTTCTAAGGAATCTCCACACTGATCTCCATAGTGGCTAAACTAGTTTGCACTCCCACCAACAGTGTAAAAGAATTCCTCTTTCCCCACATCCTCACCAGCATTTAGAAGAACAACACATATAACCCTTTCTTTCTAGTAGGAAGCCACCTAACAGCTATTCTGTTGCCTCTCAATAAACCCTTTCCAAATTTCTAGGTTGCCAGGACATCCTGCAATTTTTTCCTCCCCAGACCTTCTCCTCCACCTTCTGTTTAAGAGTCCAGATTCTCCTGAGAGCTGATCTTTCTCCTTTTCCAGGTCTTGGGTTTTTAGTCAAATCTGACCCCAGGTCTTGGCTGCTGGAATGGACTGGGGACCCAGAGCCAGCCAATCAGAGTACCACACCCTCTTAGCCACACCATAGTTAGTCTATGATTGGTCACATGGCCCAAAGCAAGCCAATGGGAATCAGATCAACAACTTCAGTTAAAATTATTGGGAAAGACACTCTCCCTCTGCGCTGAGCCACTTAGCTGGTACCATGCAAGCCTAGAGTTGTCTCGGAGCTAATGAGATGGTAGCGGATCTGAGAGACAGGGAAGGGGAGGGCCTCATCAATCCGTGTGGGCTCCAGATCTAGCAGTTTCTGAAGGGGGCAAGCTCTATGATATATAGCGGTTGGTTGGTTGGTTTGCTATGAGTTAAATGTGACCCCTCCAAAATTTAGACTGAAATCTAGTCCCTAGTGTGATGGTATTAAGAGGCAAAGTATTAAGAGGTTGTTAGGAAATGAGAACCAAGCATTTCTGAATGGATTAGTGCCTGATAAAAGGGCTGAATCCTTTTATCAGGCACTAATTGGTCCTTCTTGCCCTTCCACCCTCCTGCCACGTGAGGAGGCAGCAACAAATGCCTTTTTCTGCTTCCAAAGGCCACCTACTTTTCTGAGCTCACTTGCGTGTCTGTTTATTTTTGGCACTGGGGATTGAACTCAGGGCCATTCTACCTCCAAGCTATACCTCCAGTCCTTTTTATTTCTTTTATGAGACAAGGTCTTGCTAAGTTGCTGAGACTGTCCTAAAATCTACAGCCCTCTTGTTTTAGCCTCCCGAGTACTGGGATTACAGGTGTGCGCCGCCATGCCTAAGCTCATGACGCCCTGCTCTTAAGCTCATGACCCCTTCCTCACATCACCCCCACTTCTTGATTCTGTTATCAAGTCTCCAACTCACTCCATCCCATGTCCCCCTGATAACAGCTGCTGTTATCATATCCACCCACAAAGGCTGGAGATTAGGCTATGGCCATGTGGGGGAAGCCGTTTTTCAACCTACCGTGTTCCCCAACACTCCACCATCTTCCCAAAGGCAAGTCTCTAAGGACCATATCACCTGCCTCCCGTCCTGAGCCCCTCATTGGTTTAGCCAAAGGAGTCATGTCCCACCCCACCTACCTCACTGCAGGCTCCAGGACCCCCTCCCCTCTTCCTGCCCTTGAAGATCTAGGGGCAGTGCCTGTCCATCCCCTCAGCCTTGCCCATGTTCTATTTTAAACTCTCCTCTGAGTGCCACCTGTTTCCTACTGAGATTGGATCGTGCAGATCATCAAATACATATGCCTTACTTCTGATTGGCAGCATCTCATCCCAAAGGACTCTGGAGGTTAGATGCATGCACCAGCAAGAACATACTGAGGCTTGCCAGAGGGAGATGTCTGATGGTGATATGTCTGCCCAGTGACCAGCCAGAGCATCCATCAGTGTAAACCTGGCTTCTGAAGAAAATGCCCTGTGCTTAACAGACAAAGCACCCGCTAGGACCAATAGCAGCATTTGAAATATGTACAGAACTGTGAGCTTGGGACAACAGGTGGTGCCTGAGGAGGAAGTGGCTATCTCCAGCAGGAGATGGGCCAGAGCAGAGGAACCAGAGGGGAGGAGCTCTTTCAATAGGAGGTGTCTCATCAAAAGGGAGCATGGGCTTTAAAATCACATGTGCCTGGGCTCAAAACCTCCTGCTAGTGACTAGACAAATCTCATTCCTTGAACCTCAGTTTTGCCATCTGCGAGAATTAAAGTAAAGGAGATGGTACATTAAAAACTGTACATGAGGTGGCTGGCCCATGGATATCTTTAGTAGAAACATTCATTATGGCTGTGACCTAGACTAACTACAAGAACTTAACAATTTTAAAACTTAAGCCTACGCTGGTGATAGTTATTACCTAGTAAATGCCTGCATTACCATACCATGTTCATTGGTGTTTATTTTAAGCACCCTAATTCCCCTTGGAGACTGTACATTATAAAAACCAGCATCTGCTTTTAATTTTGACAACCACACTAAGACCAGGATTTACCATTTTATTTTGCTGATCTTTCAAATTGAGCTCAATTTCATTTTTTATTACTAAATTGCAAAGCATACCAAAAAAAAAAAATTCCCAAAACCTTTTCTGAAAAGCATGAAGACATACTTCATCATGAAGGTATACAGATAGCATGTAAACACATGGAAAGATGTTCAACGTCACTAGCTGCTAGGGAAAGGCAAATTCAGACCACATCAGCAGACACCTATTATAACAGATTTTTTAAAAAGTGACAACATCAAATGCTGATGAGGCTGTGGAGGAGCTGGTTTCACACTTTCTGGTGGGGATGTAAATAGTAGAGCCACTCTGGAAATAGTTTGGCAGTTTTTCAAAACTAAGGATATACTTGGCATGCGACTTGGTGGTCACACTTCTAGGCATTTATCCAAAAAACACAAAAGTTTACATCCATGGAAAAATCCTTATATGAATGCTTATAGAGTCTTTATTTGCAAGAATCCCAAACTAGAAAAAACCAAAATGTTCTTCAGAAGGTGGGTAACTAAACAAATGACATCTATGCAGACCTTGGGATACTTTGCAACCACAGTAAGAGGCAATTTGTTAAAATCACTAGCTTGTGTGGATTTCAGGGGCATTCAATTGGGTGAAATAAGCCAACTTCAAAAGATCATATACTGTATGATTTCATTTATCCCATATTCCCAATATAACAAAATCACAGAGATGGAAGGCAGACCAGCAGTGGCCATAGGTCAGGCTGGTTATGCATGAGTACATCAAGAGACAGTATCAGGGAGAGCTTTGTGGTGTCAGGAAATTTTGATGGCACAGAAGTTACATCCACAGCTGTGATAAAATGACTGAGAACTATAGCCAAACTCTAACTTACAATGGTTCAAGTTAACAGTGTTTTACTTTACAATGATTCTCAGTGTTACTTGTACCTTTCCTGATACCATCCATGGCTCCTGTGTTAGTCAGCTTCCCATCACTGTGACAAAATACCTGAGATGAGCAACCTATAAAGAGGAAATTTTATTTTGGCTCACAGTTTCAGAGGTTTTAATCCATGATCACCTGGCTCTGTCACTCTGGGCCTTGTAGAAGCAGTCTGACAGCGGGAGGCTCATGACAGAGGAGGCTTCTCACCTCATGACAGAAGAGAAGCGAGGAGGAGGGAAGGGCCTTGGTCACTACATCCCCTTCAAAGGCACATTCCCAGTGATTCAGATCCCACTTCTAAACAGCAGTACAGTAGACTTTGGGGAACCCTGAGGATTCATGCAATATCCCCCATGCCATTTAGCCAAGAACCCAAAGCTACCTATATGGGGCCCTCAAAAATTCATTCCTCTCCCCAGACATCTCTCTTTAGGGACAAGGTGTGGCTTTGATTACCCTTTACTTCTATAACAGCCTGTTTGGAATTTGGGGAAAGTGGCTGAGGGCCTCTTTTAGGTTTTGATGGATGAGGACAATCAGAAGAAAAACAATCAGAAACTCTCTGTGACTATATATATATATATATATATATATATATATATATATATGTGTGTGTGTGTTACATATATATTATATATATATGTTACATATATATTTTATATATGTTACATATATATATAATATATATATATATATATATATATATATATATATTATGTATATGGATCTGTGTGCATGGGTGTAAGTATGTGTGTAACCCCAAAGAAGTGGTCTTCTATAATCAGACCAGGGGTTTCTATTGGGTTAGCTGATTCCTTGCCCCTGAAATCTGACTTCCAATGGAGGCCATTTCCCAGTTAGCATCCTAGTTTCTCATTAGCTCCAGAAACAAGTGCCCTAGACTTCCATCCCTTGTTAATATGCTCTGATTATCTGATCCCTCGTGACAACCATAGGATTGTGTCTCTTACTGAGAAGCTGAGGTCTCCTTACTGGTAACAGTCACAGTCAGGCTTCGGACATGGTTTATCTGATTCTTCAGGAAGACAATACCCCACTTTTGTGGGCAATGAGTTTAATAAGTCAACCCCTGGGTCCTACTTCTTGGAATGTTCACTACCCGAAGAATGTTAAGCACCAAAGTTGTTGAAAAGGAACCTGGGGTTTGTTTTAATCAGGTGTGATAAGACACACAGACATAAAAATGGCTGTTGCAAAAGGAGTCATTACTTACAATTCCCTAGAAATTAGAGGAACAGCACAGCAGGTCAACTGGACCACATGGGTTCAGTTGGAAGGTAGAAGTATCAAGGGAAAACAGCAGAAAATTTCTTTTGTGTTTCTACTGCAAAGGTATGGGGCAAGCCAAGGTAACAGATTTAGGATTCGTCTGGTTTGATTAATTTTAGCGGTGTCTGAGGTTGTCCTTAGTTTTCTGGTACCTAGCCTGGGGTAATTAGGGCCCAGGGTACAGGATACCAACAAAGGAGGTGTTGGGGATGTGAGTTCTAGGTGGCTTGATTTGCATATAGCAGGCACATTTGCAGGTTAATCCTTTACTGTCTTTAGGAATTGGCCGTCCCAGGGGAAGCATACCTCCAAGGAGGGTCAGCAGGACCCCATGAGGGCAAAACATTAAGCACAGGGCCTCAGAAATATGGTTATTACATAAGTCAAAGAAAATTACCGAGCGATAAATCAAAGCCCACCAGAGAGAATCCATTTCCACCAAGGAGTTTTCTTCGGCAAAAGCCAACAGTTTCTTCTGCCCATTTCTGTCCCTTGTGCTAATATCATATTGGCAAGAATTCTAGCCATGTCCATTCAAGGAAATAAGCTTACGTGCCCCCTCCCCCATGCACCCTTGGCCGAGTCTTAGCAAATTCTCACTGTGCGTTCATGCCTGAGCCAGGTGGGAGAGGGCTCCTCCTGCATGTGAACCAGTGGGCCACGGCTGGTCCTCCCTGGCTGATACCCAACCTAAAGAGCTGCCAAGTTCCCAGAGCTGCCCACAATCTTGACTTATGACCAACAGAACAGAATGTTCCCTGTCCCTGCAGACCAAATAAAGGCATAGGAAAGTGGTGGCCCCAGGGCCTGACTGTGGCAATGCCAACAAGCTACGCCCGCTGTCGAGACATTCTCACAGACAAAGGCTCCAGCAGGAAACCGCGAGACCCACTCCTCTTCCAAAGTCAGTAAGGATACCTGAGAAAGACCCTGCCCTGCTGCCCTCCCACCACAGCCACCATCGCCCTCATCATCAGCCTCGCCGCCTGGGCTGCCATTTATTGAGTACTGACATGCCGCTTACTCTGCCTTGTTTTTTTCTTTTCAGCAACCTTCAAGTCAAAGATTATTTTTCTCCCTACCAATCATACAGATGAGAAAACTGAGGCTTCGGAGAGGAATCAATTTAGCTGAGCTCTTTTGCTCAATTCAACACAGGTCCTTCTTTCCAACTGCTGCAGTCCACACATGTGCAGCCACTCACTGCCTGACGACGTTTGGGTCAACGATGGACACAGAGGCTGTGGTGGTCCCACACGATTAGAATGAGGCTCAGAGAGCCCTGTTGCCCAGGGACATCGTGTCCCTGCAACACCTTCCTCGTGTGACTCTGGGAACACCCACGTGAATGAGCCTACTGTGCTGCCCGTCACAGCAAAGTGTAGCACAAGCATTTATGTCGTGTGTAACACTAGGCTCTTAAGCATTATTTTGGAGTGTATTCCTACTTATTAAAAAAAAAAAAGTTTAGAATAGGATAGTGTTCCGTGTGATGACGGGGCAGCCTCATAGATCTCCTTCACAGGCTTCTTCACTGACCTAGACCACGTAGGCGTGTGCAAGTAGCACTGACGTTCACACGACAGCACCACGGCCTAACGGTGTGTGTTTCGGAACATATTCATGTGTTTGGCAACTTCCTGCTTAAATATATTCACTAATGAGGGTTTTGTTTGGTGAGTTTGTCTTGTTCCTCTCTTCCCCGGGACACTGGCGTTGACTGTTCCATTCACGTAGCAGCCAGGGTGTTCTGTGTTCTGTACCCCAACACTGCACAAGGAATCTTTTCCTGCCTTCAAGGCCAGGCAAGGGCCTATTTGCAGAGACAACAGAGAACCTCGGAGAAGCTTCAAGCAGGACTCTCTACACTCCATCCCACACCTGGGTCAAGGTTCTTGTGTTCAGGAAAGGGAAGTGAGATGGAAGTGAAGCAATGAAGAAGGAAGGGGCACCCTGTCTCCTGCCTAAGCTTGGCCTGAAGAGGATGGAGACAGTAGTGGAGGCTCCGTGCAGTTCTACCCAGATTTCTGTCATTTGTGTACCACCACGGTGTGCTGTGGCTCTGACTTCTCACCTAGCGTAGTATCTACTCACTACTTCTCTATTTCCCTTAAAATCAAGTTTTAAAACTCTTCCTTACAGTTTTAACCAATTTTTTTAAAAAAACAGACTTGATACTCTAGCTATATTTTGCTAACTCTTATGACAACAGACATATAACCATAAACATTTTCCAATGCCTGGCTATCACCTTGACCCTCACTGCTGGCCTGAGCTTAGGAAAGTGCTGTGTTAATGTTACGTCTCCTCGATGATGTGACTGCTTTCAGATCTGAGCCTGGAGATGAGATGCATGAACTACATGCCTAGGGGAACCCATTGCTCTTGGCCACCACAAGGAAATAAGGCTACAAGCCAAAATTACCAAGAAGATAAAAACTGGGGAGAATAATGCAAGAAACAAAAACTCGATGACCTTATCTGCAACCCGTGCACCTGCCAAAGTTCCTGCTCTCTGAAACCACTGGTCTGTGACATGTCGGGAAAGAAACACCTTCATAATATTCTTGTGTACATAAGTGAGTTTACTCTCTTGAGGACACCCCGACCTTTGGATCTCACAGATAGAAAATGGTCCAACTCATGGTTCCCTTTGGGAAATGATAAGAAGGGGCTCCCTGTGCCATTAGCCTTTGCTCTATCTGCAAGAAGGTGCTCACAGGAGCCAGGCAAACAGTGAAGGAGGGACCCTGGTGTCAGAAATCCCACGGTGTGGGCAGGATGGGAAGTGACCAGGGAAGGGCGACACCGTGGTGGGGTCTGTGGGGAACCAGACACCAGCCAGTCTCTTGGTGCCCAAACAGAGACCGCATCAGCCATGTGTTCAGATTTGTCAGCTAGAAAAAGATATAGCGATGTATATGCTCTTCATTTTTTTTTTTATGGTACTGGAGGTGGAATCCAGAGGCTTTCTACCTCCAGGCTATACTCCCAGATCTATTTTATACTTTATTTGGAAACAGGGTCTCTCTAAGTTGCTGAGAGCCTCACTAAGTAGCTGAGGCTGGCTTCGAACCTGTGTGATCCTCCTGTCTCAGCCTCCCAAGCGCGGGGATTACAAGCGTGCGCCACCACGCCCGGCTCTATGCTCTTCATTTTGAAGCGTTGGCAATCCAAATGAAAAGAGCAAGCACCACGTGGACCAAATTTGGCCCAGAGGCATCCAGTTGTGACTTCTATGCATGGTTTTCCCCGGGTCACAAATACACGGAGGCAGCACAATGGATAGGAAAGCAGGCCCCGGAATCTGAGTGCCTGGGGTCCTCTGCCACACGACCTCGAGCAGGTCACCTTGTTTCTCTGTACCTCAGCTTCCTCCTCTGTAAAACAAGGTTGAAAATAATGGTGGGCACTAGAAAGGGGAGTCAAATGGGACTATGGATGTGCCCCATCGGGCAAATGTTAAGCATGCAAAGACAGTCTGCTCTTGGTAAGTGACATCCTGAAGCTGCAGAACCTGCGTCTGTGGACTACAAAGCCAAGGCCCCACGTTTCCTGTCACATGAGCAGCGAATTACATCGTCTGCACCCACCAGTCAGCTCGGCATTGTTCCTAACCACATCTCCAAGAGAGTCGTTGCCACACTTAGTGACATGCACGGTGACCGCATCGCAGGCTGGCTGTCCAACACAGGCGCAGGTCCTGTGGGAGCACGGGAAGAGCTCAGTGTACGGCGCCATGCAGGCCTTGATCCAGACCCAAGCTGCCCAGACTCCCCTCCCTAAGCCTCAGTGTCCCCACCTGAGAAATGGGAATGATCACACTAGGGGTTACCGCTGAGCCAGAGGGAAGGCTGGCTGGGATAACAAGAAAGCAAGCTCTTCAGAAACTGAGAAGGAACTCTGTTGGTGTGGGCAGCTGAAGTCCACGATTATTGAACAACTGTGGTAAGACAGTATTGCCAAGCATGGTTGGACAAGGTTGTAATGGAAGAAAATGGGGACTGGCTCAGAATCACCTGCAGCAGGAGGGGAGGAGTGGAGAGATGGGGAGGGGCTGCACCCACTGCCAGGACTCCAGAGGACCTACGGCCTTGGGGCTTCTCCTCCTGAGAAAGGGAGGAACCTAGGCTCTGGATTTCCAGTGGGATACAGAGTGGGTTCTTGGCTATACTTAATGGATTAACTATTAGGTAAGAAAGAAAGTGAAAACAGGACTCAAATAGACATGCCATTCTTAGAAACCGATGTCCATAAAGAACACATAAAGATTTGTATATTTTATCTTATGTCCAAAATAGTCCTGAGAAAAGGGTGAACTCAAGTGTACAACCCCCACGCTCAGGTGTCCAGATGGGGGTGCTCCGATGTCGGCAGCTTGTTCTCAAATGCACCACAAATCTCACAGATGGGTGTCTGTACAGAAGGGGCCTGGATGGAAAGACACCCGAGAAAGCCAAGGAGAATAAGATGTCAACACATGTAGACAGGGGAACACTACCCATAAAGTCATTTCAGTTTTTCTACACTGTTTGAGGACTTTTATAAAAGGCTATTAGAAAAATCGATGCCTACACAATAATCCTAATGACAAGAAAGACATTCCATTTAATGTCAGCAGGAAATGCACACTGAGTGACCTTATCTACACACAGGCTCCTTCCCCACCACGATGGATTTGAGGCATTTTAGAAAAAAGACTTCCTTCTGAAGAAAAAAAAAAAAGAAGAGATAAAATTAAAAAATAGAAGTCTCAGCGGAAAGGCTGTCATTGCAGACTCATCTGCATCTTGAAGATGCCTGGCTTTCCAGACCCTCCCTGTCTCTGCAGGGCACATCTTAAAGAAAATGCTCTCTGTTATCATCGACATACATCTAAGAGCGCGAGAGAAACTGGCAATAAGTTGAAAGCAAAGTAGGACTGGGAGAAACAAGAAGAGGAGCTGGGAGGGAGGGAGTGGGGCAGAGGGGCACAAGCCCTTCTTCTGAAGGGAATCTGCTAGTTGGCTGCATCAGTACTTTGTCACATTATGTCAAATAGGGCAACTGTGGAGAGGCGTGTCTCAGGTCACGGAGTGCTCTGCAAACACCTTTGTCAGGAGCAGCAGCATCTCCACCAGCTCTGCTGGAGGTCTGCTTTGCCCAGCACTGCAGCCTGGAAAACAGGAGCCAGCACGGGCAGGAGGGGTGGGTCCATCTCCCGGCACTGTGTTCACCCCACTTCTTCCAAGCAGGTGAACACTTCTCAGGGTCTCCGATACTACTGGCCCGTGAGGGCATCCCGGCCTCCGAGTTGAGGGAGCAAGAGAAAGAATAAAGCAATGCGCATCCCATCATTCCCCCCACCGCCATCCCCAAGCAAATCTTCCCCACTGCGCTCACCTGGGACTCGGCTCATATAGAAATCTGCTGGGGTGTCATGGGAGGGCAGAGGAGGGATGACAGCTTACTCATCAACCTCAACCACTCCATAGGCTACTGGGGTCCCCCACGTGACCTCATAATGACACCCCGATGACAAATTATCCTGGAGCCCATGGTTCCTGAAAATGCCAGGTGAACAGACTCCCCGGAATATGCGTCATCACTCAAGCATAGAATTACTCAGAGCATAGTTGCTCGTTAAGCTACCCCCATTTCTTTTTTCTTTAAAAAGTCCAAGATGTTTTGACTAGACATGTTTAGGTGTCTTGAACACGCTGCTATTCTTTGAACTGGGGAATTGAAGTCATCCTGTCACTTAGCTGCACGGTAGAGTGCGGGTCCTGAGTCAGACATGCTGATCTTGAAACTAGAATCAAAGGAATGGCACCTGAGGCCACAGGTACTAAGTAAGGATGTCACCCACCTCTGACCAATGAAAGTCACTTCCCAAGACCGAGCCTAAGCCAAGAAAATAAACACCGAGGCAGAAGAGTTGAAACAGCTGAAAGCAAAGCCAATAGCATTCAGAATCAGTGAACAAGCCTTTATTGTATTCACTGAACACCTAGTGAGCCCCAAGTACTAGAGCTACCAGGTGAGCCGTCTTGGAGCTCACAGTCTACAATTCACACATGTGTCCAACATCTGAAGACTGAAAGTCCAAGCTGCCCTCTGGATTCTGAATGGATTCTCACACTCTAGACCCACTTGAAAAAGATGTCCCTAAAGATCCTGATTGTGGAACTAGATGTCAACATGGCCCCCTTTTCTTCCAGAGCAAGGAAGAGGCCAGTTTGCAATAGGTAGTTCCTCCTGGCCCTGCTTCTCTACCATCTCAGACTTGAGTTGGATTCTCTGGAGTTTGAGAAGGATGTGCTTGGACTTCTTGGAACACCACAGGCTTCCCGGCTTCTGGAACTTAATGAGGAGAGAGTTGCTCAGCTTTGATCTCTGCCCCAAGTCATAGGCGATCATATTACTCTGGCTTGGTACTTAGGCACGTAGCACCATTTTTAGGCAAAATTGCAGAGAAGCAACTTAACTGGGGTTGGCACCTGCCAGGTGCAGCGCCCCATGGCTGCCCAGGCCAATAAGCCTGTGAGTCCATGTCCCGGCTCATCAGCCCCAATGCAGCACATGAAAGGCTTCTTGAGTTCCATCTTTTATAATATTAAAATTAAAGTGTTTAAGAACTACCATAAAAATTCACTGGATGGCTTTTTTTTTCCACTCTGGCAAAACTAGAGTCATAGTCTCTGTTATTACAAACTCAACCACAAAAGAAGAAAGTCAGCCAGTCACAATTTAGAAAAATCACATTCCAACAGCCCTGTAAGAGCATATTAGCTGAATTGAGATGTGTCCAGTCCCATCTGTCTTTTTCCACAGACGCTGTTCCCCCAGGCCACTCTGGAGCAACCTGCTTCTTTTCCAAGGAGCCCGGTACATGCCCGAGGTTGATCTGAAGTGGTTCTGCTGCTCACACCTACAGAGAGAGGCCTTGCACTTGATGCAGTCTGAGGAGCCCAGACCCCTGCAGCCCTCGCCCCACCCTACCAAGGTAGAGATTAACTGGAAGAAGTATTAGTTCTGAAAGGATTCTTATGAATGTGATGTGCTCCTTGGAGGGATAAGGTAGGAAATCACACAGCCATTCACACTCCAGCATGAAGTAGTCTGATAATACATCCTCTTTATCAAGCGTCTGCCCCTGGGAAGGTTTAGAAAACAGTTCTTCAGCACAGGTGTGGGCAGGTGAAAGGAAGCCACAACTAGCCAGGCAGCTCTGGGGCCTGAGGCGCTGCCCACCCTAGACCCAGAGGATGAAGGCAGGAAGAACAGAAACGATGCGCAGAGGGGCTGGGACTTGCGAGCCCTGTGCAGGAGTCAGTACCTTTGCCTCCTCCCCTACCCGTCTAGGCTCTCCTGCAAGGTGGGGAGGTGGGGTGGTTCTGGTCAACTGCAGCTGGCAGCTGGGGCATGGCATGTGGCAGGACCACAGGTACAGGTCAGAGGAAGACTGAAGACACCCAGGAGAACTGTAACCAAGAAAGATACTGCCTGACAGCTGAGAAAGAGCAGGGACCGGTGCCTCCATGGTCCTGGGCACACTGGCCACTTCAACCTCTGCCACGGGCCCTGAGAACAAGTGCCAGCCAAGGACCCCTGGGAAACCCACAGAACTGCCCTTCCGGACACCACAGCAGCCAGCCTCGTCTCCTGACAGGATGCAGCCTGTGGATGCAGAGCGCGGCTGCCAAGGGCTAAGGAAGGGACCACAGGGGACATCTTGAACCTGTTAAAACTGGCCAATTAACTGTTTTTTTCTATCCACCTTTCCCCGCCCTTGATGGGGAAGACCAAAAAGGTCTGTCTGCTTCCCCAGGGCCAGCTCCAGGCAGCCAGCGTGAGTCTGTCCCGCAAGGCTCCAGAAAAGGCAATCAGCACCCGCACCCTCCTGTCTGGGAAACATTAAAGGCAATCTCCAAAATGATTCATTGAAAGGCCTCCGGTGGCACAAGACCATCACCCAGATGTGAAAATAAACACAGAGGGAAATTCCAGCCTCCGGAGGGTGTCACATCTTTAAACAAATGCAGGGCTATTTTAGGGAAGGGAAGAATCCTTGTCCTTCCAAGCCCTCGGGATCCCAGGCAGCGATGCCCATAAAGCAAGCCAGGCAAATTCCCACGATGCCAGATGCAGAAAAATGTGATTCTAAGGCCCCAGAGACCCTGGCCTTTCCCGCTCAAACTTCTCAGAGGGCCTGGCCAGCACCGAGACAGGCTCCCCAGGGTCCCCGGGGTGCAGGCCCTCAGCTCAGCCCTCTTACAGCTCCAGAAATCAAAGGAGAAGCCTTAGTTTCCTTATGCTTGGGGGAAAAGAAATGGCATCGACAAGAAATGGAACGTAAATTTAAGCAAAACTAAGCCGATAAAAACATAGTAAAAATGGGAGAGTGCATTTAGACATGATCCCACACATTAATAGGCCCAGGCTCTGGCAGAGGGCAGGGTACGGTAGACATTTGATAAATAGGTGGGAAAAAAGGAAAGGAGGGGAATAATTAACTCAGAAGTTGGCTGATGTGTGCGTGCATATTTGTGTCACGTTGAACCTCACTGTGATGTACCAATAAAAAGTTTCTTAAAAAGAAAAAAATCACAAGGATGAAAGAAAAAAGAACGGAAGGAAGGAAGGAAAGCTTTAAACTAAAAAAATGGAGGGGTCACCAAAAGGATGTGCATGAATTCCACTGTCAACATGATTTACATTATGATGTAAGACTATAATGCATCAATAAAAGCACAAAAAAGGAAAATATTAATACAAAAAACTTTAAAAATGTCATCCAGGAACTCAGGAGTTTCTAAGAGACTGACTATACTTGGGGTGCCTAGTATAACCACATCTGCCCTCCCTCCCTCCCCACCTATTAACTGGTAAGGCTGAAAAATGTGGAAGCTCCTTGAAGCCAAACTTAGCATCTTCCCATCTCTCTCTCTCTCTCTCTCTCTCTCTCTCTCTCTCTCTCTCTCTCTCTCTCCCTCCCTCCCTCCCTCCCTCCCTCCCCCCCTCTCTCTCGTGTGAGAGAGAGAGAGAAAACATGCATTTTTAAATCCACAATTCAGTGGCATTAAGACCAGTGTTCTGCCATCATCACCACTATCCACTTAGAAAATTTTTTCATCTTGCAGAAGTGAATCTCTGTACCCTTTAACCCATAATGGCCAGCCCCTGGCAACTGCCACTCTCCATTCTGTCTCTATGGATTTGTCTACTCTCGGCACCCCATAAATAGATTCATACGGTATTGGTCCTTTAGTGTCTGGATGTTTCACATAGCATGAGGTCCTCAAGGTTGATCTAAGCCATGGCATGTGCCTGAATCTCCTTCCTTAGTAAGGCTGGGTAATATCCCACCATACGGATATGCCACTTTTTGTTTATTCATCCATTGATGCATTTAATTGGACTTTCTACTTTTTGCATTTCAAAACGCTGCTATAGATGTGAATGGACAAGTATCCCTTGGAGCCCCGGCCTCAGGTGGATTCAGACTCCCAAAGCATCGTATGGTCTGCCACCCAGTGTGGTCCTGGTTATACACACAGCCTACTGCTGTCTACATAGGCTTCACTTACATGTGAATCCATCAGTGGTATGTATTCCAAAGGATTTGGGGAGGTATATACAATTGGAATTTTTTCTAGCAATGAAATTTTCCTGAAGAAACAAATTCTCCAGTTGTCAAATGGCCCAAGGATTTAGCCACCCTATTTAGAGCATTCTTCACATTTAGAGCAGACTGTACCATGTTCACACAGAGAGTGTGATGTTGTGAACCTATAAGGGTTTCAGTTCGAGTCACAGTCATCTGCAGGGTCCCCACAAAGGACTGTGGAAATCATGGGGCTCCGATACCCGAGAGATCCAGGTTCAAATCTCAGAGGAGTCCTTATTACCTACCCAGACAGCCAATACACATGTTCCTCAGCATACACTGGGGCTGTATCCCAATAAACCCACCAGAAGGTGAGGATGCCCAGAGTGCAGCTGACCTACTGACCACCACTGTCCGGTGGCCCCGAGTGTGCCCTCTGCCCCCCAGGGCTGCCTGGAAGTTGTAACTCGCTGCACTACGTGGGTGAAGACTCCATAAACGTGGATCGCTTCCACAGCGTCATGACGTCAAAATGTTGTGCGTGGAATCAATGTGAGTCATGGACCCGCCTGTACATCATTCCACCTCCTCCCCTGCAGAAAGGGAATAATCAGACACTCTTCACAAAGCTGGAGACTGCTGAAAGAGAATACAAGGTGCCTGGCACGTTATAAACACTCAATAAACACCACATTTCCTTTATTCTAAGAGGCCTCCCTGCATTTTTTTTTTTTTACAATTTCACACTTATATCATTACATTTCCAAGTCTCCGATGTGCCTTACCACACACCAGGCCTCTGCTTGCCTGTGAGGGCGAGAACTTAGCCAAGTCCCTCTGAAGAGATCACAGGATTTTCCAAGAAGAAGCTGGTGTAAAAGATCCCTAGACTTCCTTGTGCTCGGAGCAGGCACATCTCCCGTCAAAGGTCCCCATTCACCTCTGATGAAGAAGGGTTTCCAGAGAGTGAGTTCTTGGCCCAGCAAACTGTTAATGGTGTGGCAGGTGGGACTGACCAATGGGGCAACCCAGGCGAGGGGGTGGAGGCTCTGGAATAAATCCTTCTGTGTGTGACCTTGAGAAAAATCACCTCTGTGAGCCTCAGCTTTCCTTATCTGTAATATGGAACCAGTCCTAGTGCCCTCTGAGGACAGCTGTGAAGAGGTAGAGGTGGGTGTGAATTAAGAGCTGGCACCTGCCCAGCAGACAGGCAGGCTCAACTGTGCAACCTCAGAAGGGGTCCCAGCCCCTTCATCCCCTGCTGTCCTGGATTCCCAGACATTTCTGTGGGACAGGGTACTGAACAGGAATAATAGCCATGCTCCACCCCCATGTCCAAACTGTATATCATCAGCCTTCACCACCAGATTGTCCATCAACCTCATAGGATAGCAAAAATAATGATAATAATAATAATAATAATAATAATAATTCATCCATTTATTTACTTATCCATCCCTCCAGCACCTACTGAGGAGTGCCCTCCATACCACTGGGAAGGAGGAGATGAACAGAACAGGCCTCTGCCCCACCAGAGGCCACTAGTATGGAGGAGGAACAAAAGCAAGAATAGTAAAGGCTTGCAGAGGGCTACAAGCACACGCTGCTTCAGTGGCGTCCTCCCTGCAGCCCTGTGAGATGGGTCGTCAAGAGCCCCGCCTCACACACCTGGCAGTGACAGGGAGAGTCACACAACCGTGAGTAGCAGACCCGGATTTGAACCTAAGCCTTATGGCCCTCGAGTTCATATTTTAACTAGGCTGAGAGTCCAAAAATGTTCAAAGCTGGTCCAGGCCAGGCAGCAGCTGGTCAGGACAAATGCTGGTGACTTCCCCATGCTCGTATACAGCAACTGACACCCAGGCAGCCATCTGCTCAGCTCGCCACCTCTGCAGCTGAGGAATCTGAAGGCTACGGGGAGCCCTGGGGCTGGGCTCAGGGACAGCCTGGGGGCAAAGGAAGGATGCCCCAGAGCTCCTCTGCTACTGGCCACCAGCCACCAGCCACCAGCCAATGGGACTTCAGCACCTACAGGCTTTGGGTACAACGCTGTAATAACTGTCCTTAGCTTGCCCTCCCTGTGCCAGGAGGCTCTCCTCACACACGTGGCCCATCCCGCCTTCAAGACAGCCCACCAGAAACATATGTACCTTCTCCTTCTGTGCTTGGCTGATCTCACTTAACATAATGTTCTCCAGGGCTTTCCATCTTCTTGCAAATGATATAATTTTGTTCTTCTTTATGGCTGAATAGAATTCCATTGTGTGTATTTCCCAAAGTTTTGCTATCCATTCATCTGTTGATGGAGATCTGGGTTGGTTCCATATTTTGGCTATTACAAATTGTGCTGCTATGAACATAGGTATGCATATGTTGCTGTATTTCTCTGAATTCAGCCCCTTTGGAAAGATACCCAGGAGTGGTATAGCTTGATCATATAGTGGATCTATTCCCACCTTTCTTAGGAATCTCCACACAGATCCCCATAGTGGCTGAAATAGTTTACACTCCCACCAACAGTGTAAAACACAGAGGATACCAGTGGGACTCCAGATAACGGAGGGGAAATATCAGCAAAGTTTGAATGGAAAGATAGGAGAGGAGGAAGGCTGATCTTGATTAATGAGGGTCTACATCTGAATATGTGTAAAATTATGAATATGACATGGTTAACCTGGACAACCATTGGTGGGAGGGGGGAAGGGAAAATGGGTACAGGGGGGGAGAGAGTACCAAATATAGTTTAAATGTATACCATTTATGTTCAATAAAAAAATTTGTTTAAAAAAAAAAAAAGACAGCCCACCAGGAGGCCTCAGCGTCGTCCTCCCTCCACGAGGAGCAGCCCAACTCACTGCTTTCTCTCGGCTATCTTGTAATCCTGTCAATTCATTCATGCGCGGGCCTTGATGGATAACAGGCAACAGATGTGAATTTTAAAGGGGACCTCTGGTGACAATATTGTGACTTACTGGAACTGCTCATCCTAGGAGCCTTCTGAAAACTTCATGCCTCGTTATACACAGAAAACCCGCCTTGGGGTACCACTCACTCATCGCTTTGATTATTCAGCAAACATTCACTGCAGCTCTCTGCCCGTGGGAAGGTCCCATGCTGAGGACGCTCTAGTGTACATCCCTGCTCTTAAGAACTAAACGGTTAGTTGAGGAAACAGGGTGGTAAGCACAGACACTGTGAAGAGTTTGAATTTTCACTTTTACAACTATGACCCAGAGCAGTGAAAGCAGAAGCAGGGACCAGGGCTTGCGACCCCAGGAACCAGCAGCGAGGAAGTCCCGCTAGGGACGGCCACCTGCCTGCTCTAGACCCTTGGCACTGGGTCCACCTGCCCCAGGAGCTGGCTGGGGGTGGGCAGGGTGCAGGTGCTCCAAAATCTCAGTGGTGGAGCAATCAGAGTGTCAGGAAGAGGCTGGCTCGCAGCCTGTCCTATGCCGTGAGACCCTGCAAACTTGCTGAAGCTGAGCAAGCCCTGGGCATACACCAGGCAGAAGGAAAAAGCAACAGGACAGGTTGACCCTGAGGCCAATTAAATGCCAGTCCTTCTTCCTCTGTGTGGAATGTCAGAAATCGAGTCTGTGTTCCTGGGTTCTCAGTCCGTATAAAACTGCCCGAGTTCATTATAATAACAACATAGAAGGCTAATCTGCTGCAGCTGCGCACATTTGCAGCGTCTCCTCGACCCAGACATGTCCAAGGAGCTGTTTAAATATCCTGCATCTTTTTCCACAGGTGTCAAAGAAAGCCTGTAGCATTACTAGCCACAGTGATCATCCATGACCTGAAGGTTTTCTCCAGCCCACCAGGGAAGGTAAGCACCTTTCTGCAAAGATACCCAAGACTTCACTTTCTTACTTTTTTTTTTTTTTTTTTTTTTTTTTAGTGGTGGTACTGGGGGTGGAACCCAGAGACTTTCTACCTCCAGGCTATACTCCCAGACCTTTTTTTTTTTCTTTTTTTTTTTTTTGGAAACAGAGTCTTACTAAGTTGCTGAGAGCCTCACTAAGTAGCTGAGGCTGGCTTTGAACCTGCACTATCCTCCTGTCTCAGCCTCCCAAGTGTGGGGATTACAAGCGTGTGCCACCACGCCCGGCTCCAAGACTTTACTTTCAATGCAGCTTGAATCCAAGTTTCCTACCAACCACATTCTCCAATGTGCTCAACTGCCCAGTGGGAAGAATCTTAGCCCTCTCCTTTTCTGGTTTTCTCTGATACAGCAAGAAACCATCCAACTAAAAGTCAAACAGCCTCTGTGGTGCAGGCGAGCCCATGAAACTAGTTGAGATACAGAGCAAGTGCTGCAGTCAGTGCAGAGACACGCGCTGTTCTGTGGACACTGGCCCACACGTGAGTCACCAGGTATAATGGGGCATTGTTGAAAGTGCTGGGGACATGAGAAATTCCTCATCACCCAGTTTGGGCAAAGCTCAAGCAATGCTGGCCTCCAGAGATGAAGTCAGGCTGCCTGGACCGCCATCCTGTTGCTGGGCTCCAAGACCAGAGGCCACCATGTTTAATATGTTGCTATTTATTGATGTCACTCATCCTGAGTTGTATTTAACAGTTTATTTTTCACCTGTATGGTGCAAGAAGGCTTTGACAAGGACATGTGCAGACCTCTGCCCCACCCAGGACGTCCTAGACCTCATGAAGGACTGTTTCAAAGCTCACCAGAGCAATCTCGGTATGGTGGTGCTTGTCTGTAATCCTAGTACTTGGGAGGCTGAAATGGGAGTGTTGACGGTTCAAGGATAGCCGCAGCAATTTAGTATGACTCTCAAGAATCTAGCAAGACCCTGTCTCAAAAATGAAAATAAATAAATTAAAAGAGTCAGGGGTGTAGCTTGGAGGTTGAATGCCCTTGGAAGAGGAGAAGGAGGAGAAGGAGAAGAAGGAGGAGGAGGAGGAGGAGGAGGAGGAGGAGGAGGAGGAGGAGGAGGAGGAGGAGGAGGAGGAGGAAGAAAGAAGGAAGACGACGGGAGGAAGAGGAAGAGGAAAAGAAGTAAATGGAGGAAAAGGAAGAGAAAGAAGAGAGGAGAGAGAAAGTAATGAAAATCCCCATGATTTTGCCCATGATTCAGTATGAGGAAGAAATATGGAGGCATATCCGCAAGAGTCCATCTGGAATCATAAATGATAGCTCTCGTTTCCTGAGGGTTTATCGTGGGACAGGCACTGGGGTCGAGCTTTATGTGCCTGGCTGCATTTCCTCCCCATATCCCTAGTGTAGAGGCAGACTGTGTCAACTTCATCTTAAAGATGGAGGTGACTGAACAGACCCATGTCACTCTGTAAGTGACTTGCACAGCTGACACTTGAACTCAAGTCTGAGAGACAGGACTGCAGTCTGCAGTGGTCTCTCTGTAAACCATTGCACCATGTGATAGGATTGTGGGGCAGGAAATGTGGCAGCTGAGTGGTATTTATTGTGGGGAGAGCAGAGCCTCCTGAACCCTAAATAAGGGGCAGCATGAGAAGCAGTTGCACGGATTACAGGCCAAGAGCTTCTCTCTCACACACACACACACAAGCCTTTGCACCTGTCTCCATCACCGCTCTTAACACATAACTCAACACAGATATGGCTGCTTAGACTACAGTCTAATCTCCCCCATCCAATCCGGGGCCACAAGAACAGGTGCTTTATCGCATCTCAGCAGGCCACAACACCTAAAATTGGGCTTGCTGTCCAAACACTAACCAGGACTGCCTAGGTGGATAGATACATGAATGCTATATATGTGGATAATTCTGATGGATACTGATTTCGGGATTCAAGTCCAAGGGCGGCCTCTAGCTGGCTCCGTGGTCTTGAGCAAGTAACAGCACATCACCAGGCCTCAGCTCATCTGTACCACACAAATGCTACCTTCCATGGGTGTCTGCTACCATTTTCTGCTTCTTCATCACGATAAGAGGCACCAGGAGGCCCTAGTCAGAAACTGAGCAGATGCTGTCACAGTGCTACTGCCTGACCCAACCTCCAGCACTGTCACCCAGACTAAACCCCTTTCCTTTACAAATGACCCAACCTCAGGGATTTTGTTATAACAACTGAGGACAGACTAGGACACTAAGAAGTTCTTATGTTCTCCTTTACTTTCTCCATTTGTAGATGGATATGTATTCTTTTTACGGCTAGGAAAATATAGGAAGATGGCACATTTTAAGAACAATGATTAAGGAGAAGATTTATGCTGATGGAAAAGGAAAGGAGAGGATACAATCAGCTAAAGAAAAGGAGAAGATATAACCAGTTGGGGTAATTCAGGGTGGGCCCCATGGAGGCAGTAGTATTGAGCTGGGCTTCCAGTAATGGGTAAAATCTCAAGTTAAGATGAGAGGGTGCTTCAGTGTGGACTAAGGTTCCTACATACAGCATCTTCAGCTGCAGGGAAACTGCTGCTAATGGAAAACAAAACAGTAAGGAAAGAAAAACCTAGCAGTGCTACTGGAAGAGACAGGAGGAAGGAACAGACAGAGGTGTCTGTCCAGAAGGCTGGCTCTCTGGGCACTTTTTATAAAAAGAGAGACTTTTCTTTGTTCCTGATCTAGGCTCAGGAATGGTGCTGGAAAACATGAACTGATCATTTACAGGAGAAGAAGTTAAAAATGACCACTAAATGCACGGGGGGGAGAGGCGAAAATGATAAAGTACAACCCGCCAAAGCACACAGGATGGTTAGAAGCAGAGAAAGGAGGCCACCAAGATTTCTCCTCACACGCTCAGGATACTGAATCCAACCCGTCCCCACACAAGGCAGAGCAGCACAGTCCTCTGTCTGGCCACCAGGGCCCTTCGCCAACTATGACTCACTGTGACAGACTCCAGCATCCTCCCGTGGAATGCTCTCCAGCCCTGGGCCCTGAGGCCCCATCTCCTCTCTGATAATGGAGCCCTGGCTGGCCAGACAACATGGCACACTTCCTGTCATCCTGGAAGCAGCAGAGCCCAAGGACAGTATCACGCCAGCTGCTGTGAACCCGAGAAAGCGCACAGGAAATCACAGCAAACCTGCTCCCACTCTCTCCAGTAATTTTTAAAAGCACTTCCAATAATGTTTGCAAATCAATAGGCACTACAGAAGCATTTCAGGGTGGGCAGGAATCCTACTTCTGCCACCGTGAGTCAGAATAAATCCAGGCAAAGGGCCTTCGTCTGTGGAGCATGAGTTTCCCCATACATCCAGTGGGAAGGTGGTTGGGAGCATTAGAAAATAGGGCCTTATGGTCTGATGTGGCCATTAGACATGGGGCCAAAGTCACCCCTTAGTAAGAATCAGATATCCATGCTATCAAAAGGTCAGAAAGACGCATAAAAATGCACAAGGAGCCACCGCTCTTGGCTGGAGAGCAAGAGCAGGAACTGAGCACCCTGCTGAAGTCCATTCCACTGGTTCTCTGCTACCATGTGCTCTTGGCCAGGGACAAGCTCCCCCATTGTTAAAAATCCCCTTCTCCAGGAGAAGGTACATATGTTTCCTCTAATATGCCCAAACTAGGAAACACAGAGGATACCAGTGGGACTCCAGATAATGGAGGAGAAATATCAGCAAAGTTTGAATGGAAAGATAGGAGAGGAAGAAGGCTGATCTTGATTAATGAGGGTCTACATCTGAACATGTGTAAAATTATGAATAAGACATGGTTAATCTAGACAACCATTGGTGGGAGGGGGGAAGGGAAAACGGGGGCGGGGGGGAGGGCACCAAATATAGTTTAAATGTATACCATTTATGTTCAATAAAAATTTGTTTAAAAAATAAATAAATAAAATCTCATTCATTTAAAAAAAATCCCATTCTCCTAAGTCATATAACAGAACTAATTCTGCACCACAGGGAGACTTTAGACACTTGGGCAGACCTTAGACGGCTTTGAGGTTGTTTTGCACTAGGCAATAAGAAGAGACCTCAGATACCCATCTCCAGCTTTGGAAGGAAGAGACAGACATGCCTGCTTCGGGGTGGCATGGGCTTCCCTGAATTGGGAGGCTCCAGGGACTCAGTGAACTAATTCTGCATGAAGAAGAATGGTGATGATTACCCAGACATCTGAGAACATATTTAGGTTTCCCTGCCCATTCCGTTAAAACAAGCATCACAGCCTTACATCTGGGTACCAGTCAGATGTAGAAATGTGATATAGAAATTAATAAGCTGCTTCTTCTCACTCAAATAAGGAGCCCTCCCATCTCACCTGAGTCTTTTTTTTTCTTTTTTTTGACTGAATAATAACCCAGGAGACATGGCCTGTGATATTCCTTTCTTTCTTTCTTTCTTTCTTTCTTTCTTTCTTTCTTTCTTTCTTTTTTTTTTTTTTTTTTTTTTGGTGGTACTGGGGTTCCTGGAAGCCCTTCTACCTCCAGGCTACACTCCCAGACCTATTTTATTTTTTGGAAACAGGGTCTGTTAAGCCAGCGCGGCCGGCTTCGAACCTGCGCGATCCTCCTGTCTCCACCTCCCAAGCGCGGGGATTACAAGCGTGCACCACCGCGCCCGGCTACTCCTTTCTTTTACTCATCTTGCATAAGCCAGCTCTTCACTTCATCCACTGTAACAGCATCAGTGTATTCCAATGTCTTTGCTCCACTTCATCTTTATTTAGCAAAATCCATTCACACTATCAAATTCCTTTGATACTCAACAAAGAATAGATCGGCCATGTAAACAAACTACAGTGAAGGTGGCATTTGATGGGCGATGCGATGGCCAGAGTCAAAGACAATCAAGAATTGTGCTTGTAACACCCAGAGAAACTAATCCATTGGGAAATCTCTGTTCTGAAAATTCTGGGAGCTCAGGAAATACACCTTTAGCATAAACAGAAGGCAGTACGGCTTTTCATCACAGATACGTGGTACATGTTGAAAACTGTGTGTGATTTTTCTTTAACACTTGAATAAATTCATGGGTGTCAAATCCAGCAGGGATTGTGAAAGGAACCTAGAACAGGCAATGTGTTTACAAATTCAGCAGTTGTGATTAAAATCAATTGCCTTCTCTCTCTCCAGGAAGAAAAACATTGCCAGGGCAAAATTAGGAATATTTCTTATCCTGGATCTGGTAATAATTAAATTATAAATATGACTCTTAATATGCCAGAAAAGCAAAGCTACCACAATCACAAACCATAAAATAGTCATAAATCATAAAATAGTCTACTATGCTGAGAATTGACATGTGTGTCTGATAAAATGGACATTGTCTCACCAATCACATTAATTTTATGAAAGGTCTCATTTTCCTACAGAGTATACAAAAAGCAACTAAAGAACACAGCACCACTTCATCACCAACTTGACCCAAAGCACACATTAAATTATAGTTATAACACACATTAAATTAGCACCAGTTTGACTTGTCTTTTTAAAATGTGGGAAATTTTGGCAGAATAATTTCAACAATTCCCGTCTCTTTTGAAGAGAGTGCAAGAAAAACTACATGACTATCCTTGTTTTTTGTTTTTTGTTTTGTTTTGTTTTATATATAAGTTGTCCTGCAGCACAGAACAGAGAAGCATTCACAGTCGGTCTCCTGCCTCCAAGGTCTGTTCCCACGTTGAAGTGGCCCGTGTGTTCCCTCCTTGCTGGAGGCCTGAATGCGGGCGACAGCAGTGTCTCTCTTTGTCTCATGCCCTTGGCATGCCCAGCCTCGGCTTGGATGCTTCAAAGCCTGGAGCGCTCAACTATAGCCCCACTCCTGCCACAGAGGGAATTCTAGTTTTCCCTAGTTCTCATTCTGCTTTCTTAGGGACAAAGAAATTAGTCTTCTTTTTGTAGACCAGGTTATGCCAGTTAAAATGCGTTTTGCTTCAAGAAAAAGAAAAGCCAATGCAAAGGGCATTAAACAATAGGGAGCTTCGTGGACCAGTCAAGGGGAGGTCTTGGGGGGACCAGCTGGGGGAGGGGACTGGTGATGATGGCTCAGCAACATGGGGGGGGGGGGGGGGGCGCTGGCCTTGCTGTAGGTCACAGAATGGCTGCCAGCTGTTGGTGAGGCCACCCACGTTCTTGGTCACTTTTGGGACAGAGGTGGGTAGAGGCAGAGCATCCCCATTTAAATTCCTCTTATTAAAGCACAGGTAGATTTTCGCAGAAGCTTCAACCAAACCTTTCCTTGCATCTCATTGGCCTGACGTGTCTTAAAACTTCCCATCTCTGAACCAATCACAGAGGCAAGAAGGATGAGCCTTGCCTGATTGACTTAACTATAGGCCAACCAGGGCCTACCCAAGCCGGGGCGATAATCTGAGGCTTTCGCATTGAGAAAGAGAAGGTGGATATTGGAGGGCAACCATTGTCCCCTCCATTTCATCGATGGAATCCCTGCCTCTTGCGCTGTCCTCTGCAGGAGGCTCCCTGGGCCTTCTCTGGCAGCCTTCTCCACTTTGGGGTTAGCACTTTGGGGTGCTAATCTATGCAGGAGAGCGGCAGCTCCTTCAACAGACCCACAAGCATTGTGCGATGGTGATAAACCAAGCAAATAAGAAAATCTCAGTCCTGGCTGGGCCCAGCTTCTGATTTCTTTGTGTGCTTACATAGCAGTTGAGTGTTGGGTTATCTGCACTATCTGCATTCTTTCCCCCTTTTATTAATTTTTGATAGGTGCCCGCAGATCTAGCCCTGGGAAGCCATCTCAAAACCCACTCTCAGTCCCTATGGCTCAGAAAGGGGTCCCTACCCTCCAGCTCTAGATATGGACCTATGGCCCTGACCACAGCAAGTGGTTCAGGGATGCATATGTGGCCGAGGCTACACCCAAAGAGCCAACCATGGATTGTCGCAGGAGCAACTGGGAGACAGGTGCTCTCTTGCTGGTGAGATGCTGGCCTGGTGCTGCTGGGCCCATCCCAGATAGACTGCCCAAGAGTGGAACAAACACAGAGGTGAGCCAGGACTGGAAGACAGAAAGAGACAGAAGCCTAAGACCTGTGTGAGTGTGGGGCCCGGCCACGCCTGAGGCACTGTCCTGAATATTCCAGGAATACAAGCCCATCCATTTCTTTTGTTTCTTCAGACAGGTGAGGTTGAGTTCTGCTGTGGTTTGAATAGGGTTTGTCTCCAAAAACTCATATTGAGGCTCCGTCTCCTACATAACACTGTTGAGAGCTGGTGGGGCCTTCAGGGTCACTAAGAGGGATTAATACTTCTCTGGAAGGAATGAGCTCTCACGTTTGTGGCACCAGGTTAAGAGCAGAGGAGTGTGGCGTCCTCAGGTCCCCTCTCTTCGCATCTCTCCCCAGGCACTCTCTTTTGCACACATCTGCTTCCCCTCTCACTCCTTCACCATGCATGGAGCAGCACACAGCCCTCATCCGAGGCCAAGCAGACACCAGTGCCATGTTCTTGGACCTCCAGAACTGTGAGCTAAACAAACCTCTTTTCTTTATAAATCACCCAGGCTCGGGATTTTTGTTACTGCAACAGAAAATGGACTCAGACAGGGTTTTTTCTACCCTACTGAAGGAGACTTGACCGAGATGCTACTTTTGTTGTCCAGGCTGGGCAGCTGCTTGTCTCCTTCCTTTCACCTTTGAGGTTCAAAGTCAATATTAAGAAAAGGCACAGAATTTTCATGCTCTCCCATTGGAATCTCTGTTGCTGGTCTCCACCGTGTTGTTGGGCCAATGATTTCCAAATGTTTTAGAGAGGCAAAGCCTGTCATTGTTGGTCAGGAATATCGCATAGCATGTATTTCTTTACACATGCATTTATTATATTGTCAGCAAGTGGTTAACCTTTCATTTTTCGTGGGGGAAAAAAAATGAACATATCACCACCTCATTTCCCTACCTCTCCCAGGATCTGGGGAGATGACACAGTTGAATTGAGTATTTTGAAGTTTGGAGAGTTAAAATCAAATCAACCTATCCATCCCCCTCTCGCCTTTCCTCAAATCCTCTCTTGTCTCCGAGGGTCCTCTGGCCTCTGATGCATTCCAGAGCAACGGAGCAGATGCACGTGTCAGACCCATGCTGCCGGCCACTGTCTGGAGCCCGTCCTCCCTTCCGGGCACCCTTGCTGCCAGCTGTCAGGCCTCCCCACTTGGGGTCCTCGGGTTCCTAAAATGGTATGTGTGGGGCAGATGTCACCACGCTCACATAAGGCACAGAGCAGCCCTGGCCCTGGGGTGCTCCCTGCCCCGCCAACCCGGGGCTCGCTCAGAGAGCTGCTCACGAGACTCAGCCCTGCTTCCCCCACCCAGAGCCAGATGTGGGGGCCCCAGCACTGCCCACCGCTCTCTGCGCTGGCAACACCGATCCCAGTAGAATCATCATCTTTACTGTCTTTACTGATACTCTTTTTCTTCTCTGAAGTTGTGGTCAAATGCAAGGAACATGAAACTTACCACCATAATCATTGGAAGTGCACAGTCTGGTAACATCGAATACGTTCACACTGTGTGTAGCCGTCAATACTATCTGTCCCCAGAACGCTTTCATCTGGCTACACTGAAGCTCTAACCACTAAATAGTGATACTCTAGGCTTCCCCACCCTCAGCCCCTGGCAACCACCACTTTCTGTCTCTATGAACGGGACTGCCCTAGGTACCTTACATACGTGGATTCATAGGGTCCTTTTGTGGCTGGCCTATTTTACTTACAATAATTCTTCAGTGTTGATCTATACCGTGGCATGTGTCAGCATTTTCTTCCTTTTTAGGGTTGAATAATATTTCACCTGTGTGTACTGTGGATGGACACTCTTGTTGCACTAGGTAGCTATTGTGACTGATGCTGCTATGAACATGGGTACACAGATACCTCTTCAAGCCCCTGCTGTAAGTTACTTTGGGTATATTACTTATGAGGTCACATGTTAATTCCATTTTTAACTTTTTGAGGAACCACTCACTTTTCCACAGTGGTTGGGCCATCTTACATTCCCACCAGCTGTACATAAGGGTTCTGATGACCCACACCTTCACCAATTTATTGTTTTCTGAGGTTTTATTGTTTTTGTTTTCCTTACAGTTGACATCCTCATAGGTGCAGGGTTCTACTTCGCTGTGGTCTTGATATTTACTGTTATTCTTGTGGTTGTCATCCCTCTAACTTTCTCACTTTGTGCCAAGTTTGTTTTCTTAATGTAAGAGGTGAATTTAATCCACCTTGAAGATACGTGATCCCTGCTACCTCCCCACTTACTACAAATGGTGCATCCTCTTCTCTCTCTCTCTCTCTCTCTCTCTCTCTCTCTCTCTCTCTCTCCCTCTCCCTCTCCCTCTCCCTCTCCCTCTCCCTCTCCCTCCCTCCCTCCCTCCCTCTCTCTCTGTACTGGGACTGGAACTCAGGAGCATTCTACCTTTGGGCTACTCCACCAGCTATATTTTTTTTCTTTATTCTTTGAAACAGGGTCTCACTGAGTTGCAGAGGGCCTCACTAAGTAGCTAAGGGTGTCCATGAACCACACTCCTCCTGTCTCGGTCTCCCAAATGCTGGGATTACAAGCGTGCGCCACCATGTCCGGCTTGAGCATCTTCTCCTAAGAGAGAGATTCTGATGCACGGTGAGCAGGGCCTGGGGACCCTACGTGGTCAGCGCCTGCCTACCCCTTTCAGCAAAGGGAACAGAGGGTCCCAGGAGGCCTAATGCAGTGGTTCAGCAACACGAGCTGAGCAAATCTAAACTGCAAATCGGTCTCTGCCACTCCATAGGTGCAAGACCATGGAAGTATCTCCTGACCTCTCTGAGCCTGGCTTCTCTGCATGTGCAAAGTGAAGACAAGGATAGCACTTATGCTGGAGACTCCATTATGAGGGTTTAAGGGCCACACTGCTTCACACACGCCAAATGCAGTGCTTAAGGCAGACTTAGTGCTGGGTTCTTATTCTCGTTGGATAATTTCCCCAAGTCCCGTGACTGGTAGATTGGGTTTCCCAATTCACAGGGCATGCTATGGACTTGAGGGTTCTTGATCCCACTCTGGCCAATGTATGTGGCTGTCTCAAAAAGCCCTGGCTACTTTACTTGACAGCGAGCTTCTTCCCTCGGTGGTCCTCCCCATTCAGTCCCATGTGGGAGGACAGAGGAGGAGCCAGCTGTGGGAAGCTGCTGCCGGTCATTACTGCAAAATCTGAATGGTCCAAGATAGCAGGCTTTAAGGGACAAATGACAGGTGGGGAAGGAGGCTGCTCAGAGGACAGCATCTTGCAAGTCCTTTGACCTCAAGGAAGGCCATGTGTTCTTGTTAAGACGCATTCCCTTTGGGAACAGCTCTGCCTGTGCACCGATTCCACCATCCATGTTCTGACAGGTCAGTTTCAGGAGATCCCCTCACCACACAGATGATGACCAAGAGCCCCCGAGAGCCTGACCAAGCAGGGTCATGGAGAGGACATGGTCATGATCGTGTGTCAGGGGCACAGTCAAAAGCAATGCCAGAGGGTGTGTGTGTGGGGGGAGAGAGGTATGATTCTGAGAACCACACCAACCAGGATGAAGATCACAGGTGTGCCGAGGGCAGGGATAGGAGATGCAGGGCTCCAAGAGCACGCAGGGACTCTTAGTGGAGCGCTAAAGGATGTCACCAAAGTGTTAGCCAGGGAATAAGTCAAGCATGTCTGTTTTGAGCTGTGCCCCTGTTTCTCTCTGGGTCTCAGACATTTTCTGAGCTTAGAACCTTCACCAGCCCCACCATAATTAAGGCTCAGGCACTTAGAGAGCTCGGACACAGCCTGTCCATTAACAGGGAAGTGGTAGAATGACATGTACTTTCTCCCAACTGTAGGGTATCACGTAGCTATGAGAGGAATCCGGCAGACGTGTATAGGTCACTATGAGAAGACTGCTACAATAAACTAAAAGAGGAAGTAGCCCCAGTGTGGAAACATTATTAAATGATCTGTTTATGTTAGGAAAAAACATACTTGTATGTATGCAGATTTGTGGGTGAGAAAAGAAACGTAGAAAACTAACATTTGTTTGCTAGATGTATTAGTCAGATTTTCATTACTGTAACAAAATACCTGAGATAATCAACTCAGAAAGAGGAAATGTTGATTTGGGTTCACAGTTTGGGAGGTTGTGGTCCATGGATGGCTAGCCTGCTGCTTTGGGCCTGTGCAGGGGAGTACCTCATGTAGGAACACTCAGTGGGGACGCTGCTCACATCAGAGAGGCCGGGAGGAGAAGAAACAGAGAGGAAGTTCTGGAGTCTCCAGATCTCCTCTGAGAGCACGTCCTCCATGACCCAGCTCCCTAAAGGCTCCACCACCTCACAGGCTGAAGATCAAGCCTCCAACACAGGACACTTGAGGGAACGCTCAAGATTTCACCTATAGCACCAGGATTGAGCTAACAAGGTACCGTAGATGGAGTGGATTGGAAAACAGAATTTTATTCTGACAGTCCTAGAGGACGGTCAGATCAAGGTGGCAGCAGGGTCAGCCCCTTCTGAGGACCACGAGGAAGGGCCTGTGCTGTGCTCTCTTTTTGGCTTCTAGAAGGCCACTTTCTGTGTCCTTCACATCCTCCTCCCTCTGTGTGTATCTGTGTCTAAATTTCTTCTTTCCGTAAGAACATCAGTCAGATGGATTAGGGCCCACCGTACTGACCTCACTTTAATTTGACTACCTCTATAAAGGCCTTATCCAAACACAGTCACATTCTGCAGAACTGAGAGCTAGGATTTTGACATTTGAATATAAAGGGGGCACAATTCAGCCCATAATGCTGTTGGAAGAGGGGAGAGTTATTTTTGCCTTTATAATTTTCTCTGTAGAATTTGAACTTTTACAATTGGCATAAAGTTCTATAACCAAAAATGATTTTTAAACAAAAAGCCAATTGGAAATTTAAACTCTGACACACACACACACACACACACACACACCCCAAAATTGACTACCTACTGAAAGCACTGGAGTTCTATATTGTAGGTCAGAATTACCTGTCTTTGTATCTGAAGTCAGAATCATGTTCTCAATCAGAGATCTCTGGGACACAGTGTGTATGTCTGCGAGAGAAGACTTGACCATTACTATAGTGCCTTGCATATGTCTAGTTAATTTCATTTCGTTTTCATTTCTATTTTGTGTTGTATTTGTGGAGTGTGTGTGTGTGTGTGTGTGTGTGTGTGTGTGTGTGTGTGTTACCTACTTGGCCTGTGCAGCCCAGCAGAATGTGTGCACATCCCTTGGACAAGAGTCCTCTGTCCCTGAAGAAGGGATTAGAGCTAGGACTGGTGAGTTGTGAAAAAAAATCAGATGTCATTTTAAAAATGCAAGCCTTTGGACAGAGAGTCTGATCTGTGTTTTAATTTACAGAGTAGGCACTGTAAGAGATCAGCAACCACAATAATAAGATAGAACGAATAAAATAAAATAGAATAATAGAATAAAATAAAATCAGCAACAACAGTTAACAATTAGGAGCTATTAACTAAAAATTGCTTGAGATGCATATTATATTGTTTCTTTCTAGGACTTTTCATTTAATATTTTTGGGCCAGAAAGTCACCAAGGTAACTGAAATCATCAAAAAAAATTTTGCATTAAAGGGAGGGCCATGGTAGTTGTTGTAATTTGTCACACGGTGAAGGCAGCCAGCTTTTAAAAGATATGAATATGGAGGAAATCAGATTCAGGTGCATGCAGTCACAGTAGGTTGTTTTTGAAGACTTTACAAAAGATTACTCGGGCTGAGGATGGACAACAGGTGCTGACCAAACAGAAATTCCAGCTAAAAGGAGCGACTAAGGGGCAGCTGGAATGGACCAAGCCGAGGGCAGCAGGTGGTGGTGACAGGAAGATGCGGGAGCCAATTTGAAGGAAATTGCAGAAGTGCAATCTATTTCCTGGAGGCATCCAGAAATCCCTGAGCAAATAGGGCCCACGAGGGTAACTGGAACCCACAGATGGTAACAGGAGACAGAAAAAGTAGGCAGAGAAAGTGGAAACCTGGTATTGATGAGGGCCCTCTAAATATTTCCCTGGGCTGTCCAGTGCCTCTGTTTCCCTAACCATCCCATGAACAGAAGAAGGATATATCCAGCTTTCCCTGCACGTCAGCAATGGGAGTGGGTGCCTGGGCCACTGTCACGCATCTGAGTACGTCAATGGAACCTGCTTTCTCTGCACTGTGAGGCCATTGCACCACGCTTTCCTGTCCACTCTCTCATTTAATGCTCAAGTCTGTCAGTGAACCAAGGCAGATGAGGCTGCTGGTACTACTTACAGTGTGCTGGGTAAGTGCCAGTCACTGTGCTAAGCACCTGCCAGCAGGGTGTTCTCTCCTTCAACAATCCATAAAAGCACACAGTATTGCTCTCTTTTATAAAGATGAGAAAACCCAAGCTAGGAAAGACTCAGCAAATTTCCTTCATAATGCCTGGAATAAGGTTCTAGACTCAGGCAGTTGATTGACACCTGATCGATGGACCTTTTCTGCCATGTATGAAGGATGACGAGCTCACCAATCTTGCATTAGGGGAGAATGAGGCAGGCTAGTTCCAGCCCACTGATTGTTTTGTAAATAAAGTTTTATTGGACGCCAGCCACACCTGTTCATTTGCGTGTTGTCTGTGGCAGAGGTGAGGAGTTGGGAGAGGAGCTGCAGAACCAGCAAAGCCTGAAGAACTTGCCAGCCGGCCTTTTGACAATCCCTGTACTAGATTACCTTATTTTTGTTTGTTGCTTCTTCTTCATCTGCCCCCCCCATTTTCCCAGTCATATGGTAATGTATAAAATATGAAAGTAAAGGAAGATTCTTCATGATGTAACATTCTGTTTTCATGGCTGATTTAACAAGGGCAAATTGAGAAAGAACAAGTGGTTTAAGTAGCATCATTTGAGTCTTTGGATAAGGTCGCTGCTAGTCACAATAAGAATAAGAAGCAACACCTGATCCTCAAAAGTCTTTGGTACCCACCTGCTCTGGTCCAGACGCTACTAGGGATGCTGGGGTTTATTCCCATCAATAAGGTAAAGGGGTTGAAGTGGCAGGAGCTAAGTTCCAATCCCATCTGTTTCAAACACATCCTAAGCTCTTTTTGTCTCTAAACGGAGTTCAGAGACAGCAAGTGTCACACACAAGCAGCTGTGCCTCCTTTCTGGAGAGAGGGTCATAAAATGGGCTTATACAATAAATATGCAAGTACTAGATCTTAGAAAATGTCTGGCTCTTTTGGCATTCTCCTGCCATGCTTGACAAAAACAAACCCAGCTGAGGTCGCCAACAATTGTTGGCATCCTTTTCGAGACACAGATGAGGGATTGCAGTGTCGCCTCCTAACCACTAGAGGACATCGCCCTATTTCAGCTGAGGAAGACTTGGGCCTCTCTATCTGGAAGTGGGGAGCTTGCTCATCCCTCTCCACTTGATTTCTTTCAGTGGCCCTAGGTGTGGTTGCTTCATGAGATAGAAAGCATACCAAAGGTAACCTATGACAACCATCCAGTGCCAAGTTGCTAAGGACTTCACACCTGCAGCCGGCTGGATTATGCGGGTAAGAGGGTCTTCATGAACCAGGCAGGCATGGTGGCACACACCTATAATCCCAGTACTGGGAGGCTGAGACAGAAGGATCACAGTTCAAGGACAACCTCAGCAAACAGTGAGATTCTCATCAACCTAGCAAGACCCTATTTCAAAATAAAAATAAAATGGAATTTAAAAACATAAAACACATTTTTTAAAAGGGGGGTCTTTGTTCAGCACAAACCATCCCTCCACAACTTCTATGAGTCGTACCCTTCTGAAAAACACAGAGGTTTCTGCATCATGGTTCTTTCCAGGAGGACCCCCAGTCCCTGTCAGGAAGACAGCGCAATGCTTATATTTAACGGTCATTTTAAGATGACCACTCCAGGTGTTTGCCAAATGATTCTCAAGCTCACCTCATGAGGCAGATGCTCTTAGCAGCCTCATTTCAGATGGGTAGAGTGAGATCCAGGAGGTGCTGAGATCATCACGCATCTTTTCAGTGATGGGCGGGTTGGGACTGGGGACCCAGGCAATCTGCTTTAAAGCCCGTGCTTTTAACTCACATGCTCTACTGTGCTGCCTCCCAGAAGAGGGGCCAGATAAACAATGACATCGTTTTTAAAACATCTTAACCCATTTTTTCATTATATGTACATAACAGAAAATTTGGAAAAATCAAAAAAAGAAGAAAATTACCCACAACATTGACCTCAGTCACAGTGAGCCTTCAGCGTTTCAGCGGCCTCTCATTTGGACGGGCGATGTGAGTCTCTTCATAACTCTCTGTATGCAATTTGTAGCCTGATTTTCCACTTAACATATGATGCCCTAATGTTGTTACATAATTTTCGCATAATTTTCACAACCACTGTTTTAAATGTTGCCAGAAAGTGTGTATGTGGTGACATCATGAAAATTCTAGGGAAACAGACGAGAATGTACTAAGAAGGGAGACTAGTACAAACTGTCAAGGTAAGGATGCAGAGAAAAAGAAGGATGCCCGTGGGACCTCTGGCCTGGAACCATGGCCGGAAGACCATGCCTGAGGCCTCGTGTGTAGCACAGAGCTAGACGGCAGCAGCTGGTGGTCCAGTGCCTCACAGCACAGGAGAACCAAGAATATCTCTGTAAGACAACTATGTGTGGGGGAGACTCAGTGGGAGGAGCAGGGGCTCAGTCTACGTGAGCGCCGCATGGTGCTGCACTACAGGTGTGGTGTTGGGAGGCCCCAGGTCGCCTGCAGTGCCATTATTTGTGTGGCCTTGGTCATACCAATTTACTTCCCTGGACATCAGCATCCTTCACATCCTTTGCTATCTTGTGGGAATAATAATAGCTCTCGTGAAGGTTCATGGAAAATACACGGTGAGAAAGTCAGTGCTGTTTTGTGCTGCCCCACGCAGGCAACTTGATTTACAGTAGATCAGGCAATGAAGACTTTGAGGGGGGCGTGATACTGGGGATTGAGCCCAGAGGCATTCTATCTTGAGCTACACCCCTAGACCCTTTTTTTTTTAAAACAGGCTCATTGCATTGCTGAGGCTGGCTCAAACCTGCAATCCTCCTGTCTCGGCTTCCCATATTGCTGGGATTACAGGCGTGTGCCACCATGCTTAGCTAAGGCGGACTTTTAATTCACTCACCTGACAAGAAGGCTGGTTTTGTGCCATCTAAGGCTAATACAAAGGCTCAGCCATTTCAACCAGGACTCCAGATGTTTTTCTTTTTACCATCGAGAACACTTGGGGTATTGGTTGTATTTCTTGCATCCAAGTATCATCATTTCAAGGACTTAGATTGACCCCTCCTTTTACAGGCTCAGTTCGAGGAGAAGTGTCCATGCCGTTAGGGGGAGAGCCCCTATCTCTCCCTGGATAGGCAGAAACGTTTCTCTGTGAAGCTCTCTGCACATACAGAACTCCATCCTATACCACCCGCTCTTCTGTAAGACACGCGCCATGGCCGCTCCTTCCCCTAGGGCTGTAGATTCCTGGCCTGTCACCGATGGGCCTTCTCTGCCAAAAGCACATTCTTTACCTCATTGAATCTGCAGGCAGATCTCTCCCCTTGAAGCAATTGTCAAAATGGGTATTTCTTTTGTTGTGATTATGTGATTAATGCTGTGCTCCTCTGTTAACCTATCAGCCCTTTGAAGTCAGAAACTACATCCATGATGCCCATTATTGTACCATCAGAGCCCAGCACAGGTCCTGGCACCTGGGATGTGTTCAGTTCATATTTGTTGAGGGACTCAGGGTCCTCAACACCCTGGTCACTTGTGTGTAGTTCTGCAAATATGTGTGACTATCACCAAGCCTCTTGTTTCCTCAGCCATGGTGACCTGTTCTCACAAGTCCTCTGCCTGACCGACAAGGACCTCGGCCTCCATAGCAGACCCTGCTGATACTGGTTCTAGATCCACCCAGGCGGCCTGAGCTCAGCACAACTGTGGTTGACAATTTTCACACACAGACACCTTCCTACTCAAGATCTCAGAGCTTTCACCTCCAGGGACACCTGGACCACCCAGGGGTGGGAGCAGATGGGCAAATGCTCCTGCCTCCCCATGTCTCGATGGCCTTGGAGGAGACCTTGTCGTGGCCTCTTGCATTTATCAATCCCACGTCCCCAGAAAGGCTCACGGACCTTAGATGTCATTAGCCTAGGCCAACAGCCCCACAGAATCTGATGCTCTTGTCTCCCTGACAGCACCATTGGTGGAATGCTCATCACAACCAGCATCTGTTTTAAGCACAGGATGGTCACTGATTTATTTAAACCTCACAAAACTCTGTACATGATCATCGTCTGCACTTGACAAATGAGGAAACTGAGACAGAGAGAGGTGATCATTTGCCAAAGAGGACATGCATAAGAGTCAAATTCAAGGTGTGTGGAAAATATAACCTGCCGCCCTTCATTGCTATTCACAGTAGCCAAGGTGCAGAAACAACAGAAGCATCCATCAACAAAAGAATGGGTAAAACAAAAAAAAAAAAAACTGTGGTATTCACACACACAGTAGAATACTCTTCAGCCTCAAAGGAGAAGAAAATCCTTTTGTTTGTGATAACACGGTTGAACCCGGAGGACATTGTGTTAAGTGAAATCAGGCTGGCGCAGAAAGACAAGTACTGTGTGATCTCACTTTCGTGTGGAATCTAAAAAAGTCAAACTCAGAAGCAGAGAATAGAATGGTGGTTACCAGAGCCTGGGGGTGAAGGGGGTAAGATGTTGGTCAAAGGGGACAAAGTTTCAGTGAGGAGCAGTAAGTTCAAGGGATCTGTTGTACAGCATAGTGATTACAGTTAATCACAGCGTACTGTATTCTTAACAATCACTGAGGGTAGATTTTAAGTGTTCCCATAGCAAAAATAAGCATGTGAGGTAATACATATGTTAATTGGCTCAATTTTGCCATCCCACAATGTATACATATCTCAAAACATCATGGTGTACATAATGAGTAAATACAATTTTTGTGCACTTAAAAAATTAATTCTTAAAAAGATCCGAAGTCAGGGGTTAGCTTGAGAGCACACTTAGCCACCGTAGGGATACAGTGCTATCTACCCACTGGGGTCCAGCCTAACCGTCCTTCCCCTAAGTCACCCCTCGCATACATGCTTAGTGGTTTTGATCCCATGAACACAAGTCTCTCTAAACGCTTTGCTTTTAATTCCCCAAGCTCCTTACCCCCCCAGAACCCCATTCTTTATCTCACACCCTTGACCAGATTCTTAGACCTATCACTGACAATAACTGGATGTTAAGGACTGAGTGTGCCACTAAAACTCACGCAGTGGAATCCTCACCCCCAGTACCACATTTCTTAGAAGGTGGATGGGGTTAGATGAGGTCCTGACAGTGGAGACCCCATGATGTCAGTGCCACCAGAGAGAGAGCTCTCTCTCCTCTCTCATTCTTTCTCCATACAAATAAGAGGTCACATGAGCACAGCACAAGACAGGTGGCCCTCTGCAAGCCAAGAGAGGTGTCAGAGTGAAATCTGCCCCACTGACACCTTGACCTTCAACCTCACAGATAATAAATGCCCGCTGTTCAAGCCAGCCACCCTGTGGTATTCTGCTGTGACAGCTGGGGCTGGCCACACTGCAGTCTCTCTCTAATTGCCATTCCAAACACTACGCTATGGTGCTTCCTGTCCAGTCTCCACCCATAAAAATGGGAGCGGCCAGAGGAGAACTCCCGCATGCCCACATAGCCCCCTTGAATCCACTCCCCCACCTACCCCTGTCTCCACCTGCGGTTGCTGGACGGGCTCCTCCCAAGTCCAGCACTGCCCGCCCAACCCCCTAACCTCCTCTGGCAATTTTCCAGCAGCCATTCCTGACCCTGGACTCCTGAATCACCAGTTCTCCTTCTGCTGGGTCTTTCTCATCATCATATATTGTTTCTTCCTCTGTCTTTAAAAAAAAATGCTTTTAAACTACCTTCCCCCCAGCTACCTCCATATTTCTTTGTTCCCCTTCAGAGTAGATTTTCTAAGACATTAACTGAACTTCAACTGCCCAGTCTTTCTCTTCACATTCCCTTAACGCCTATGCTGGTCAGGCTTCCAGCCTCCCCAGTTCCTGGAATCTGCTCCTTCCAAGGCCACCAACAGCCCCCCCCGAGGGCTCCACCAGGGCACCCATGGCCATTCTCATCACTTCGACCTAACAGTAGCATTTGACACTGAGGACCATTCTCTCCTCTTGAAATATAGCACAATGCAAAAAAGAAAGAACCACTTTTAAAAATGCATTATTCAGTCACTCGATGATGCAGAAACAGGCAGCCAACCCTTGTTCTTCCAGGAGCGCTCAGTTATTTCTACCATTCTACAGATGTTCCATTCCCCTCCCTCACGTCACAGGACCAGGTGGAGCCTGAGGTGCTCAAGGTCGGATAGTCGTCATAGCGATGAGGATGCTTTCCTCAAGGCCGGGCTGAGTCCATGGGACAAATTCAGTCTTGCATAGCAGACTTATTATTTTGATTACTAAAGGTAAAATGGTCATCACCTGGGGTTCGCCGTGGCTGCTCTGTACCTTCTTCACTTGGCTGCTAGGACATGGCGCGCCAGGTGTCCTCACCGCCATGCTGCTCCTTCTCAGTGGCCTTCATGGGTTCCTTCCCGTCCATGACCGCGTGACCTGAGTGTGTCCAAGAGCTATTTTCCTCCACCAGGTCCACTCAGTCGCCGCAGTGGCCACCTGGGCTCCTGGCTGTATATCAGCTTCATGCTCCCGTCTGGCCAGGTATCAAGCCCAAGTACTCAGCTACCCATCTGGCATCACCACCTGCTGTCAGGAAGGCATCTCAAACTCCTGGCCTTCCCCATACCTAGATCTGACTCTCCTGGTCTTTCTCCTTCCAGGAAATGTCCACTCCACTCTTTCATCAGGCAAGCCCCAGCTCATATTAGTCACACACACACACACACACACACACACACACACTCTCTCTCTCTCTCTCTCTCTCTCTCTCTCTCTCTCTCTCTCTCTCTCCCCTCCTCCTCTCTCAGCCTGTATTAATCCCTCAGCACTACAATTTGGAAATAGTTCCTCCCTACAAATACTCTTTTTCAGATTTGATTCCCAGGGTAACAGAGTTGGGAGGTGGGGCCTTTGGTTCTAAGGCCTCCACCCATATGGATGGATCAATGTCCTTCTCAGGAGACTGGATTAGCTCTCACGCAAACAGACCACTTCTCTTGAAAGCAAGGCTGGCACCTCCCTTCAGTCAGCCTGTACACACATGACCACTTCCCTTTATACTTCTCCACTGTGAGGGAGGTCTTCCCCAGAAGCCCAGATGGTGCCAGCACTTTCCCAGCCTCCAAAACCATGAGCCAAAATCGACCTCTTTTCTTTATAAATTATCTATTCTTGGGTATTCTGTTGTAGCAACAGAAGCAGATTAAGATATTCAGCAAAGCCCAGCTTCACAGCATGAAAACTTCTTCCCTGGTGGATCTAACCACCCTCGGCCAAGGTGGCCTTGTCTCTCACCTGGATTACCACACAGCATCACCTGCAGATCACCGTACTCCATTCTCTCCCCGTGGACTAGTTTCCCAGGGTTGCTATCACAAACCACCTGAAGCTTCATGGCTTAACATAAAAGTATTTTTCTTACAGCTGTAGGTATCAGAATGGAGAAATAAAGATTCGAGCAGGACCCCTGGCATTAACTTATTATATCTGCAAAGACCCTTGTTCCAAATAACACTCACAGGTTCTGGACATCTTTTGCTGGGCTACCACTAAACTCACTAAACCTCTCCAGAGTCTACTCTCATTCTGTAGCCAGAGGGGACCTTTGAAGCTACACATGGAATCATGCTGTGCCTTGAGACAGCTCATCAGAGTAAAATCCAAGTCCTCGCCACATAGAACGGAGGCGGGTGACCGGAGATGCCGCGTGGATGGTGCAGGTAAACCTTCCCTCCAGGCGGAGCTGCCTCCCAATGTGGAGACACTTGCCTTTTCCTATGGAGGTGGCAGAGACAGTGGGGGCTCGGGTTGAGCTCTGGTGTTGTGCCTCACTGAGCACAGACAAGCGGGTCCCAACACGGCACTCGCAGCACCGACTCATCGTGACATGGGACGCGCCTGCCTCCTCTGTGACTGGAGCTTCTCCTGGGATCAGTCCTAGGGTACTGCTCTCCAGTGCTTCCTGACGTCTTTGAGCACCATGGTCTGTAGGTATTTCCAGCCCCACGGCAAAGAGCAAAGGACAATGTTTTGACTGCATGAGTGCAGGTTATTTTAGTTTCAAGTGACAGAAAACCCAATTCGGCCTTGACTTTAAAGGAAACTAAAGATTTTAGAGGTAGGTAAAGTCTGATTCAGCAGCCAAACACTGTCACTCAGTGCCCAGTTGCTTCCATCTCTTTGGGAACCTTCCCGGTGTCTGCTTCCATCCCAAGAGGTTCCTCTCAGTTACGGGAGAACCGGCAGACCTCATCTTCCTCATTCATATCTCAAGAAGAAGCTTCCTTCCCCCACAACCTTCAAAACACTCCGGGGCCTCCTTGGATCCACTCCTGAACTAATTGACTATAATAAGAACTAGGGTAATTGCCTTCGACCCACCTACTGCTGGCTCTGGGGCTGGGGTGGGGTCACCTGAGAAACCTCAGGTCCCTTTAGGAAGGAGGAAAGGATATGGACTCCAGAGAGGTGAGTGAGCATTCCCAGCGCACGGGGCTTTCTAATCTCCAGCCTCCCAGGTGACCGCGGCCGATCTCCACACAGCATAGCTTCTGGCAGCCGGCAGTTAAACACAGCAAGGATGAGATATGAGCAAACCTAACCGGAGCTTCGGAATGTCTCTTCTAGAAATTAGTGGCGAGCAGGCCAAGCATACAATTAAGTATTGAATTTTCTATAAACACGCAAATCCACACAGAGAAATCAGCCTGTGGCATTAATCCTGAAGCAGCTCCCTTTCCCACCAGCTTGTCTTGCGCCGAAGGACCTCTGGTTAAGGAGCATGCCAAGGGATGAAGCTGAAATGTCCCCCATAACTGAAGTGCGTTCTCGGCGTGGGATGCCTTTGTGTGAGTGTATATCTGTGTCTGTTGACCCACAGCACCAATCTCGAGGGTTCTTGCTCCCCCGCCCCAGACCAGCAGGAACTAAAATGCTACAGGAATCTCAACTCTCTGTTAGGTAAGTTTTACAGACTGTATGTGATTTAAAGATCGCCCAAAGCTTCCTTGTGCCCGGCCCTCTCTCCTAGGAACCTTCTGGGTGTCTAAAATCCACACAGGGGTAAAGCTTCCAATTTAAGATCTCAGAAATGTGACATCTTGGAAACACAATATATTTATAACATATAATACGGTATTTAGTATGTAATACAGTATTTAGTATAAATGGTACTTATGCATTATACTTACAGTATAGAGTATTATAAGACTTATATGTAATATATGCTTATATATTAAGTATAATATATGCTTAGTATATTTATAGGATATGGTAAAGTATATATTATAATGTATCCTAGTGTAATACTATGTTATCTATTAGTAAGACACTGCAGGCATTGACTCACCAGGGTGTTAGCGATCCTAAGGAGATGATGCTCTGATTATCAAGTGTTAATGAGAAGGAAAGAGGGCTTTATCCAGACCAGGCCCAGGGATGCCTGAGGACTCCAAGAAAGTAGGTAAAGAATATGATACCAGCATCCAACATTTCTTACCTTCCAATGTGGAGGCACTTTGCTTTTTTTTTTTTATTTTTTGTGGTACTGGGGATTAAACTCAAAGGCACTCCACCACTGAGCTACACCTCCATCCCTTTTTATTTTGAGACAGGGTCTTACTTAGTTGTCCAAATTAACCCGGAACTTGCAATCTTCCTTCTTCAGCCTCCTCAGCAACTGGAATTACAGGTGTGCAGCCACCATGCCGGATGGCACTTTATTCTTTTATCAGAATGGTAGAAGGCAGCATGGGGTAGCGATTAAGCCCAGAGTCTGATGTCCTAGGGAGTTCTCAGCTCTGCCTCTGAGTACCTGCATGGCCTGAGCCACTTTCTTCTCAGTACCTTTAATGACAGAAAGAGGATAGACTTGAGACCTTGTAGGATAACATTATAATAATTTTATAGTATTATATATACTCTATCATTTGTAATATAGCATGATATATAATATACTTACAGTATAATTACAGCATACTATATACTTATGTGGTGTATTAATAGTACACAATATAGTGTATAATATATAGTACTTATATATTCTGCCTATAGTGTGTAGTACTACAATACTTATATAATATATAGGTTTATAGAATATTTGTAGCATTTATATGTATTCATAGAACTTAAAGTATAAAATGTTATATGAGGTATTTATGGATCATAGTGTAGTAAGCAGTATAATATACAATAGAGTACACAGTAGAAATATACTATGTTAATAATAACCTCACAGGTCAATGACCTGCCTGACAAAGTATGAGGTGTGGGTCTCGCCTCTCCATCCCTGGGTTCTGTTTTCCACTACACCTGCCACGGCTTGCCTGCCCTTGACTTGCATTTGACATCACTTGCTTTGGACAGTGAAAACCTACCACAAATCTGAACAGTACGACCCAGCTGGCCTTGCCCTCCTGTGACCCTGCCTCAGTTCCAGGGACCAGTCCATCCAGAAGGGTGAGTGTCCCACGGTGCAGACCTGGACCCCTCCTGCAGCCTCACCCAGGTCAGCTCGACTGCAGCCAACCTGTAGATCCCGAGCTGTATGCTCCTGGGATTCTGCAGCTGTTTATTATTTTTATTTTTTGTTTTTGCCTCTTTTTAATTTTCTTATTGGTGCATTGTAGTCATACATCTTAATGGGGTACAAAATGGTGGAGGCATATATGCACACATCACTCATCTAGCCCTTCCCCAGTTCCCACCCCATTCCCTCCCCCTCCCTCCTTCTTATGTTTGGCTTGGTGATTGGCTTTGGTATGGCTGTTTATGACACAGCCAAAGCCGAGCACACCGTAAACACTGAATAAGCATTTGTGGTTCCCATTATGATTATTGGCCTGAGAAATTGCAAATGGCTTGCGCAACTCGGGTCCTGGTTGGGGGTATCAGTTGGGTGATATTGGCTCCCATCTTTTCTATGTGGGATCTGAGCCATCAGAAGACAGATTTGCTCTTGACCAAGCAAATCACTGACACGCTTGCCCTCTGATCTGCACCGACATTTGCCACCAATTCTCTACAAAATCGCACTTTTAAATCCATCAGCCTCCCAGAACTGCATCCTCTTGGGGAAGACAGACCAAGCGAGGAGAGACTGGGATGAGAAGCAGAGCGGCAGTAGACAGGGTGGGAAGTCAGAGAGTATCTGGGGACGGCCTCTCCATCTAAGGTCAGGGAAGCCCCTCCTTAGGGACCTCTGAGAGGAGGGAGGAAGGGAGAGCAACTCAGCCAGCAAGGAGCTGGGGGGAGAGAGCACTGCGGGGGGGGAGGGAAGAGCACAGTGTAGGAGTGGGAGGAGCCACAGGAGGGCCACTTCTTACCAAGCTGGTGCCTTTAGCTGTAAATTTCCACAGTGAGTGGAAAGACGAGGAGCTGCCCAGCTGAGCAGAGACACGGGGACTCAGGTGCCTTCCCTGCCCCATGGCCCTGGACAGGCTATGTGAGGCCCTGTCCTCATCTAGTAGGTGGAGCTGAGATGGGCCTCAGGATGGGAGAAGAATACATTTGCAAAAAAAGTGTGTGGCTTCCAGCAGAAACTCCTGCTACACTTGGACATGGCTTGAGTGACCCCAAGAGTTCATGCACCAAAATTTAATCCCCACTGTTAGGATGAAAACTCAACCCAACTATGTTGTCTAGAGGTGAGGTCTTCAGAAAGTGATTAGGATTAGGTAAGGTCATCAGGGTGGAGCCCCATGATTGCATCCTGGTGCTTTTATAAGAAAAGGAAGAGAGACCAGACAGACAGACAAACACAACACACACACACGCACACACACACACACGCACGCACGCACACACACACACACACACACACACATGCATGCGCATGCTCCCTGACTCTCGTCACACCGCTTCAGAACTCTGCTAGCCTGACGACATCTCCAGAGGCATGGACTTTGGACTTCCAGGACCATAAGCCAAACTCTTCTTAGGCCTCCATCAGCCACCACTGCAGCCCGACCCATGTCCTGCAGAAGGTGCCACGCGGGTCCTCTTACAAGGGGCACCCTTCAGGCCACCAGCTCACTTCTCATTGGCATTGCAATTCAGACCCAGGAAATCAAAAGCACCTTCTACAAGGTCACTTTCTTGGACATGCGAGTCTATCCTCTTTGCGTCAAAGAAAACATTTCCTTAGAGAAAAAACCAAAGATTCAATTAAAATGTACAGACATAAAAAGAAAAGAGTCAGGAATCACTATGTCCCCTAAAATAATCTCAGAAGAAAAGAAACAAAAGAAAAAATTCCAAATGAAAATACGGGAGTTTCTTTGAACTACAGGATTGCAGAGAAATAACCCAGACACAAAAGGACAAATATTGCATGATTCCACCTAGATGAGGTACCTGGCTAGAAAGGGCAAATTCACAGAGACAGAAAATCGGAGAGAGCTTATGATGCCGGGGCTGAGAGTGGAGAAAGGAAGTTAGTGCTTAATGGGTATAGACGTTTTGTTGGGACTGATGCAGAAGTTTTAGGTGTTGGCTATACAACACAGGAATGCATTTAATGCTATTCAACTATGTCGTTACAAATGATAAAAAATGATCCATATTATGTTATGCTTATTTTAGTACCAAAAAAGTCACACTTTACATCTAGCTGTTAAACTCAAGAAACGAGAGACATAGAAATGAACCCACTGATGCTCTGATTTCCTGGTTAAGAGGCTCATTCACATCCGGGGTGTTTAGTGAGGTCATGCCCCAGGTCCTGGGGGGCAGGAATAGATAACATCCTGTAAATCAGTCTTCTCTAAGAAGCTGGGAAACACAAGTGTGCTGTGGCTGAGGACATTCCTGTCCTGCAGGGGCGGGCCAAGCTGCTGACCTCACTATACCAGACTGGCTCAAGCTGGACAACAACCTGGGTGACTTGGAGCCGGTGTCCTTCCCGCATCCAAGCTGGCCCAGAGTGTCTGTCAAGCCACTCTCCCTGCAGAACACATCCGTTTTCTTGTCTATAAAAAGTGGCAAGCTCAGAAGGTGTGGCTGAAACCAGCAGCGACAAAACCTCCTGAATCAATTAGGAATTTAATCCCACATGGCACCGAGGCGCCTGGACAGGAACCGTCCGCTCCACCCTTCACTCTCCGAGGTGGGAAGAACACAGAGACCAGTGACACTGAGTTTCCATCCTCCAGACACGCTGACTTGCCCTGCTCTACCAGGTGGGCTGGAGCAGCATGCCCGTGACAGGGATGTCACATGATAGTCAAGACCATCGGCAACCCTTGCAACAGAGACAGATGATCCCATATGCCCTGATGTTTGAGGATGGAGCATCCTGTGCGGTCGTCCCACCAATCTCTCCATTTTACCAGGAAAAATAAAAAAGATGGGGAGGGAATACCGCTGGTATTTAGAGTCTGATAGCTCAGGGTTTGAAGCTGGCTTTCACACTGGCTAGTTAGAAGATCTTACACAAATTGAATTATTGCTTTTGGGTTAGAGTGTACTCACTTGAAAAATATGGATAGTAACCAACTCCATAGAGTTTGTCGCCAGAACAAAATAAAATTAAGTACTCCCTATCAAGAGAGTGGCACCCGCCCTTTGTCACTGTGGTAGGTATTCCTTACCGTCACCACCGCTGCCGTCATCATGAAGCTCACGTCCAAGGAGAGGAAGGGTTTGTCCAAAACGGTACAGCCATGGCTTGTGGCAAAACAAAATCTCTCATACCCATTGGGTTTTTCCATTTCATCACCCTGAGACAGCTCGAGTGCCGGGACCTAGAAATTTACAGCGCTTCATGGAAAATATTTGAAATTATATGGCTTTTCCACATTTCCAAATTAGAAGTCCAGCTTGGTGGCCAAGAGTCCTCGGCATGGAAACAAGCTTTTCAGAGTGAAGATATTGAAACCAGAGACCACATACCTCTGCATCTTTCCCTCCCTAGTGGGGCCCAGAATTCTCCAGGGGATGAGCAGAGGAATGACGGAAGGGCCAGAGGGGAGCCCAGCGAGGTTGCTGAGCTTCTGCACAGAGAGCAGAGGCTAAAGGGAATCTCCAGATGAAATGAAATAGATCGTGATAACCATAACAGCACTGTGGAATGCTTGGAGTGTGCCAGGCACCATTTTAAGCACCTGACATCCCTGAGACTGCCTTTCTAACCCTGCAGCCTTGTGAAATAGGCAAAATGAGTACCCAGAGGAGAGGAAGGCGAGGTAAAGGAAGCTTTACAAGCACACTCCCCCGAAGGCTCTTCCACTTCCTGCCAAGATCCAACATGGCAGGGCACTCCAAGTCTCCCCAGGTTGCCTTTGCATCAGAACACCTTCCCTCCCTCTCTGTCAGGTGGAATCCTGTTCCTCCTAACAGGCCCCACAGGAGGGGAGCGCCTCTGGCTTTCCCAGGCACAGTTGCCCACTCTGCCTTTGGACTCACTGGCCTAAAAGTTCAGGATGCTATTAAAACGGCCTGTCTCCAAGTGCAAAGGCTCAAGTGATCTTTTAAAGTACATTATCACCAAAGTTGATTGTTCAAGTAGGCACAGGAACACAGTTTCAAACTAGTAACAGACCATCATGGACAAAGATATATGCACAAGGTTCACTATAGTTTTGTTTATAATGGGAAAAAAATGGAAGAAACCTAAAAAGTCAACCAGAGATGGCTGACTAAAAGATCTCAGTGTGTGCATAATACGACAAGCTCTCCTCCTTTAGAAGTAACTGCACAGATCTCCTCATACACAGGTGTGAAATGCTTCTGTGATGTATTCCTGATGGTTTGAGGAGAGCCTTAGGGGGGCGGTTTGTTTTTAAAGACAGGTTACAAAATCGCATCATTAATATTGTCTTATTTGGGCATACTTCTATACATCAACAATCTTTGTATGTGCTTACAGAGATGTACTGAGGTTATCGGTGATCATCTCCCTCGTGTGGAGATACATTGGGTAATTTTTAACTTCTTTTTGTACATTTCTGGACCCAGTAAACTTTTTACTTCGAAAATGTATTCTTTATGCCGGGCGTGGTGGCACACGCTTGTAATCCCCGCGCTTGGGAGGCGGAGACAGGAGGATCACCCTGGTTCGAAGCCAGCATTGCTGACTTAAAAGACTCTGTTTCCAAAAAATATATATAAAATAGGTCTGGGAGTGTAGCCCAGAGGTAGAAGGGTTTCCAGGAACTTCAGTACCACCAAAACAAACAAACAAACAAACAAAATGTGTTCTTTATATAATCGTAAAAATAGTAAATATATTTTCATTTGGTGGGAAATGTGTTTAAGCTCAGAGGTACCTTCCTGGGTGGCAAGGCTCCAAACTGCTTGATGGAGAGGACTTAGGACATTTAGGTCTAAGATGTGCTGTCACCCTGTCCAGGAATTCTAAATTTTCTCTCTGGAAAGTAGGTTCCATGCTGGGAAGGACTAAAAAAAAAAAGAAAGAAAGAAACAAAAGGGCTTTAAACTGATTTGAAAAATAGGCACCAAATCTATGCAAAACTTAATGACTTCATCATTTCTCATGAAGAATTTACAATACACTAGTCAGGCACGCGTGTTCTAGGAGGTACAATCGCACATGGCAATAAAGATCGAACAGGTCAGAGAACAGCAGAGCATCTGGAAATTTGGTCCAGTGAATCCTCAAGAGAAACCTCAAAGATGGCGACGGAGAAAAGCGGGGCTTACGAGCCCCGCTAACAACCAATCTCTATTACCACAAAATCAGCGCCTTTCATAGCCAGAAAACACCATCAGCAGAGAAACAAAAAAAAAATGTAATTACAAGGGACAGAAAAAAAAGGGCTGGAAAAACAAGACACCAGAAAGAAATCAGACCACAGTGCTGCGGCCGGAGCCGCGGCGCGAAGTGGCGGGCGCCATTTTCCCTTGCAGCACCAGGCTCCAGAGAGGAGGGGGACTCATAACGGAGCTCAGAGCCAGAGAGGAAATACGCTGGCCTCACGCCCGAGGACGCGGCAGCAGCCCCTTCTGCCAGCGGCAGCGGCGAGTTCACTGGACGGCACCAGACCAACGCACTCAACAGCCCACCAGGCTCCAGAAAGGAGCAGCGGAAAGCGAGCCGAGGTGAGCCGCTGTGGAACAGCCAGGCAGGATTTGGCAGATTTCTCAGTGCAGAGAGCAGCTAAAGCTCCTAGAGGCTGGGCTCAGCACACCCTGCAGGGACTCAGAGCAGAGCTCAAAAACAGAAAAGAAATACGCCAGCCTCATGGCCGAGAGCGTGGCAGCAGTGCCATATTGCCACTGGCGGCAGCAGCAGTGAATTCACCGAGTCCACTACAGCTCCATCTGCGCACTCAACAACAGTGAGTCAAATTGTGGCCCCTAGGGGAGATATCCCAGTACTGTACTCCCAGGGACTTGACCCAGTGGGGGAGTGGCGGTGGCAGAGATATCACACCATAGGAGAATGCCCAACCTGGCACCCCCCACAGTCTAAAGCAGCCTCGATTGACTCCCAGTATCTGAGACTCTGCGATACAACCCAGTAAAGGAGTAGTGGGGACCGAGATACCACAGACTCGAGATCCAGAGCACCTTAAGTGAAGTCGTAGTGACCCAAGGGAAGAACCCAGAGAAGGCACAAACTTCCGAAATCATGGGAAAGAGGAATAATACTGGAGCAATGAATGCCCACAACCCCACAACATCAGAACCCGATAAAACTGAAAATCAGAGATTTCTAGAAGATCAAATCAGGAAAATAACTGTAGAAATAATAGAGGTGTTTAGAAAAGAACTCAGAGAGAGCCAAAAAGAGATAAAGGATGCAATTAATGAAGTAAAGGCCTCAATTCAAAGTACAAACAACCGATTAGACCACATGGAGAACAGAATCTCGCTCTTAGAAGATGATCATTCCAAAAATGAACGCATAGTTTCTAATTTAGAAAAAAAAATCTGACGGCAGGAATCGGACATTGAAGAAATATGGCCCATTTTAAGAGAGCTAACCTAAGAATAATTGGAATAGAGGAGGGAAAAGAAAGTGAAACCAAAGGGATCAACAATCTCTTCAAGGAAGTAATAGCAGAAAATTTTCCAGACATAGAGCAAGAGGTCGATACACAGGTCCAGGAAACTTATAGAACTCCCTTTAGACAGGATCGGAGAAGAGGATCCCCTCGCCACATAATTGTCAAAATGACCAATGTGGAAGCCAAGCAGAGAATCTTAAAGGTAACAAAAACAAAGGGCCAAGTGACATTCAGAGGCAAACCAATTAGAATCACTCCAGACTTCCCAAACCAAGTCATGAGAGCCAGAAGGGCTTGGAGTAACATATTCCAAACTCTGAAAGAAAACAACTTCCAGACAAAAATTTCCTACCCAGCAAAACTTTCTATCAAATTAGATGGGGAAATAAGAAGCTTCCATGACAAACAGAAACTCAAGGAATTTATGTCTTCAAAACCAGCACTAGAGAAAATACTCAAAGAGATTAACTACAAAGAAGAAATGGGTAACACACACTAGAACCAGAGAAACAAGATTTTCCATCCAACAGACAACTAAGATTGGTTATCTGTGGAGATTCATTATTTATGTTAGTCTTTTACCTATCTCTAAATTGTATTGTTTGCCTTTATTGTTGTTAATTTTTAGGATGTCTAGTTGGAATATTAATATACCTTCAGATATAGCATTTGGAAATATTTTATCCCATTCTATCAGTAACTTTTAACTCTGTTTACATTGTCTTTGGATATACAATATTTTTTTATTTTTAGGGAGTTTGTATACTCCTCTGTTGCCTGTGCCATTGAAATCATAACCAAGAAATCACTGCCAATTTCAATGTTGTGATGTTTTATGACCCATATTTTCTTCTAAAAGTTTATAGTCTTAAGATTTGTATTTAGGTCTTTTATCTATTTTGAGTTAATATTTGTATATGGTGTTAGGTAAGGGTCCAATTTTATTCTTTTTCATGTAATTATTATTTTTCAACAATATTTAGATATAAAAGATTAGTATTTCCTCCACCAAATGTTCGTGGAAAACTTGTAAAAAATAACTTGACAATATATGGAAGAATTTATCTCTAGGCTTTTATTTAACTCCAATGCTTTATATAGCTGCCTTTAGAACAGTACTACACTGTTTCAATTATTGTAGCTTTATATGGTTTGAAATCAGAAAATATACATCTTCTAGCTTTGTTCTTCTTCGAGATTGTTTTGGGTATCTAGAGTTCATATTCCATATCAGGATAGGTTTTTTTCTGAAAAATAAATAAACAAATGTATGATAGTTTCACCTAAAAAAAAGAAAAAAATATTCTCTGGTAAGAAAGAAAGCAAAAAGAAATATTGAAATGTTATCTTTGAGTCATCAAAAACTTGGTATCAGACAAATGAAACTGTTATGTGAGATTATCATCGTTAATATTGGATAAATTGCAATAAAACTAGATGTCAACCACTAAGCCAAACATGGGAAGGAGGGATGGAGAGGGAATGGGGTGGGGATCGGGTAGGGGCTAACTGGGCAATGTGTGCATGTATGTCTACAAAAGTATTTTCTTTATACCATTATGATGTATGAATACAGTGCACCAATAAAAAATAAAATATTTTAAAAAAATAGATGAGAAAAAAAAGAGAAACCTCAAATCTAGATCATTTTATGTGAATTCCCTCAACTTTTAAAAGTTGGCCCTAATTTAAAATTTTCAAACACTGTGCCATTGGTCTAAAACACATCCCCAGAACCGTACATTTGTCCCTTCTGGTCTATATTACCCTAACTTGACAGAAAGTTAAAAATCAAATAGTTTATCTCTAGTCTATTGACACAGCTATAGATCAGTCCTGAATTAAAAAGCAAGACCCAATTATGTGCAGTCTGAAATTTATGTTAGGTGTTCTGTTGCATTCTGGCTTTAGTTGCTAGTTTTTTAGATCACATAAAATGTAGCTCATTAACTAGGATATTTGATGAATCAAAAGCCCCATGTACTCTAATTATGCCAAAGAAAAGGACTCTAAATAAATGTCTGCATGATACCTTCTAACAAGATGGTTTAAGGCCAAAGAAAATACATTAATCCTTTAAGACGTATTTTTCATTTTTAATCTCAATCTGAAAGATATTAGCTAAACAGCTAGATTTCATATTTTTATTTTATTTTTATTGTAATATTAAAAGTATAGCTGGGCATGGTGGCACACGATTGTAATCCTAGCACTTAGGAGGCTGAGACAAGAGGATAACAGTTCACAGACAGCCTCCACTACTTAGTAAGGTCCTCCGCAATTTAGTGAGACCTTGTTTCAAAATTTAAAAAAGAATAAAAAAAATAGGGGTAAGGGTATAGCTCAGAGGTAGAATTTCCCTGGGTTTCAATCCCCAGAACCGCAAAAAAAAAAAAAAAAAATGTACAAGATGATGTTCTACTATACACATACAGAGTGAAATATTAGTAAAGTCACACAAACTTGATATATCCATCCCCTTCTGAAGTCGTGTGTGTGTGTCTACCTCTTAGCAAATTTCCAGCAAGCAACATTGAAGATAGTCCTTATGCTATACACTAGATATCTAGACATATTTATCCTATATAAATACAACTTTGTACCCTCTAATCTACTTCTCACTTCCTCCTCCTCCTGTTAATCACCAGTCTACTGTCTTTTCTGTTTCTATTTATTTGTCCTTACTCATATATAAGTGATGTTGTGCAGTATATTTTTCTTTCATTCAGGATAATTTCCTCCTAAGTTCCTATCAATGGATAAGCCCGTAAAAAAAATCGATGTATACATATACATACATTGAAATATTACTCAGCATTAAAAAAAAAACACAGCACTGTCATTTGGAAAAACATGGGTGAATCTGGGTGGTGTATTGTATTAGTCAGGTTTTCATCACTATGACCAAAATGCCAGACATAGACAACTTGGAGAAGGAAAGGTTTGTTTTGGCTCATGGTTCCAGAAGTTTCAGTCCATGGTCAGCCTCATGCAGTTCCATGGCCCTGGGACAAGGCAGAAGGATATGGTGGAGGAAAGTTGCTCCACTTAGGGCAGCTGGGAAGCAGAGGGAGAAAGAGGAGGAACAAGGGACAAGACAGAGTCCTCAAGGCCATGTCCCCAGTGACCTGCTTCCTCCAGCAACACCCACATCCCACACTTGCACCACCACCCGGTAATCTCTTCATGGATAAATGGACTAATCCATTTAGTGAGGCCAGAGCCCTGGTGATCTGATCAATCACTTCCCAAAGGCCCCCCTCTGCTCACTGCTGCACAGGGACCAAGCCCCCAACACATGAGACTTTGGGGTCAGTCCACATCCCAACCATAGCACGTATTAATGAAGCTCCATCTCAAGTTATAGAGCTAGAGCCCGATCGCTTCCCACACGGGTCTGGATGCAGGAAAACAGCCTTGAATAACTTATACATGGATGGATTGATATAAATATTACAAAATATACATAATACAAAAAAAGAGAATGAAAGCAGAGATGTGGGAAAGGATGGCTGAGCAGGGGGAGGGCGTCAGGGGAAGGAGCACACAGAGGTTCTCAGTGCCATGCTACACAGTCATTCTGTACAGGCTGCAAACCAAGCAGCCTAGGGGAAAAAAAAGATGCCCTCCCTCAGTTATCCCCCAAATGTCATGATCACAATCAACTCTCTTTGCTCACTTGGTGATGAAATTAAGTGAAATATACTTAGTCTATGACATTAAGTTAAAGATGACAGACCAACTAAAATAGTTTGAAAGAAATTAGAAAGAAGGCAGCCAAGAATCCTGCCATGTTCATTCAGCACCCTGAGACTGCCCTTACCCAGCTAAGGAACTGAACAGAGACTTCTTTTTTTGCCCCAAGACAGGCTCCTATGCACACATACTCATCACCTACTTTCTTCAAAACTCCAATTAAAAAAAAATAGGAAAGACTTCATTTTAAACTAGGCCAGACTTTAATAGGTACAAAGGACAAACAGTCCCAAAATACTCCTGCCTTCCTACACCTCTTCACCCCCACACCCGCTGCTTCGGAGTTTCCACCCTGTTCCCAGTTTCCAGGGTCCCAGGGCTCTAATGAAACCAGTTAGCTTCTGCTACCAAAATTTCATGCTCTGTGGTGTCTGTCTGGGATTTGGGAATGGGGAGAAGAGGTGCCAAGCGGGAAAGAGACGTGGGAAGCCTGGGGCAGCAGGGAAAAGTCACTTTCGGGGACTGTTGTGGGCTCAGCAGAGTATCCTTAAAAATCTAAATGTTGAAGTCCTAAACCCCAGTCCCTCAGAAAATCACCCTTTTGGGAGATAGGGCCTTTAAGGGGTAATCAAGGTACAACACAGAGGTCATTAGGCTGAACCCTAACCCAATATGACTGGTGTACTTATAGGAAGAGGAGATTAGGATGCTTACAAACACAGAGGAGGACCACATAAGGAAGGAGAGAAGGTGACTGCTCACAAGCCCCATGGAAAGTCCTCTCCAGAACCCAACCCTGCTGGCACCTTGGCCTTGGGTATCCAGCCTCCAGAACTGTAAGAAAATATGCTTCTTTAGTTTACATCATACAGTATGTTGTGACATGCCCCAGCAAATAATATAGAGATTAAAAAACAACAAATACTCTGTGTTTGGGAGGCTGTGTTGATGAGAGGCTTCAAGCACTGTGATTAAAGGTGTGCATGCCACAACCAGCTGAGAGGGCGCTCTTGAAGAAGAGAAGATAGCCTCCTGAGTGCGGGGTTGCATGCCCTTGGTCAAGCCTCACAAGTATGCTTAGTTGCATCCTCCTGCACTGGAAACCACACTGTTTGTTTGTTTGCTTGTTTGTTTGTTCAGCCTCAAACTTTTCAATCCGCTAATTGAAAACTCTCCTCAATGGCTTCTTTCCCACCATCTTGATGCTGAATGCTGCACCTCAAGTGAACAGCACTGGGCTGGTGAGAGAAGAGATGGGATTGAGTGAGATGAAGATGGAGCTGCCGAATGTGGCGATGACATCATGAGATGGGGAGAGATGGATACAAGTCACAACACCTATGGGCAGTGCACCATGACCCAGGTGCTGGCCACACACTGGACATACATTGACTCATTCAATCAAGTCCTGCAACCCTACAGGTGCAGAAATGGACGTGAAAAGGCTACAGTTTGCCCAAGGCCACAACTAAGCCAGGGAACCAGGATGTGGAACCTTGCTCCTAACCCTTGCTGGCCAGTGAGTCCCCACCTTACACCAACGTCTTGGGGGTTGCTGAAGTGTACACGTGAGGACTCTCCCAGCTGTGCCAGAAAGGCAGCTCTGACTCTCATAACTGAAAGAGGGAGGGTCTCCGGCCAGGACTGAATCCACGACTCCCATGAGTCATCGGGACTGTGCATCGCTCTCTGCTTCTTTCTGAGTATTGACCACCTCTGCCTACTAGGAATGGGCCCTTCCATGTGTTGGAAAAGATGACCAGGTTCACAGCATGACAACCGTGCGAGCCCAGAGGCAGAGGCAGCACTCCCACCTGCTCCTGGAGGGAAGTGCTCTCAGCTGCAATCTCATTCCCTGGATGACTCTGGACCAACCACACTCTCCCTCCTCTCCTGCTCGTACTTTTCAAAATTAAGTGTAGAATATGCAAAATGCAACATACTGAGATAGGAAGGGACTAGCTGAACAGCTGGGGCTCTGTCCCTGTCCCTCCTGGAAACAGGATGTCCTTCAACACTTTAGCCCAGTGAGTCCTGTGGCTCCCCCAGGCGTGTAACCCAGGACAGGCCACCTTTCAGGGCCACTCCCCACACTGCATACAGGACATGTGCTATCCACCCCTGGGTATCTTTATGACCCATGGAGGATCTGCTCACAGTGAATCCTAGGTTTCTGTTGCCCCTGGCTGCCAATCTGTAAGTAATAAATTTGTTGGTCCCACTCATTGCAGATGAGCATGTTCTGGATGTCTGATCTCAGACCAGTCAGGGACCTGCGTAAAGGGGACACACTTCACAGATGGATGACTGTCACCCGGGCAGTTATTTGACCAGCCAGGCCTAGGTCATGTATCCACACCTGTAGTGGGGCTGAGGGGAGGGATTGTGTATGGTGAGGGTTGTTACCAGGAAAAGGGGAAAGAAACATTCGATTCTAGGAATTCCAAGATGCTCATGATAGCTGAAGTATGAAGTACACAGCTAGGGAGAAAGACATGAGTGCCTAAGCTTTGGGGAGCTACAGAAAAAGCAAGCACTGGTGAGGAAAGCCCTCCATATTCTAGAAAGTTCTCCATGTGTACAACCCTTCATACTGCTAATGCTTTTGAGTGCAAGAAAGGAGAACGATAAAAGTATGTATTAAAGATTCTGAAGGAATAGTCCATTTCAAGATATTATCCGCTTTAAAAATACTTATAAATTTAAAATAAACCCCAAAACTTGTCCATAGGAAAAATATTGGAAAGAAATAGTCTAAAATGATGCTAGTATCTGTCTTTGGATGGTAAGTCCACGTGTGGTTTTTTTCTTCTTATTTCCCAAATCTCCTATAATGAATGCATAGTCTTTTTTATAATGAAAGAAATTAAAAAATAATAAATATTTTCAGAATTATTTCTGCTGTATAGATGCATCCATCAAATGATCTATGAAGCAGAAATAACCACAATTCTGTAAATATCAGGTTGATTGATTTTTCCCTCCCCATAAATCAAGCCACCAGACAGCTCTCCTTCCATCCATTGCCTCAGAGGGCCAAGCAATGGCTGAGCTTTGATTTCAAATGAGATTTGTCATGACAGCAGCAAAGAAAGAGTTTTGAAAGTGAGGCTTGGTTGAGAAAAGGAATCCATAAATTCTGAATTGCTTCCCTTGCTACCATTGGAGAGAGCTTCTCCCCTCCATAGGAAGGAGAAAACACCTCTCTGACCTGAAGGGTGGCCCTGAGAATCAGGGAGGGGTGGAGTGACCATTCCACACTCATCCCAATCTCTGGAGGACCCAGAACCCCCCCCCACTTCTCTCTCTGTCTTGGCTGGGGGGAGTGAAGAAACAGCTCAGGAGGAAAGAGAAACCCAGATATACTGAAGGAAACAATTATTTTGGACAAAATTATACACATCTCCAAATTCATATCTTCAATACCAACTCCCAAGACCCCAGAATGTAACTATATTTGGAGAGAAAGTCCTTAAAAGAAGTGACTAACTTAAAATAAGGCTGTTAGGGTGAGGTCTTAACCCAACAGGACTAGAGTCCTTCTATGAAGGAGTAAGGGGCTGGCGGTGTAACTCAGTGCTGGAGCACGTGCTTAGCACATTCGAGGTCCTGGGGTTCCATCTCCAACACTAGAGGAGGAAATAGGAGGAGGAGGTGGAGGAAGGGACACTGGGGTACAAGCAACCTTGTAAAGAACACCAAGAGAGGTTCCACCTGCCACCCTGGTGGAGGCCTCTGTAGAGACCATCTTCCCACACACCTTGATCTTGGATTTCAAGCCTCCAGACCATGAGAAAATAAGTTTCCACTGCTCAGGCCATGGAAATATCCAGTCTGTGGGATTTTGTTATGGCAACTCTAGAGAACTGATACAGAAACCACTTTGCAGACAGCCTCCACAGCAATATCAGGAGACCAAGCAAAATTGAAATGGCTGCCTAGCAGGGTTAAGCCAAGAGGCCAGGCTGAGATAGAAAGTGGTAAGCGGGGAACCGGAAGCCCCCACAAGTAGTGGTGGGAGACAGGAGGAGGTGTGAGGACCAGCAGACCCCTAGAGGCCCACAAGATGGGGCCAGGCATCATCCAAACCCAGGAACCCCACGATGACACGAGAACAGATCACTAACGTCAGGAGTGGGTGATGGTGTGGACAGCTTCTGGGGCTCCCCGAGGCCCCTGGGGCAAGGGGAGGAGGAGACAAAAACAAGCTCGAGAAGATTATTTTCCCCCAAAGAGACAGGTTTTATTCCAAAGCATTTCAGTCCCCTTTCAGTGATGTGTTGGAGGTTTTTCCACTAGGTTTCCCTTCTGCCCCTCTGCATTTTTGTGTACTCATTTTCGTCAACCCATGGCATGTTGCTGACAGTAAGAAGGCAGCTATAAATGAGACATCAAGAAAAAAACAACCACACAAACTTGACCAAAGAAGATATTAAGCCTCAGGCCTTGGAGCAGATATTCAAACTGTCAGGAAAGTCAGGAAACAGGGAGAGGTCCAGGAGCCCTAAACAGGGTTGGGTAGCATGAGTCCTCTCTGGAGACCGGGCATGGGCCCCAGGAGACCCATCCGATGCGCTCTGGTCTGTCTCAAGGGCGGGTGGGCTGCAGCCGAACAGCTGGGAGGCCTGCCTACTTTTTCCATTTTTAAAAGAGCAGATGTTCTCCCGGGAAAGAGAGATTTAGCTACTCAAACAAATCAGAGGAGTGGAGGAATGGAAATAAACCAGGCACCCGCCTGCCACCGCGGCTGTGCCCAAAGAAATCACATTAGGTAGGGCGCAACATCCGGCCCGGGGAGGCAGCTCGGCCTTGGCCTGTCCCTGCCCAGGACCAGTGACGAATACGCCTGGCTTTGTTCTGGGTCTCGACGTGAAAGACAGTCTGTGGGGTTATTTGTCTAGTGTGTTGACTCTCATAAAAGACATTCATAAATTTATTCTTAGTGCCAGGACTCCTTACCGGGTGTCAAAGTGGAGTCTTTTCAGACAGTTACTCCATGTTAAAACAAGCCACTCAGATGCATCTATAAAAATCGTCTGGATTACATTTAGCCAACAAATGGCGCTCGCGCGTGCTCTCTCCCCACCCCTCCCCCCTTTTTTTAAATCAACTCTAAAATGATTTCATAAACAACGGGAAGAATTTCCCATTAATATTAAAGTGTGTCTGGGCTGGTCATTTTAATAGAACTTTCCAGAGGGAACAAGCAGTCCTTCCATCCTATCCATGTGAAACCTGTTCCCTTTTCAGAACAGCATACTTGGCAGGCCAGGCTTGCTGGGACCAGTCACCGCTTCCTCACCCCACCATCCTATGTCCATCTCTAGAACTGTTCTGGCCAAAGAGGAGGAGCTTGGCCGGGCTACAACAGCAGCAGCCCAAGCCAGTCAGGAAAACATGTCACCAGCCCAAGGCCTTCGGTGTCTCTGCTCGGCCTTACATCTCCTGAATCACACTCCTTGAGCCCTCTAACTTGGTGAGGTTATGGCCATGTCAGTTTAATCGGCACAACAGAACTCCCTTAGGAAGGTTTAAATAAGACAGAAATGTATTTCACTTTTACCTAAAAGAAGCCCAGAGACACATAGCCTGGGGTTGTTACAATGGTTCTACTATGCCGTTTTCTGTTTCCCTAATTCACTTTCCTTGGCAGGTCCCCTCATGGTCCAAGATGGATGCTCAAGTCCAGAAATCATGTCTGCATTCCAACCAGCCAGAGGAAGAAAGAGAGGATTAAGAGTGTTCCCTCCCACTCAAGGTCATTTCCTGGAATTACCACACAACATCCCTTCTTATACTTCATCTGACAGAATTTAGTCAGGTGACCTCACTTAGCTGCAAAGGAGGCAGGGACATGTAGTCTTTCTTAGCGAGACAGAAGTGCTATTTGAAAGGGAAGGATGGACCTTAAGAAGTCACCAGGCATCTCATCCACAGTGATGAGCACACCTGCAAATCACACCCCACATGACCCCACTGTGGTGCTGTTTAAGGGTCCCCATTAACCAGGTTGGTGGTGCACACCTATAATTCCGGTACTTGGGAGACTGAGACAGGATTGAAATTTTGAAGCCAGTTTCAGCAATTCAGGAAAATCCTGTTTCATAAAGATAAAAAAGTCACCACTTCTGCATCTCCTCTCTCCACAACTCCCTTTCTCTGTCTTTCACTTTTTCTTTCTCATAGTTGAGATTCCAAGAAGTTGGACCAGCAGGATGGGTTCAATATGATATCCCGGCACATGTCTGTACCTCCTGCCCCTGAGCTGTCAACCGCATGCTGAAAGTCCTAAGACACCATGCATAAAGACCACCCTGGGAGGATCCCAAGGAGTAACCCTAGAAGTAAAACCTGGGTCTGGCTTCATTGTCTCACTCAGGGCCAGCACACATCCCCCAGCCATGATGAGCCTCCTCTCAGGCTGATGCCAAACAGCAAAGCCCAGGGTTCCTCATCATCATCATCTCCTCCTCCTACTCTTCCTCTTCCTCCAATCTCCACCATGGTCATCATCTCAGTTAACATTCATTCTAACTTTTCCAACATTCCATATGCATTACCTTCTCTAATCCCTACAGCTACTCTCTGACACAGGTGCATTACCCCATTTCACAGATGAGGAGAGCAGAGCACAGAGACCCTAGTAGCATGTCCAAGGTCAACCCTTGACTCTTGCCAGAGTGGTGAACACCAGTGGTTTGATTCTAGAGTCAGGAAGTAGTTACAGCCATGAGCACTTGACTATGTCCTTTGATAGATATCCCAGGCAAAAAGGGGAGAGCTGAACAGTTTAAAAAGTAATAAGCCAAAGAGGGGAAGAAACAGCCTTCTATATTGCAGAGCCTTCTCTCTGCTGAAGTCTAGATCTCTAGAGGCAGAACTTTCTGAACTTAGCTGACCACGCTGTCAAGGCTAGAAACACCTCTCAGCATAGCACAGACCTGCCGCATCACTGAGTCCAACTTGAAGATGACTTCATGCTTTGCTTTTCCCTGCTACCACCTTTGGGTCCCAGTGAGACTCATAGGAACAGGGACCTCACAGAGCTCAAGGACTCTCAACCAGAACACAGGAGGTGGGGTTTGGTAAACAGAAGTAGCAGCATCCCTGCTTCAGCCCCCAACCCCCACCTTGCACACAAAGGGTCTTTGGTATTTTTGGTGGCCATCCTACACTTTCCAGGTACTTTAATTTCTGAAATTCTGAACTTGTGTTAGGAATCTATATTCCTCTAGGGTGGCCTTTTAGAGGATATCCAAAGATCACAGAGGTATGAGACCCAGGTCTCCACCAACTCAGAGAAGTAACCGACATTCCAGGGTTCCCTGCAGGATCCTACTGAGCGGCCTTCACAGGACTCTAACGAAGTCTAGCCTGGCCTCTTCCCCTGCCCCGTGCTACTTCCCCTCCCTCACTGGTATCCCTGAAGCACTGTCTTTATACATTAACTGCATGCAAATGATCACCTCCTCTGCAGAAAACAGCGTTAAGGTACTATGTACAAGTAGGCTGGGCTCTGAGCATCACTGGCAGAGCTGGGGCATTTGCTGGTCATCTTGATGGCATTATCCTTTCCACCCAGTCCCCCAAGCTCAAGTATAACCCAAGCTACTGCTTCTCTCCCTTTTTAGGGGATGGGAAACCACCCTGCCCTGGCTGAAAAGAAAGAAGGCAGAGGTCATGACCTGGGCCACTGAGGCATGCAGCCCTGCTTCCCTGCTCTGAGCCCTGAATCCCAGCCACCTGCATCCTGTGCTTCCTCCCAATAAGAACTCCTTAAAGAATGTCATTTTGAAGGTCCGTAATGAGTGGGTCATCTGGGACTGGCCAGAGGACCCCAAGGTAAACAAAGCCTCATGCCACCTCATGCCAACATTTGGACCAATATGGCCACATTTTTTACAGTGGCTGATGTCTGGGTCTCTTCCTGCCTCTGAACACAGTATATCAGACTCACTCCTCCCTTTCAACAGAATATTTTCAAGGCCCAGTTTGAACCTCCAGAATGCCCTCCTCACTCTCTATCCTTAAAGGTGCCCCCTATTTGCATTCTTGCAGCATTTACCCATTTGTGCCACTTATAGGTTCTGTTAGCCCTTGATATTTTTAAGTCATAGCCATGCACATGTGGTGTGTACCCCACATGCCATAAAAATAGCTAGGGTTACTGCATTTCACTATCATCCAGACATCTGTCAAACAGCACCCAGCAAGGTGTGCCAAGAAAGGAATTCGTTAAGATAAGAGATTTCAAGATGCTACAGCTTGGTTCACAGATGCGCCCTGCGCCTGGTGTCACTTGTCATACATTAACTCATCCCAAATATATGTTGATGGCTTCATCTGTGGTGAGCGGATTTCAGGACCATTCAGTTCAAGCAAGAGGAAAGACCAACTGGCATGAGAGGCTGCCTTTCCTGGCAGCCTGGGTCTGTAAGGCCTCAGGGCAGCGCCATGGACCACTCCTCTTGCCTCGACTCCTGTGTCCTCTGCCCAGGCTTCATTTCCACACACAGAGGACCATTCAACACCTGGCCAGAAGGGAAGGAGTCATTCTCAGGGAATTCTGAAGCAGCCTTGGGGAAATAAGAGGCAGCTACCTAACAGACAGACGATTCTGTCTGGAGACAGAAGAAATTCAGTCCCGATCAAGGGCCCGTACTGTCCCTCCATGACCAAAACAACCCACGTCCGTTAGCTGAACCCTGCGCTGGGACCAAACATTAATTTTGTTACTGAATAGTTGAACAAACCTGAGCAATTTTTCCAGAAAAAAAAATCAGACCTGCATGAACCTGTATATTTTCTAAAACTACTGAACAAGAACAAAAATCTGCAAGTGAAACCAATATTTCATTCAATGCAACTTTGATTTGAAGAGAGGACTGGGATGATGCAGGCAGAGGAGAATATTCTCCCTTTCCTGAGTCCTCAGGAGCTCTGATGAACAATAAAGACTGACTTTTTCCAATGTGGTGGTGGGGGGTGTGTTTTATTTAATCCCAGTATAAAGATAAATGAGAAACTTTCAGAGCATTCATTGACAAATGCATTTGAAGGATTGGTCCACCGTAATAATATAGCCTAAGAGTATCAGCCAAGGGTCCAGAGTCTCGGGTACTAGTCCCAAATGCCCGGGTGGCCTCAAGCATGTCGCCCGGGCTATGCTCACCAAAGTCAAGAGCAGGTGTGTCTCTGAACAGCCCAACACAGCCCACCTGAAGTTGGACATGGAGGGTTCACATGGTATCATTTTATCTTACAAAGTCTGATTCAGAACCAGGCGTGGTGGCGCATGCTTGTAATCCCAGCATTTGGGAGGCAGAGACACAAGGATCGTGTTTCGCGGACAGGTCCTCAGCTCCTACTTAGTGAGGCCCTTTGCAACTCAGTGAGACCCTATTTCAAAATAAAGAATAAAAAATAGGGCTGGGGGTGTAGCTCAGAAGTAGAATGCCCCTGGGTTCCATCCCCAGTACCGAAAAAAAGGATAGTCTGATTCACACAAAAACAGTGGAGGCCACACTTCAAGACCCCTGTTCTCATTCTACCCCAGCCTCTGCACCAGTTGCCCTCTGCTCTCCAACTATAAACATACAAAACGTGAGTCAAAGAGCTCTCCACACCTCCAAACTATGAACAATGAAAACAGGGCCCCTCTGCAGGCCAAAGACCAACCTTTTAAAGGCTAAGAAAGACCAAGCTATTAACAAAAGTTACCTCTCTGCTAGAAGAAGGGAGAGCAGGGCAGAGAGAACTCCTGCTTTGGATTTTATATTGCATCTATCATTTGGACCCTTCATAAAAAACACGTGTGCTGCCTCTGTAAGTAAATGTAGGCTGAAATCCACACATAAATACTCTAATAGGAAGACATAGCATAAAGGCATAAACCAGAGGGGAAACAATTTACAGGTTTAAATCATAAAATTTAAGACCAGTTTATTCAAAAAGAAACTGCCTTCAACTTTATCAGGAAGGGGAATTATTGAAGAGGCACATGATAGTTCCATATAAAAAGTACTGAGGAAACCTGGGTCTGGTGGCGCACGCTTGTAATCCCAGCATTTGGGAGGCTGAGACAGGAGGATCACGGTTCAAGGACAGCCTCAGCTACTTAGTGAGGCCCTTTGCAACTCAGCGAGACCCTATTTTGAAATAAAGAATAAAAAACTAGTGTTGGGGGTGTAGCTCAGAGGTAGAATGTCCTTGGGTTTCATCCCCAGTACCGCCAAAAAAAAAGCACTTAGGAAAAAAACGACACTCTAGGATAAAAATGAGCAAAACACATGAACAGGCAATTCATGAAAGGAAACTTGCAAGAAGACAATAAATAGAAAATTATTCACCCTCACCAACAACTGAGAAAAGGCAACTAACAGATAACAATCTTGCCTATCAAGCAAACATGCTAATATGCTTTAAATTTTGTAAAATATTTATTGATAGGAATAAAGATAGGTAAACAATCTGTTACATTGTTCATAGGAGGGTAAACTGGTAAAACTTTTTTAGGGAGAGATATTGTAGAAACTATCAATAATTTTTAAAATATTCATAAACCTTGACGGCAATTTCACTTCTAAGCATTTGTCCCTAAGGAAAACCATCATGGCTAAAGACACATGTATTTGGACGTTCATTGGAGCATTGTTTATAGAAGCAAGAAGTTGGAAATAGCCCCACTGTCTAAACATGAAGGATTGGTTTGATATATTATGGCATTACACTCAGGGAATAACTTTACAGCTATTAAAATGATGATAGAGAAAAAATATGAAACAACATGGTAATTTTCATGATACATTAAGTAAAAAAAACTAGTTACAAATGGCATGTATAATATGAACTGCCTTTTATAAATAAATAGAAGTATATGTCTACATTTAATTTTTACTCTTGATCTTAGCCAGAAGCTAAGAAGTAACCTGCATTTAATTTTTTAAATAACCTGACAATGGCCATTTTTATTTTGCCCCTTAAGGTTTTCTGCCTCTTTTGAAATTAAAAGATTTTATTTTTAATAAAAAATATTCAGTGCTGAAATATATCCAAGAATCACTTTCAAGTAATCAATCAGGAAACAAACATCTTTAAATCAATGAGTTAAGAACCAAAGACACATCAAATAAGATAAAGTACTATCAATTGTTCCAAATAACCCCCCTAATTAATCTTCTAGGCTTTCTGTAAGACCACAGAATCTGAGTTCATACAGATGAGGTCATAGCATTGCAAAACTTGTTGGACCAGGACAACATTCTAAAATCACAACCTACTCTGACCCACAGAAGAAAATAAACTTGCTCCCCTATTTTTCTAGGAGAAAACCATGCATGTTCAAAGCACAAAGTAGAAAGGTTGGAGCCAGATTTCACCGGGCAGGGTTCTAGGGCTGGATGGTTTGGTTCTCCAATGACATCATTTTGTGCCAGTGTGAAATTCGGATTTTCAAACAAGGAAAGGGCATGTGCAATGCCAAGAAAAAAGATAAAATAGCATAGAGGAAAACTAGAGACCCTCAGTGCCTGGTGTAGTTCTTTTGGGGCCACACACACACCCCTAAGACATAGGAGATGCTTAGTAAACACTGGCTGGATAATATTATCAGTGAATTTCACTAGATCTTTTTCACAACCCCTGTTTACCACACATGCTTAGCCAGAAGTATTTCCCTCTCGGTGGAGGCCAGCACAAAACATTTAGGCCACAGGACTAAAACTTCCAGGGTAATATATCTCCGTGAAGAGGAGAGTTAGACACACGAGAACACCATAAACAAGGCACTAATGGACAATTCCCCTAATGCTTCTCCTCTCCGTCTCTGGAGAGATCTTCTTAAGTCAACATTCATATGACAGAATGGTGAAGTGCAACGGGCAAATCCATTCATTATTCCTCATCAGACATTTCCATGTGTTGGGAAAAGTGTCTCCTTGGTTAATCAAGTCCTTTCGTGAAGTCAGAAAGAAAATGCTTGTACTTAAATTCAATTTTCTATTGTAATCTAAAAGATTACGGTCCATACAGCAAAATTAAAAGCAGGTCTCCTATTACAGTAGGCCCCTCTTTCCTCAGGGTATATTTCCTGAATGCCTGAATGTTCTGAACCCTCTGTATACTACATTTTCCTACATGAGCATATCTATAATGAAGTTTAAGCAGTAAATGAGGTACAACAAGAGATCGAAACAATAATTCACCATGGAGTTTAGCAATCTCAGCATACAATTTTTCTTCTCTTTTCATTAAGAACTTTAAACATTCCATTTAAAGGAAGCACTTTAGAACTGTGATGTAAATTGCTAGTATCATTACCATTGTATTTTGGGCCCATTATTGAGGAAAATGAGAGTGACTTGAGCACAATTACTGGGTACCCCAACAGTACCTCTGATTAATCAAGATGGCAACTAAAAACCTAGTGGCAGGTAGCATATACAGGGTGGATACTCTGGACAAAGGGGTTATTTGTATCTCAGGCAGCACAGAAAGGAGCAGCTCAAGATTTAATAACATTACAACAGTGTACAAATTTATCAATTCTTTGTTTATGGAAATTTCCATCTAATATTTTGGGACTGCCACTGATCACAGGAAACTGAAATTGCAGAAAGAAAAATTGTGACAAGAAGGTATATTATATTATATTATTGATTCTTCCCAGATCCAGACAATAACCCCTCCTGATCTCTAATATGTAGAGAATTTTATTTCTAACATACATTTTTTAAAATTAATCATGGGATTTTAAAAGAAATTTACCTTTGCTGGCTTTTAGATACCCTGGAGATTTTTCACCCAACTGTTTTCACACTTCCTACCAACCAAGTCACAGGCTGCTCAGATGCTGAAGAGCACCGTACAACTTCTTGCTTGGAAATGGCTTGCTTAAAACCCTTCTCAACCATAATTCTCAAGGAAGTGTGTTACGTTTTCTCTTAGTGACCTGCAGGCTAAAAGCTAAGGAGAAAAGTTCTTAAGGGTAACTTAGGAAAGATATGCACATGAGGGAGATCCAGAAGGCCTCTGGAGGGGATCAGATGAAAATTTGCCCAGTGCAAATATGTCAAACAGTGAACAGATGCTAAGACACTACAGATCATAAATGTATGTTGAATGACTTTGCTGATATCTTCTTATACTTGAAGAATGGGAAGGTCTTACGGCCAGAGAAGCAAGAAAATACTGAATACAAGACAGAGATCAGAGAGACAAGGTTCATCTACATCTCTTTGTCGCAAATCAGTATTTTCATATTTAATTATTAGACTGGTTTGCTAAGGAACAATCATCGAGTACACTTTGTTTAAAAATCACTTTACTAAAAGAATAGCATTTGTTCTATAAATGGTCTTTGTCAAATACATGGTGCCTGTCATTGTTGGCTGGAAATGTAGTTTATGCTATTGACACAGAGATTCATGAAACATCTAAATGGCTTTTGTATATATTTGTGATCACTGGCTCTCCCTCCTCTTTTGCATATGGTCAGCATGGACTATATGTTTGCTGAAGAAAAAGATAAATGAACGTCTGCCTTTGGAAAGAAAACATGTCCAAACATTTGGCCACAAAACTGAGGGAAATATGGACGAGAGGGTAGGCTATGGACATGATTCTCTGTCCCACAACCTGAAGGGTCCCATCTGGCATCTGCCGGCCAGAAGACAGAAAATACATGCAAAGAAGGGAAAGAAGTGGACCCACGGGGCAGTTTAAGATGTTGGGAATCAAGTTCATTTAGTACATATCCAGTAGAGTCAAGGGATATCCAATTTATTCTCCACATTTTTTCCATCCTGTACTCTGTGGAAGGTCAGAGTGGATTGATCGGTTATCAAGGAGGCACACCAAACCCAGACCTACCATAGTGCAGGGACGGGCTGTCAGATCCCACCACCAACTCATCTCTGCCTAATTCCTATCACATCTCAGAGGCCCCAGATCCACAGAGGGTTAGTAAAAGATGTGTGCCATCCACACCCCATCTCCAGCTGGACTCCCAACAGCGGTGGATGGGTTTACCACTGGGCATATGGAAGATCATTAAAGGTGTGGCTGAACTGAGTATGCATCTTTAAGTAGCTATAACTGTATTTATCTTATTTATTCCCCATGAAAATCATAACCAATACAAGTTAACATTGCTTCAAATGGTACTTTTCAATGTGCTACCCCATAAGTATCCCTTTCTAAAATAAGTGTGATCCATAAAAAAATGACGAAATCCTGTCCTTTGCAACAATATGGATGGAACTGAACAGTATGGGTGGTCATTATGTTAACTGAAAGAAGCCAGGCACAGAAAGACAGATACCGCATGATCTCACTCATGTATGAAATCTTAAAAAAAAAAAAAGAAAAGAAGAAGAAAGTTGATCTCATAGAAGTTGAAAATAGAAAGTGGTTGGAAAGCGGGGAGGGGAGGGGGAAGATTGGTCGATCAGTACTAAGTTACAGTTAGATAGGAGAAATAAGCTCTCGTGTGCTTTTCTACACAGTGAAAATGACAACAGACGGTAATATATATTTCAAAAATGCATTTTTTCAAAAGAGCAAGAAGAAATTATTTGGAATGTTTTCATCACAAAGAAAAAATAAATTTCTGAAGAGATAGACATGCTTATCTTCACTTGATTATACAACGAAAACATGGATTGAGATGTCACACGGCAGCCCACAAACGCATACACGTTTTACGTGTGATTTGTTTTTAATCGTTTGAGTGGGTTTGAGGGGAGGATGTAGTTGACAACTCTGTGACTTCAACCGTGGACTTGTGAGTCTCTCCTGGTTCATCCTCTTCCTTTCCAGTGGAATCCCAAATGCTACGGAAAGGACTGGGGTGCGGCTCCGTGTTAGAGGTCCTGGGTTCAATCCCCAGCATCACAAAAACAACAAAATCATAACACCAAGTGCTACAGATGCACACAAAATTACTTAGATCATCTCTGTAAAAACTGCAGCCACTGAGACATGGTGGCATTAGTAGATGGAAGGTTCTAAGAACTGTGAAATTTTTCTAAATCTTCTACCCTTTGTTGGGTCTTTCTTCACATCCTGCCATATTCTTATCCTATAGAAGGTACCTTACACTTTATTGTTCCACATTTTACCTTTGGGTAAAAAAGAATCTTGAGATAACAAGTGTTTAAAGCCAGAATGTCTGATGAGGTTCTTGTACAATTGTTTTTATCAGAAGGGACTTGCGTGTATAGCGTGTGCTTCTATTGAGAGGCTTTTCTTTTTGGAAGTGTATGAAATTCAGTGCTCTGTGGACCGCACACATAACAAGGAAGTCCTTGGCTTCATCACACAGGGTTTCCTGCATGAAAACCCATAAAAACATGCCCATCTTCAGTTCCATTCAGCACTGTTCTTCTCCTAAGAGCTGGCTTGGGCTCAGTTAAATAGACAGCGTCAGTTCTCAGCTCATATTTCCCTCTTTGCTTTGGCCACCAGTAGGCTCACAGCTAAACTGGCTGTCCACCTTTAGAAATTGTGCCGGACTCGAAGGTAAGAATATTTCTTCACAAGTTTGCCTCTGGTTTTTTTCTTATTTTCTTCTTTTGTTTCTCTTCACTCTGACATCCTTATTTATAAAGATTGTCTTGTTATTTTCTATATGATTGCTAAAAGAGGTCTTGAGTGATGTGGGCATGGATTCAGAGATGCCCCAATTCTTCTTTTAATCCACAAAGATGGTAGACCCACCGCAAATACCCTATTTGTTCCAAATATAAACTGTTTATGTATTTATGTAGTTTTCATTTGTTTGGGTATATATATATCACCAAAACATGGTGCTTGTATATCACTTGCCTATTTTACTTGTCTTGTATAAAGTGGGCGTGGTGGCACATGCGTGTAATCCCAGCGTTTGGGAGGCTGAGTTAGGAGGATTGGGGTTCATGGACAGCCTCAGCTATTTAGTGAGGCCCTTTGCAACTCAGTGAGACCCTGTTTCAAAATAAAGAATAAAAAATAGGGCTGGAGGTGTAGCTCGGAGGTAGAATGCCCCTGGATCCCATACCCAGTACTAAATAAATAAATACATACATAAATAAATACATAAATAAATAAATGTCTTGTATACTTAAGAGTCCAAGTGTACATGGATCCCACCCCTCCTCCAAATGAAAAGTCAGACTGCTTACCTGAAAACCTCCGAGGCCATCCCAGCTTCTCTGCTCTACTCCCAGCTGCTGCCAACAACTAGCATGACTGGACATCCATCCGCAGGCTGAAGGCAGCATCCTCCTGGCCTCCTTTTCTCATTGGAACCTCCCAGTGATGACGACACTCTCATTTTAGTATTACTCCATATGAGGGGTGAAGGAAGACACTCTACATTTTCTCTGATGGCATTGAGAAACTAGTAGAGCCAGCCCTGCATGTCTGTGGGTTCTGCATCCAGGGACTCAACCAACTGCAATAGAAAATATCAGGGAAGCCTGGCATGGTAGTACCCGCCAGTAATCCCAGGACCCGGGAGGCTGAGACAGGAGGATCACAGGTTTACAGCCAGCCTCGGCAACTTCTATAAGCAAGGCCCTCTGCAACTTAGTAAGACCCTGTTTCAAAATAAAAATATGCTGGGCATGGTGGCACACACCTGTAATCCCAGCATTAGGGAGGTGGAGACCGGAGGATCAAGGTTCATGCACAGCCTAAGCTACTTGGTGAGGCCCTTTGCAACTCAGTGAGACCCTGTTTCAAAATATAAAAAGATTTAAAAAATAGGGCTGGGGGTGTAGCTCAGAGGTAGAATGTCCCTGGGTTCTACCCCCAGTACCACACACAAAAAAAAGAAACAAAATAAACAATAAATGAAATAGGGCTGGGGGTGTAGCTCAGAGGTAGAATGCCCCTGGGTTAAATCCCTAGTACAAAAGTAAGAGGAAAGGAGGGAGGGAGAGAGACAGGTTTGATTTTACAATCCCTCCGCAGGTGACAGGGGAGTTGGGAAGACTAAAAGCGTGTCAGCATTCTAAGGGCTTGGGGAGCAGAGCAGCAGGACACAGTTGTGAGCTTCTCTCCTCAAAGCCCCTGCTCTCCTCTTCTCCAGCTCCCTTCACTCCAGAAATACCCCAGAAAACTTCCACGAGGCCTCCGCTCACCTCCAGCTATGTCTCTCTTCCATCCTCCAGTTCCCTGCCCCAGCAGCAGCCTACCTTCCTCCTCTGGTCCTCTGTTTGGAGCTAAAAGGCTCTCGAGGGGAGAGAAAGGAATGGCCGATCTGGAAGGCAGCCTTGACAGTCCCTTTGGGATGTCTCCCTTCTCTCGGACATATCCCAAGGAAGCGCCCAGGCCTGGATATTCAAAAGAATCCAATTCCAGATGTAGGGATTCAGCAGCAGGCAACAGGCAGCAAGCCGGCCGGCCTAACTGCAGCGGCTTCAGCTATAACACTGGCCCTCCCTGCATCCTTGGCCCAGTCCCCAACCACTTTTAATGGCTGGTGTGCGACAAGGGACAGAGCCGTCTCTGAAGGAAGATGGATTGCAAATGGGCCTGGCAGTCAGGACCTCCAGGAGCCCCAACCCAGCACGGTGCCTTCACTAGGCCACCTTGGACCAAACTGGGCCTGCGTGCCTACCACAGCGACTCATCGCCAGGCCTTTCCCGCCTGGTCCCCAGGGCTAACACAGGCTGGCCGCCTCTGCAGACCTCCAGCTCCCCCACCCGCGCAGGCCCAGACATGGCCGCCTCCACCTGCTGGGAACAGTGGTCCACAGTGGGCCGGCAGCTCTAGGCAGAAAAGAGAGGGAGGCCCTGCCGGGCACATCTGCCCCTCCCCAGGCCTCTCCAAGGCTGTCTGACTGCCTTCACCCAAAGTTTTCCTGACTTGGTGTGGACCAAGTCTTAGGCTGTAATGTGAAGAAGAGAAATTGAAAAAGCATGTCCGTGAATTCTATCTCTCCATGGGAGTACCAGGAATTTTGGAGACCAGACACCAGTTTATGGATTATTCTTCCATAATCACCCAGATGTTTGGCCTGGTCTGGACTGCACAAGCAATAAAATCCCACACTCTCCTCCGGAGGTAAATCACCTGGCTCCAGAGGCCCATGTCACGCTGCCCTGCGGCTAGAACAGCTCAGAGGCCCCAGGGAGGCGAATGTTACTGTCCCCAGGCCAGACAACTAAGCAGACACCCTATCTTTAGAGTTCAGCCTCTGACACGCTTAACATGTGCAGGACCGATGTTTTGGTTTGGGGGTTTGTTTTTGGTTTGTTGGTTACTTTTCCATAAACTCACAAAAATGTGAGAAAATTCCACTTTCTTGAATTCCTTAGCTGGATGAGCCCTTGTGTTCAGTGACTCACTGATGTGGGGTTTCCATGAGAGGCGGGTGGGAGGAACTCTGACATGATAAGCCTGCCTTGGATCAAGTCAATGGAGAGCCATCAGAAAAGAGGGGCACTTAAAGAACATCCGCTGGGTTACCCTTATTCTTTAACACGCATCAGTCTAGGCATCAAGATAAAGAGGTAAGTTAGTTCCCTAGGTTAGTCAGCTGTTAGCCAGCTTTCTGTTACTATAACAAAATACCTGAGGTAGATCAACTTACAAAGAGGAAGGGCTTAGCCGGGCATTGTGGCGCATGCTTGTAATCCCCACACTTGGGAGGCTGAGACAGGAGGATCGCACGGGTTCGAAGCCAGCCTCAGCTACTTAGTGAGGCTCTCAGCAACTTAGTGAGACCCTGTTTCCAAATGAAATATAAAATAGGTCTGGAGGTATAGCCCAGAGGTAGAAAGCCTCTGGGTTCCACCCCCAGTACCACCAAAAAAAAGAAGAAGGGCTTACTTTGGCTTATAGTTTCAGAGGTTTCAGCCCATGGTTGATTGGCACCATTGCTTATGGACCTGGGGTGAGGCAGAGCATCATGATGAGACAAGCTACTCACCTCACAGCAGCTGGGAAGCAAAGAGTGGGAGAGAGAGAGGGGAAGACATCAGGGTCCCACTGTCCCCTTCAAGGGTATGCCTCCAATGACCTCATACCTCCCATTAGGCTCCACCCCTCAAAGTTTCCACCAACCCTCACATAGCACTGTGGGCTGTCAATCTTCAACATATGGGCCTTTGGGGACATTCTTGATCCAAACGACAGCACCAGGCTTGGCCTTCTAGGAGCTTCTTCAAGTTTAATCAAGGAGACAGACACAGGAACTGAAAAGAAAAAGAAAAAGAAATATATGGAGCAGGCCGAGCATTTCTAGTCCAAAACTACAAAATACTCCAAAATCCATGACCCCACAAGCAGGAAATTCCACACCTGACCTCATGGGATAGATCACACTCAGAATGTGAGCACACTATAAATGTTGTATAAAATTACCTTCATGTTATATGAGTAATGTATGTATGAAACATCTATTAATGTCATATTTAGACTTGGGCCCCATCCCCAAAAATATCTCATTATATATTTGCAACAATACCAAATTTTTTTTTAAATCCCAAATCTGAAACACTTCTGGTCCTAAGAATTTCAGATGAAAGATGACCCACCCATATCCAGCATGTTCCTTAGTGGGAGCATAAACGCCATGAGAGAGAAGCTCTGAGGAGAGGAGATTATGTTTGGGTCGCAAATGAGCAGAAGGAATCCACTCTTTGGAGACGTCTGTAGTGGCATCCCATCCTGCCACAAATGTCCACCATTGGCCCGGTGCACCAAGGCAGGCCAGGCAAGGCCTTTGCTCCATTCCGGCCCTCTGCCAGGACCTCCAGACCTTGCTGCTGGTCATGCATCTTCCCCAAAGTCCATCTCCTTTGGACAAAGAAGCAACATGGAAGCAAACACTGGCACCATCAGCAGGGTTGGCCAGAGGAAGGTCAGTGCAAATGTTTGTTTGGACCTCCAAGAATAGTTTTTAATTAGTAACATCACTTAAAAATGGATATACTTCACCTAAGCATCTCAAATGCTTTTACTCAAACAAATGGAAGGTGCAGTGACACTACGGCTAGACGCTAGCACAGCAACTATAAACTGGCTTGAGTGGGAGCTGTCCACCCCAGATGAACTATGCACCAGTCAGCCTTTGCTGTATAAGCAACATCCCCAAATTTCAGTGACTTTAAGAATTTTTTTGTGGGTCTAGAGATGGAACCCAAGGGCATGCGACCTCCAAGCTAGGAGAGTATGCGACCCCCTGCCCTATTTTTTATTCTTTATTTTGAAACAGGGGCTCACTAAGGTGCAGAGGGCCTCACTACATAGCTGAGGCTGTCGGTGAACCGTGACCCTCCGGTCTCAGCTTCCCGAATGCTGGGATTACAAGTGTGCGCCACCATGCCTGGCTTAAGAATTATTAATTAGCTACACTGCTGGGTGTTGGCTATTTGGACTGAGCTTGGTGGAACATCCATCAGCTGGGGTGGTCAGCTGACCTCACCTAAGCGTAACCTGACAGTGTCATGGCGGCTCGCAGGCTGTTGGGCAGGCCGAATTCCCCTCCAGGGCCTGTCCTGCCCGCTATCTCAGGCTGTTACATGGTGCTCCCATCAGCAAGAAAGAGAAAGCCCCAAAAGACACGCACTCGGCCAGTCTCTGCCACGTACCTTTCATGAAGCAAGACGCAGAGCCAGTTCAATTCCAAGGCTAGATAAAGAGACATTGCCTCTTGATAGGGAGAGTTACAAAGAATTTGTCATTTGTTTGTTGTTTGTTTTGTGTTTTATTTTGGCCTGGGCTTCCACTTCACTGTAATTCCCAATGTGAAGAAACTGACGGCCAGTTGGCTGTACAGTGTGACTATGAGCTGCTGGGTTTGTCACAGCTTGTCCTCTTCATCTTAGTGCTATCTGCAGGGCCCCTGTGGACACCGAAGGTCAGAGACTAGTCCTAGAGCTCTTCTCCTACTACTTGGCTCGGAATTGGGTTTGCCTGCCCCTTTTGCTCATGCCTGTGATAAGATGAAATGGGATTTGACTTTTAAAAGCCCAGAAGGAGGATGCTGACCACGTAGCAGGTGAAGGCTCTGCTCTGGATGCCAAAGAGTTGTCAAGAAGGCCAAGACCTAAACCAGCAATGGACAAAGGAGATGAGCAGATCCCAGAGAACATTTCAGTGATGCTTAGCTTGATCAGTCTCAGGTGAGGACGGCACAGTCACAGATGGGGTGAGAGCGAGACTCACTCTTTATGTGAAGTTTATAAGATGGCTCCCGGAAGAACTCACAAAGAGGACAGCTGCAGGCAAGAAAAGCAGAGAAAACTCTCTTCACCGTACCTCCCATTGCTCTGGCAACGTTACCCGAGGAGAGTGGCAGTCAGTCAGGTCCAGCACGTCCGATGTGCTAGTCAGATTTCTGTTGATATCACAAGATGCCTGAAAAGGCTAACATAAGGGAAGGAAGACTTATCTGTGCTCATGGTTTCAAAGTCTCCAGTCCGTGGTCAGCTGCTCCAGGTGAGGTAGAACATTGTGGAGGAAGAGCATGGCAGAGGAATGCTGCCCCTCTCATAGCATCCAAAAAGAAGAGAGAACACGAAAGGAGCCAGAAACCAGATAAAGCTCCAAGGGCACGCCCCAGGACCCACTCCCTCCAGCTAGGTCCCACCTTCTACAGCTAATCTCAGCTGCCAGTAGTCTGCTCAGCTATTGGGTTGATCCACTGATGGATCAGAAGCCTCATGATCCAATCACTTCCCAAAAGCCCCACCTCTGGATATTGCTGTATTACAGAGGAAGCCTTCAAAACCTGAGCCTTTAGGGGATATTCCAGACCCAAACCCTAACCCTCTGGAAAGCAGGGATCCCCATGCTATATGCTTCAGGGCATGGTGGGACCCAAACTGCAAAGCAAGATGCTCTGGAATAAAACACAGACTTCATAAGCAGATCAGTGTTTCTTAGGCACGATAATGTGTACATGTAGGGGAGCATTCTTAATGTATGAGATGCATGATGAAGCATTTATGATTTGTGCCAATTATTACAATATTGTCATCCTACTCAAAGCTCATTCTGTATACAGTTGCCCTTCATATGTATGGGTTCTGTATCTGTGGATTTAAGCAACTGCAAGTTGAATATATATATATTAGATATCAATATTTGTATATATTTATAAATAAATATAAATCATATTTGTATATATGAATGCATATATATATATATATATATATATATTTACATCCATACTGAACAAGTACACTTTTCTTCCCTGGTCATTATTCCCTAAATAACGTAGCATAATGACTATTTACATAGCATTTATTTGGTGTTAGGTATTGCAAGTCATCTAGAAATAATTTAAAGTATATAGGTGACATTATAGGCTAGGTACAAATACTATGTCATTTTATATGAAGTTCCTGGGCATTTGCAGATCTGTGTATATGCAGGGGGTCCCTAATCAGTCCCCCGGGATACTGTGGGACATTTACTTGGCGTTACAGTGCTGGGTCTGGAACTCCACACCCTAACATTTTCTGCCAAAAGGAAGTGCTAAAGAGAGACCGTGAGGCTGCCAGGGAGGAAGTGACCTGCGCCTTCCTGTCTACTTCCGGTTCTCGTTCCCCTCCCCACAAAGCTGGCTTCCCCTGGCCGAGACGTTCTTGTTCCCACACTGCAGACCCGCACCAGCCAGCAACCGGTCGGCCCTGGGGCTGAGACTTGCAGCGACATAGGGCCCTTCGTCTCAGTTCCCAGTTTTAATCATTCCAGCCTCTCCCCTTTATTCTCCTTTCACTCTTTCAGGTACCTAGTTGGTAACTTTATAACCTAGTTAGCAAGTCATTGCTGTAGTGCTCCCATCCACAGTTTGACTTCTCATGGTATGTTACCCTGTCATCAGCTCTGGTCTGAAAATAAAATTTGTCTTGAATTGTTTGAGAGAGGCTGACTGAGTCACATAATTTGTATTACTGGGTATTATCATAATGGTTCTATTTTATCATTAGCTATTGTTGCTGGTGGCTATGACTGACTGATTTATAAGTTGAACTTTGTTATTGTATATATACACAGTCTATACAGGGGTTGGTACTTTTTTGGGGGGTACTGGGGTTCCTAGAAATCCTTCTACCTCCGGGCTACACTCCCAGACCTATATTTTATATTTTTATTTGGAATCAGGGTCTCTTAAGCCAGCCCGGCTGGCTTCAAACCTGCTCAATCCTCCTGTCTCCGCCTCCCAAGCTCGGGGATTACAAGCGAGCGCCACTACGCCCAGCGGGCTTGGTAATATTCGATGCTAGGCATCCACTAGGAGTCTCAGAACAGAAACAGAGCAGGAAGCAGCACTGTGAATTCTCTTCGTTAAAATAGCAGGTGTAGTGTCTGTCTCTCTGTCTGTTACGAATATAATATTTTTAACTTGCTTTAAAAAAGCGTAACCAAAAGGAAAAGAAATATAGATACATAGGTACCCATACCTATACATATAACACACATATACAAATCCATGTGAGGACAAAGGATATAGAGGGGGAAATGTTGATCTAGGGGGTGGGTAATGCAGTGAGCATTGTATTCGATTTTCAACTCTTCTGAGAGCTAAAATTTTCTCATACAAAAATGTTAAATAAGAGGCCAGGATGTAGCTCAGTGGCAAAGCACCGGCTTCACCAGTGCGGCGCTCTGGGTTCAATCCCCGATTCCTTCAAAATGACAAAAAAAAAAGAACCCCTTTTTAAAAATGTTAAATAAGAAGAAAATAAGCTGGGCATGGTGGCACACACTTATAATCCCAGCACCTGGGAGGCCGAGACTGGAGGACCACACGTTGGAAGAAACCTTAGCAAGTAGTGAGTTACATCAGCTACAGTCTGAAAATAGAATTTGTCTTGGATGTTTCAAGAGAGGCTGACAGAGTCACATGATCACTACTGGACATTGTCAGGATGGTTCTATTTTATCTCATCAACCTAGTGAGACCCTGTTTCCAAAGAAAAATAAAATATGGCTGGGGTGTTTCTCATAAGTAGAATGCCCCTGGGTTCAAGCCCCAGGACAAAGGAAGGAAGGAAGGAAGGAAGGAAGGAAGGAAGGAAGGAAGGAAGGAAGGAGGAAGAAAGAGAGGGGAAGGGAAGGAAGGAAAGAAGGAAAGAAAAGAAAAGAAAGAAGAAAAGGAGAATAATACTTAATTCATTATTTTTCATGATACTCGTATAGAAATTAAGTTGAGATGCCAATTAGGAAAAAAAAATACCTTTTCTGTTTTCCCAAGTCTATCTGTGGCCCCAGAGGCCATTCACCCTGTGAAAGACTCAGGTTCTGCTGGTTAGGGTCTCTGTCCCCTGCTGGATGGAGTAAGCAGGTGATGTGTGAGCAGTTACAAGGGCAGTGACACCTGTGGCCAGCCACAGAGACTCTGGCTGAGCAGACCATCCAGGCCTGGAGGGCCACATCCCAGATCATCCTGGCAGAAAGGAATCTTTGCCTTTATCAAAAGGAGGAACAGATGTTCCACCGTTTCCTTGATAAATTAAGTAGTTATAATAATCCAAGTCTCTGGCCGAAATCTCTTGTGCTCCAGATTAAGTCCCTTCTTGTTCAACACATGTACTGTGTGAGAAGTCTCGTCTGCACCTTAGCAAACAATCCTGTACATGTCTCTTGGCAGGACACTGTCAACACCCCGTCACCACCTTCATTGTTCTTTCTTGATCCTGTCTTGCTCCAAGACAGATATCAGCATCTGTTTGTCCACTAGGTCAGAGTGACCACTCGGTTGTGGCTCAGCTGTGATTTGATCCTGATCACAATACCCCCAGCTGTGTGGGGCTTTGGTCTGTAGCTCTGGGTTGAGTTCTGCTGCATAATCCCATTGGCCAGATCAACCCATATCCCACCATGGGTCATTTACACTGTATTATTTCCTTCATCTCCTGCACCCATCTTATGTACATGAGCATATTTTGGTGGGTGAAGTTGGTTTCACAGCCATTAGTCTGGGCGTGGTGGCACAGGCTTGTAACCCCAGTGCTTGGAAGGCTGAGACAGGAGGATCGTGGTTCTCGGTTGTGGTTCTCGGACAGCCTCAGCTATTTAGTGACACGTTGTTTCTAAATAAAGAATAATAAATAGGGCTGGGATTTTGCTTGGAGGTAGAATACCCTCAAGTTCTATCCGCGACAGTGCCACAAAAAAGAAAAAGAAAAGAGAAGTAAAAGAAAAACATTAGGCTACTTTGACCGCCAGTTGAATTTTACTCAGTCAAGGAAGGTGGCTGTGGATTCTAATATGTCCTAAAGCAGAGGCCAGGTTGCTGCCCTTCCATGCACAGGGCCTGTCACAGAGAAGACCAGAAAAGAAACCACAGAGATCAAATAGCAAGCCCCAACCAGGAGAGAGGCGGGGTCCCGTCTACAGCCACGTGGCCTTGACTTGGTCTGTTCTGTTGCTGCCCACATCTGAGACATCCTCCCTGCCTTACCTGCTTCCAAGAAGCCTTCGAGTGAGCTCCTCGCCCTCTAGGGAGGCCCCAACCCTAGTTACATCCCTCACAGCCTCCTCAGGGAGAAGGCAAGTGGCCCATGAGCACCAGAAAAGAGGCCCTCGGGTTGAATGAAAACAAAGTGCCTATGAATACCAAGCATTAGAAAGGGTCTTAGAAGCTGGGGACTCTCATACCCCATTTGTTGGTGTTTTAAAAGGTGAGGCAGCTGCGGAGAATAAACTGGCAATCTCCAGCAAAATTTGAAGCATGCACACCCTCTGATCAAGAAATTCCACTTCTCATCAGCCACGCTGGGAGAGACTCCCAGTACCCAAGTACACAAAGACTGTGTACCAGAATGGCCACTGGGGGTTGCTTGAAATAGGGGTACATTAGAAGCAAACTAAAAATCCATCCATAAGACAATTGATAAATTGGTATGACGTCATTCTCTGAAATATCACAAAGTAGTTAAAAGAAATATAAAACAAGTAGAAGCCATGAGGCCCGTAGCATGAGTTTGCTAGCTGGCAGTTCTGGGTCTATGATACTATTTCCTACTGAAAGAAGCCAGAGCTCCTTGGAGAAATGGCTGATTCCAGAGCTGAGGCAGGGTAGGTACAAGATGAGCCTAGAACACTTTGTAATGCCAAAAGTAAAGAGGTACTAAGGAAAAAACAATGATGACAATATATCATAGAAACACAGGAAGGAGCTCCCACCGGCCCAGAATGGAACAATCTAAGCACCAAAATAATTAGGGGTAGTACAGTTGTCCTTTCATATCTGCGGGTTCCACATCTGCAAATTCAACTAATCACAGACAGAAATATTAAGAATAAGAGGGTGTCTGTACTGAACATGTACGGACCTTTCCTTCTTGTCATTATTCCTAGGAAATAGAGTATAGCAACCTTTTTCATTGTGTTGGGTACTATACAGAATTCAGAGATTATTTAAACTATAGAACAGGATGTGCACAGGTTGTGTACAAATACTATGCCATTTTATTTAAACTAAGCACCTTCAGATTCAGGTATCTGCAGGGCATCCTGGAACCAATCCTCCAAGGATACCAAGAAATGACTATAATAATAAGCATTGAAAAATGGGAACCCATGGGTCATAATAAATAGGTAAACAAAATATAGGGGGAGAAGGGGAGCTTTAGCTTGCAGCAGAATACCAAGCCAACTGGTACACGTGGAAGAACCTCTTCCACTGGAAAGTCATCACTTTGTAAATATCCTAATAAGGATCTGAATCATTAGTGGATACTAAATCTGGGGAGAAACATGGATGAGGAGCCAGCTACTTGCATAGTCTCAGCATCTTCTAACAGACTGCATGTTAGTTGTTAATTGCAAGAATTAAAAATAGTGCTGGGCGTGGTGGCACACGCTTGTAATCCCCGCACTTGGGAGGTGGAGACAGGAGGATCGCGCAGGTTCAAAGCCAGCCTCGCTGGCTTAAGAGATCCTGTTTCCAAATAAAATTATATATATATATATAAATAGGTCTGGGAGTGTAGCCCAGAGGTAGAAGGGTTCCATCTCCAGTACCACTAAAAAAAAGAATTAAAAATAGTAACTATATAGTAGCCAAATTAAATAATACCTTGGCCAAGTGATCAAAAGTATCACCACCAATGAGGGGCAGATGGGCACACCAAGTGCGCAGAGGCAGTACCCGAAGAGGGCTCTGTATACTATTCTGTATACTATTCTGTATACTATTCTGGTGGAAAATATGTATCTTGACCTTAATCATCAATCCAGTCATGAGAGAACATCCAAAACCCAATTCTATTAAAAGTTAATATATTCTTCCTGAGAGTCAACCTCATAAAAGATAAAGACTGTAAAAGTGTTCCATGTTAGTAGATCAAAGTAACATGAAAACTAAGTGCAAAGACTAGCCCTTGACCAGATCCTAGGCTGGAGGACAAATACCCTGAATTGAATTATTCAGTTAATTGACAAAAGAAGACGATAAAAGTTAGACTGACATATCAAGATTAAATTTAGGGTTAATAACTGTTTTGACTAAGAGAATAGCTTTACTCTTGGGGCTTATGCAGTGAAGTATTTGGGGGTAAAAAGGACAAGGCTTATACCACATTCTCAAATGATTCAAAAGAGAAAATTAGCTGGGTGTGGTAGGCACATGCCTGTATCCCAGTACTTGGAAGCCTGAGACAAGAGGACTGCCTCATGGTCAGCCTCAGGCAACTTGGTGACTCCCTCCACAACTTAGTGAGACTTTGTTTCAAACTAACAAAATCAAATAGGCTGCCCCTGTGTTCAATCCCTAGTACCACAAAAAAAGAGGAGAGAATTAAATTTTACAAATTCACATAAATAAATTATATCTAAAACATGTGAATATATGCATATTGTATATACACAAATACAATAAATCATACATGTATACATACTTCAAACAAATAGGGCAAAACGTTAATGCTAGGGAAAGAGTAATTGAAGATTTTTTTAACAAATTCTTGCAACTTTTCTGTTTCAAAATAAAACGTTAAGAAAAAATAGAATGATGTAGCTTTATGTGCTAGCACTGAAAGAACTCCAAGATATGCTAGAGAAATAGGAACAGAGAAACTGCAAGGTAATTTCATTCTGTATGGTATTTTACAAGGCTGCACTTGTGTGTACATAAGTAATGCATAAAGGTCTGGAGAAAAAAATTCCCAATTGATTGCGAGATTTACTTTTAGCACAGAGAAGAAATCAGATGGTGGTTATAGAGTACCTTAGTTTATCTAAAATGTCTTATTTCTATAAGAAGAGTGTATGTGTGAATTGCTCACACAATTATAAATAACTTCGTTGAAATTATTTGTTTTTTATATTATTTATTTATTTTATATTTTTATATTTTTTATATTTTTTATTTATTTTATTTATATTTAGGTTGAAATTCCCATCGGTAACAAGGATCAGAGCTCAGGTTTCCTGGAACGACACACATTTATATATTAGAGCCCTGGCTAGGGTTAGATATAGACTATCCTGAAGAACTCACATGTTAATGTTCAGAGTTGATGTGATAAAGTCATGCAGGTTATAATCTCAGCAGTGGAAAGATCCATGCTGATGGGAATTTAGTGGGTGGCAACCTAGAAAGGTTGGAGGTGGATGGAGGAGACAAGTGACTGGAGATGTGGCCCTAGGGACTGTGCTTGTATCTTTGAATCTCCTCACTCTCTTTCTTGCTTCCAGCCGCCATGAAGTGAGAGCACAGCCCTTGTTCTCTCCCTTCCTCTGCTTCTTATCACCATGCCTTGAGCTCCACAGACACAGCTTGACATGGCCTGAACCTCTGAAATCTCCAGAACTGTGAGCAAATAAAAGTTCTTTCTTTTTGTGTGGACAGGATTATTGGGTCACAGCAGTAAGAATGCTGACCGAGCCCCTAAAAGTTAACAGGCAGAGAAACTGTGCACTTGGGTTTGGGAAACGTGGCCAGAAGATGAGAGCAGCTGGGTTCTCCAGAAAGATTCTGGGCGTGAGTCCTGAACTCTGTCTCCCTCACTCCCTCAAAGGTGTGAGAGTGGCAAGAAATGACCCTTCCAAACCTCAGTTTTCTTATCTGCAAAAGGGAAGAACAGTACCGAGAAGGAGGAGTTGCCTAAGCGTTGGGTAGCAATGTGCCTGACTGCTGTTAAGTCTGGGGCAGCAGGTATTTAACACGCTGCACCCACCCTGGGGCTGACGCAGAGCTTCTGTTTGTTGCTATTTGTTCCGCCTCTTGTTAGTGATTTGCTTGCGTCTGTTCCTCCCGGGTGAGCCCACTGGCTTTGTGAGGACGTGCCCATCTCTCATTCATCTCTTTGCCTCCAACTGTGCCTCACAGAACACTTGGTCCATTTGTGCCCGACAAACATTTGCTGGCAGAATAAATGACCCTAGTCAGAGAAAATCTAGAGCAGCACATAGGTATGCGGCGAGGCCCCGGGTTTGCTTCACAAATGTTAAATACCAGGAAACGTGGATTCTTAAGTCATCAAGATGAAATCTGCAAATGCCAAGGGCATGAAGAGGTGCCCAGGCTCCATGTGCCCAAGGAAGGAGAAAGAGGACTGTGTGCCAGCATTCCTCAGCCAGAGGTAGTGATGGGAGTCATGCGAAACCATTGTGTGGCCAAAAATGTTTAGGAAATACCAAATGAGATAACTAAGCAGGCTTCTTTGCTGTGGGACTTATCAAGGCCTTTAATATATTAATGGATATCATGGATATCTAACAGACTATGGAATTTGCAACGTATTCCAAGCTTATTTGACAACTGCCCAGCCCTTGCCCTTTTAGAAGGATTTGGAGGCCAAGACCCATAGAAAATACTTTGGGAAATGTTGCTGGAAGCTGCTTCTCCACTGTTGGGACAGAGAAGACTTAGAAATTTAACAATATAACTTACTCACTTAACCCAAGAGACACAGAGAATAAAGTTTACGGGTCACTATCAATTCTCCTTATCCTCCTACTCTTCCTTCGCCCTTCTTGTCAAAAGGAACGTGTGCAAAAAAGGGACCAAATAATCATGGTTATGACTTCAAAACTGAAGAGACAGACCCCCAGTGATATCACCCAGTTGTTTCGGCCTCACCCCAGAAATTCTACTGCAGGAAGTCTGGGGGAGGCCCAATAATCTGCATTTCTAACAGAGCCCTAGGGTGAGATGGCACTGCTGGTCTTGGAATGCCACTCTGCAAACTCTGGGATTAGAAAAAACAAAAAACAAGCAGGAGACATCACTGAGGTGCCACTGCAGTAGCTAAGGTTGGGGAGGGAAGAAAGTGGTCTAGGGTAGAATCAGTTTAACTTAGAATATGTATGAGGTGGTCCAGGGTAGAATGCAGTATACATCTAAGACTATACTGTATAGGTATAGTATAAGGTCACCCTTATACTTCTAAGACCTCCGGTGGGTGCCTGAAGCCTCAGCCAGTACCGAACCCGTATGTCCTGTCTCCTCCTATAAATATCTATAATAAAGGTTAACTTTTAAATCAAACACAGTAAGAGATTACCAACAATAAATAATAATAAAATAGAATCACTATAACAATATACTGTAATAAGACTTATTTAAAACTTATGAATCGTTTATTTCTGGAATTTCCCATCTGATAGTTCCAGAGTCCTTTTGACCACAGGTAACTGAAACCCCACAAAGCGAAATCTGTTTTGGAGATAGAACAGGCACAACTGGCTGATGGATGGGGCACTGGGGGTGAGGGAATGGAACAGATCGAGCCGGACATTCCTAGGTTTCTGAGTTGAGCAACTAGGCAGCCATGGTGGCCTCCACTGAGATGGGGCAGGGCTGGAGAGGCGGGATCGGACAGGACAACGCTGTGACTGTACCGCACCCAACTTCAGGCAGCCAAGTCGTCACGAGGGAAGTGACCCCATCTATGCCGCTTTCCACTGTATCCCCAGATCTCAGCTCACTGCGTCCTGGCACATTCTAAACATTCAGAAAAACATGTTTAAAGGTCGCGATGTACTCATGAAGGCTGAGGAATTCACAGACCTAAGGCACTGCAGTGTGGATACGCTGCCATGTTTAAGGGGGCTGGAACCGTCCATGTGCCAGCTCAAGCCCTTCAGAAGAGCAGGCCGCAGGCACCGTCGCTTCCTCCCCTTGGCGGGTACGAGAAGCAGGAGACAGGATTAGGGGGGCTCCCTTCCAAAGAGAGAGCTCGCGCCTGAGAATCTCTTGGGTGGGTTTTGAGATGGAAAGGCTTGAACTATGAGCTAAAGGAGTAGGGAGGCCAGAGGAATCTGGTTCACTCGGGCTTTTTATAAAATAAATCATGGGAAAATCAAGCTGTGTAGCAAGGGGTGGGGGTGAGGAGGGAGGGACAGGAGATGGCAAGAGGACGCCAAGGTTGGAACAGAAAGAGGGCTCATCACAGCTTCACCACTAAGGGCAAGGGCTCAGCCTCCAGGCCTGGCCCCTAGGCTCAACCTGGAGCTGGGGTCCGTGTGAGAGAGCAGGCACGAAGGACCCTCGGCCCCCCACTCGCCAAGTTGTAAGTTAAAAGGCTGTAATTCCAGCCCAGCCTCCAGTGACATAATACACCACAGAACCACAGGCTCAGCTCACCAGAAGCCCCAAGATGGAATTACAGCCTCTTTCTTCATCCAAGCAGCTCTGGTCAATGCAATTTCTCATGAGATAATAGACATGAGTGCTATTTTAACCATTTGTGTGTGGCGCTCCTCGTCCAGCCCTAGGGTCCCTCCCCTCTCAAACTCACACCTTCCTGCCCAGAAACTCCCCTGATGTCCAAGGCTCCCATTTCCCAGGCCTTTCCTCCTCCCTCTCTCCTGCAGATCACTCCTCTTCTTAGAAGCTAACAGTACTCCGGCTTCCACCTTCAATTTTTGAGTTTTAAGAGAAGTCCATCCTAAGGCAGGCGTAGTGGTGCACACCTGTAATCTCAGTGATTGGGAGGCTACGACAGGAGGATCAAGGTTTGAAGATGGACTCGGCAATTTAGCAAGACCCTCGGCAACTTAGCAAGACCCTGTTTTAAAACAAAAATTTTAGCCGGGCGTGGTGGCACATGCTTGTAATCCCCATGCTTGGGAGGCTGAGACAGGAGGATCGCGTAGGTTCGAAGCCAGCCTCAGCTGGCTTAAGAGACCCTGTTTCCAAATAAAATATTAAAAAAATAGGTCTGGGAGTGTAGCCCGGAGGTAGAAGGCCCCTGGGTTCCATCCCCAGTACCACTAATAATAATAATAATAATAATAATAATAATAATAATAATAATAATGAAACAAAAATTTTAAAAAGGCTGGGTGTGTGGCTTGGAGGTAGGATGCCCCTGGGTTCATTACAAGTATCACGAAAGAAGAAAAGAAGGAAGGAAGGAGAAAAAGAAGGAGGAAGGAAGAGAGAAAGGAAAGGAGGAAGGAAGGAGAGGAGGAATCAAACAGGACAACTCTGTGACTGTACCACACCCAACTTCAGGCAGCAAAGTCGTCATGAGGGAAGTGACCATCTATCCCGCTTTTCATTGTATCCCCAGATCTCAGCTCACGGCGTCCTGGCACATTCTAAACATTCAGAAAATATGTTTAAAGGAGGGAGGATGCTCTGGGTCGAGACAGGTCCTGGACGCAGATGCACAGTGTGCCTGCAGTACTGTTCAAAGTGGCATGAAAGTGAAGGTGTGCTTTAAATGAGTCAGGGAGTTAACAGCTTACAGAGGAAATGCCTGAAAGCAAAAACTGCTTGCCATAGCCTTATTTTGGTCCTGAGTCCTAATTTTCATAAAGCGGCTTTTCCAAACTCAAAGTATACCTGGTACCATGTGGCCTGTCTCTCTAATTCCCCGCCTCCAGCCTGGGGCTGGTGCTTAGGTCCTAGGCATCTGCCCTGGGGCAAAAAGCCACCTGGGAGGGCTGTGATAAGAACAGCTGTTACCTGGTGAGCTCCCCTTCATCTCAGGCACTTAACGCTTCTCTGCCATTCCTTTCACAGAAATCATTCTCCTCATTTTATGGAAGAGGGAAACTGAGGCTCCAAGATGTGGGGTATTTTGCCCCGAATCTCACAGATACTGAAGACGGTAGTTCCTCCTTCGTGGCTTCACTCCGCAGTTTCCATCATCCTGGTCTGAAAAGATTAAGTGGAAAATTCCAAAAATAAAGAATTCACACGTTTTAAACTGCATGCCATTTGGGGTGGTGTAATGAAACCTCAGGCTGCCCTCCTCTGTTTTGCCAGACGTGGATCATCCCTTGTCCGGTGTATCCTTGGTGTATACGCTACCCACCCGTTAGTCACTTAGGAGCATCTTGGTTATCAGATCATAGTAACTCAGTGCTTGTGTCCAAGCAACCTGTATGGAATAGCCTGGGCATTCCATCACAATGTCTACATCGTCCACCACACTCCATCCCATCCCACATCACACAAGAAGGGGAAGGGTAAGTACAGGCAGATCATTTGAGCTGGATGTGGTGGTGCAAGCCTGTAATCCTAGGCTGAGACGGGAGGATCTCAAGTTCAAGGCCAGCCTCAGCAATTTAGCAAGCTCCCCAGCAACTTAGTGAGACTCTGTTTCAAAATGCTTAAAAAATAGGGCTGGGGTGTGGCTTAGAAGTAAAACACCCCTGGTTTCCATCACTAGCATGACACATACACACACACAAAAAAAGATAATTTAAGAGAAAGAAACCACATTTATGTAACTTTTATTACAGTATATTGTTATAATTGTTCTAGTTTATTAGTGGTTATTATTATTAATCTCTTACTGTGCTTAATTTACAAGTTTAACCTTATCATAAATATGTGTATGAAAAAACACAGTATACGTAGGGTTTGGTTTCAAGCATCGCTGAGAACCCTGGACCACAACCCCTGGGTAAGAGAGGGGTGGTTATCAAGCCCTTGGTCTTGACCCTGGACTGACTCTAAAGTCTATCTGTGCTGTTTCAGTGCTCATCAGCTATTTTCAGAAATATTTTCAGGATAGATGTTACATGTGGCCCTAAAAGGGCTTTAATGATTGATCTTTGTGTAACACAATTTTTTATTTCAAAGGGGATAAAAATTCTACATTATTTTACAGTGCAGCATGAGTAAATACACACACACACACACACACACACACACACACACCAATATTCTGTGCACCTAAAAGATATATATAAATATAAAGTAACAAAGACAATTATTTCTTTTTTTGTGTGTGTGTGGTACTGTAGATGGAACCCTTCTACCTCCAGGCTACACTCCCAGACCTATTTTATATTTTTATTTGGAAACAGGGTCTCTTAAGCCAGCACAGCTGGCTTCGAACCTGCGCAATCCTCCTGTCTCTGCCTCCCAAGCGCGGGGATTACAAGCGTGCTCCACCACGCCCAGCACAAAGACAATTATTTCAAAAGGATGATAACCCCTTTCCCCCAACACAAATCAGTACGTGGAAAGGAGTTACTGTGACAAAAATGAGGCTGACCAGGGATTCCTTTTATGTAGTGTCATCCACGAGACACCAGTATTTGAGACAGTAGCTTACAGAAGCACTCGTGTATGCAAGTCTGTCTGTCCACACCATGCAGCCTGAACCTGGGCAGCTTAGAGATGTCCAACCGACGGCAAGAGAGAGGTGAGCCACTGAGGATTGATGTTCCACATCTCGAATGACGGCAGGATGTTGTAGAATGTGACGTGACATCTCACAGGGAGCTCCAGGTAAAGCATCTTGTAAAAGAGTAAGGAACACAGGAACATCATTTCGGAAGGCCCCGCAAATCCCAAAGAATGGGGAAAAGCAGCTGGGCAAGATATAACCTCCATTCTGTCTTCTGCAGAAAATGCACCTTGTTGGATTGGGACCAAGCACATGGCGTGTGTGCATGGTTTATGGAGGATGAATTAGGCAGTGGCCACCTGACTTTTTCCATCTGTCATCAGAGACAGCAAATAACTTTGATCCAGAGAAGGCGGCTGGTTGGGAAACACGGCCAGCAAACGTTGCGTGAAGTCAGAGCACTGAACAATCAGGTGTCTCTTCTCCAGCTTCGAGGAGAGCTGCTAATCACCTAGCAATGGAGAGCAACCTATTCTTTCCAGCAGCAAACCCTTAATTACCAAATTAGCCTCATGTCACTGTGCTGCATGATGGGAAGTGGTCATTGTCTCTTAAGCGTAGGAAGACAATGAACTGGAGAACATCTCGTGAGTTTTTGCTTCATCGTGGAGTGAATGTGGATGATCCCACTTGCCGTGCAGAGCTGGCCTTGGTGGACTGCAGATACGACGCCACCCCATGTCCTGGACCAAAAGCCTCTGATGAGGCTGCATCTCCCAGCAGGTTCAGGTCTATCTGCGGGATCTTGAACATGTTTTGTAAACTGTGTTTACCTGGGTTTCCTTGTCTGTGAAATGAGAAGAGCGCCCTGCCTCAGAGCCTTTGTGAGGCTTAAATGACATAATACACAAAAAGTTCTTAGAACCGTGTGTACTGAACACTCAGGAAATGAGAAATTGTGCTGGGCGTGGTGGTACATGGTTGTAATCCCAGCATCTGGGAGGCTGAGACATTAGTGAGGCCCTTTACAACTCAGTGAGACCCTGTTTCAAAATAAAGAACAAAAAATAGGGCCGGGGGTATAGTATGGAGGTAGAACGCCCCTGGGTTTCATCCCCAGTACCACAGAGATGGGGGGGAGGGAGGGGGAGAAAGAGATTGATTTTGAGTCTTTCCCCTCCATCACTATACTTGTGTTGGCCAGGACTCTTGTCGAGGGCTTTCATCCTACACTATCCCATGGAGAAAGATGGAGGGCAAGCAAGCATATGAGACCAAGAGCATGGGGGTCAGAGTCATGGTTTATCAGGAATCTGTTGCCACAATAACAAACCCAATCCCAGGATAATGATGTAACCTACTCATGAGCGACCTGCTCTAGTCACCTCTTAAAGGTCTTACCTCTTATAATATCACAATTAAATATATGAGTTTGGAGAAAACATTCAAACGTAGCAATCTCCAAAATGGGCTGGTCAACTCTACTCCTGGGCTCTCTGGCTCATGAGAAGTACTGAGCTGGAGTACCTTCCATGTCTTCCTCTACCAGATGTGATACCCAGAGAACCCTTTGAAAGCCCATACCTAGCCAACCCCCAATATAGAATATATTGGCTAAACAAGTTCTCTGTTGAAGGATGATATGTCAATATACCCCAAAATCCCATCCTCCTCAGGACACCACTGCAGTGCTCTCCAGGGTGTGATGTGCATCCTCGTGCCTCAGAGTGTGGTTCAGTAAGAAATGAAGACACATGGCTGAGCTGTCTTTCTCTTCTATTCTGGGGTATCAAACATGCCCAAATATAGTACAAGAATTCTAGTGGCTGAAAATTTGAGGAGAAAAGTAAGCAACTGACAAATACTTATTACAGGCTTGCAACATGGTAAATTCTACAAGGAAAAGTGGGCAAAACTAAGATGTGTCAGTCAGGTTAGGCTAAGTTCTGATGCTGTAATAAATAATCCCTAAATCTCAATGGCTTTTAACAAGTCGTAAAAGTTTGTTTCTTGTTCACATCAGATGTCCATAGCAGATGGGCAATGAACTGGTACCCAGGCTGATAGAACAGCTACCATCTCTCCTGTGGTCAGTCAGTATCCCAGAAAGGATAAGAGCAATTAAATGGGACATGTCACCTGCACTTGGGAATTCATGGGTCAGAACCAGACCCCACACACACACACTATTAGGGGATCAAAATGTATAATGCTATTGTGTGTTAGAAGAAGGGGGCAGGGGACTGGAAATACTTTATAAGCAGCCCTCATGAGATCCTTGGTAGGTAAGTTCTGGTCTTATCTTTGATGGAAGGAAAAATAAAATGGGCACCAGTCATGTGGTGGTGTAAAGACAGGTGGGTGTGAGGAGGCTGGGGATGGAAGGAATGGGCCTCAGGCTCCCAAGAGTGTGTGATTCTGTCTGCTGAATCCCAAATTACCATTTGTTGTTAAAAATGAAGAATTTTCAACTCCTTCTCATACTGGACTGAATTAGAATCTGCATTTTATCAAGTTCCTCAGGAAACTTGCACACACATTAAAGTTTGAAAAAGCCAGGCCTGGTGGCGCACGCTTGTGATCCCAGTACTTGGGAGACTGAGGCAGGAGGATCCCAGATTCTCAGCCAGCCTCATCTACTTAGTGAGACCCTCCATAACTTAATGAGAACCTGTTTAAAAATTGAGAATTACAAAACAAGGCTAGTGGTGTAGCTCAGAGGTAGAATGACCCTGACTTCAATCCACAGCACAGAAAAAAATAAAATAAAACAAAGTTTGAAAAAAGGTCTGATACATATAGCAAATGAGAATATTTTAGGTAGTTTAGGACTTCTTTTATTTAATCATTACTTGTATTACTATATTCTTTCTATAATAAGCAAGGGTCTTTTTTTCTTTTATGGAAGTGATATAAGATACAACAATTTATTTTACTGAAAGTCAATTTAAAGAAAAGTATTAAGTAGATAATAGTATCAGTAAGACATCCATGTAGGACAAACTTCAGCAATGTTACATAAATGCCTGAAATCTGGGGACTCCACCCCAGCAGGAGCATTCCCAACTCCCCTGCCTCCTCTCAGCCCTCAGCTGTCAACCTGCAGAGTCCCCTGTAACCAACCTCCTGCATTCATCAAGTAGCAGGAGACAATACAACAACATATGAGTAAGAAAAGGGTAGTGGCCGTTCAAGTTCTAAGAAAACAGGGAGGCCCTTCCAGTCATTCAGTGCACAGTGACATTTCAGTCAATAGCAGACCAAAAACAGCCAATATGTAAAGAAGGACTGAGCCCAGAGAACCACAGCGAAGGGCAGATAACACCCTGATCATTCCACACCGGATGCCCTTCCCTCCTCTGGACTTTCTGTTACACGAGGGAATGTACCTTCTGATTGTTCAAATCAGTGTACATCTGGGTCAAGCTAGCGGTGGTCTAGGTGGTGATTTCTGACATGTGAGAACGTCACCTCTCATTAGATCACTGGAAGCAGGCTGACACTGAAATTTGTGACTACCTATGTGCAGTGGGGCATGCCGTGAGCCAGGACTAAAAGATACAAGCTCTTCAATTCCAAAGGCAAGTAAGAGAAGTCCAACCCATACAACTTATGTAAGAAATCAAAAATAAAAACCTCTCAAGATTTTTCTCAAAAGAGGTCTCAAAAAGACATCAAAAAGAACTGTCTCCTCTGCAGCAGCAACCCTGTGTTAGCTTTGTTCTTAGATCTGCTCCCCAGCAAGCGGCAGCAAAGATGACCACCAGAGGGCCCAGGCTCATATCCAACAGCTCAGCAACCCCAGGAGAAAAGGAAACCCTCTCTTCCAACAGTTCCATCACATGTCACAGGATGGAATTTCATTGGTCTGATTTGAGTCACATGTTTACCCCTGAACCAATCACTGTGGCCAGAGAAATGCAAGTGATCTGATTGGCCAGTCCTGAGACCCACAGCCACCCCTGGAGTTGGAGGTGGGAGTAGGCTCAGTTACCCAGCATGAACTGGAAATTGAAAAAGAAATAAATAAAATCAGGGTGCTGTTACCAAAAGGGGAGTGAGTAGGCTCAGAAGAATCAACTGAGCCCAACCAAGCTAATGAGGGTGGGGGTAGGCTTAGTATAAGCCTTAATTCCAGTTAGTGGCTTTATTATTAGTGATGTGTGAGGCTAAAGACCAGATCAGTTGTCATGAGTCAGTAGGTCATTGGACCAGATTACAATCACTAGGACTGTGGGGGCAACAGTTCTAGCATTCAGTGACCGCCCATTATAAACAAATTCTAAGGGAATGATAAACATTATCCCTTTAAACCTGGAGGTTTCTCAATAAGCACAATATTAAAGCAAAGAAAGACACAGGGTGGGTTTAAAGTGCTATTTACATCAATCTAGACTAGCAGAATAAACTGCTGTGGTAGGCAGCAGATCACCGCCCCTAAAGGCATCCCCTTCTTAACCACCCAAACCTGGGAACATGTGACTCTGTGTCAAAAGGAAATTAAGGGTGTTAACCAGCTGGTCTTAGAGATTATCCTGGGTACTAAGAGTGGATCCAATATAATCACAAAAGTCCTGAAGAGCAGAGGAGGTTGACAGAAGAGGAGGCCAGAGTGGGGCCATGGTGGGGGGATGGGACCCTGGGTGCTGGTTTTGAGGGTGGGGGAAGGGCGCCTGGGGAGCTGGGAAATGCAGGGAGACACATTCTCCCTATGGCCTCCAAAGGAAAACAGGCTCACCAAACACTTGATTTTCTAACCTATGGAAACAGAAGGGAATGCTGAGGTGCAAAGCCACTGCGTAAGGTCATTTGTTACCGTGGCCACAGGTGTGAGAATATATATATTTTTAAGTCTTTTCTGTCAAAGGATTAGCTTAATAGAAGAAACTGCCATTTTGTAACTTTGTATAAGCTCTTGACCTTTTGTAAAGTTGGCATTTCTTTTAAAAAATTGCAAATGCCAACCCCTCTCCCAGCATCCCATTCTAGACAATTTGCCAACCACCTGAAGACTGTGAAACCATGCTCCCACCAACAGGAATATGGTGTAGAAATTCTCATGAGAAATATAAGAACTGGGAGGGCTTCCGGTTCCATGTGCTTACATACCAATCTTCCCTGGTGGCAAGACTTTTTGCAAAAAAAAAAAAATAATAATTGGCTTGCCATTTTCAAACACATGTCTTTTCTTACAGCACCATGGAAATTTATTTTTAACACAGGAAACTAATGCAATTGTCCATTTCCAGTTAGGGATGCTTCTAATTAAAAAAAACACAACAGGGGGCCTTTGAAACCCAAGGATTTATTTTATCACTGTGGCCAAGGAGATGCAAGTGCTCTGATTAGCCAGGCCTGAACCCATGCCCACCCCTTGAGCACGAAGTGGGAGGAGACTCCCTTAAATTACAGGGTCTGAAAGGGAACAGTGGCTCTCCACTAGGAAATCAGAGTGCTGTAGCCCAAAGGGGGGGAGGGGGGCTTAATAAATAGAGAAACAAAAGCAACTACGGGCCACTCCAGTTGCGCACCTGTTCCCATCCCCCATTCTCAGCAATTCTAAGTCAAATTCTCTGTCCAGCTACAAATGCATCCTAATGCTGGTCATTTGAATGCAGAGTGGCACTGAGTACCTTCCTACAGTGCATGAACTGCAGCAGAGTGATTGTGGAGAGCTGACCCAATCAAATGCAGGGCCATTGGCAAATGAGGATTGGTTTATCTGGCCAATTAGTCCACTGGATGTGTGTGTGTGTGTGTGTGTGTGTGTGTGTGTGTGTGTGTGTGTGTGTTACTGAAACAGGGGTTTCTTCTGAGCCCCCCAAGATGAAACGGGGGTCTCTTGAGAAGAAACCTGGAGTTTCATCACAGATGAAATGGAGTTTCTTGAGAAGAAACTCGGTGTTTCCTTACAGGGTTCTTGTCTACGGTGAGCAAAGAATGACACCCGCAGACCTCAGGAAGGGGAGTAAAAGGTTTATTGGAAGCAGTAGGGAATGAGGAAAGATGGCTGAACACCCCAAAGGGGCTGTCGGGGCTCTTGGGGTCCAGCAGCTGCCTTCAGGACAATATACTTGAGAGTAGCCCAAGCCGAATTGCCTTCAGCTGCAGGCTGCTTTCTTCCAGAGTCCATGCGATCTGCCAGAAGGGAATAGGGAAAAGTGGCTGAACACCCCAAAGGGGCTGTCGGGGCTCTGGCGTCCAGCCGCTGCCTTCAGGACATTACTTGAGAGTAGCCCAAGCCTAATGCCTTCAATTCCAGGCAGCCTTCTTCCAGAGTCCACGCAATCTGCCAGAAAAGAGGTGCAGGTCACCCCTAGGGGCCCTGGTCAGCCTTGATGTCCAGCAGAGGCCTTCAGGTCACTACCCAAGAGTAGTCTGAGCCACGTGCCCTCAGTTGCACTCTGCCTTCTCTCAGGGCTAACACGACCTGCGAGAGAGAGAACAGCTCCCCAAAAGGGGAGGGGGTCCCGAGAGGGAAAAGCCCCTTCTGCTGACTGCCTAGGGCCATTGCCCAACCGTTTGCGAGTCCTCTTTTGGTTAGGGTGACTTTGGGAATTCTGGAAAGCAGCTCTCAGGATTTGCATAGGGTATTTGCAAGTCCTTTGAAGAGTCTCCTGTCAGACTTGCTGGTGAGGGGCTCCTGGGTTTGTTGATTAGTAAACAGATGGTTTTGTGAAGCTCTGGTCCTTCTTATCTCTGAGCCTTTGGAATTTCAGATATTCGTCGCCCCTCAGGAAACTCAGGAAATTAACTTTTTCTACTGAGGCCTTTTCCCTATCTGCCTATTTCCTTTTTATCTCCTCATTACTAGGGACTGAACTGAAGGGGGGGCATTTTGCCTTTGAGCCACATACACACTCAGATATATATATATATATATATATATATATATATATATATATATATATGTATATATATATATATATATATATATATATTTTTTTTTTTTTAATGTGAATGTGTGATACTGGAGACTGAACCCAGGGGGATTTTACCTTCAAGTTACACTCCCAGTTCTTTTTATTTTTTATTTGAAACAGAATCTCACTAAGTTACTGAGGGCCTCATTAAATTGCTGAAGCTGAACTCAAACCTGAAATCATCCTGTCTCAGCCTCCCAAGCACTGGGATTATAGGTTTATACCACCACAACCAGCTTTTATCATTTTGAAATAGGGTGTTGTTAAATTAAGGTACCCTGATGCTCCTAGCTTGGCCTTCCAAATACCAGATCACAGGCCTGAGCTGTACCAGGATTAGGAAATTGTTACGGTTTTGAGAATATGTTATGGTTTGGGGGAAACTGGTCTGGGGACCCCTGTTAGGGTTCCAGACACAATTTCCCTCAAATCACAAAAACAGAAAAACCGCATGTTCTTGTCCTGAGCTAAGGACAAATACACATTAGTCCGGACTCTTGCTGAAGATTTAAAGAAGTTTATTAAGAAGATAGAAATACAGAAGACAGTTACAGCCTCATGTTACCGAGGGGTAACATGAGAGAGTGGTTCGAGCGAATTCACCAAAGATACAACATGTGGACCACACTTTTTTATACACATGACCTCCATCTTGTTCACATAATTCTGATGTAGTAGTCCCTGTAAGGTACCTCCCTTTTCCCCGCCTAGGTGTCTTTTTTCAGGAAGGTCATGGTTGAAGTTCGACCCCCTCCTCCCATCCTAGCTAGATCATCCAATTATTATGTAAACCTGTCTTTAGAATGAGGATGAGGAAGTCCTAGTTCCCCTCTCCTCTGGACCTGCTAATTACCTTTAGCTAGGTTAATTTACATTGGAATAGTTGCCTGCTTTTGGGGGCAGAAACCAAGTCCTTTCACCAATTTTTTAAATATAACAATCAGAGCTTTCTCAAATCTTCCTAGGCCTTTCCCAATACTGGTACAGAAATGGCCTAAAGATATTTGAAAAAAGTTTTGGTATTAATGTATCAAAAATTGGTTTATCGAAAGTGGGTTTCGAAATGTAAAAAGAAAAGCAGTTAGAACCTGGTTACTGCCAGGCACTCAGGTAGCTGTTATAATGCAAAGTACCATTACTAAAAGTAATTAGCAAGGGGATAGAGGAGTTGAGACCTAGGACCTTCATATTCTAAAGACAGGTTTGCATAATAAATGACATCTAACAAAAAGCTAAGGATTCCCAAAGAGTGTGGGAGGAGGGTATGACCTTTCTGAAAGGAGAGCAGATACCACATGGCCCCTGACCTTGTGGATCATTCTGGTCCTTACAAAGAAACCTAGGTTTGCACCTGCAGTAAGGCAGTGAGGTTTTGGGGGGGTTGGGGGGTTTCGTTTTTGGTTTTGTTTTTGCCAAGCCAGAAATTCCTAATCATAACAGAAGGGGCCTGCACAGAGTTAAGGGGTGGACTTATGCCTAGGTCAAAGGATTACCTGGAAGAGCAAGATGGAGGATTATGTATCGATAAAAACTGTTTTGTATTTAGAACTCCAGTGACTTCTTTTCAAGTCACCCCCCCCATACTATCTCGGGTTATGTATAGTATAGGACTGTATTTAACTATATTCTATCTTCCCATCTTTGTAATAATAAAGTGGCTTAAGCTTCCAGCAAGAGTTCAGATTGCTGTTTTTTTCTATACCTAGTTCAGAACAAGAACCTGCGGTCACATCTCTCTCTCATTGGAACAGTTCCGAGGGCCCAACAGGGTCCCTAGAGCAGTTCCCCAACCGTAACACGAGCCATGATACTGGGCTAATTAGCTAATGATTAAGTGACAGTCTAGAGAGGTAATGTTAAAAAGAGTTCTAGAGCCAGAAATGGTGGTCACACCTGTAATCCCCATACGTGGGAGGCTGACACAGGAGGACTGTAGGTTTGCAGCCAGTGTCAGCTACTGAGTGAAACCCTCCACAACTTACCGAGACCCTGTTTCAAAAACGGAAAATAAAAAATAGGGTTGGGGGTGTAGCCCAGAGGTAGAATGCCCCTGGGTTCAATCCCCAGTACTGCAAAAATAAATAAATAAATAAATAAATAAATAAATAAATAAATAATAAATCTAGAAAAGAATTATTTAACCATTGGGATTTAATGTCCTCATGTGTTCTTGTCTCTATTGGTCCATTTATGGTAACACTCTAGATAATGAAAAACACTATCTTATGATTTGGCAAAAGGAAAAAATAAAGAAAGGGAGGGAGAGAAGAAAAAACAATTACACACAAGCAATATTTGATTCACATTTTCTATGTAACAAGAATTAGTACACAGTTACATATTTAACCTAAATTTGTTTTCTTAGAAAGTACATTTTTCCCAACCAAAGAGACTGGAAAGGTAAGCTCCAGGTAAGCTCACTGAGGTCTCAGTCTGAATTTCCCTGACTCTAATGATCTTGAGCAAGAATTCATAAACTGATTTCCTCTTACAACCCCTCTTCTGAGAAACGTTTCTGATCTTTTTCTCATTTTTCTATTTTTTCCTTATTGATTTTTAGGTGTTCTTTCCATAGTCTTGTATCCAACCCTTTGCTGTTGCATGTAGGACAAGTATCTTCTGAGTATGTCAACATTTCATATAATGAAGGTAGCTTTTTAATTAACAAAGGACCAGCCAAGGGTTTTCTATTTGTTTATTGCATGTTTGTTTTAGATTTGATAAGAAAGAAATGTTAGCCCTTATGTTTAAAGAACTTATTTTATTTATCAATTATCCTCAGATAACCAGGAACTTTTGGAATTCAAAAATCAACATAATACAAGATGCTGATAAATGTTTATTCTTTTTTCTCTGTCAATATTCCTAATCAGCACCAGGAATTAACTCAATATCTTTACTCAGGATAGGCCAGATCAGATATTATAGTCATGCACTATATAACAATACTCTAGTTAACAAGAAAACAGTGTATTGCTAGGTTGATGAGAGTCTCACTACTTGCTGAGACTGTCCTCAAACATATGATCCTATTTCAGTCTCTCAAGTACTGGGATTACAGAGTGTGCCACCACACCAGCTTATTGTCTAGTATCCTAACTGTACCTTTTCTATGTTTCAATACACAAATAATTCCCACTGTAACAATTTCCTACAATATTCAGTAGAGTATGACTCTGTATAGGTTTGTTGACTAGAAGCAATGGATTATACCATGTAGCCTAGGTGTATAGTAGGCTATACCATGTAGGTCTGTGTAAATTCAATGCTTTGATGTTCATACAATAATGAAACCACCTAAGGACACATTCTTCAAAAAGTATCCCTGCCGCTGATGTATGGCTATATTGAATAGGGTTAGAGTTTACCTGACATTATATTGTTTGTTTTTAAATTGATGCTTTTTTGTGTGTATGTGATACTGGGGGTAGAACCCAGGGCTTTTCTACCTCCAGGTTATACTCCCAGACCTATTTTATACTTTATTTAGATACAGGATCTCACTAAGTAGCTGAGGCTGTCTTCGAACCTGCATGATCCTCCTGTCTCAGCTTCCCAAGTGCTGGGATTACAAGCTTGTGCCACCACACCCGGCATCAAAGACTTTCAAGTTAATTTATGTTCCTTTTTGGAAATCAGAAGACATTCTGCAAAGCTATGGCTTTTAAAACTCAATTAGCTTCGTTATTTTCTAAAACAATATCAACAAGAAACAATCTTATTCTACTAGGTTCCAATACAGAAAAGAACCAGTTATCTCCATGAAAAGTCTGTGAGTACACTAGATTTCATTTAAAATAATTCACTCGGCCGGGCGTGGTGGCGCAGTTTGTAGTCCCTGTGCTTTGGAGGCGGAGGCAGGAGGATCGCGCAGGTTTGAAGCCAGCTGCCCTGGCTTAAGAGACCCTGTTTCCACATAAAAAAGTATAAAATAGGTCTGGGAGTGTAGCCCAGAGGAGTATATCCCGGAGGTAGAAGGGCTTCCAGGAACCCCAGTACCACCAAAAAAAAAAAAGGAGGAGGAGGAGGGGGGGGGGAGAAGAAATAATAATAAAATGAAATAATTCACTTAAAATTTTTTCTTTCTATATTTGGAAAAAATGGTGCCTACTTCACACCATGTTAAAAGAATCTCTGATGGAGCAAAATTCTATATGGGAAAACAAAGCAATAAATGAACAGAACATTCATAACCCCTATGACAACTCTTCCTAGCAAGCAGGCTTTTAAGTCAGAAACCCCAAGCAGAGAGTAAACTGATCCAACATATCGCAATTTTAATTTCTTACACCACTTAAACGTGGGTGAATATGAACACTTATCCAACAAAAATAATAATAATAGGATGGGTGTGCGTGACTAATGTGGTTCTTACCACGTCATCCAGGACCCAGGCTCTATCCGGTCACTCTGCCATCCTCAGCTCCTTGGCCGCTGGTCTTGGGTTTGTCCCAAGATGCTATCGCTGCTGTAACCACCACATCCTTTCTCAACAATGTCCAGAGGCAAGAGAAGGAAAGACAGCCCTCTGTGAGCTCCTTTTCAAGAGTGTGAAATTGTCCCACGGATTTCCTTTCTCAGAAACCTCCAGTAGACTTCCCTTCACATCTGATTGGCCAAAAGTCAATCGCAAGCCAATGCATAAGCCACGGGCCTAGCAAGAGCACAAGAATAAGCAGAGTTGCTTAAATTAATGAAGATCCCTCCTCTGTGGTGGACCCCTACAGCACATGGCTGGGCCTGCCAGCAAGGAAGAAGGATGAATAGCTGTTGGGTAGGCATCTCGTGGTAGCTATGGATAGTACAAAATCCCCTCCCGGACATGAACAGACTATGACTGAGTTTAGGTATGTGCCAAGCTACCCTCTGTCAACCCAAGATCTGGTGTTAGTAAGTCAAGTATTTTCTGTAAAAGGGCTGATGATAGATATTTTAGGCTTTGAGGGTCATTTATTCTTTCACATGCTATTCATCTCTGCTGCTATAGTCTGGATCTTATGGTCACCAAGCCCCTCCCCAGCCTGGTGTCACTGCAGGTTGGTGGAAACTGTAAGAGACGAGGCCTGCCGGGAGGGCTTTCGGTCACTAGGGGTGTGTCCTTGAAGGGGACACTGAGACTTCTGTGCCTTCCTCTCTCTTTTGCTTCCTGGCTATGAGCTGAGCAGTATTGCTTCACTTCTGCCCCCTTCAAAGCCCAAAAGCAGTGTGGCCAACTGAAACCTTCAAAACTGGGAGCCCAAACAAACCTTTTCTTGTAAGTTTATTAGCTAAGGTATTTTGTTACAACAATAGAGCTAACACATCTGTATCTTAAAAAAAAAAAAAAAAAAAAAACAGTGACAGACATTAATTAAACAAATGGGTGAGATCGGATGTGTTGGTACATGCCTGTAATCCCAGCACTTGGGAGGCTGAGACAGGAGGATCACAGGTTCTAGGCCAGCCTCAGCAATTTAGTGAGATTCCTCAGCAACTTAGCAAGACTCTGTTTCATAAAAAATAAAATAAAATAGGGCTGTGGCATAGATCAGAGGCAGAATGCCCCCAACTACAACCTCCAACCGTCCCCTAAAAAATGCAGTGAGTACTGCCATGCTCCAATAAAACTTTACAAAAATGGATCACAGACTTAGTCTTTACCCAACGACTATTGTTTGTGAACTCCTGGTCTGGTAGAAAAATAAACGTGTAAACTGAAGTCTCATACTGACTTCAGATATGTTTTTGTTGGAAACCTCAGGTTTTGATCAAGATACATACTTTCCAATCAGCCACAGACTCCACTCTGCCCTATTGTCTCATGCCATGCCACCTTTCACATTGACTGTCATGGTTCCAGGGTAAAAATAAAAAGTTTCACACAGAGTTCTAGGAAATAGCTACTTACTAATTCATGGCATCTCTAGACAAAAAAAAAATTGTATATAAATTTCATTAATAAATATCTTATGATGATGTAATGAGACTGTTTTGGCTGTGCTCGTTGGTATACTTTGGGATTACAGACACACATCGCTCATACATCGCTAACTAAATTTAACTAAATGATTTGTGCCCTGATTTTCTAGGCAGGACTCCCCGTACTCACCCTTTCTCAGGAGTGATCCTCAGTGGTCCCGGGTGACAAGTTATCCTGTGGTAACCCGACCCCCGCGTTCTGCTGACGAGCCACACTCCGTGGTTTATGAGATCAGTGGAATCCCTCGATAGAATTATACCCTTTCATCAAGTCCTGAACCGTATATTATCATGAATACTAAACCAGTTCAAATGGCCCGTCCCTCTGCCCTAACATCAGACAAAGCCTTTGGCAATTACTCTCCTATTCAAAGAATGTGTTTGCTTTGTCATTGACTCTTTCTGAAACCTAATTTTCCTGGGCCCTTCTGCACTTTACCTCCATGTTCTCAGTCAGGCCGCCACCAGCCATTGTCTGGGGTCTCGGGAACAAGGACCATGAGGAAGTTGAATATCTCTCTTTCCGTAAAGAAAAAACTAGCAGAGAAATGTAAAAGTACGAGCTCAGCCTCAGAGGTCACGGTTACCCTTACCGAGAGCCTCTGGGCGACAGAAGGCGTGTAAGAAGCATTCTTTCTACCTCCAACAAGCCCAGTAGCCAGTGCCTCCTGAAGACGATGCTTTCTGGAGTAATTTCGAACAAGGAAACACACAGTTGACTTTCACTCACTCAACAAATATTGATTGGGCATCTGCTATGAACTGGACATTAAGTTGGGCATTGGAGACGCAGCACGGAGTTGAAAAGCCCCGGATCTGAGAGCATGATGCAGCGTGAAGGCGGAACAGGGGACAGACCATAAACAGGCCACCGAGTCATGAAATTGAGTTGTCATAATGACATGAAGGAAAAGAAGAGGATGCCGTGGGTATCAGTTTGCTGTAGCTGCTATAACAAAATATCACAAACTGGGTAGCTTAAAACTATAGATATTTATGACTCTTCTCACAGTTCTAGATGCCAGAAATCCAAAATCAGGGTGTTGGGGAATCACAGCCCTCCCCAGGTTCCCAGCAAGATTCCTCCTGGCCTCTTCCAGCTCCCAGTGTTTCAGATGCTCCTGACCTATGGCTGCCTTGCGCCAACCTCTGCCTCCATCTTTGTGCAACCTTGTTTCCTCCCCATGAGTTTTTTTTTTTTTTTTTTAAGGAACATATGCCATCAGATTTAGGGATCACCCAAAAGATCCAGAACAATTTTGTTTCAGGATCTTCAGCTTAGTTAAAGCTACAATGACTCTTTCTCTGAGTAAGGTCACAGTCACAGGTTCCTGCAGAGAGATATATCTGTGGAGAGCCACCATTCAACCTACTACACCACAGGAGATCAGAGTGGTGATAACTTACTTTCCACAAGGAGAGGCTGCTCAGAATGGGCCTCTGAGGAGGCACGATTTAAGGCACAATTGAAGAATAAAGAGAAACACATGTGAGAGTAGCGGAGGGCTGGGCAGAAGGAAAAAGACTTCTGCTGACCAAGGCACAGTTTATGCAAAGGTCCTGAGAGCAGCTGAGCTGTCTGTATGCCACAAACTGAAAGAAAGACAAGGTGGGCATAGTGGGCAAGATGGCCTAGGAGGCGCTGGGAGTAGGGATTTGCAACCTTCCTAAAAGCCTTAGAAACCACGGCAAGGAGCTGGGATTTTACTTCAAGTGCAGTGAGAAACTGAGGGAGGGTTTTAAACATACAACATTCTAATTGACAGGCTACATTCCATCTTGAAGATTTTTTCAAAGAACATAGCGGGCCTTGCCTTAAAGTATGAGTCATTATTTTTATTATGCTCTTAGCACTAGCAAATGCATAATGTTTTATCGCTTGCACTGTGATACACATTAACTCATTGGATAAAAATGCATATAACTCAGGCCAGGCGTGGTGGCGCACGCTTGTAATTCCCGCACTTGGGAGGCGGAGACAGGAGGATCGCACAGGTTCGAAGTCAGCCTTGCTGGCTTAAGAGACCCTGTTCCCAAATAAAAATATAAATATAAATTTTAAAATGCAAGTAATTCAAATACATGCTAGCGTATCACATAATCAAGGATTCAATATGAGTTCAACTGTGTCTAAAAATTCAAGTAGGATTCTTGCACATGCCATTTAAGTTGAATCCTATCAGAGTAGGCCAGGTCCCTAATCCACTATGATTGGTCTCCTTTAAAACCAGTCAGCTTTCTGAGACTGTGACAAAATATCTGAGATAATCACCTTACAAAGCAGAAAGGTTTACCTCATCTCACAGTTTTGCAGGTTTCAATTCATGACTGGCCCTGATGCTTTGGGCCTGTGACAGCAAGTACATCATGATGAGAGTGCATGGTAAAAGAAACCTGCTCACTTCATGACCAGGTACGAAAGAGACCACAGTCCCATAATCCCCTTCAAGGGCACACCCCCAGTGACCTACAACCTCCGCTAAGCCCCATCTTTTAAAGATTTTACCTCCTCCTGATGGCACCGTGCTGGGAACAAGTCTTTAACACATGGCCCTTTGTAGAACACTCCGGACCCAAACTACAGTGTGTACACACCACAGGAACACCATAAGAGCTGGGAGAGAGTCACCTACGAGCTAAGAGAGGCCTGGAACAGACCCCTCTTGGCCCCAGAGAGGGACAGTCTTGCTGCTTCAGGCTCCCATCTTCCAGACGGCAAGAAATTGCTGTTGCTTAAGCTATCCAGTTTGTGGCACATTCGTATGTCAACCCAAGCAAATGAATAGTCTGCTATCACATTTGAGGAAGTGGGTCTCGAGACCAAAAATAACCAAAGGAGTCTCCAGTCTCTACCAGCGTCTCTTCCAGGATGTCAACGGGGGTCTGCCTTGCAGCCCTACTATCCCTTCAACCACCATTTCTTCTTCTCCACCTCCCTTTCTCCCCACAGTGTCCTCCACAGTCTCTTTCCTTACACCCCAGCACCAACTAATGGCCCATCCAAACTTCTCCCCAAGCCCTAGAGGAAGGCTCCTATGAAGACTCCTTCATCCCACATGCACTTCCTGGACCTGTTGTCCTTGCCTCCTGAGTGCCTTGCACCATCCCCTCTCTCCAGCAATCACCCCAATAGCATAGGGCCTGTGAACCTACAGTCCCTTAGAAGAAAGACAGGGAGAGAGAGAGGGAGAGAGAGAAAAAAGAAGGAGGAGGAGGAGGAAGAAAGAGCTGAGAGGCCCAAGACACAGAGTCCCCTCCTCTCTCTGGCTCCCTTCTGTCTATGTACCAAGAAGTAGAGGGATGGGACAGGGTAAACACAGTTTTTATGCATCATCATTTCTTTTCGTGCACAAATATTTTTAAATTTAATTATAATCTCCATGAGGGCAGAAATTACATCTTGTCCATTTCTGCATCCTCTACCTTCTGCAACAGACTACTTTGCACAAAGGGGTTACACACTGATCACAAAAGCTTGCCAGAGACCCTAAATCCTTGCTCTGTGACCCAGCATTCCTTGTGCCCCATCTGCGACGTTACTGGGCTGAAACTGCCTGGTCTTCATTGAGTTCTAGTGGCATCTGTCATGAATAATCAGTGACATTTTTCCATCTACTTGTTGCTCCTATAAATGGACTCCTGGCTCCTGCTAATGAGGAATCAGCAGTCCACACAGCCAGGAACATAGATGAGGGGGTTGTAGGAGTCAGCAGGGACCTGCAGGGTAGAGAGAAGCAGCAGCCACTCCTGGACTCTGCTGCCAATTGAACCCATATGAACAGCCCCATCCCCTCTACTGAGAGCATGCTCCATTGGCCAGACATAGTCCTAACTGGGATGGGGAAGGAGAGGTGGGGGGTCTGCAGGAGAGGCCAGAAGATTGTCTAGTTCACTGGACTGCAGCTCCCTGGGTGAAGGAACTGTCCTTAATTCAACTATATACTCCCTCCAACCTCCAGGCCCAGAGCCTAGGACCTAGGGCCTTGTGAAGACAATTGGTTGGTTTGTTGATGGCTGGTTGGCTGACTAATTGCTTTCTAGATTGAATAATAAGCAACCAATATTTCTATTCCCTTCAGAGATGACAAAGCCCATAAGGTGACATTTGTCTCTGCTGCCTTAAGTCAACCTCCAATCTCCTAGATTGAGAAAGGGGCTTAATGATGCCTCAGAATCCCAGAGGCCCCAGAGCTTCCGGGAGGAGCACATCTCAGGCATCCACTAGAGGATCTTGTATAATAAGCCTCTCAGCCTTCCGCTTTTGCACAACCACTCTAATGCTGTACAAACTTCCCCTTAAAACATTTTAAGCGCCTACTATGCATGAAGTTCCATAGGGCAGGTAGTCTTTAAACTTTTAAGTTCATGTTACTCCCTCAAAGAATGTTGATGCACTCATACACGCAGGCAGGCCCTGCATATTTTGGGTTACATCTAAAATTATCATAAATTTAAATTATACAAAGAATGCAATTCCCACTGTCTTGTAAATATTGACATTTTATAAATAAAACTGTTACATCATTCTTTTCAGTGTTTCCAGTGAATCTAAATGCCATAGCAATGTGATACCTACCATCAGCTATTTTAAAAAACGACATGAGCAAACTCTTCTTTATGAGTCAGAAAATTTTACATTATTCCTTTTTCCTCACCGAAATCAAATTTATTTACTCTAACGTAACTCTGTGCTCAAAATCTTCTTATATCACAATTTGCAAAATTCTTAATATCATAATTCTATAAAAGAAATAGGGAGATTAAAATCTAATTTGCTTTTTATTTCCCGCCATCGTTAGACTCTGAGTTTACAATTTTTTCTGCTGGATTGCTCTGTCATCCCGATCATTACAGGTTACACATTTGATCCCGACAATGGGTATCACTCATTTTGTTACCCAAGTATTAAATATACATGTACAATTTATTGAGAGAAAATACCTTAATTGCACAAGAGAGACTTGGAAGTATTTTGAATGTCACTGTTTGGCTCTTCAAGGGAGCAGGGTTGGATTCTCCTATGTTAAGGTGAAAGAAAAACATCTGGTAAGAGGAAAAGGAGACCTGGCCTCCATACTGGGCAGATGTGCATTAGTGACAGAACAAAAATGGGGCTGGGAGCCGGGTGTGGAGACACATGCCTATAATCCCAGTACTAATCACAGAGGCTGTGTGGGGACAATCACAAATTTGAAGCCAGACTCGGATATTTAACAAGGCTCTCAGAAACCTAGTGAGACCTTGTTTTCAAATAAGAAATAAAGTAAGGCTGGAGGTGTAGCTCAGAGGTAGAGCGTTCCTGCGTTCAATTTCCAGTACCACAAAAAAATAAAAATAAATGGGGTTGGGTTGTGGCTCAGTAGCAGAGGTTTGCCTACCCCGCATGAGGTCTTGGTTTCAGTCCCCTAGATCACAAAAAGAAAAAGAAAAACAACATAAATGGATTTCTTTGAGATTACCTTTGCTCACCTACCCTCTTGGAAAGATAATTCCTGTGGTGCCAATAGCCCGAGTTTGAAGATCAAATCATGAACAATTTGGATTAGAATAATACACAATTTAGTAGCCAGGCGTGGTGGCATATGCCTGTAATTCCAGTACTTGGGAAGCTGAGATAAAGAGCTCACAAGTTCAAGGCCAGCCCTAGCAACAGAGAGAGACCCTCAACAATTTAGTGAGACTGTGTTTCAAAAAATAATAATAATAAGATAGGACGAGGGATTTATCTTGGAGGTAAAATGCCCCTAGGTTCAATCCCCAGTACCAAAAGGTGGGAGGAGAGGAGGAGTAAGGATAAGAGGAAAGTGAAGGAGAGAAGGGAGGAAGAGGAAGAGGAGGAAGAAAACAATTTCTATCTCATGGGCGTTTACATTTGGGCAGAAAGATGGGCTATAACACCTCATTAAGAATCAAACACTAAAAGACCTAAAGAATTGTTCAATACAACAGATTTGGTGAGCAGAATAATGGTCCCCAAAGATGTCCACATCCCCATGCTCAGAATCATGGTCATCTCACGTGGGAAAGAAAAACAACAGTTGTGGATAGGGTTGGTTGCTAAGCAGCAGAGCCTAAGATAGGGAGAGTGTCCTAGGTTACCCAATAGGCCCAATGGAGCCACAGGGTCCCTAAAACTAGAGAGGGAGGCAGAAAAGATCGAGGGAGTCGATGTGAGGACTCAGGTCACCTCATCTGGCTCTGAAGACGAAGGAAGGCAGCCATATACCCAGGAATACAAGTGCTTCTAGAAGCTGGAAAGGGTAAAAACACATACACATTCTCATCAGTCTTGACAAAGAACGCAGCCTCCTGGGACCTTGCTTATACCCCAGTGAACCCATGTTGGACTTCTCACCTCCAGAACTGTAAGATACCAAGTTTGTGTTGTTCTGAGCCACTGTGTTTGTAATAACTTGTTATAGCAGCAAATGGAAACTAATGCACTAGAGAAATGTTCCCACGCGGGACAACAGGAGCCCCAGGAGCTCGCAAGAGGCGCCTGCTCCTGCTGGGGACTGCAGGGCGCTGTGGCCAAGCACTGGCCAGCTGGGGATAGCCCACGCAGGGGCAGGAGCCCCGGCCCTTCCAGCTCAGCCACCCTGTTCCTGTGCAGCTCCAGCAGGTCTGAAGACAGCCTAACAAGCCCCCGCATCTACCAAATCCTCACACTAAGCAAGATAGGCCATTAGCCTCATTTTACAATGGGGAAACTGAGGCCCCGAGAACTGGAGGAACTTGTGACTGGCGATGGTTTTTCTAGCCACCGTCCTGGAAGCTTTTCAAAAATCCAGATTCCCGAAATCCTGTCATTTGCGGTCACATGCATGGAACTTATGCTAAGTGGAGTAAGTCAGGCACAGAAAGGGAAAATACCACATGATCTCATTTATATGTGGAGCTAAAAAAAGGTTGATCTCATAGTAATAGAGAATAGAATTGTGGTTACCATAGCCAGGGGCGGGGAGGGGGTTGGAGACAGGATAGTGAACGGGTACAGGGTACAGTCAGATAGAATAACTTCTAATGTTCTATAGCACAGTAGGGTAACTACGACAGACAAATAATTAACTGAATATTTCAAAATAGGTAGCAGAGTGAAATGTGAATCTTCCCAATAGGAGAAGATAAATGTTTGAAATGATGGATATGCCATTTACCCCAATCTGATCATTACACATTGTATATATGTATTGAGCCCCGTTACAAACCCACTGAATAAAATCTCCAGGTATCAAATCCAAGAATGTGAGGCAGGGTGTTAAGGCACATTTGGGAGGCTGAGACAGGAGGATCGCTGGTTCACGGACAGCCTCAGCTACTTAGTGAGGCCCTTTTCAACTCAGTGAGATCCTGTTTCAAAGTAAAGAATAAAAAAATAGGACTACGGGTGTAGCTTGGAGAAATGTTGGGTTCCATCCCCAGTACCACACACACACACCAAAAAAAAATCCAAGAATGTGTCATTTACTGAGCTTCCCAGGTAATCGCAGCACCCAGGCAGGTTCAGGGATCACTGCACAGTATAGCTGTGTGAGCACAGTATCACTGTACCTTTCTTCGAGGGCAGCTCCCAGGTGACTGTCCCCTCTGCTCACTAACAGAATGAAATACTGCTACCAATCAAAGGCGGGCAGGGGAGCTGGGCTCCTCCTCTACTGCCTGCAAATCCATGGTCCTCAGTCTTGTCTACACATTAGAACTGTGAGGGAGGAAGGAGAAGGAAGCTTTAAAAAACACAAAGCATCTTTTGGGCTGTGGCCACCAAGGACAGAGGCTCTGATCAGTGAGGTTGGGTGGGGCCAGGCACCAGCAGCATTTGAAGCTCACTGGGGTTATTCCAACTGTATCCAAGATTAAGAGTCCCTGGTTAAACAGTACTTATGATGGAAGCTTATAGGCCAGTCCTAAGCATTCTATGCATGCATACCTATTTATTTTTTTATTTTTTATTTTATTTTTTTGTGGTACTGGGGTTCCTGGAAGCCCTTCTACCTCCAGGCTACACTCCCAGACCTATTTTTTTATTTTTGGAAACAGGGTCTCTTAAGCCAGCACGGCTGGCTTCGAACCTGCGCGATCCTCCTGTCTTCGCTCCCAAGCACGGGGATTACAAGTGTGCTCAACCACGCCCGGCCATGCATACCAATTTAATTCATGCAACTATCTTATCATCCAAATGTAATTATAATAATCCCAAGCTTGTAATAAGGAAAATGTTAGAACAGATTTTAGGGAAATATTAAATAAATACTCATGACCTCAAAAGTAACTCAGCAAGGTACTTTACTTCTGCGTAGAAGGGTACTTGCGCACCATAAATCAGGGCAAGCACACTGTGAGGGCAGTCTGGGCTCCTTTTTATTCTCCTGGTGTGTACGTAGCTCACTGTGTCAATCCCCATTGGCTGCGGTGAGACGTCATAATACAATCCAATTGGCTAATTTCCCATTGGGAAATTTTTTCCTTTCGAACAAAAGAGAAATCAGAAATCTGTATTTCTGATAGTGGGGCATACAGACATATGTCCCAGAAAATTACAAAATAGATTCCTAAGGTACAGTTACAAAATAAATAATGGTCAGTTTTTATGTGACCTTATAACTTTGATAGAAAAGATCATTTTTCTCTCTTACAGAAAATGAGGTACAGAGAAAGAGTAAATCATTTGACCAACATCACTGTGTTAGTCTGTTTTGTGTTGCTATGACAGAATGCCCAAGATTGGGTACATGATAAAAAAAAATTCATTGCCAGGCATGAAGACATACACCTGTCATCCCAGTACTTTGGGAGGCTGAGATAGAAGAAATGTGGGTTCAAGGCCAGCCTTGGCCACCTAGCAACCCTGTTTCAAAGTAAAATACGGCTGGGGGTGTAGCTCAAAGGTAAAATGCCCCTGGGTTCAATCTCCAGGAGAAAGAATGGAAGGCAAGCAGGAAGAATAGAGAAAGGGACAGGAAGGAAAAGAAATTTATTTTCACCATGCTGGAGGCTGGGAGTCCAGACTCAGGATGATGACGTCTGCTGAAGCCTTCCTGCTGCATAATAACACTGCAGACGGCATTGCATGCAAGACAGCAAGTGTGCCTGCTCAGGCTTCTCCTCTTCTTGTAAAGCCACTGATACCATCGCAGGGCCCCACCCTCGCGACCTCCTCTAGCCCTGATCACCTACCTGATCAGACCCCATCTGCAAGCACCATCAACGTCTGGATTTGGTGTTAAGTTTCCAACACACAGTCTTTGTGGAGTGCTGTAGTTTGGATCTAAATTTCCCCCACGGGCCCATGAGGAGAAGGCGTGGCCCCAGCTTGCTACCTGTGGAAGGTGATGGAACCTTTCATGAGGCAGAACCTAATGAGAGGACCTCTGATTGCTGGAGGAAATGTCCTTGAAGGAAAAGTAGAGACCCCGGACTCTTTTTCTTTCTCTTTCTTTTGCTTCCCAGCCACGAGGCAAATAGCTTGCTCCACTATCTGCTCTCTGCCATGATAAACCGCCTTACCACAGGCCCCAAAGCAACTGGGCCAACCAACCATGAAGCCTCTGAACCAAAAGCCAAAATAAACCTTCTCTCTTTATAATTTTATTAGCACAGGTATTGTGTGACAGTGACTGAAAGCAAACACAAGGAGACCTACCTCAGCAGTCACAAAGCCACAGCATGAGTGCTGAGACTTAGACCCAGGTGGCTCTGCTTGGCCACTGCCTGCCTCCAGGAGGAGAGCTCTCTGTTTTCCTGCTCCATTCCCAGGCCTCAAGAGGTTCGAATTCCACCGTAACCATCCAGTGCCAGTAAACCCCAGCGGTGGCAGGCTGTCCTCCAGCTCCTTTACCCAGGGCCGAAATCCATCTCTGGTTGCAAGAGAAAAGTGGGCCTGGGGAGGGGTCAACTGCATCCTTCCCATGCCCACAGCCAGGGCAGAGCCCTGGGCCACAGCAGTGCATCGCTGAGGCACCCACCGTGCAGGTGCCAGAGGAACTAACCACCGCGCCTGAGCCAGGTGTCGCAGCGTCCCTGGAGAAGTCACATCTTCTCTGATTCAAAACATTATGTTCTTTATGGACCATTTTAAAACATCATATGGACAGATGGGCATCAGGAAATGAGAGGGAGAGCCACTTAGGAAAGGATGCGTTATGCAGTGCCCACTCTGGACCAATAGATATGTAGATTTGTTTATTTATTTATTTATTATTTATTTATTGTGGTACTGGGGATAGAACCCAGGGGCTTACCCCTGAGCTACATTCCCAGACCTACTTTATATTTTTGCAAACAGGGTCTCACTAAGTTGCTGAGAGCCTCACTAAGTAGCTGAGGCTGGCTTCGAACCTGCACGATCCTCCTATCTCAGCCTCCCAAGCGCCAGGATTACAAGCATGCACCACCACACCTGGCCTGTAGATATATTTTTAAAAGTGAAAAAACATACACCAAGATGTTGACAGAAGGCTGCTTCCCATTCTTTCTGATTATCTGAGTATGAGATATAGATATAGATATTTTTTTTCTTTTTTTGGTGCTGGTACTGGGGATGGAACCCTTCTACCTCCAGGCTACACTCCCAGACCTATTTTTTTTTTTTTGAAACAGGGTCTTTTAAGCCAGTGAGGCTGGTTTCGAACCTGCATGATCCTCCTGTCTCTGCTCCCAAGCGCAGGGATTACAAGCGTGCGCCACCACGCCCAGCGAGTATGCTAAATATTTTACAATGAATTTGCAATGCCTTTGAAATGAGAAGGGGGAGGTAAGAGTAATTTAAAAAAAAAAAGCATTGGTCTATAATAAATGAAGATGTTTGAAATTCTAACCCAAAGTATTTTTATACTTAATCCTATATTAGGGAGAGTTGCTAAGGAACCATGTTTTGCAAATTAGGAATAATCCCAATTAGAGCTGGAAGGGTAAAACCCGAGCAAGCAGTCAGGTAGACTGGGTGGTGAGGCTGGTGTGTGACCACGTGCAGCTCACAAGGAAAAGAGAGAGAGGTCTTCCCCCAGCGCCCGCTCTGGGAGGGCAACAAGCTCAGAGGGTGGCAGCCCAGCACAGCCCAAACCCTCTCTCCAAGGAACAGCTGGGCCACTCCGTCTGGTCCTCACCCAGACAGCCTGATTCCACACCTTCTTTCTTTAGCCCTTAAATGAGGGCAGATGGACAGCTCCTGAGAAGGCCAGAGGGCCGGGAGTGAGACTCCAGGACATCTTCAATGCCCAGGTAGGACGGAGAGCGGGTATCTGTCTCTCTTCTTAAAGCAGAACAAGAGGCAGAGATGGAAGAAGGCAAAAAGGTGTCAAGAGTCAAGGAGCAGAGATCAAGGTGTGGGGATTCTGTTGGCACTTTTAATTTCTGCTAGGTTTATTGTTCCTATAAGAAGGATGTTGTTTAATGTTTTCATTCACCTGCTTATTGAAGGAGCTACGCAGGGACTCTATGAGTCCATCCATCCGTGGGAGTAGGCCTGTGCCTATAAAAATGTGTGTGTGTGTGTGTGTGTGTGTGTGTGTGTGTGTATGCACACTTAAGTGCAAAGAGACCTGTGCGTGCCAGGGTGTGTGTGTGTGTGTGTGTGTGTGTGTGCAAGATGTATGACCACACCCATGAGAAGCCTGACTGTCCAGACCCACCACAAGCACACTCCCCTGTCCCCACCGGCAACCCTGCCACATTGCCAGCAAAACTCCCCATGGAAATAAATAGTCAGGCCGGTCCAACCCCAATGCAGGAGGTGACAGCAGGCGTCCCCTCCGTCCCCTGCCTTCCGCTCACCCATGGGCCTTGGACAGAAGGACTGATACAGCAAGCAATCACCCCAAACGTTCATCATTTCTTTATGCTGGGAATATCCAAATTCCTTTCTCCTAGCACTTTCAAAATACACAGTAAACTGTTATTAACCATTGTCACCCACTTTGCAGCCGAGCACTAGAACATACTCCTCCTCTCTAACTCTAATTCTGGCCCTGTTAACCGACTTCTCACTAGCTTCCCTCCCCTCTCCCCTTCCCAGGCTCCAGTAAGCACAATTCCACTCTTCACTTCTGAAGTCAACTCCTTGACTGCCCATATATGAGTGGAAAGACACCTGTCATTTCATGTTTATCACAGCAGGACTCACAGGGCCGAAATATGCCGTCAGCCCAAGTGTCCATCGGCAGCCAAATGGCTAGAGAATGTGTGGTAGACATAATGTGGTAGTGACAAGGGAATATTACCCTTTCATAAAAAGAATAAATTCTCCTGTCATCTGCCACATGTATGAGGCTAGAGGACATTATGTTAGGTTGAAATGAACCAGGCACAGAAAGACCAACTGTACCCACCTGGCTGGCCTCACCACGCTATGGTGCCCCCGTCTGTCTCTCTGATGGTACCTTTCATGCCCCCCCCAAAAAAGAGCATCCTTCTTTTTGAGGTTTTCTTGGAATCAGACCAACTACAGAAAAACGAAACCGCTTAGAAGCTTCTTAGCAATCAAGGATCTTCCTCGTCTAATCCTAATATCACCTCAAACCTCACAGAATGTTGCCAGAATTAAAAGTCTTCAAGGCTGCAAGCAATACTTTCCCTGGGGGGGCAGCCTTGGGAAGCTCCATCTCCTCATGAGAGCAGAGTCACCCAAAAGATAGGTCACAAGGGGATGGGCGGGGGCTGGCTTTTCCCCAGATGCAGGGAGGGCACAGTTGTAGAGAATTAATGGCCCCTCCAGAAAGATTCTTGTCCATTCTTTTTAAGATTAAAAAAAGCAAGGGTCATTTCCATAGTAGTGAGGCCACGTTTAAGAAATAGAGACCAGCAAGGCGTGGTGGCACACACTTGTAATCCTAGCATTCCGGAGGCTGAGACCTGAGGATCGCGGTTCTTGGCCAGCCTCAGCTACTTAATGAGGCCATCTGCAACTTAGTGAGATCCTGTTTCGAAATAAAGAATAAAAAATAGGGCAGGGGGAGTAGCTCAGAAGTCAAATGCCCCTGACCCACAAAAAAAAAACATCAGACTGGGGGTGTAGCTCAGAGGTGCAATGTCCCTGGGTTCCATCCCCAGTACCGCAAAAAAAAAAAAAAAAAAAAAAATAGGGTTGGGGGTGTAGCTCAAAGGTAGAATGCCCCTGGGTTCTATCCCAAGTAGTGCAAAAAAAGGGGGGAGCAGAAAGCCCAGCTACCAGGTCACAGGTGAGAGGGGACTGGGGCACGCAGAGGGACCCTCATTGTAAAAATAAGTTCTCCCCCAAGGGTGGAAGATGATGATGGTTGCACAACACTGTGAATGTATCCAATGCCTCTGAATCTATACTATGTGGTTGGTTAAAATGGAGGCGGAGACAGGAGGATCGCGCCGGTCACGCTGGCTTAAGAGACCCTGTTTCCAAATTTAAAAAATATATAAAATAGGTCTGGGAGTGTAGCCCGGAGGTAGAAGGCCCCTAGATTCTATTCCCAGTACCACCAAAAAAAAAAAAATGTAGCCAGGTGCTGCAGCACACACCTGCAATCCCAGTACTTGGGAGGCTGAGTCGAGAGGATCGCAGGTTTGAGGCCAGCTTCTGCCACATACAAGGACCTCCACAAGACCTTGTTTCATTTTTTTAAAATGGGGCTAGAGGTGTAGCTCAGGGGTAGAATGCCCCTTGGTTCAATACCCAGTAACACGACCACCAAAAATTTAAAAAGAATGGTTACAGTGATCAGTTTTACATGATGAACACTTTACCACAGCAAAGAAAAAAAATAAAACCCTCCTCTCACCAAGTAATAGTCTCACTTCCCAGAAGGACGAAGGGCATAAAACCAAAACTAGCCCTCCTCTGGATCTCAAATCCCATGAAGAAAGGTGAGTGTCATTTATCACGGGTATTTACTGTGTTCGAACATTATACTAAGTATTTGTATGAACTGGTCTAATCCTCACAATAAGCCTACATGGTGGGTAGCGTTATTTTGCCCATGTTACACATGAGAAAACGAAGCACGAGGAATTTATTTAACTACCCTAACCTGGCAGGTATGGGACAGTGCCAGGACTTGAACCCCAGCAATCTCACCTCAAAGCCGACCCCCTCTTAAATTGCCACTGCCCATCTGAGTACTGAACAGCTAAACAAGAACAAAAGTCATCTTCCACTGACCAGCTTGCTCCACTGTACAGTGATTTGACTCCGCAAGGACAGAAATCCAGACCACTGGCCGGTTCTTTTCTCTTTCCTCCAGATGTCTGGCATCACAGAAACAGGGTGATGTGCCCCTGAGCAGGAGCCATGCAGGAACGAGAACTCTGCCGCCAGGAGACACAACTCTCTTCATTCAAGCCTGTCATTCTGTGAATGAACATCCTAGCCAATGAGGTTGGCTTCACCTCTCGGGCTACTCGAGCCCTTAAGCGTCTGTAGCTGGTTTCCTGAGTGCATGCTGGAACCCTGGTTAACAGACATGCTGGCCATTTCTGACTCTCCATCCTATTAGCTCAAGTCAGAGTGGCCTTTTTTTTTTTAAGTCACAAAATAACAAAAACCATGCATATTATAACTTCATCTCCAGGATTAAAGTAAATACATAATTTTGGCAAATTACTCGGAATTACGGGCTAGCAGCATCTGGTTCAGATATTCTCAAGTAAATTATTGGCACGGTCCCTGCCACATTTTTAATTTTAACCAAAATGTTCTCAGAAACATGTGTTTCCTGTCCTGTTTGCGTGTAATCAGCTTGAGAAAGCCTCAGAGTTTTAACCGGGGGTTTCAGAAATTCGCTGCGATACCTGGGCACTGCCGCAGGCCCTGGGTGATGTCCTCCCTGCCGGAGCTGGTAGCCAAGCCTTCTGTTCTAGCCTGCAGCTCTCAGCAGGAGAGGGGTCCACAGGTACTGTGTGCTCTTCACCCTTAATTCTGCTCCCAAATTACATACCTCACTTTTATGTCAAGTCCAATATAGCTTTCCTAGCAGTCTTCCCCCTCCTTATTCCACATCAAGAGTGCCCAATTACTTTTATAAATACTTGTTTTAAAAATATCACAGTGGCTTCCTGCTGCTTCAAATTCTGAAGGGCTATGCAGGATCTTAGACTCTTATAAATCTTTCAAACAGTTCATATTTTATCAACAAAGTATGCTTTTTTGTAAACCTTAAGTATAACTCCTCATCAAAGACTTTTTTTAAATTATTTGACCTTTACACACACACACACCAAAAAAAAAAAAAAAAACCGACAAAATGAAAGGAATTTTCTTGCCATTTCAAAAGTCATTTGCGATTCCCTCCCGGTGTTCCTCTGCCTCGCCCAGCCCACCGAGGCGGAGGGCGGAGGGTGGAGGGCCATGTTTTGGGTTCAGAAAGCAGGCCTGAGGGTTGTCAATTCCAAAACATCATGGCACTGGGAAAGCTGGACCTTTAGAAGAAAATTCCAGGAAGCTCTTGGCTTTTGTTAAAACCCAACCTTTCCCTTCCCCAGCTCAAGGCAGAGACTTCTTAACTGAATATTCACTGTGGTCAGCAGCCACACCGTGAACCTCACTAGGGACTCGGCGGGGGTCCGTCTGCACTGTGGAGCAACCTGGGGTGCCGCTGTCCCGCACCATCCACTGAGCTGGGGGGATTTTTCAGGCAAGTCTGTGGTTTAGCACTTGCAGCTACCTGCAAGACACCCAAGGCCACTTGGGAAGAACACTGAAGTGTGCACAGCAGTGACCCCAGAGAGATGACACTGACAGAGAGCCCACCCTCAGGCTCTCTCGACTACAAAGGGGCAGAGGACCCAAGAGCCCCAAAGGACACCAGGAACTCACACTCGTCCAGATGTGCGCACCAAACATGGCCGCAGGGACTCTACATGCTCACAGATGTCCCAGTCCCCTCACTACACACCGCCCTCAGAGGTCAGTACTAAAATTATCTCCATTTTACAGATGGATAAACTGAGGCACAGAGCAGTCAATCACTTGCCCAAGGCTACACAGCTGCCAAGTGGCAGAGCTGGAATTCAAGCTAGACAGTCAATGTAAGGGTGAGAAGGTTAAGACATGTCCAAAATCAAAAGGCAAAGGCATAATTTCAGGCCTGGAACCCAGTCCCGAGAGCTTGCGTGGCAGGAGGTACAGAGCTGGTGCACCTTCCCCGAGATGAGCCTCCCAGTCATTCTGGGGTCCCACAGCCAGGCTGTCTGGTTCCAACATCTCCCAAGACTGGTCTCAAATCAGGATGGTGTCTTCACAGGTACAGAGGAGAAAGAGGAGTGAACAAGTTAGCTCCCCACCAGGCGCACATTCCAGTTCTAAACATGAAAAGTATACCATATGCAGCTTGACCAAGGAGCTTTGAAGAGATGCGGGCTGAGATTTGGATGTGAGTTGAGTGTGTCCCCAAAGGCTCATGTGTGAGGGGCTAGTCCTCAGCGTGCTAGTGTCGAGGTGGTGGAGCCTTTAAAAGGTGAGCCCGAGTGGAAGGTAATCCACTTGGGAGGGGTTAGTGTCTTTCTCATGGGAGCCCATTTATTTCCTACGGCAGTGAGGTGTTACAAAAAGAGCAAGCCTGGCCTCTGATCTCCTCAGCTTCCTGTCTCGCCGTGTTCTCTCTCTCTCGCCCTCTTTTTCCATGAACATCCACCACATTGTGGAGTAGCCAGGGAAGCCCTTGCCAGAGCCACATAGATGCCAACCACACTCTTGAATCTCCAAAATTGTGAGCTTAATAACCCTCTTTTTTTCTTTATAAAGTACCCAGCCCTGGGTAGTTTGTTTCCGCAATAGAAAATGGCCCCTGCTGGCTCTAAGATGCTCCATATGTACTCTGAGCCATGACACAACAGATTTGGAATTTGGAGGTTTACTGATGATCCACCTGCTGAAATCTAAACTGGTAATTAAGCCAAGTTCAAGCAGCGAATGGGGGGGGAGGGAGGGAGGGAGAGAAGAAGGGGAAGAGAGAGAGTTTTTACCTTAATACCTTGCCTCCTATTCCTCAACTCATACAGAAGAATCATCCATTTTAATCTAAGAACAAAACCATTGCTTCAGTGCTCCTCCACAGACTCAGCCCTGCCAGGGTTCAATGGCCCCCATCTTTGTCCTGCTCCAGTCCCCAGCAACTGGCCTCTGTCCCATGGCCCAGCCCTCCTGCACCCGCCTCATCTTCAGCTGTTCCAAGGATAAACAACTAAGGGTGCGTCTGAGAGGAAGGGTAGGAGAGCAGACACAGGGCTCGATGACCAAGCCCCGGTTTCCCCGGCTCTCAGCTGGTCACCACACTGCCTTGGTGCAATCCACGAGAAGGGGCAAACCCTGGCTACCAGGCTCACAGAATGGAAAGCTGCCCGAGATGCGAGCATTTGCCAGAGACACTGCAATATCCCTAAATGCATCCTCTCCCCCTCTCCTGTGATACGGACTGGAGTCCCCGAGGGTGACCTGCGTTTTATTGAGCCCTGAGATGATGGGGGGGGGGAATAGCCATGTGCTTTCTATTTGAGAGCTTTGGATTTAATTTCATGAGCACCTTCTATTTATGGGAAGGGATGCTAAATCTCATGTGCAGTCATGGTATAAAGTTTCCTGCTAGAATACATTGTCAAAATTTTAAAAAGAAAAAAAAAACAGGAGCCAATTTAAGGGAAAGTAGAAAGTAAGTCCCTGCTGCAGTGGAATCCAGATATGGCCAAAGCCCACAAGGTGGTAAATACAAGACTGATGATTGGCTGGTTCTGATACCAAGCCTGTCCTGTAGACACGCCCTGGTCCTTTCTCCACGGAGATCACACCAGAATCACAAGCTGACCTGACTCAAGACAACAGAGGAAGCACCATTGCCCTTGAGGGACAGACGCCAGCAAGCCGCCAGCACCCTGGGGAACAGGGTAAGGCTCCAAGGTGGCTCCCCAGGCAGGCGACCCTCTCCAGCTCCCAAGGCCATCCCCCCACTCACAGCCCACCCAGGACTCCTAGGCCTCAGGGTACCAGGAACAGAGCTGAGCAGACAGAGCCACCACGTTTCCCCCCAAGTCTCCAGGCTTACACCTTTGGGAGTCTCTTTTGGTGTCCTGTTTACCATGAAGTCCTTCTGAGGACATCCTCACCCTGCCCTACCACAGGACCCCAGGGCAGACATTTGCCCACAAGTTCTCAGCACACACCCCTGCCTCCAGACCACCAAGCATCAGCGTGGGCATGGGAGCCAAGCAGACTGCCCTCGGCAACTAGGAGCTATTAGGAATTCAGATCAGGGCTGGGGACTGGCTCCTGCTGAGCCGGCCTCTGCACAGCCCAGGTTTCCAGTGCCAGAAGAGGTGATTTCCACCATGTGGTCCAGAGACACAGAGAAGGCAGAGCCCTGGAGAACAGCAGAGATGCAAGACAGGGCTAAGTCCACCAGCCCCAGCCAATCGAGCTCTCGCTCGGCCAGTGGCCAGGCGTTCTCTCTGCCTGCTGGCTCACCCCCACCGCTCTCTGCCACCCCGGCCTCCGTGGCAGTTACAAGGTCCTGGCCACACCAACCATCTGGCAGCGCCTTGAACAGGCCAAGCTTACAGCAACCTCAGGATCTTTGCGTTCACGCTGCTTCTGCCTGTCTGGCTTTTTGTGTCATCAAGGTGCCTGTAGAAGTGACCTTGGTTCAGGGAGCTCATCTCTGACCATCCTAGCTAGCCTAGGCCCTTAGCCGCTGCCCCGTCCTTCCTTGTTACCAACTTGCTGCAGGAGACCAGCTTGCCGGTGGCATTCCCCACCGTGTCCCCGAAGCCCAGCACTTATTGAAGAAATGCCTAAGACACACAGAGCTCCCACTGGTCCAGCAAGAAAGCCGAATGGCAGGTGAGGGGGAAGATGGGGCGTGCGGCAAGGGCACCACCCCAGCTTCCCCTGCTCAGACACTTCCCGGGCAGCATGGCCTCCCCGGGACCACGAAGCCTGGCAGTGAAGAACTCCTCCACCACCCGAGGCTGTGAGGAGACAGCGGCGCTCTCCAGGGCTCACCACCAGATTTTGTGCACCGCGCAAGTTTTATCTTTGACCGTACTTATGGAAACATTATTCAAGAACATTGTGAACACACAAAAATAAATCTTTAAAAATACCATTTGGGATGACACGCACATACAAGTGAAAGATTCTTTCTACTACGGTGGCCCCTTCATGCGGTGAGTTATGGAACACAAGAACCCACAACTGGAAACACAGGCGCCCACCCCATCTCACCATCTGGGGGGACTGCCCAGGCCGGGTGGGAGGAGGTGCGGCTCCCGCCCCTCAGGACTTGACTGCAGGCCAAAGCCACAAAGGGCTGTGGTTCCGACTTCGATACCCATTGGAGAATGGGCACAACCACCCCCCACTTTGATCAGGGCGGGAACAAAGCCATTCAGTTCCTGCCGGGTGCCAAGCCCTGACCTGACAGCACATTCTGACACATCCTCTCCTTTGATCCCACAACACTGTGAAGCACACGCTGCTATTCCTGTGCTTATGTGGAGCGGGCTAAGGCTCAGAGAGGCTAAGCCGGCTGGCTGTGGTCACTCAGCTTAACAGAGTCAGCCTGGGATTTAAACCCTGCGATGCTGAGATCCAGTGCCCCTGGCCTGACTGGCCTGTCTCACTTAGTGGCTATGCCCGACTTCTATACTCTCAGATTGTCCCTCCTTGCCCTGAGTCTCCTGACTCAGCCACCATCAACAAGCAGGCCAAGGCCCAGCACCTTCCTCTTTCCTGTGTCTCCTCAACTACCGCCACACACTGGGCCTGGGATCGCTGTCCCGCTGGCGATGGTGAGGGCGAGGGCGATGGTCTGTCCAGTCCGCGGGCTGTCTGCCCCTCTGGCAGCTTCTCCTTCCTCCCACATTCCCCCAGAGAACTGTCACTTCTTTCTTTTCCTTCTTCTTTTTCTTCAACAATTATCAGCCTTTTGGCCTTAGTTTTGTGAGCCAAATTTATCTGTTACCCACACTTTTTTGTTGATAGCATTGAAAAAAAAAGAAAAAGAATCTAAAAATATTCTTTGGCTTTCTTTTAGATTATAATCTTACCTTTGTTCCTTTCCATTTCTTTCCTGTAAGGCCTTTTTTCTAATTATATTTTTCTCTCTCCTTTCTCAAAGTTTTTTTTTTTTTCTTTCTTAAGATTTTAAGATCTTAGGGAGAAAAAGAAAAAAATTAAAATATATACATACATATCTATACATACGTATATATACACTAAGCTCTCTTTAATAAACATCAAAATGAAGGTGTTTTTCAACCTGACCCATAATCCTTATTGTTCAATGGTAAGAATGGACAAGTGAGTCGGGGGGCGTGGTGACGCACGCTGGTGTACGCCCAGCATTCAGGAGGCAGAGACCGGAGGAACACAATTGGCGGACAGCCTCAGCTACTACTTAGTGAGCCCTTCGCCACTCAGTGAGACCCTGTTTCAAACATAAAAAGGACTTAAAAAGTAGGGCTGGGGGTGTAGTTTGGAGGTAGAATGCCCCTGGGTTGCATCCCCAATACTGGGGGGGAAAAATGGAGAAGTGGATTGTGGTTTCTAGAATAATGATAAAATGCAAAAATCTGAACTTGGACTCATTCAGCGGCAGGAACCTCTGAGCCTGTGACTTCATCTGTAAAGGGGAATAATTCCTGAAGCTGTAGAGATGCCTATGGGGGCCTGTGAGAGCTTTTCGACTGTAAGTCACTCCGGCCTAAGTATCCGGGGACCAGGAAGAGCCACAAGAGTGGAGGATTCCTGGTGAACCGTCCACTGAACGTCCCACCGGGAAGCCCACTAACCCTTCACCATCCTCGCCACCCTCCCCCACTGCGCTCCCCTCAGCAATTCCCAGTTCTGCTGAGGGAACGAGGGGGCATCCCAACACGCACGCAGACATATCCCACATGTATTTCACTTGCTGCGTGCCCAAGGCCATCATAATAAGTGTGGGGATTGGACTTTGAAGGTGGCAGGAACTGGTCATTCATTTGGGTAAAAGAAGGAATAAGATAATGATTAAAATAAATAACGTAATACAGGCCCCGACTTGCGGGAACAGCCTGCATTAAGGCCCTAAAACTGAGTCTCTCGTCTGTTTGCAGTACAGAAAGAAGGTGCTAGAAGGGAATAGAAGGTGCTAGAAGGTGCTAGAAGGTGTGAAGGAGAGAGCACCTCCTGCCAGATCTGCGACACCCACACACCAGATCTCCCAGGGCCACAGGGGTGTGGACTTCAGGAGGACCCTGGAGTTAAGCAACTCAGTGGCAGGGCCTGGTGGTGGGGGCGTGCATTTGTTTGTTTGTTTGTTTGTTTGTTTGTTTGTTTGTTTGTTTGCTGATGTGGTTTGTTTATCTGGCTGTGGAGCAGAGAACTGGATTGAAGACCTATTCCTAGGGGAAAGTGAAATGGAGACCAGTGGCTCAGCTCTACAGTGGACAAGTACAGAGTCACCTGGAGCTTGGATGGTGAAACGTCAAAAATGAAACCAGAATTGACACCCATGTTGTAGTCTGAAACGAGAACCTGGGCCAGGTGCAGCAGTGTACGCCTGTAACCCAGCGACTCCGGAGACTGAGGCCAGCCTAGGCAGCTCAGCGACACCCTGTCTCAAAATGAAAAATAAAAAGGAGATGTAACTCAGTGGTAGAACGCTTGGCCAAGGATACACCAGACCCTGGGTTCAATATCCAGTCCTGCAAAAACAAAACCCAAAGAAAAGAAATAAGAACTGATGAGCCGGGCGTGGTGGCGCAGGCTTGTAATCCCAGCATTCTGGAGGCTGAGACCTGGAGGATCGCGGTTCACGGACAGCCTCAGCTACTTAGTGAGGCTCTCTGCAACTCAGTGAGACCCGGTTTCAAAATAAAGAATAAAAATTGGGCAGGGGGTGTAGCTCAGAGGTCGAATGCCCCTGGGTTCCATCCCCAGACCTGCAAAAAAAAAAAAAAAAAAAAAAAAAGAACTGATGGTAAGTTTCACACAGAACACAGAGGAAAGAAGACTATCAAGGATTTTTAAATGTGAGAACTTACCTAGATGGCTAGCATGTAAAACTAATCTCCTAAAACTCTGTTTACAGAGCCAATTCCACATACCGTCGGTGTGCACAGAGCTGCTGTCTCTTTGCATATAGCGTCTTGTCGGCCTAAGAACTGTACAGTTCCCGCTGTCGGTGTTCTTCTCTTGACCAATTTTGTGCAGAAAATGAAAATGTCCAGACAAAAACAAGAGGCCTTATAATCATGCAATTTTATGTATCCCTGAAATAAATAATAAAGTTAAATAAAATGAGCCGGGCGTGGTGGCACACGTTTGTAATCCCAGCATTTGGGAGGCTGAGACCTGGAGGATCGCGGTTCGCGGACAGCCTCAGCTACTTAGTGAGGCCCTCCGCAACTCAGTGAGACCCGGTTTCAAAATAAAGAATAAAAAATAGGGCAGGGGGTGTAGCTCGGAGGTCAAATGCCCCTGGGTTCCATCCCCAGACCCGCAAATAAATAAATAAATAAATAAATAAATAAATAAATAAATACATACATACATACATACATACATATGTACCTAAGCCCAAAAAATTGATAATAATACAAAACATATTGCAAAGATGACATCCTAGGGCTTCCCTTATGCCTCCCTGAGAGATGAGGCACCACTGTGGGCAACGGAAGGCGTGCAGTAGTGTGTTGTGTCACAACTGTGTCACCCTCCTGAGGGACTCTATCATTCTTCTGCTCTCTTCTTATATTAGTGGTTTTGCCAGAATTGGCAATAATTGATGAGTAATAACAAAATAGTTTCTATTATTTTTGATATATAAGAATTTTCTAATATGCAAGAAAATTAACACCACTAATATCCTATGATTTATCTGTAGATCCATAGATAGATAAATGGCTCCAATGGTCTGACATATATAATGACTTCAAGATGGAATGGGTTTTATTTTTGCTTACAATGTTCTCTTTGATCTTTGGAAGTTTCCTAAAAATAAAAAAAGTCATGAAATAATTCCTATGAATATTTAGACTGTTTGGAAAAATTCAAAATCTAAAACTGGGTCCAATGCCGGGCGTGGTGGCGCATGCTTGTAATCCCCGCGCCTGGGAGGCAGAGACAGGAGGATCGCGCAGGTTCAAAGCCAGCCATGAGCACTGGCTTAGGAGACCCTGTTTCCAAATAAAAATGTAAAAATAGGTCTGGGAGTGTAGCCCGGAGGTAGAAGGGCTTCCAGGAACCCCAGTACCACCAAAAATAAAATAAAATAAAATTGGGTCCAATGAGCCCTAAAGGTAGATTGAAATTTAATCCCATTAATAGACTTAACGAGCCTGGTGTGGTTACAAGCACAAGCTTGTAATCCCAGTACTTGGGAGACTGAGACAGAAGGATCCGGGTTTGGGCCAGCCTCAGCTACTTGGTGAGGCCCTTCACAACTTAGTGAGACCCTGTTTCAAAATAAAGAATAAGCCGGGCATAGTGGCACACGTGTGTAATCCCCGCACTTGGGAGGTGGAGACAGGAGGATAGCGCAGGTTTGAAGCCAGCCGCGCTGGCTTAAGAGATCCTGTTTCCAAATTTTTTTTTTTAAGTATAAAATAGGTCTGGGAGTGTAGCCCTGAGGTAGAAGGGTTTCCAGGAACCCAAGTACCACCAAAAAAATAAATGAAAGAAAGAAGGATGGAAGGAAGGAAGGAAGAATAAAATATAGGGATGGCGTGTAGCTCAGAGGTAAAATGCCCCTGGGTTCAATCCCCAGCACCACAAAATAAAAAATAAAAAATAGATTTAACCATTTACTGAAGATTTTCAAAATCCAATGAACTGAGAAACATCCCCTGAAAAAAAATAAAAACTTTTCTTCACCCACTTGAAGTCCAACAGTTTTCAGACCAAGCTGAAAGCCAGCCAGGGAAGGCTTCAAGGTCTTCTAGCACCTCATTACTTGCCCCTGGGCTCCATCGGCCTCTCCATGGAAGCCAGGCAGCCCCTGCTTGGCTGTTTTCTCCTGGACTCTGTCTCAGCATACAACAAGAAGGGAAAAATTATGACCCAACGGAAACAGGGGCCGTGGGACACTCCTCAGGCTTCATAGCAGGTCACTAACATAACTCAAGACTGCAGGGAGACACCGATATTTACTGCCTTCGATCCTCCTCATAAATGGAGTTATTGTGAGGGATACAATGTTCTTCTCTCGTTTGTATTTCCAGTCAATCCACGAACAGTCTGACTAGTGATCGATGATCTAGAGGGAACGCCCAGCCCACAAGCCTGTTGTGCTCCAACACTTTGAGAGCTGATTGTTTCGGGAACTCAAAATATATTTTTCTCCAAAAAAACTTTTAAGACAGTGTCTCACGCTGTTGCCCAGCCTGGCCTCATAATCCTGGACTCAAGCGATCCTCCAGCCTCAGCCTCTGGAGTAGCTGTGACAACAGTTACTACCGCCACCACGCCTGGCTTAAAAAAACAATATTATGAATGGTAGATTTCCAGGCCAGCCCCACAAACGCCTTCTTAATTCGTACTGTTGTTGAAGTACTCTACTCTTAGGGGGAAAATTAGAGAACAATTTTATGGCTGTACTAATAAACCCAAACTTTAAAGACATAGTCTTCTTTATCCTGAATTCTATTTAATGAAATAATAAAGAAGTCATAAGAGGAATGGTGGAGACTTTTTAGGGAGAAATCTCTGCTTGCATGAATTTTGGAGTCCGGACAGTAGCAGTTTGTCATTTTGACTGTCCAGTTTCACTCCAGTAACTTTTTCATTTTCCTATAGGCATGGGGCACTGGAGCCATGATTAGATTTGGGGCTTAACAAAGACAGCAAAGGATAGGAGGCAAAGAGGGAAAATAAAAAGCTTGAAAGAGACTTCCTTGGTAGAGAAATTAAAACACAACATTGTGGGAAAATTGTCTAAGTCCATATTAACTAATGTGGTAAGGAAAAAGTAGGGAAATTTAGGAGAAACCAAGAGACCCAATACTAGTAGTACCCCAGGCCCTTAGCCAGGAAGCTGGGGTATGGTCGACTGTTTGGTCAGGCAGTTCTCCCTCTGACCATAAGGTGGTGCCATCCACCCAGGCAGTCTGCCCCAGGGGGCTGGAGTGCTGTGGGCGGAGCTTGTTCTCCCCCCCCCCCCCCCAAGCTCTGGAACTCACAGAAAGCCAGGACTAGACAGCCTGCGTCAACCCACCCATCACTGCCTCCACTGGCAGGAATAGACCCCTTCTCTCTGCTTCACCTGCTCACACCTGAGCATGAACACCTGTCCTGCTGGGCATCGAAACCCACATGAAGACTCCAACTCAGGCTTTTCCAGTCCTCCCGTCTGGTTCCACACAACTCGCACTGAGTCTCTGGACTTCTAATTCCTAAAGAGAATCTAGGGGAAGAGCATCCTACAGTCTCATCCTTAAAAGCCTGTGAGGATGAAAGAACAGGATCGTCCATGATGAGCTCAGATTTCCCTTGATGGCCCCAGCCCATGGTCTCACCAGCTCCAGCTCCCTTTCACAACACACATGGGGACGGCCTGTTCCTCAGATGGTTCCTCTGCTGGCCCCGACCTGGATGACAAAGGCAGGCAGGCCCTGTCTGCCTCTCCCTGGGCTTAAACTGAGAAGCAGAGCCCATCCATCCACGGCACCACAGGGCAGCCCCAGCTGACCTCTCCTTGTTCCTCCCCTTCGGAACGGACTTAAGGTCTGAAGGAAACTACAGTCCGGGGGCTGGGGTGTGGTGCCTTGCCTGTCCTTGGTTCACGTTGTCTATAATAGTAACAGTTATGATGACTGCGCCCTTCCCACCCTGATCTCATCAACCAGCTGTCAAAGCAGACCTAAGTGGTAGAGCTAGGGAATCAGCAGGAGAGAATGGGGTCACAACAAAGTCATCAGTCTGTGCCCCTGCCCCACCCTACTTGTACCCCGAGACCTGCAGCCCAGACTAGTAGTCCTGGGAGCCAGTATGATCCTGAGGCACTGCTCCAGGCCTGCTGGCCCACCAAGATGAGCATTCTTGTCTGGATGCCTTAGCCTTGGCTACATGGTCCAGAGATAACCCTTAAGGATTATGCTTGCGCCACTCCAAAGTCTGGCTGCTGCATGTTCTTTTTGTGCTAAAGGAGCCATAGGCTTGGGAGAACCAGCCGTGTCCCTTGTAAGGCTGCAGCAAGTAGCATCAAGATGAATCTTTAATTCATGCGGGTTCTTTGAGGGCAGGTCAGAGCCTCACAGTGGCAAGAGGCAGTGTTCAAGAAAGACAGAAGGGAGGCAGGTGCACACCTGGTAAAGGTGGGCTTGCTCATTCACGCTGGATCTTATTTCTATTTTAAAAAAACAAACAGGTGACCAGATAGGTGTTGTATGTGTGTGTGTGTGTGTGTGTGTGTGTGTGTGTGTGTGTGCGCATGAGAGAGAGAGAGAGAGAAAGAGAAACAGATAAGAGGATTGAACCACCCAAGGGCATTTTACCTCCAAGCTAAACCCCTAGCCCTATTTTTTTTTTTCATTTGAAAATAAAGTCTCACTGAGTTGCTAAGAGCCTTGCTAAATGGCCAAAGCTGAACCTACAATCCTCCTGTTTCAACATCCCCAAGTACTGGAATTTCAGGCATGGGCCACCTCGTCTGGCTCAGATGGATTTTTTTTTTTTTTTTTTTTGGTGGTGGTACTGGGGGTGGAACCCAGGGGCTTTCTACCTCCGGGCTATACTCCCAGACCTATTTTATATTTTATTTGGATACAGGGTCTCACTAAGTTGCTGAGAGCCTCACTAAGTAGCTGAGGCTGGCTTTGAACCTGTGCGATCCTCCTGTCTCAGCCTCCCAAGCGCAGGGATTACAAGCTTGCGCCACCACACCCAGCAGACGGATGATTTTTTAATGTCAATAATGCTCACCACCACTACCACTACATCCTCCAGCAGGGCCTGGAAGTCTACACAGTTCTACTTCTAAGCAAGAACGGAAACAAATAGCCTGGACCCTTTTCAGGGCCTTCTTACTGCGCTGTTTGCTTGTTTCTTCCATTTTTAAGGACCTGCAGGAGGTGGCTTTTCCTAAACTAATAAGGGAAGCTAAGTTGACTATTCAAACAAAAGCAAGGTGGGCCATGAGGAGGGCCAGTCTCCACGAAGGCACACCCCCACTGCCGTCCACAAAACAACTGAGGCTGCAGGAAGTAACTGCTGGTGGAATCTCCCGCAGCAGAGACTCTGCACCCCTGCTGCAGACTCCAACGTGACCATTTCAGGAGCTCTGAAAGCTGGGCAGCTAGCTCCTGGATGCTCCAACCCCTGGAAGGCTCCCGCGAAGGTCCCTCCTTCCTCCTGCCTCAGGACGGCCACGGCCAGCGGCGGTCACCCTGGCCCCCCAGCCTCCGCCCTCCCCACCCCCCCAGCGCAGCTGGGACCAGGGGAAGGACAGGGCTGCGAAGGGATGACTTGCCCGCCGGTCTCCTTTCCCCCTTCCCCCAAGCGTGTCACAAGGCGGTCCCAATAAGGCAAGCAGGGCGCCCCGCCGCGGAGACCAGAGACTGAGCGGGTGATGAAACCTCCCGGGCGCGTTACTGCAGAAGGCGCGGGCGGGGAGAGGGGCGGGGATGGGGGGGATGAGGCCTGGTACCTGGACTCACCTGTTCTCCAGGAGGGTGGAGACTGCGGGGGAGGGGCGAGGGCGTGCCCAAGGGTGCGTGCCGGGGGCGCGCGGGGGGGGGGGGCAGCTCTCGCCTCTGTACCCTCCCCCAGCCCCGCTGGACCCCGGAGCTGCGCCGTCGGATTGACAAGGCCAGGAGCAGTTCCTGTCCCCAGCCTGGCGCGAGGGAGACGTGAGCGTGCACACGTACACACACAGCGGGGGAAGAGGCGCTCCGAGCGGCGCCCAACTTTCTCCTGGCTTCCTCCAGCAGCGCAGAGAGCAGCTGGGGGCGATCTCATTCCCCGCGGGGCTCAGGGAGGGCGCTCCAGCCAGAAAACCAAGACAGAAAAAAGAGGAAGAGAATTTCCCCAGATTTGGCTTTTTATTTTTTATTTTTATTTATTTATTTTTTTTTTTTGCTTTTGTTTTATCACTTGTATTCTATGACTGAAGTGCAAAGGGAACCCGAGTGGGGCAGCAAGTACTGCTCTGGGAAAATGTTAGTATGTTTGGGGACGCCTGAAATTGCCTTTCAAGCTCTGGCCTCCGGGGCACACGAGGCGGCACAGGGGCTGACTCAGGGCTGTCGGGGCCTCCCTGCCACCTCCTGGTAATGATGCAAGCCTGGCTTGTCACCTGGACTCCCGAATCCCAGACTGGAATCTGTAGGTCTTGGGAGAGGAGCGAGACAGGGCAGCCCAGGTGTTGCGTGGTCCACCAAAAAGAGTGGGAGGGCAGGACAGCTGATCAGGCTAAAACATTTTGTGCTTCTGCTGCGGTCTCCAATCGTGGTGTGTGTGTGTGTGTGTGTGTGTGTGTGTGTGTGTGTGTGTGTGCACGAAGCATCACGACTCTAGGGATTTCCATTTGTGTTCAGTTTGCTGACTCCATCAACGTGTGTGCCCAGGTATCCGCTCCAAACTATCAGGGCCTCGGGGCTGGGAATCACTGAATTCAAAAGGTGGAAGGGGGAAACTTTCCAGGCCCGGGGCGGTGGCCAGGCAAGCCCGGGACCCGAGGACGCTGTGCCAGCGCAATACACCACCTTCCTCCCTTCTTTAACTACAATCCACTTTAGGGTGTTTTTTTTTTTTTTATTCTACCCGGCCATTGCCCCAGAGGACCCGCACGCGCGCACGCACTCCGGCCACCCTCTCACACACTCACACGCTTGCAGAAGCGTGGCGGCCGCCAGGTCTGCAACTTTGTGCGCTCCCAGCGGCGCCGGCTTCCTCCTGTAGTATTTGCGTGCAGGCCCCGCCTCCCGCCTGCGTTGTCAAATGGGCCGGGGTCTCGGATTGGTCCAGCCGCTGGGACAACACCTGCTCGACTCCTTCATTCAAGTGACACCAGAGCTTCCAGGGATATTTGAGGCACGATCCCTACCCTTGCTGGGCACTCGCGGCGCTGCTAACGGCCTGGTCACATGCTCTCGGGAGAGCTACGGGAGGGCGCTGGGTAACCTCTATCCGAGCCGCGGCCGAGCGGAGGAGGGAAAAGGCGAGCGAGGAGGAAGAGTGGGAGGAGGAGGGGAAGCGGCGGAGGAAGCGGAGGAGGAGGAGGAGGAGGAGGAGGAGGAGGAGGAGGAGGAGGAGGAGGAGGAGGAGGAGGAGAGCACAAAGAATCCAGGTCTCCCGGAGCGAGGTTTACACCAAGAGCCATGTGTGTCGAGCGTCTGGGCCAGTTCGTGACCCTGGCTTTGGTGTTGGCTACCTTCGACCCGGCGCAGGGGACCGACGCCACCTACCCTCCCGAAGGTCCCCAAGAACGGGGCTCACAGCAGAAAGGTCGCCTGTCCCTGCAGAACACAGGTAAATGCGTGCGCCCCTGCGCCCAGGAGCTGCTGGGAGAGAGCGCCGTGCACCCACGCCGCGTGCTCTGGGCGTTTCTCCGGGAACCGGGCGCCCACCCCGGGCGGTGCAAACTCTTGGGGTGGACTTGCAGAGAGAGGGACGCGCAAGCCAAGCGGAGGTCTGCGCCGGGCTGGAGCGCCCGGAATCTGCACGTGCTGGCAGGGTGATGAAATGGCTGGGGCTGGACTTGTTGCTGTCCTCCCTTGGGGTACAGGGGAAACCAGGCAGCGCCGGAGCTGCGGGCGCCAACCCGGAGTCCCAGGTCCTGCGCAAAGCGCACTTCTCCTCCATCCCATCGCGGCTGGCCGGTGGGAGGCACGGTTCCGGGAGAACTCGGTCCCAGCCCCGTAGCCCCGGCAGGACTGCTTCTCCCCAATCCTCAAAAGATGCCCGACATCCCAGAACTTTACAGGCAAGACAAAATGCATCGCGAACTTTTCCCCGGGAGGTGGGGGCATTGCTTTCGGGAAGGGAGGGGGTGGCCCGAAGCCTACCTCGGCGGTGCGGTTGCCATCCCCGGTTCCTGGGCAGGTCTGAAGGCGGAGAATGCCCAGACGGCAGGACGCGAGCCGCCTCTGCTCGCCAGCAATCCGCGCAGTGGAGCCGGGCGTGCGAGACTCGGGGCTGGCCCTTCTGACCAGCTCAGGGGAGAAAGAGACTCTGCCTACAGCCCAGCTCCTTGGTTCTTTGCTCCCCGCCCTCTCACCCCTGCTGGATCTTAGGGGGCCCTGCGAACGCGGCTGCGGCCGCGATGGGACGTGCGTGCGCTCACCTCCCCAGCAGCAAGGCGGGAATGTCCACGGGGGGCGCCTGCAAAGAGTGAACCGAGGCCCTGACGGCGCTCCGGACCCCGCGTGGGGTCATCCCTGGCCGCTCACCTCCACGCCTGCACCTGGGGTGCCCGGCACCCTAGGACCCTCACCCACCCTTTGACCCCTCTGGGGCTTCTGAAGTTGGTGACCCTGCACAAACACACGCCCCTCGTTCTCTCGCTATATTTAATCTGAATGCGGATATTCTACTCCTATCCGCCCTTCTTCCAAAATATACTTTTCTGATGTAATTTTGTGGCCGGTTTAAATCAGAAACGTGAGTAGGGGGAGGGAGGGGAGAGGCTTTGGCCGCGGCAGCCTGACAGTCAACTCCCTCTGTCTGTCCTGACAAATCGGGACCACCTTCTGCTAGGGGCGCTGTAAGCTCTGGGGCTAGGAAACTCCAGAGCATTAAGTGGTATCTCACTTAAAGGGCCCCCTAAGGATGGTGGCGGTTTACAGGCTAGCCGCATAGACTGTATCCCCAGTCGGCCTGCTCACAAGCCGCAGCTTGGCATTTTTAATGGGGATGGTCTGGAGGCGTAGCCTTAATAGGAATTTTGTTTTGATTTTTAGGTGTTGAATCATAAAGCTGAATTGAAACTGCTTTTTGGGCGCAGTCCTTTGGGGGTCAGGAAAGAAAAGACTGCTTTGATACAGATCTAAACAGAGACGTGCATTTCATTGATGAAATACAATCCTCGGCGTAAAATCATACTTTTTGTATGTGGACTTAAAAAGCTGATATAGCTTCTGCTCACCAACTAAGTATTTCCACAAATACTTTAATAACATGAAATGGATGGGGGAGGGTAAGAAAATTACTCAGACTTCTGATTGTGATGTTTGTAATTTTTTGGCTAATTTTTCCAAATATTTGCAAATATTGATATTTTCCATGAGTAGTATTAAGTTAGGAAAATTTTCTCCCTGCATCTTTAGCTCTAAAATGTCATCACTAACCCCCCCACACACCCCTTAAATTTTCTTTTAGTCCTTGTTTTTATTTCAGCTGGGCCCTCTGCATTCCCCAGCCTGGCTGAGAGTTTCGTATATATTTGTATGTAATTTTCATTTTAGCGGAGATCCAACACTGTTTGGTCAACGCTGGCGATGTGGGGTGTGGCGTGTTTGAATGTTTCGAGAACAACTCTTGTGAAATCCGGGGCTTACATGGGATTTGCATGACCTTTCTGCACAACGCTGGAAAATTTGATGCCCAGGTAAAACCACGTAGACTTTTAAGAATACTTTGGGCTCCCATAGGGTGATTGAAACGTTGGCTGGAAGCCAGACATGGTGGCACATGTCTGTCATCCTAGTACTTGGGAGGTTGAAACAGGAGGATCCCAGGTTTGAGACCAGCCTCAGCAGTAGCAAAATTGTCAGCAACCTAGTGAAACTAAAAGGGCTGGGGGAGGGCTCAAAGGTAGAATGTTCCTGGGTTCAGTCCCAGAAAAAGAGAGAGAGAGAGAGAGAGAGAGATAGATAGGGAGAGAGAGAGAGAGAGAGAGAGAGAGAGAGAGAGAGAGAGAGAGAGAGAGGAGAGGAATTAAGTTGTGGCTGGAAAAACTCAACACATGTCTTTACTGTTTACTGTTCTTTCTGATATTTCAGTGCTTGCAAGGAAGCACTCCAGGTGTAGAGCAGGATGCCAGGGTCTCCCTGATGCACTGATATTCTGCTCCCTGGAACTATCATGTAGGCTAAGTCCTTCTCCACTCTTAAGCTGTGTCTACACAGACCAAGGGAACAAGGTACCGAAATCACCATAAATAAACACCTTGTAAGGAGACACATTGTGTCTGACCACTCAGAACCCAGTCCCCATAGCCCATTGTATCATGTCTAGCCGGCTAAAGGGGTAAGGGAGAGGGAACTCCAATTATGCCTTCCAATAGCTTCCTTCACCTAATACAGAATTCATCATCTAGTGTATGTGTGGCCACCCGGACAACTAACTTACAGCCTCCAACAGAACAAACGTTTATTCCTTTTAAGTAGCAGATTCTTCTCTCCCAACCTGAAAAGTCACAACCATGAATAAGTCTTGAAATGCCATACTTTTTTTTTTTTTTTGCTCTATATAATAAATATGGTCAGGGCCTGACCCACTTAAGACTTCCCCAGGGCCCCAAGGGTAGAGCCAACTTGCTGCTCTGGGCAGGGCAGGAACGCAGCAAGCAACCGTATGGCTCCTCTGCCAACAGCCCAGATGCACGGTCAGGTGGCGGGTGTCATAAGGATCGCCTGCGTTTCCTCGCCGGCCCCTGTATGCTCTGCTAGAGCTCCCTGTCGTTAGACGTCATAAACATCCTCTCCCGTCTCATTGGACGAGGCCCATGGTTTAGGGATGACTCATGCCTGGACCAGTCACCGTCCACTGACATCCTGTAGAGAGCCTGGGAAACAGGGATGCTGTAGGACCGGCCGCCTGCACGGCAGAGGTTGTGAGGCAGCAAGAGGGGAAACAAAACCCAGGGAAGGAAAGAGGCAGAACTTTGAACTCCTGGGGCTCCCTAATAAAGCAGCCCTTCAGGATTAACTAGAATTAGGAAACGTAATAGGAAATCCGGAGGAAAGATGTGTATTGAAGGGCAATCCCACAGGATGTCAGGGGAGAATACCAAGAACAGGCTGCTGAAGCCTGCACATGAATTAATCTCCCCCTTTTTTTTTTCTCAACCAACAGAAATATGTTCTGAAGTTAGAGGCATCCCTTTCCACTCGATTCTCAGCACATAATTATTTAATACAATGGCACACCCTGCCCGCCATCATATTTGACTCCTACTGGAGCATCCAAGGAAAAGGGGCCATACTAGTTTTTCAGCCAGCAGACACTATCTGTAGACAGTTCAGTTGCTTCTAAAGGGAGAACCAAAATAAATGTGCTGGCTGGCTTCCCGCTTCCAACCTAAACCCAGTGACTTCCTCAACTCAGTGACTTCTAGGCCTCTCTAAAAACACAGGAGTGATCTCCCCGGTGGCAGCTCATTTCTATAATAATGGAAGGTGCAGGGATTCCTGGGTAGGTATCCCACAAGCCTCTGGGCCAGGGAGCATCAGTAAGGGAGCAAAGGCAGAGTTGGCCTCCACACCCCCAACAGCTGTCTCCTTTCTAGGATAAGCACAATCTAATGGGGTTGCCAGGAATGAGAACTGTGGGCCAGATGTATGCTTGGCTGCCGTCTGCAAAGGCAGGGGTTGAGGGGGATGGGCTGCCAGTTGGGCAGTTCAGACTCAGATGCTGCCAGGCTGGGTGCCAGGAGAGCCTTTGAGTGGCAATAATCCTAATAGTTTAAAGGAGTAGACTGGTTTTCGGGAAGGCTAAGGCTGCTCCTCCGTGGAGGATGGGAGGAGGCATTAGTTCTGAACTGGAGGCCGAGAGGGGCCAGCCATGGAGTACTCCCTGTCAGAGAGGCTCTCGGAATGGAAGGAAAGAGGGAAAGGGCGCGCTTTTGGACAAAGGGCACCTTCCACTTGGGAAAGACGCTTGGTGAGAGCCGCAGAGGAGTCATGGCCCAGTTCCCCTGGTGTTCCAGAAAAGTTGCCACCAGCAGCCAGCACAGGGCTGCCTTGAGGATAGACAGCCACGGAAGCCCCAGTTCAAGGGGAATTAAGAGTGCAGCTGGGGAGGAAGGAGGCAGATTTGTTAGTGTACAGAACCAACGTCCTTTCTGGCCCCGTGCCAGAGGTGTCCCATCACTCTGGATGCACCTTCAAAGTAGCCTATCACCTGGGAAAACCATGTCAGTCTGAGACAGAGCCTTGGGATTCCCTTGTCCAAAAGAAAGAAGAAAGAAAAGAAAATCCTACGTAAGCCCAGGAAAGATCAAGGTGCAAGTCACAGAGCCTCCTGTCTTCTGCCCCTGTCATCTCTCTCCTCTCTCCTCTCAGGGCAAGTCATTCATCAAAGACACCTTAAAGTGCAAGGCCCACGCGCTGCGGCACAGGTTCGGCTGCATAAGCCGGAAGTGCCCGGCCATTAAGGAGATGGTATTTCAGCTGCAACGAGAATGCTACCTCAAGCACGACCTGTGCTCTGCTGCGCAGGAGAACATCGGGGTCATAGTGGAGATGATCCACTTCAAGGACTTACTGCTGCATGAGTGAGTACTGCTCCCCGGGTGCCCACGGCAGGAGCGATGGGGGTCCCCCGTGCAGGGGCACCCAGTTTGAGGGACTTGCTTTTGGAAGCTGAGTTCTGGCCAAATGCACAGAGCTCTATTGACTCCCCTAGCAGTCCCCTGTCACACCGGCTTTCAAGAAAAGTGTGACTTCTGTCACCACTTCCCAAACCACAGGCATCAGATTATTTTTACTAAGCACAAAATGTGTAGATTCAAAAATACTCTTCATCTCCCCCTTCCCAAGAACCCAACAGGCCTCTGAATAGTCCACGTAGCTGGGGAGGTGTCCCGGCTGACAGCTAGAAACGTTTGCTGAGTGCCAGGCACTGTGCCAAGTGCTTTATATGAACGTTTCACCTGACCCTCATATTAGCTGCCTGGAGCATGCCCATCCTACAGACGAGAACACCAAGGCCCTGAGGTGAAGGGCACACAGCTCGTGAGGAGCAAAGCCAGGGCTGGAGTCCAGGCAGGGTAGCTCTGCTTCCAATACTCTTAAACACCCAAAACTCAGAGCAATAGTTTTTTGGTTTTTTGTTGTTTTGTTTTTCATGTCCACAGGATCTCCTTTCCCTTAGAAGGTCTGGCTCACCTCCTCTAACACATTAATGCCCTGTCAGAGAAAATGCAAAGCAAACATCAAAAATTTCAATCAGCTAGGCCAAAACAAGGAGATGGGAACTTCCCTTATTTGAAGATCTGCAACTCATAAACTTAAGACATCACATTTCTTTTTTTTTTTTTTCTTCAGTACTGAGGATGGAACCCAGGGGCATTTTACCTCCAAGTGACACCCCCAGCCTATTCTTTATTATTTACTTTTGAAAAAGGTCTCGCTGACTTGCAAAGGGCCTCACTAATAGCTGAATCTGTCCTCAAACTGCTATCCTCCTGTCTCAGCCTCCCAAATGCTGGGATTACAAGCGTGTGCCACCATGCCCGGTGACATCTCATTTCTTAAAAAGTACCCAGGCTATAGGATCCTAAATTTCGCCAAATAGCAAAGCACACCGGTAGGTATTTGTTCCCAACATGAGGTATAGCGCACAGACCCTGCAGATTCCAGTGGCCTGGCAGAGCCACCAGCTAAGCAGTCGCGTGTCTGGCGTTACCAGCATGATGGTACCGTTGTGCTTTCCACGGTGATTTATTGGGCCAAATCAATGCAATTTTATGAACTCTTGTTCTCCGGTTCCTGTCATGACCTACTCTCGGCTGTATACTACAGTCAGCTGGCCACCTGGCTCTAAGGCTCTAGGAATCTCACAATGGCCTAATAGTCTTAGGACTAGAGGACTGAGAGTGGAATTCTATAGGACGGTCCTACCCAACACACAGTGATGATGCCTTTCCCTTGACTTACACTAATGCCTTTTGAAATATTTTTTTCCAAATATCTATAAAGGAACAATAGCAACAACAACTTTTTTTTTTTTTTTGCATGGGCCAGGCCTCTGGCCAGAAACTTTCTGTGGATTAATGCATTTATCTTTCCTAACAAGACTTACCAGATAGAAATTTCTGGGCCAATTTTACAGAAGAGAAAAGCAAAGCTCAGAGCTTTAAGAATTTGCTGTGAGGTTTGATTCCTACTTTTCAACTTGGGAATTGGTGATATACAGTCATCCCTCCGAATCCCAGGTACCAAGGTCTACGGATGCTCAAATCTCGTATACAAAATGGCACAGTACTTGCATATTAGCTGTGCACGCCCTCCCCTATGCTTACAATCACCTCTAGATGACCTATAATAATATAATGTAAATGCTACATAAATCGTTATGCTGCATTGCTGAGGAAATAATATCAAGAGAAAAGAATCCGCACATGTTCGGAACAGACGCAGTTTTTCCCCCCAAATATCTTTGATGCAGAGTTGGTTGAATCCACAGATGTGGAGAGCTGTGTAAGACTGAAGCTAGTTGTCAGGAACAAGCCAGCTGTCAGAACTCAACCCTCCTTATTCCTGACCTATCCCTCCCACCCCTAGACCTGCTAGGGGCCTCATGGTCCCCAAATAGGGCGGGCCGTTTTCCCTTTTCTCAACTATGTTTCCAACAGGCCCAAGGCTGCCCCTGGAAGAGGCAGAGGCTTCATGGCTGAGAAAGTCCATGCAGTTTATTTGCCCCAAACCCCTCTCCTACCGCCCTCCATCAGACAAGGCTTGTTATATCATAAATCTATGATACATTTTTGGAGGATTTTTTTTGGAAGAAAGTTGTCTTTCTTCCGGGAGAACTGAAGTCGTTGAGAGTTTTTGCACAAACATACACCCTGGGTTTAAGAAGGAGGTTCAGCTCTGTGGCTTTCTAGTGTCTCCTCTGTGGTAACATAGCATGCTCTGCCAGGGACTTTTACCTCCAAAGGGTTCTCCACCTGACCAACTACACAAATACAGGACCACACCACCCCATTTCTAGCCCAATCCCATCTACCCACACTGATCAAAAACGGTGGCCTCTTTTAAGACATGCCATGTGCTTAGATCCACGTCCTCTCACCTCCCACTAAGCCAGCACCTCTGGGCAGCGGGCCCCACCAAACCCTGGCTCCGGAATCCCAATCACTTGTTCTTTTGAAGCCAGGACTATGTGGTACACCCACTTGTGCTTCAGGCTGAACTGCCTGCACTCTTTAGCTTTCTTTACCATCTTAACTGATGAAAAGATCCTATCAGTCCCCAACTACCAGAAAGGCCATTTTAGAAAGTGTAGGGCTGGTCACAAATAAGACAGTGAGAAGCCGGGCGTGGTGACGCATGCTTGTAATTTGGGAGGCTGAGACAAGAGGATCACGGTTCACGGACAGCCTCAGCTACTTAGTGAGGCCCTTTGCAACTCAGTGAGACCCTGTTTCAAAATAAAGACTAAAAAATAGGGTTGGGGATGTAGTTCAGTGGTTGAATGCCCCTGGGTTCCATCCGCCAAAAAAAAAAAAAAAAAGACAAATGAAAATCAAATTTGCTTTCTGCTTTAAAGAGGAGGAAACCAGTCACCCTGGAATCCACACCACCCGTTTCTAGCCCAGTCCCATCTACCCAGAGACCAGCACATTCAGTTAAAGCAGCTCTTTCCAAGTCTCCCCTCACCCCTTCCTGGCTACTCCATTTTCTCCTATCATCTGCCTCCCCCTAGCTGAGCCCGCCTACCTTGGCCTCTGTACACCAAATCACTGGTGCTGGCAGCCACCAATGGGCTGGAGCTTCCAGGCACATGCCTCTCCAAGTTTTGTTTTTTTGTGCGTGGGTTTTTTTTTTTTTTTAATCCTTTAGCCTTGCTGACACCCAGTTGAGTGAGCTGGACTTTATTAGACACATGCTCAGCCTGCAGCCTGAGAAGGCCCCCCGCCAGCCAGAAATGCGGCTTAGATTAGCTTGCTTCAGCGCACACGCCCCTCCTGCGGTCCGCAGCCTCCTCCCTGGGAGAGAGGGCTGACAGTGTGGGCTAGTGCTGCCTCCTGGGATTCGGGTGCTTCTTGGGGTGCAGCGGCTCATCTGGCAGATGGAGCACTCTGGGGAGAGAAGCCAGAGGCAGGCTGCATATTCCCAAAAGAGCTTCCTCTTGCTCTGAGGAAAGAAGCTTATAGAGGAGAATCAGCTTAGAATCCCCAAAAGACACTCAGTTGCTGCAAGGACTTGGCCAGCCTTGGAAGGACAGACACAGTCACGGCCTTAAGCCTCATCGCCACCTTACCAGATGCGCTCAGTGAACCGGGGCACCTGAGTCAGGTGCTAGTTTCCCGTAACCGGAAGGAAGCAAATCCGCATTAGGCTTTACTTCCCTTGTGCTGCCGGGCCCTGTTCAAGGTGGCCCAACAGTACAACACCTGATTTAGCACTTTGCCCAAATATCCAGGAGCCCTTAAAAAGCAGCTTGGACTCCATCAGCCAGAACATTCTTCCCCTTTGCTCCCTGCCCGGCCCTGGGCCTTCCCACCCTGGAAGTCCCCAAAGGCCCCTTCTCGGGCATCTTCTCCATTTTTACCTCCCCGTAGTGAGGACAGCTTCTGCAAATACATCATGAGGACTAATTAATGAAATGGCAGTAAACTACTCTACAGGCCTCAAGATATAGTCTGCTCTTTCTGCACTGGGACAATTGCTAGCTCATAAAGAAAGATGACCCGGGCTCTAACGCAGCCCTCCAGATGGGTCTAGGCTCTGTGTTAATGATCTTACCTTCCACAGTTCCGTCTCTGTCAAGGGGTGAATCAGGGCTGTGATGCCCATGGTCAGATGTATTCAGAACCTTCGGGAGCTAAGGGCTCCTTTCTAACGCTGGTTACTGGGCAAGGAATGCACCTCGGTGGTGAAGCCCTTGCCAAGCATGTATGAGGCCCTGGGTTCAGTACCCAGCAGTGCAAAAAGAAAGAATGCTATTTGGCCACATGGAGCACTTCAAACCCCTGCCCTCTTGGGGTTTGGAGTGAGAGGTTGAGAAGGCCCCGCGCATTGCTGGGGACACCTCTTACCAGATGGGCTCAGAAATGTAAAAGCCAGGCTTACAGCTCCCACCTTCTCTACACATCTCCTACCCCCTCTAGGAAACTCCAGCCATTTTCCTAAAGAATGGTCTTGGACAGCCAAAATGGGCTGAACAACCTGCTCCTGAACGGAGCAGGTTTGCTGTTCACACAGGAGCCCCTAGAGCAGCGCGTGCGCACACACACGCACCAAGTTGGCAAAGCCCAGGATGAAGGGATAGGGTGGTTAGGCAGCCACTCTCATCCCTGCCTCTACTACCCAGAAGGGGAAAACTCCATGGAAAATGACAGCCTAGAGAGGTGGTCTTTCCCCAGCCCCTCTCCACCCATTCCAGAGTCCTGCAGATACAAAGGGAAGTGCGTCCGGGAACGTCTACACATCTCCGCACGTCCCCTTCACAGCAGACAGACAGGAACAGCCCCTGGGAGCCACACTAGGGAGACGGCCCTAGAAGCGCCCCCAGGCACTTCACTAGGAACTCACAGAGGCCATTTAGGATCCCCTCCTAGAGCCCTCGACCTCCGCAGCCTCGTCTTTACTGAGAAGACACTTCTGTTAGACACTGAAGGCTTTCTACCATTATCCCAAGTTGCTGTTCCTCTGACCATGAGGCCCATCCCAACACCAGCTAGGACTCCAGCTCAGGTAGCCGGGCGTGCCCGGCTCTTCCCGCCCCCCTTCTCACGCTGCCCTGTCTGGCCCTGCTCACCTTCTGCCCCTTTACTGCCTGGTCCTCACTGCTAAGCACCTGCAAGCTGAGACGGGCCCCTTCCGCTGTGGCAAGCTCTCTCTGCACCCAGGCTGGGGGCTGAGAGCCTCGCCTGCCAGAAACTCCTCCCACGCCTGCAGTGGAGCTGGGTCCACAAGGGCCACCCAGGAAATGCCAGCCCAGGCCAGTGCTTCCTAGAATTCGAGTAAGGTTTGATGAAAGCTCTTCCACCAAACCTAGCGCTGGCTCCGTTTCTCTTCCCTCCACTGGCCAGTTCTCTCCGGCCTCTCCGGGGCTCTTCCATTCTCAGTATCTCTCCTGTTCATCTCTAGACCCTATGTGGACCTGGTGAACCTGCTGCTCACCTGTACGGAGGAGGTGAAGGAGGCCGTCACCCACAGCGTCCAGGCGCAGTGCGAGCAGAACTGGGGAGGCCTGTGCTCCATCCTGAGCTTCTGCACCTCGGCTATTCAGAGGCCGCCGACACCGCCCCCGCCAGAGCGCCGGTTCCAGGGGGACAGAGCCAGGATCTCCAGGCCCCACCACGGGGGAACAAGTCACCACTTTGCAGAGCCCAGCAGCAGGGAGTCCGGCAGAGGTGCCAAGGGTGAGCGGGGCAGCAGGAGCCACCCAAACACCCACGGCCGGGGCAGAGCCTGGAGCCAGGGCGCCCAAGGACCTTCAGGAAGCAGCGAGTGGGAGGAAGAACAATCCGAGTATTCCGACATTCGGAGGTGAAGAGAAGGACCTGGCCGTGAAATCTTCCTCCACGCCGTCCATTTTCTTACCTATGGACATTCCAAAACATTTACCATTAAAGAGGGGGGATGTCACACGCAGGATTTTGTGGGATTGTGGACTTCATGAAGGTGTATGAACAGGTGAGAGGGAGACTCCTGGGGACTCCTGGGCAGCGACGTCTCCGTGGTGCCAGGTGACGAGGGAACACGTCCCGCACTCCTGGCGACTCTCTTCTTTCCATCCGCAGAGTGTGGGTGGTGGGCTGTGGTACACTCTGTTGCGGGGAGGTGGCAGCCGCCAGGGCTGGACCACACAGGGGGCCAGGTCCCGCCCCACAGCTTCTAGGCGCTGTCTCTGGGAGGGCAGGAGCGGCTGGCGGGGGCCCCTACGGATGCAGGGGCAGGGTGGAAAGGAAGCAGGGGCCGGGCAGTGCTGGGTGCCAAACCAAACTTCAGTTTCTTGCATGGGACCTTACGGTTCAGAGCTGCTTGAGGGGGAAGAGGGAGTGTCTTTTTTTTATGTGTAATTTCTGAGCCATTGTTCTGTCTGGGGACACAGTCTGAGGGAGTGGCCCCTGTGTGTTGATATTTTAACCACTGCTTCCAATCTTAATTTCACTTTTTTATTTACCCAGTTACATCTACCTATCTGTCATCTAAATAAATGGCTTTCAAACAAAGCAACTGGGTCATTAAAACCAGCTCAAAAGGGGAAAACAACACCAACAATTCCAGCCCATTCTTTGGGGCTGAATTTTTTTTAAGTGCTATTTTTAAAGGCATCAGACAGCACTGTGCCCGCCATAAACTTGCACCCACCTGGGACAAACCTTGTCCCTGGAGGAGAACGCACGCATGCGGCGTGCGCGTGACGGGCTTCCCTTGAAATATCGCATCTCTCCTTGACCCTCAGCCAAGATCCATAGAGCCTGGACCGCGGCCCCAGGGGGCCGAGTCGGGAACCTGGCTTCTCAGCGCTAGAGGCGAGAAGAGAGAGACTAAGTGATTCCCGTCAAGGAATGCTAACCTTTAACATAAGTGGAAGAGCCTGCAGAAAATCTCTAAGGGACAGGACTTTCCAGATCCTAATTGGAAATTTAGCAACGAGGAGGGAAGTCAAAGTGGACAAAAGGCAGAGAGGAGAGGAGAGACCAAAAAACATGAGGCAGGGAAGGAGTAGGGACAGAGCTTGCAGCCGCTGAACACATCTCGCTGGCCACTTTCTTAATACGCCATCAAATTAAAGCTGAAACTGGCTGCCAGTACTCAAATAGGAGCAGTATTGTCAGGAGTGCACAGGTGTCCTGGGTCTTTCTGGAACAGGGGTCGCAAACATTTTCCAAAAGCAGCCCCAGACTCATAAACGAAAGGGCTTGGCTGTGTTCCAGTAAAATTTCATTACCAGGCACCCAGCTGGATTTGGCTCACCAGCCACAGTTTGTTGATCCCAGGGCTAGGGAGCAGGCCAAAAGTATCCTCCCTTATCTGAACACTTGTTAGTTCTCCCTGGGAGCAACCTGAGGCCAGAGACAGTAGCTCACTTTACACTTAAATGATTTATTCTAGGGAATGCCTTCACCCCAAACACAGCGAGTGTTTACATGCTCCAAATCCGATACCAAGCTCTCAAGGTCCATGTTGGAAAGGAATCACTTGGGAGCACAGTGGTACGCTAGGAGAAGCACCCAGAAAGATCTGGGGTTACAGCGAGTGGAGGAATCTGCATTGAATTCAGCTCTTCCCTTGAAGGGAGAAGGCACAGTATGCCAGGCTTTGCCATGGAGACCAATTGTAAACCAGGCTGCCGCCTGCCATAGACACAGCAATACGCCGACCGCTCTTCCTGACATCATTCAAAAGCTGAAGCAGTGACATTCACCCCCGTTGCCGGGTCAACTGTTCATTTGTTCCCCGAATCCTGAGCTGGGTGTGTAAATGTCTGCTGTGCTCACATACTGACGTCCCGTGTGTTGCTTCTATTGTAAATATTTGTCATTTGTATTTATTTTCTAAGTGCCCCCCCATCAGGCATGAAATTGCCTACTGTGTTCATTTGAACCCATTGACCAATCTCTTGTATATTTACTATGCCACTGGTGGTGGGTGGTTTTTTTCTTTTCTTTTCTAAAAGCCAGAGAAATATCATCTCTTTCTGATTAATCCTGTAATTGAAAGCCTATAGTAGTATTTTATTGCTCAGGTTCTTTTACTTAAAAAATGGCAGCACTTGTGCAATCCAAAATGTAAGCAGAGTCGTGGTTAAAAATAGCCCCTCTCCTTGGGCTTCATACTTCATACAAATTTACTCATGAGCCTTCCTTTGAGGAAGGATGTGGATCTCCAAATAAAGATACAGTGTTTATTTTGAGCTTTGCATCATAACAAGATGATCCGAACACCTCTCCTTTGTATCAATAAATAGCCCTGTTATTCTGAAATGAGAGGGCCCTGCAGAGTCAAATGCCGACACCCAAAACTAAATAAATAGAAAACGCCAGGCCAGGAACCACGGCCATGCACTTTCTCTCCTCTCTCTCTCTCTCTCTCTCTCTCTCTCTCTCTCTCTCTCTCTCTCTCTCTCTCTCTCTTTCACACACACACAGGAAATTTTAAACTCCAACTAAAAGGCATCACTAAAACATGGAAAAACAATGCTTCCAGCGGTCACTTCCTAAGGAAGAGCGGGCCGTGTGATCTCAGCAGCGGCCCCCTGTGGGCTCCCTGGGTGACTCTTATGGATCTCAGGCAACAGGACCTGTATGATGTCGCATTGCAGTATTTTTCTCCAAGCATTAATAAAGGTCTTCAATAAGTGACTTTCACTTCCGCACCGTCGTCCGAAGGGTGTTTTGACGTCCAGTGAGAAGGGGAACGGCCTCGAGTGAATTTTGACATTCAGGAGCCTCCTGGGCCTCTGTGGACATTAAGCCCACAGGTATGGAGACCAGATGAAGAGGACCCCAGACCTCTCCACCAGAGGGACCCTGTCCAAGGAACCTGCTGAACCACCCAGACAAAGAGAATTAATTCTATGCACCTGGTCTGGACACCCCACCCGAAGCCTACTTAGGTTCTCAAAGCTCATGCTAGTCTCACCCTTGAGTGTCCTTGGGGCCTGTACCCCTTCTTTCAAACTAAGCCTGTAGCAGATGCCTCCAGTATAATGGCTCGGTGGCCTGGCACATAGTGGGGAGCTCGCCACCTCCTCCCCAACCCTTCCTCACCATGGCAGAGCAGAGCTGGGGTTCCGGCTCACTGTGCTGTACACTACCGTGGGCATACCTATTATATGCCAGGCACTATCTCATCTTGATTAATGCCCACAAACAGTAGTTACCCCTGTCTTACAGGTGAAGAAACCAAGGTGTAGACTTGCCCCTAATGTGTGGACCAGTGCGTAGGGGGCCTGAACTCAAAGCCAGGTAGGGACTCTGAGCCCCACACATCTCCCCCACTCCAGGCCTAGAATCTCCACCTTCAATTTATCTCTAATTTAAACGGATCGGTATTATTCTTATTTTACACAAGGCTCAGGGCATGAATAATTATACTCCTATATTTATAGCACCAGGCCTCCGAGGAGCTCTGCTTCAGAACAGAAGGGAAAATTCATGCCCTTATCTTTTCTCTCTGCAGAGACTAAAACTGTGGTTCAGATAAGGGGGTGCAGGAGAACGCGGCATCGCGTTGCTTGCCCTCACATTTGGATGATTGTCTTGAAAAGTTCCTCTCGTGCGCCACTGAGAGAAGCTATCTGGAACACCCGGCTTTGTGTATCATCAAACTCACCCCATCTCCAGCCCCGTGTCCCCTGAGAAGCTGGCATCCCTCAAACCCTCACCACTATCAACATCTTAGAGATTCCTGGGGGCCCATTATGAGCCTCCTGCTTTGTCTGGAGATTAACAAATATTATTTCCAACCCCCATATTACAGATAAAGAAACAGGCTCAAAGACATCTTAATGTACTTAGGGCCAGTCATAAGGCCAGCCAGCTCTGGAGGCAGCATTCAAACCCTCCCTGGGCTCATTCTGCTTCACTTGACTTGTTGTCTCTTCCCAGATGTAAACACCTGGGTTAAATGCCCCTAAATGAGTTCAGAAATGTGGCTGCCTCCCCAGAAATCCTCAGGATTTCCAAACCAGTACTCCAGGAATCGCTAAGCTGTTGAAGGAAGAAGGCAAATGGGTTTCCAAACACACTGATGTTTAAGCAAAGCTCCCGAAGGGAGCCAAGGAGCGTGCCCCAAAATCTGGAGACTGAAACCTGAATTTGTTCTAAAGTCAACAAAAGAGAAAGCCCCCTGCTGAGGAGGGGACATGCCTTGGCCGGAAAACAGGATCCATGTGAATTATTTTTTATGGGCGGAGAGGAGAAGAAAGAAAACTTGGACCAGAAGTCACGCAAGGCTGCTTGCATAAGCAGCTGTATCACTCCCCAAAAAAGAACAACAAGAAGATTCACTCCCAAAGAGCACAGGGGGAAAAAGCCACCAGGCCAACTTCAGTGTATGCATGCGATGGACTCCGTCAAAACGTACCCTGCCGTTGTGCAGAACCCGATATTCACAGCACTCAGGGGCTGCAGCCCCGGTTAACAGCAGGTCAGTCTGGGCTACAACTTGGGAAAAGCAAGAAAAGGCCCTCTGAGGATTCTCAGAGGCTGGCAGTTGTTCACAAGGTGCTGAAAAGAATAGTCAGCTGGTTTCACTTTCCATCACAGTTTCTAGGGTTTTTATGGGTCTTAAGGTAAGGTGGAGCTCCCACATCAAAAGAAGAGGTATGCAAAAGAGCCTGGAGTAACTCTGCAAAGGACTGAGGCTACCAAGAGGCTTTGTTTAGAAAGAACCATCATGGGACCCTAGGATTCTGTCCCAGCTATTAGTTACAAGGTAGCAAAAATATCCCACAAAGCCTAGTAGATATAAAGCTACTAGTTTAGGTTATCCATAATTTTGTGGTTCCAAAATGGGGGAAGGGAGCCAGGTGTGGTGGCGCATGCTTGTCATCCCAGCATTCGGGAGGCTGAGACAGGAGGATCGCGGTGTGTGGACAGCCTCAGCTATTTAGTGAGGCCCTCTGCAACTCAGTGAGACCCTGTTCCAAAATAAAGAATAAAAAATAGGGCTGAGGGTGTAACTCAGAAGTAGAATGCCCCTGGGTTCTATACCCAGTACTGCAAAAAAAAAAAAAAAAAAAAAAAAGGAAAGAAAAAAGAAATGGGGAAGGGCTCAGTTGTGTGCCCTGGCCAGGACAAAGAATACTGCAGGACCCTCTTCCAAGATGGCCTCTTCAAGATGGTGCCTCTGTGGCCCTACGCACCCCCACCTTGAGCATACATTCATTTTCTACATCTCATCTCACTCCCTAAAGCACCTCAGAGCACAGCTGCCTCTGAATAGTTTCTCTTCTTCCACAGTGACTGGCTTCCCCCAAGATAGGTTAGTGGATGTAATCATGTATTCTGCAAATCCAAGCCAGGATTTTTTATTTATTTATTTTAGTACTGGGGATTGAGCCCAGGAGAACTTATTACCTCTAAGCTATCCCCACCCCCAGCCCTATTCTCTTTTTGTTTTTTGGGGGGGTTTTTGGGGGTGTACTGGAGTTCCTGGAAGCCCTTCTACCTCTGGGCTACACTCCCAGACCTATTTTTTTTTTATATTTTTATTTGGAAACAGGGTCTCTTAAGCCATTCGAACCAGCGTGATCCTCCTGTCTCCGCCTCCCAAGCGCAGGGATTACAAGCGTGTGCCACCACACCTGGCCCTCTTTTTTATTTTGAAACAGAGTCTCACTAAGTTACTAAGGCTGGCTTCAAAACTGCAATCCTCCTGCCTCAGCCTTCCCAGGTACTGGCTTTACAGATGGACACCACCACAGCTAAAGTGTGTGTGTGTTGTGTGTGTGTGTGTGTGTGTGTGTGTGTGTTACTGGGGATAGATCCTAGGGGCATTCTATCTCCGAGATATACCCCCAGCCTTATTTTTTATTCTTTATTTTGAAACAGGGTCTCACTGAATTGCAAAGGGCTTAAGTAATAGCTGAGGCTGTCCATGAACTGTAATCCTCCTGTCTCAGCCTCCCAAATGCTGAGATTACAAGCGTGCACCACCACGCCCCGCAACATGGCTAGGATTTTGATTTGACCCTTGATACTGTCAACAAAACAGGACCGAAACTTCATGGGGGCAGAGACTGTCATTTTTTGCACATAGCTATCCATCTCTCCAGCAGCCCTGCTATTGCACTGAATGAATGAATGAATGAATGAATGAATGAATGAATGAATGAATCCTCTTGTCTAAAAGAGTGCCAATATGTCAAATCAGGAAAGTTTCAGCTCACTTTAATTTCTAAGCAAATACATCCTTGTGACCTCATAAAAGGCATCCACGTGTCACAGAACCTGCGAGAGGGTGTCAACCTTGAAAACCACTGGGAAGCTATCATTCTGGAGTTGGGAGACACAGGCAAGGGTTCCAATCTGGGCACCTACTTATCTTGCATGAGGTCAGTCTCTTTGGGGTGAGATAGAAATATAGATAACAAGCTGGGCGTGGTGGCGCACACTTGTCATCCCAATACTTGGGAGGCTGAGACAGGAGGATCACAGTTTGAGGACAGCCTCAGCTACTTAGTGAGGCCCTTTGCAACTCAGTGAGACCCTGTTTCAAAATAAACAATAAAAAATAGGGCTGGGGCGTGTAGCTTGGAGGTAGAATGCTTCTGGATTCCATTCCCAGTACCACAAATAAAAAAGAAAGATATATAGATAACAACTGAAATAAATAAATATGAGGCCTGGCTCTGAGATCTTGGCAAACCAGCCAAACTTTCTAAGCCTATTTCCTCAGCTCCAGAATAAGGAAACCAACAGTCACCCAGCTTCCCTCTCAGGGGAAGAGTGAGGATAAAGTGACTTGAACGTATGAAAAGTCACGATGCATAGGAAATGCTTTGAAGACCGTGAAATCCACGCAGATGATGACTGTTATTTCTCCGGGCCTTGCTGGATGGCTTTGGCCTAAAGCCAAGAGCAGAGGCAGGACGAGCTGTCTGTCCCTCCTTGCCTCCTGTCCTAAGGCAGAAACACAGTGTTTAAGGGACAAGACAGAGGACCTAGCCCTGCACTGGGGGATTTGCCTGAAGTAGGCCTGAGGGGTTGAAGCTCAGCAGATGGGGACCCCAGGTGAGTCCCACCCCTTCTAGATGGTGAACAGACCCTGAGCAGCCTCTCTTGGCAGCTGGGGTTGTGTGGGGAGAGAGGAGGGCACAGGCCCAAGCTGGAGAGTGGAGGGCACTTCCTGCCAGGCTCTCTCTCCCTCTCTCTCTCTCTTTCTCTTTCTCTCTCCCTCTCTCTCTGAAAATCTCAGCAAGGTACTCACAGAAAAGCCGATTAATAAACGTCTTTAATAAGAACGGAAAGCAGAGACCGGGGAGGAGAGCGATTTGGGGCCAAAGCCCACTGTGGTCTGCGCCAAGGTTCCGAAGAGTTCTACATTTGGAAGAGATCTGTCCCCGAGGTGCCAAGGATTGGGGACAGGGCTTCTTCCGGCTCCCGGGAGTGGTGAGAAGAGGAGGAGGAGGAGGAGGAGGAAGAAAATGACTCAGCTGAAATGAAAAGAGATGTGTTTTAAAAAGCAGAGCAATGAGAGGCACAGAGCAGAGTTCAGGACAGGGTCCAAATGCCCTCTCAGAGTAAGGGGCAGATTTTCAAAAGCCAGGGAGTTTGTTCAGGTTTCTCAACCAAGAATAACACCATGAAAGTGTAGGGCGTCTTAAGGGCTCCCCAGGCCCACAGCTCTTGGGAGCCTCCCAAGCCCGTGGCCCCCGCGGGGCCGGCCAGGCCCGCAGAGGACTTTGGAGGACAGCACTGCACCCGCTGCCACCCTCACCAAGGCCAGTTCTGCAATGGATGCGCAGGACAAGGACAACAGGGTTCCCCTGCCCACTGCAGCCCTCGGCACTGTCAGGGTGTGGGGAGTAGAGGAAACTGAAGGAGTTTCCCTCCCCAGAAGTTGACACAGCTCCATCCCTCCCAACAGCCAAGGTCAGATGACCTGAATTGCAAAAGTGTCATTTTGAAATATTGGATGGGGAGCGAGCACGACAAGACAATGAAAAGAGATAAAATGCAGAGAAGCCACGGCCTGAGCAGCGTCACGCAGCAAGTGCCGGGTTCATGGGCTCTGCTCCTCCCCGGCACCGAGCACTCCGGGGAAATGCACTTTTCTAAGGAGCCCGGGGTGGCCGGGGACACAGTGACCCGAAGCACAGGAAGACACGGGAAAGGGAGTCAGCTAATCATACCCCAGTGCCCCAGCTGTCCCAAAGTAGGGCCAGGCAAGAGGCCCCTTGCTCCCTGTGACAAGATTCCTGACTGTCCTCCCTGCATCCCACCATAAAATACGAAAGCAGCAGAGAATTCCTGCCCCTCCAATCCCTGAGTCACTCCAGTGCCTCCCCAAAGAGAAGCCACTCCTGTGCTCCTTCAAATGACTGCCAGTGCCAAGCAGGGAGGACTCCGGCCCCGGAGGGCTGCGAGGAGGATCGGGGCTGGCGGCCCCAGAGGCCCCTCCAGTCCACCTTACATGTCCTAAGCTTCCTTTAGCAGCCCTGGCAAACATCCCCAGGCAGAGATGGAAGCAACCTCCCAGCTTGTTTCCAGGTTGCAGCCTCCAGAGTCACGTTGGTTAGGGTCCTCTAGCAAGCAGAGAGAATTCACAAGAGGATGTCGCCTACTTCATTCATATAGGCCTCCTGCCTGTGCCTGTGCATGCCCCTGGGCCAATTCCTGGACATTCTACCCCCTCAAGAGATATAAAGGAAGACATGTAGAAAACCAAGCAAGAGCTCCTGCGGATTGAAAGATAAGAGGAATAAAATGAAAACATCAACAAAACAAAACAGTTGAAAGATAAAGTTGAGAAAATCTCTCAGGAAGAGATGCTGTGGAAAGGAAAGATTAAAAAACAAAAGTTAGAGGTTCATCTAGGAGATTTACTATCCAGGCAGTAAGAGCTCCAGACTGATGAATAAAGAAAATAGTGGTATGCTACTCTGTTTCCCATCCTTCTGAGAAAATATCTGAGATAATTAACTTACAATGAGAAAAGGGTTCTTTGGGCTCATAGTGTGGAGCTTCCCGTTCATGACTGGGCACACCCACTGCTTTGGGGCCTGTGATGGGGTACCATATGGCAATAGCAGGTAACTCATGGTGGGGCAAATTGCTCACCTCACAGCCAGGAAGCAAAAGAGGAAGAGCCCAGGGTCCTGCACTTCCCTTCAAGGGCACACTCCCAAAGACCTGACTTTCTCCCACTAGGCCCCACCTCTTAAAGGTCCCACCACCTTCCAACAGCACCACAGTGAGGACCAACCCTTTAATACATGGGCCTTTGGAAGAGATTCAACACTGAAACTATAGCGCACAGAGAGAAAATTGTCTAAGAAATTGGAGAACTGAAGAACAGAAATTTCTAGATAGAAGATGTTTACAGGGAATCTAAGACAGTCAAGGAAAAACTCCCCAACAAGACGTTTCCTTGTGAGAATTTGAAACTGCTACAGATAAAGGGGAAGATCCAAAGATGGGGGTAGGGAAATCGTATTAAAAAAAGACCAATGATCAGTGTGGCATCTGATTTTTCAATAGTACCTTTGGAAGCCAAAAGACAAAGGATCAATGCTTTGACACCCTAAAGGGAAGGAAATCTAAACCCAGTCATATCATAGATGAAGTGGGATACCATCATAATATTTTTTTAAGTATGCAAGGTCTCAGAAAACATCCTTCTTAAGTATCCTGGGGCAGTGCTACAAAAAAAAAAAGTATAAGTTGAGGAGAAAAATGTAATCAGGTTCAGGAGGCAGAGATGTGGCCCAGGAGAGAGGGGAAGAGTCCAGGCAGCCACTTTGGAATCCACAGACAGGACAAAAGATAATCATTTCATGGTTCTGTCAGAGTGTTTGGGGATTACTTCATTAAGATTAAATTAAAGAACACTGAAGAAACCAAAAATGAGCCAAGACTTGAACAGGCATCACACAAAAGGTATCCAAATAGCCAAGGACCTCAATGTCATCAGTCATCAGGAACATACAAATAAGACCACACTGAAGCTCGGTAACCCCCTGTAATCCCAGTACTTGGGAGGCTGAGAAAAGAGAATCAAAGATTTGAGGCCAGTCTCAGCAACTCAGTGAGTCCCTGTTTCAAAAGAAAAAGAGAGAAAAAAAAGAGAGAGAAGAAAAAGAAAAATATGGCTGGGCATGTAGCTCAGAGGTTGAACGCCCCTGAGTTCAATCCTTAGTACCACAACACACACACACACACACACACACACACACACACACACACACACTGATGTCAGTGTTTGAAAAATAAATAACATCTGGGCAATAATCCCCAATAAGGGAGCAAATATTATTAGTACTTTACAGTAAAACGTTCTCAGAGGTTGTCCCTGGGGGAGCCTACACTTGACCTCAGGAATCAAAGGCCGAGCCTGCATTTCTTTCCTCTGAGGAGTCAGGGCAGCCAGGTGCTCTGAAGAGCTAATCCAGGCCTATCAATAGGTCCTAAGGAACAATGACCCATCTGAAGACAGAATAAGTCTTTATCCATGTCGGCAACATCCAGGGCTGAAAATGTATCCAGGTAGCAGACAGGGTCCCCTTCGCAAACACCAGCACAGCAGTTTCCAGACAAAGAGTAAGTGCCGCTGGTGCTGCACTGGGGGCTGCAGACTTATTTCAATCCTCAAAGGGCTTTTGTCAAGCTCAGGGGCCTGAGCATATAGATTCCAAGCTTTCCCTTCCAAGTCCTCCAAATCCAGAAAGGAAGTTATTCTGTGCTTCTCTAATAACATTAACTTGACCCTGGCATCCCATATGAAGGTCTAAGAATGCTTCGCCAGCATTCCTGAACAGAACTGAGACTTCTAGAAGGGACCCTGAGCAGTCCTTTCCTTTCCCCGCACGATGGGCAATTTGGCAGGGATGGAGGGAACTTACTGGCCCCAGAACCTGTCCTAGCCAGGAGTGTCCGGTTGCAATGGGACCACGAGCATCAACTGCAGCCTGGAGCCCAAACAGGCCAATGGGAAAGGGGCGGGGTGGGGGATAGAGAGAGCCCCGCAGACAGAGCAGAGGGTGCGGCGGAAGTCGAGGGACCACGGCAGGACCCAGCCTGGCGTTTACAGGTGGATAGGGCTCAGCCTGCAAAGACTCAGGTCAAGGCAGGACCCCGGCCCAGTAAAGAATCCAGGAAGCACTCAGTCGGGGTTTCATCATTCAGAAATAGGCAGGAGGAAGGTGCTGGAACTCTAAGTCCCCTGAGGGGTCATAATGCCAACTGCGCCACAGAAAATTTAGAGGAGCTTGTCATACTCCCTGACTGGTCCCAGAGTGGTCTGAGGGTGTCACAGCTTCAAAAACAAGGGAAAGACTGGGACCCAGCTCCAATAGGGCCAAGCAGCAACCCTCCTTCCAGCCTGCCACCCTGTGATAGCACCTGCTCATCCAAATCTCCCCATTCCCCACCTGAAAGAACGTTGCCAATGAGTAAGTTTTACCTCTGGCCCAATTAGAATCTTGTTATGATTAATAGGTGCCTGACTTTCACTTCACCCCAGTTTCTAGCACAATGCATGGAGCCAAAGAGTTCAGTAAATTGTCTTTTTTTTTTTAACCTGACTTATATAATTAAGAAGATTTGCAAGAATAATATGATAAAGTGATGGTGTAAATAATCACACCATGATTTGTAAATAATTTTAAATAATCAAGATTAAATTTTTAAATAATCAAAAATTAAATTATTTTAATAATTTAAAATTATTTAGATTTTAGATAATTAAATAATTTGTTAATAATCACAAAATGATGCTATGTACATAAAACATAAATTCTGAGGGGTCATTGAAAATACATCAAAGAGGGCATTGATCTGGGAAGACTGCTTGGAAGTGTTTTGAACCAGCTACTGGGAGAATATAGAGTTTGGGTTTGTAAATTAGAATTATTAGTGTGTGTATGTGTGTGTGTGTGTGTGTGTGTGTGTGTGTGTGTGTTGCTAGAGATTTTACCCAGGGCATTCTACCTCCAAGCTACACCCCAGCCCTATTTTATTTTTGTTTTGAAACAGAGTCTTGCTAGTTTGATGAGAGCCTCACTACTTGTTGAGGATGTTCTCGAACCTATAATCCTTCTGTATCAATCTCCCAAGTACTGGGATTACAGACATGTGCCACCACGCCTGGCATTAGAATTATTTTGGTTGTAGCCAGATGTGGTGGCACACGCTTGTAATTCCAGTATTTTGGGAGGCTGAGACAGGAGGATCACAGGTTCACAGCCAGTCCCAGCAACTTAGTGAGGCCCTCCTCAACTTAGACCCTGTTTCAAATTTAAAAATAAAAAAGCTCAGAAGTAGAATGTTCTTGGATTCAATCCCTACTATCACAAAAAAATTATTTTGGTTGTAAGTGACAGCAATTTATTTCGAAGTAGCTTAAACCAAGATGAGGGGAAAGAGAGGAAGAAAGGAGAACAAGAAGAATAAATGAAGGAGAAAAAATAAGGGAAACTATGTTGTCCCAAGTAACAATATACAGCCCTGGCTGGATCCAGGTGCTTGAGTGGAATCAGAAATCCATCTCTATCTCTCTCTCTCTCTCTCTCTCTCTCTCTCTCTCTCTCTCTCTCTCTCTCTCTCTTTTTTTTTTTTTTTTTTGCGGTACTGGGAATGGAACCCAGGGACATTCTACCTCCAAGCTACACCCAACCCTATTTTTTATTCTTTATTTTTGATATAGGGTCTCACTGAGTTGCAAAGGGCCTCACTAAGTAGCTGAGGCTATCCTTGAACCGCCATCCTCCTCTCAGAAATACTGGGATTACAAGCATGCGCCACCGCGCCCAGCCACCTCTCTCCATTCTGCTTTTCTAATGATAGCGTCCTTCACAGACAGACTCCCAGCAGAATGGTGCCCTAAACTTAGACCCTGCAGTTTTGCAAACCCAGCAGGAAGAGAAGGCTTCTCTTTTTTAGTAATTGAGGGAGGATTTGAAAACCACAATTCGCTTTTGTTTTAAAGAAACACTGGGTGGCTGATTTGTTCTTGCAGCACAACCTGGCCTATCCTGACTAAAACATGCCTCACTGGTCTAGCCTGGAACATGTGTTCACTGATGCAGCCAGCAGAATGTTGTGCACTGGTCAGGCTGAATGACAGGCTAGCCCTGGAGCTAGGGAGCTGAGACCACCCCTACCTGAATCATGGGGTCTGAGATCTCTCCAAAAGGAGATCAAGATGTGGTGGCCAAAAAAGAAAGGGGAATGGGACACTGGGCAACAAAAATCAGAAGAGCAGAGAGGTAGAGGTTGGGAGGGGCCTGGAATACCATAGTTTCTAGACCTGGGGCTCATTGTTCTAATGGCCCTTCTCCTTCCCCAGGCATGGTACAAAGGTACTAAGCACCCTGCCTTTCCAAACAATCTTGGTGCTTCAGAGCAGAAATAGACGCAGGTCTCCCCCTCCTCACGGCCCACCACCTGCTGTAGCCAAGACTCTCAGCTGGGTGGATTGCCTGACCCTGCAGGAAGGCCCACACCTGTCAAGGGTGACCTGGAGGCCAGGCATCCACACCTGCATCCTCTGCAGGCCGCGAAACCCCCACCGGACCCCGCTAGCAGCCGGCACAGGCAGGCTCACACATCATTCCAGCAGAGCCATCCCTCTGGGAGCTGAGCTCTGCCATTCCTTTGCATATTTTTAACCTCCTGGGCTAAATAATTCAATCCGGCTGGTCGGCCTCTCCCACAGACCCCTGAATCCAGCCAGCATCACCACATCGCACTTCCTGCAGCAGGCCCGAGGGTCAGGAGTTCATCCCGTTGAGTGGCGGCTGGGGGCGGGGGTCCTAAGAAGTATGGCATCCTCCCCCAAAGCCCCAACAGCTGTGTCTCCCCGGGCTCGGAAGGGAAGAGACCACATTAAGCAGCAGGAGGGATTACGTGGCGCTGAAACGCTCAGCCTAGGATTCGGAGTCAGAAGGTCAGGTTTTGGGCTATGATGCCAGCAGGTCTCGTTTTTTGGTTTCTGCTCCAGTTTTCCCGCTGGCAACATGAAGAATGAAATGGGCGATTTAGGCAAGTGAGCACAACTTTGACGACGGCAACGTTGTCCACCCACGTACTTCTGGGTCCAACAGGAGTCCAAAATCAAGCCCGCCCTGCCGCAGGGGATTTTCTAGACTCCAAAATCCACCTTAGAGGAGAGAATAGAGGGCTAGCCAAACATGCATCTCCAGCTCTCTGTCTCAGATAGGCACTGCAAAGAGCAGAAGCTGCAGGCTCATCAGCTGCTCTGAGCATCTCTGAGCAGTGGCCAGTGCAGGTCAGAGTCCCCTGCCCCTGCTGCGGCCTCCTCTGTTATACCTGGGAGCCCCAAAGTAAGGGGCTTCCGAGGACGCATGGCTGCTACTTCCAGCTTCTCTTGCACCTATAAAGGCAAGAAAACCCACACAGATGGAGAGTCTGCAAAGCCCAAGAAGGGGCTAACGACAGTAAAATATGTGACCAGGTTGGAAGAGGCAAGAGGCAGCGTCTGGATGTTATCTGAGTCTCAAGTTATTTACACGCGTAAAAAGTAAACAGAAAAAAAATTTTTTTTTTAACTGGCCAAAATACCTGGTGTGCTCTAAGCTAGAGAGAATACAGCTAACTCTAAGGGCAGAGCCCACTCAAGGGCATGGCCGAGCCTAAGGCCTTTGTCTAGAAGGTGCTTCAGAGGGACAGATCTGAACAGCATTCCGGTGGGAATTAGAGCAAGTCCTGCCCACAGTACTAGATTTTAGTTGCTGGTGGCAGCTGCTCAGTTTCAACCGGCTTAAGCCAACAAAGGGAAAATATTGGCCTGAGCACTCAGGGAAGCTTCAGGTATGGTGGGACCCAGGCGCAGGCAGTGCTGCGGGGACTCGGCAGCCTCTGATCATGCCTTGGCTCTGCCTCCCTCAGTGCCAGCCTCATTCTAGGACGCCACCCCTAAGAGGCTTCAGCCTGACGGCCCTCTTCCTACCCGCAGCCCCAGGGAAAAAAGATTCTTCTCCCAAGTACTCACTGCCCTCATTTATGTCACGGTCGCTGTGGCCAGGCAGGAGGAATGCACTGATTGGGCCACCCTGGGCTGTGCAGGGAGTCTGATATGAGGACCTGGACCTCCAGGAGGCCTGAGCTGGAAATAGAAATGGATGCCAGTGGGATAAGGGTGGAGCCAGGGTGACCCGGTTCTGCCATTAGCCAGCTATGGGCTACAAGCAAGTCAACTTCCCTCTGTGAACATTGTCTCCTCTACAAGTGGAGCTAACAGAGCCTAGTGCAGGTGGCTACCATGGAGATGATGGAGATCGCGTGTGTGAAGTACCGAGCACACGGCACTGAAAAGGCGCCAGCTACTGTCCTTGTCTCTCTCTGTCTCTAAGCCATTTAAGCCATTTGTTCCACCTCAGTTGTCTCCTGCCCCATTTCCACCTTAAGACCGCCAGAGACTCACCCATTGACATCACAGTACTCCCCCTCTCTTTCCTATGGCTTTGCTTCTAGAAGTTTCAGTTATCTGCAGTCAGCCATGATCTACAAATATTACGTGGAACATTCCATAAACAATTCATGAGCCGGGTGGGGTGGCGCGTGCTGGTGATTCTAGTACTTGGGAGGCTGAGGCAGAAGGATCGCAGGTTTGAGGACAACCTTAGCATGTAGTGAGACTCTCATCAACCTAGTGAGACCCTGTTTCTAAATAAGAAATAAAATTGGGCTGGGGGTGCAGCTCGGAGGTAGAATGCCTCTGGGTTCAATCCCCAGTATATATATATATATAGCAATTCACGAACTTTAAGTGGCACACCCTTCTTAGTAGTATGATGAGATCCCACGCCATTCCACCCAGGATCTGGTCATCTGTTTGTCCAGCGTATCCGTGCTGTATACACCATCCACCCGTCACTTAGCAGCTTAGGAGCCTTAGTTATGGAGAGACCATCATGGCATCACAGAGCCCTTGTGTGACCTAACAACTGCCCCAGAGGAGAAGAGAAGTGACACTGGCAATTTGCATGTGACAAAGAGGAGCTGTAATGAACTTCCTTCACTGAAAGAAGTGAAGAAATGGGACAGTTTATCTTAGATATGTATATAAGAAAAAATAGTAGATATAGAGGTTAATACTATCTGCACTTTCAGACATCCGCTGGGGGTCTTGGGATATTCCCTGGGGGTAAGGGTTACTGTTGTTCTCAGAATCCTGGGAAATGCCCAGATAAACAGATGGGAGGAGTCGAGCCTGGGCCCCCCTTGCACCCATCCCACCATTCTTTCCTGAATCTCACACCAGTGGCACTGTGGGAAGCAGCGGGGCGGGGCACGCCAGGCCCCTGTCAGGAGCTGAAGTTGGGTTCCCAGAGGCTGGGACTGGAACCAGGGACACCCAAAGCTTGTGCCTTGGGTTTGCAAGCGCAGATGAGATGCAGGGTGGAGTCAGGGCTGCCAAGGCCAGAAAGTGGGAACCAGAATTGGAAGCAAAGCAAAGAGGGCAGAGAAAGGACGTGAGGCCGGACGTGGTGGTGCACGCTTGTAATCCCCGTGCTTGAGAGGCGGAGACAGAAGGGTGCGCAGGTTCTAAGCCAGCCTCGCTGGCTTAAGAGACCCTGTTTCCAAATAAAAATATAAAATAGGTCTGGGAGTGTAGCCTGGAGGTAGAAGGGTTTCCAGGAAACCCAGTCCCACCAAAAAAAGAAGAAAGAAAGAAAGAAAGAAAGAAAGAAAGAAAGAAAGAAAGAAAGAAAGAAGGGAGGGAGGGAGGGAGGGAGGGAGGGAGGGAGGGAGGGAGGGGAAAGGAAAAGGAAAGGAAAGGAAAGGAAAGGAAAGGAAAGAAAAGAAAAGAAAAGAAAAGAAAAGAAAAGAAAAGAAAAGAAAAAGGGGCCTGAGGAATTCACCGCTCCCCCAGGCTGGGAACAGCCTCCCTGGTGCTGCAGTGCTGAGCTGGCCGTCTCCAAGTTCTGGAGATGGGTGAAATTCTTTGGATTCAAAAAACACCAGAGCCGCCCCACCCACTGTTCCTGGAAAGGGCCACGAGATGGCTCTGGCAGTTACAGCCCAGATGCCGGGTAGGAATCCAGTGCAGGAGAAGAGTGAGCAGGCGACGGTTTCGGGCCTCCCGGGAGCCCTCGCAGGAGTCCCCTCTGCCCCTTCTGTAGACTCTGCAGGCCTTGCTGAGGAAAGGGAGAGCGGCTAGGAGGTAGCTGCAATAACTCTTTTGCGCAGTTTCCCCAAGAAAAAAAGAATGTACTATGTAAATTCTATGTAAATTCTAAAAAGCAATTGAAGTATCAGTTTTTATATTATTATTATTATTGTTATCTTTATCATCTGCACATTTGGCCAGCCTGGAAGCCTTCTGAGGCCCATGCACAGGGCAGGCAGAGGTGAGGGATGGATGGCCCTGGGAACAGCCTTTGCCTGAGGCAGGAGGCGAAGGACCGGGCTCCCTTGGGGGTCAGCTCTAAGGTGGATTCTTTGCTGTTCCCCAGGGCTCCCAACCTCCGCTGCTTCTCTCATTCTAAGATTTGATATACCACCCACCCACCCACCGTGAGGTTCCCTCCCATGTGCGTGCACACCTCTAGAGTCAGGAGCTCAGCACCTACAGGCTACCCTGTTCCCTCTTTATACGGGTCTCACTTTCAAAACAAGCTGTCTTCCTGTCATTTCTCGCCCTCTTCTGCTCCCTCCTTCTGGGAATACACAGAGAAAGTACTAAACATATTGATCTAATTCTTATTTAACTGCGAATGACTCGTTTCAGGGTCTTTCTTAGCCTGTCAATATTGACAGATCCTGCGCATCTGAGATGTGGGGGCAACAGAGAAGGAAGAAACCACCAAGTCCGGTTGGGGCGGCTGCGGATGAGACACCGTCCAATTGATCTCTGTTATTTTAACTGTTTTAAGCTGCCTGGCACCCACTACCTCATCTGGAAATTGTATAACAGTTTGAGGGGAACTTCCCTTCGGTCCATGTGACCCAAAGTGGGGGCAGTGCCTCACTGCAAACCTGGCTTGGCCGGTCAATATGGGGGCTGTTGGGGAACAGGCTTGCAACCCAGGCCAGGGAATGGCGGCAGGAGCTGGAAGAGGAGGCCAGCCTGAGGGGGAAAACTTCCCTGGAAACTCATGAAACCCCCCTGTAAGGAGACAGGGTACAGAGCAGTCAGTTCCTCCAAATACTCCCCTGCTGACCTAGTGGGTCCTCCCCACCCCTGCAGAGGAAAATCAGACAGCCCGGGACTGGAACTGAGCAACCCTGGGCTCTAGGTCTCAGTGCCCTTGCTGACGCCCTTCAGACCTGGACACCTGCACCCCAGCCCATGCCGAGGCCCTAGGCACCCAAGCCTGCTGCCCGCTCAAGCACCAACAGTGAGACCCAGGCCCTGCACTGCTGCAGCTGGAGGCAGGAGCGTCTAGACCCCATGATTTCTTGGGCTCGGCTACCCTGATGGCCCTCCCTCGGGGCGCCCCTCCTCTCTGACAGCTCCCTCTTCTCCCAACACCAGCAGGCAGGTCCTGTGGGCCCACAACCATGGCCACCTCTGGGCCTTTGCTCAGACTGTCCCCTGAACCCAGGATGCAGGGATTCTAATCTCCTGTTTGGAATTCACGCCTATTTTCCTTTGTGGTGCTGGGTATTGAACCCAGGGGCATTCTACCTCTTAGCTACACCTCCTAGCCCTTTTTATTTTCTATTTTGAGAGGGTCTCCCCAAGTTATCAAGACTTGTGATCCTCTTGTCTCAGCCTCCCAAGTCCTGGGATTTCAGGCATTCCTGGCTATATCCCTGTTTTGTAAGGCCCAGCTGAGCTCGACCTGTTCCAAGAAGCCTTCTTGTCCTCTTTATCTGATGGCCTGAAGTATTTACTGTCTGTATTACAACTAGAAACTCTGCAACACATTCTATAGGATGCACTCCCTCAACTGATTCAAGGTAGCCAAGGACACATCAGGTCCTTTCTGTATACTGGCACCTGGAGAGACATGGTTCACAGATGACAGTCCTAACCCCTCTCTGAAAACACTGGTACCTTCCCAACAATCTAGGAGAGCCATTCAGAAAGAAAAGGCCCCTTTCTGTTTTACTCATCTGTTCTGCAGCCAGGAGGGACAGTCCCCTCTACAGAGCTGAGTCTCGGCAGCAAGGCGGCTTGCCAGCAGCACACCGCAATAGAACTGCATCGGGATCCAAGCCGGGTCCCTGTGTCATTGAAACCCGCAGGAACCCCCTCTACATCGCTACTATAGGGTTTCCATGACAACACTTCCTTTGACTCCCGACTGCTCTATCTTTTCTCCCCAGTGTTTCTGCCTCTGCCTTCTCTCCCCCTCCCTCCTAGCCCTGCATGGTGCACGTGTCCTGTATTTCTGCGCTTCCTTCTTTCCTCTAAGAGCTCATTTGTCCCCATACCTCTTTGAGATTGCCTCTTTGACAGCCGGAGAACCGGTTCCCTGTTCCGCAGCGCCATCTGGCGGCCGCAGAGGGCACAGCGCGGTTCTGACGAGGTGGGCGGAGAGAGGAAGCATCGTGGTCCATCCGGTTATCACTCTCACCAGCCCCGTGCCTCCCGCACGCCGCTCCACGCCCCGCGGGGCTCGTTTGCCCTAGCTCCACCAGCCCGCCCTGCTGGCGCAGAAAACGGACACGGAAGCTTCGCGTCATCGCCAAGTGGTCCTTGCAGCCTCTGGGCCTCTTTATCTGCTACAAACCAAGGTGTCTCCTTGAGGTCGGCCAGGCCTCCTGGGGGAAGTGGCCTCTCTAGCAATGGAGAAGCCAGGAGGCATGCCACCTTTTCCTCTGAGAGAGACACTGAGAACAGCCCTCACTCCTAATTTAAAGCCGTGTGTGCAGAATATGACGTTGTGCATCCTGGAAGATCTTTTATTTTTTTAACGTAAATTCACATTACAAAATTTGCACTACCAACTATGGCAGTACACTGAAATGCTAGTAGCTATTTGTGAGTGGCCGGATTTCTTACATACTTTTTTTATATGCCAACTTTTCTGCATTGGGGAGATATGGGGGGGGCATGTTTATGTTCTTTGGAAAATGGAAAGTATTTCTCATAATGCTCTGGGGGCCTGTAGCTTAGGAACTAGCTTGAAATTGAGGGTGAACATCATCTACTCACAATGTGGGTACCCATGAGCAAGTCTGTCCCTAACCCCCATCCTTGTCCACCATAAACTTTAATTATAGCAGTATTCCTCACAGTCTGCCAGGAGGGCTCAATGAGATCACGTATGTGAAGATACTGGTATAGGGTTGGTATTCAGAAAACACTGACCAAGAGTAGGAGACCAGGACACTGGGCCTTTCTCCTCGTCTGTCCAGTGGCCGCGCCGCGCTAGAGTTGGGCTCATATACTGCAGAGACAGGAGGGGGCCCTGGAGCCCCTGAGTGCAGGGCCACAGTATCCTTTTTCCATGTGGCCCTGCACCAGCTACTCTTCTGGTTTTGCAAGGCATTCTGTGAAATCTATTTTTCAATGTTAAAATCTAACCGAATTATGGCCATGGTGGCACACCTTTGTAAATTATGCACACCACTGCGAAGGCCACAGAATTGTATACTTTCATAGGTGAACTGTCCACTACAGAAATTATTTCTCCATACAGCTATCAGAAATGAATGCAAAACCTTTTCAAATTGTTCAGCCTTAGCTGAGTGGAGTGGTGCACACTTGTAATTCCAGTGCTTGGGAGAGTGAGGCAGGAGGATCCTAGGTTTGAGGCCAGCCTCAGCAACTCAGCAACCCTGCTTCAAAATGAAAAATAAAATAGGGCTTGCGGTAAAGCTCAGAGGTAGACTGGCCCTGAGTTCAACCTCTAGTAACACACACACACACACACACACACACACACACACACACACCCCTCCTCCTTAGGAAAGGAGTGAAGTACTGATACATTCTTCAACATGAATGAACCTTAGAAACTTCATTTGAGAAAGAAGCCAGACACAAAAGGCCGCATCGTGTATAACTCCATTTGCATGAACTACTACGACTAGCAAAAGCAGAATGGTGGGTGGCCGGGTGCGGTGTGGGAAGTGCATGAAAGCAGTTCTGAAGGAGAAGACAGCTTTCTCCAGGTTAAAAAAAATTCATATATTCTAGAAGCAAAGAGTGGTGATGGTTATACAACATTGCAAAATGGATTTTCACATTACTTTTTATAAATTTTGAAATATTCTGCTAGCTAAATAAAACATGGGGGGCTGAAGTGGACCTAGTCTTTGATCCCAACCAAACAGTCCCGAAAGTTCTTTTTTTTTTTTTTTTTTTTTTCTTGTGGTACTGGGGATTGAACCCAGGGGCATTCCACCTCTGAGCTATACCCTTTTTATTTTTTATTTTGAATCTGGGTATCACTAACTTGTTGAAAATCTCATTAAATTGCTGAGGCTGGCCTTGAACCCGTGACCCTCCTGTCTCTGCCTCCCAAGTGCTGGGATTACAGCACTTGGTCCCTAAAGTACTTTTTAGCAGTCTTACATCTCCTGTCTCTAGGGGCCAAACCAAGCAGGGACCAGCTACCATGGCTTCCAGTAAAGAGGAATAAGGCTTTTGTCTTCTCTAAGCAGATAATTTGAGGTCAGAAAATAAAAGTCTACTGGGATGGAACCAGGCCAAGGTTTTTCTCTCTCTCTTTTTTTTTTTTTTCTAACTGCCCTTTGCTGGAATGAAGGGAAAAAGAGTTGCCCCTGGGTGACAGCAAAGTGACTCTGTTGACACAGCCCAAGTTCAAATTTTGTGGAGTTAATAATTAGGCTGTCATCCCTGGCTGCAGGGCAATTAGGGGCCTGCAGGGGGAATGAATGGGCCCTATTATCAGGGGGAATTATAAATGGAGAGCAGTGGGCAGAGTCCTGCTCAGCATCACGGGCCTGCTCTCTCCAGGCAGAGACTCGGCAAGCTGAGTGCGTGGCCTCCCTCAGTTGACAGCTCAGATCCCAGCTGCCATCCAAAAGGGCTCTAAATTCTGCCTCTGTCATCCTGGCTTGACTTTTTATGCTGTCCAGAGCAGGTCAGGCAGCCCAGCTGAGCAGCGGGGAGCTGGGGCGAGATAAAGGCCTTTGTTTGAGTTACCTCCCGGCTCCCAAGGTGTTTGCTGCCTAGAAGAGGGACCGGCTCAGCCTGACAGGCAGGGGTGTTGGGGACACAGAGAGACAGCCTGCTCTGTGGTTCCCAGCAGGAGTGGCGGCTCCTAAGCCCCCTTGCTGTGGGAGGAGAGAGCCACCTCCCTGGGAGTCTCTGCTCACGCTTGGCAAGTTCATACCCAGCCTCTCTGCAAACTCTTCCATCAGATCCGATGGAAAGAGAGTTTGGCAGTCCAAAAGGAACAGCACTCACTGGTCTCTGTAAGGGGGGAATGAGTGTAAAATGCAAAGACCTATGAACTGCAGGGATGTTTTCTGAGAAGTGCGGGCCTCGCCGATGTCATCGCTGGGTGATTTCTTCTAGGTGGACAGGCCTGCTGACCTCCCCCCAGGCCCAGAGGAGCCTCGGGGACCATCAGTGAGCAGTGGGGAGGGAAGAAAAGGCCCCACTGCAGACTCTGAGCCCTGTTCACCTAGGCTGCACGAAGTTATCAAACATGCTTTTACCTCACTAGTAAACTGGCCGTAGCTTCCTGCAACTTTTTCCCTTTATAAACTCTGTAAAATTTTTGGCTCTTTGGTAATAACACTTAGCTTGAACTACAAACAGTGCAGCTGTACGCAAATGTTTTTTTCTGCTTTAACATCCAAATTCTATGAGCTTTTTCCTACTTAAGCTTTTTTTCTTTACTCTTGAAACTGTTTGGTTAAAAACTAAGACACACAGAGCCTCTGTGGGCGCTGGGGGGTTGCCAAGGCAGAGCCGCAGCAGCTCCGGATGCAGGAGGTGGCAGGCTCCACGGTGAAGAGCGTGGAGAGGGAGAAGGCCTGGAAGATGCAGGTCGGCCTCGTGTCCCCTGCAGCGCCAGCCGCCGTGAGGACAACCAGGCATCCATGCAGCTGCTGCATCAGGGCGTCCAGCGCTGCCCTGCTCCTTGGGCTCAACCCAGGCCCTGGTGACCAGCAAGTAGGAGAAGCTCCAGGACCGCCTGGACCGGTGTACCACACACTGCAATGACAAAGCCAAGAGCTGATGGGTGCAGGAGTAAGGACCTTCAGCTGGACAGTTGTGTGACCAAGTGTGCAGTTGACCACATGCACCTCATTCCATCTACGACCAAGAAGACGAAGGAGTCGCTCTCATCCATTGGGAAATAAAGTCTTTGCCAGTGGCCACCGGGGCTCACAGCAAGAATCAATTTTTTAAAAAGGAAAGGGAATTTTAATCTTTTAAGCAATTTTATAAATGAAGAAACCAAGGGTGAAAACAAATTTAAAGCATATGTCAGCTGGGCGTGGTGGCGCACGCTTGTAATCCCAGCATTCGGGAGGCTGAGACTGGAGGATCGTGGTTCATGGACAGCCTCAGCTACTTAGTGAGGCCCTCTGCAACTCAGTGAGACCCTGTTTCAAAATAAAGAATAAAAAATAGGGCAGGGGGTGTATCTCAGAGGTCGAATACTACTGGGTTCCATCCCAGACCCGCAAAAATAAATAAATAAATAAATAAATAAATAAATAAATAAATAAATAAAATAAAGCATATGTCACTTGCCTCTAGACGCTGGTTCCTTTGTTTTGGTCCTAGAAAGTGAAATAGAAAACACTGGTGCTAAAATTTATGTGAAAGATAGCACAGGAGAGTTTCTAAAGCCTAAATTTCTTGTGGCAAGTGCTTGATTAAGCAGTGGGGAATCTCCCTCATACCAAGCCAGAGCCCTTCAAAGCATCAGAAGGTACTTAACAATACAGGCACCTACAGGCTGACAGGTTTCTCCAACCTGCCTATCTATTATCTGGTGGAGTATGAGAAGAGTTGTTTCCGAGATTTTTTGTTTGTTTTGTTTTTGTTTTTGTTTTGTTTTTCAAACATCCATTTGCCAGAAGTGTTACCATACCATTTCCCATAGCTGTAAAACAAAATCCAGGAAGCAACTAATTTAGAAGGGGGGGGGGATTCTTTTCAGGCCTTTATTTTTCTTGGAGTAGATTTAAGATGTGGAGTTGGAAGAGAGGATAATTTGAATATAAACTTTGAAAGGTTCCTTGTGTCTATCCTCTACAGGCGATCAAGATGTGGATTCTGAATGCACCTCAGCCTGGAGAGCGTTGTAAGAACGTGAGGAGCAACGTCACAGTGAATGGCTGAGGAGCCTTCTTCCCTGGCATGTGAGCTCTCGGGCTTTCTGCAGCAAGATGACACTTTCTTCTTGATGGAAAGGGCTTTGGACTGTCATATATTACACCACTGTCTGGGAATAAACAATGAAGTAGAAATTGCTGGCTAGTTAAGAGTATGAAGTACCACACTTGAAAAATCCTGGTTTTCATAAAACAGACTGGAATAGAAGCCTAAACCCAGCCTGGGTAACTTGGCCCTCTTGAATTAACAGGGCCTTATTGAGATGACCCCCTGGCATCCAGGTCAAAGAGCAAGCAGCTTGAGTGGGGACAAGCCAGCTCCTTTAGAGCAAAGGCGGGCACACACACCCCATCCTTTACCAAATACCGTTTTTGCCTGGGGCTTTTGCAACTTGCTGTGTTCCTGCCCCGACCTTATCTTTTGGATAAGGACCGTGTTGTCTTTTTACCAACTTATTACTTGAAATAATATAGCCTATTTGCTGTGTCAAGGCTGTGATATGTTCTTCTAGTGGTTTGGGTTTAAAGTTTCATCGTCTCCCCACTGTTGTGCTTTCTTTCCTTGTATCTGGGCAGTGAAAATATGTTCTCCTTGTTATGTGTGAAATAAATTTCTTATGATGAAAAAAAAAAAACACTACTAAGACACACGCAAGGCCCCATGATTCCAGGATCATCAGTGTGTCACCAGTGCACCTCTACATCCTTCCCGCTGGAAGGTCTCAAGGGAGCTGCCCTCCCCTCTGATAACACACTCTGATAACAACACCTTCCTCTGGGACCCCTCCTGGAGGGCTGAGCTCTTGTTGACAGTATCACTCTTCTGAGAAATATGTCCTCTGTAAAACCGGACATGGTGGCACACACCTATGATCCTCGTACTTGGGAGGCTGAGACAGGAAGACTGCAGGCTTGAGGCCGGCCTCAGCAACTTAGCGAGACTGTTTCAAAATAAAAAATAAAATAGGACTGAGGGCGTAGCTCAGATGTAGAAAGCCCCTGAGTTCAATGCCCAGAACACAAATAAAGGAAAGAAAGAAAAGAAAGGAAGAAAGAAGGAAGAAAGAAGGAAAGGAAAGAAGGAAGGAAGGAAAGAGAAAAAGAAAGGAAGGAAAAGATAGATGCCCTCTGTGGCTTGCTTGATGTGCAGATAAAGCTTTATGACTGCTACCTCTGTTAAAGCAAACCTTTTGGGGTTGGGTCCAAGATTTTAAGCTTTAAGGAGTTTGTGGAGTTCTGCAAAGTGGAACTCTTCTGCCTCCGCCTCCTCCTTTTCTTCCTCTTCCTCTTCCTCTCTGTCCCCTTTGGCTACACATCCCTGTTCTGGTCTCACTGTAATCTTACAGGGCCACCGTCATATCATGTAGGCGGCCAAACATCTCTATGCGGCACGTGACTATAGCTACAACCAGGGGACAGTGATAGTCACGGTTAACCATCCTATGATGTTTTCAAAGCACCAGGAACTTTCTATATATGAGATCGTTTAAGCCTCAAAACAGCCTTTGAGATAGGCAATATTACTGTTCCCATTTCACAGAATTGCAAATAAGACTGCTGATGGTTAACTGACCTGTCCAAAGTCACATGACTGGTAGGTAAATTCAAATTCAAACAGACACTCTGGTTTTGTGGTCCACACCCTGAACCGGCTCTCTACGGATTCTACTAGCCGACCCTGGTAAACACAGCGGAGTAGATGGGACATGGCGTCCTGGGACCGGCTGCTGCCCACCAGTGCTACCTTATGGGGACAAGGACTCCAGTCCTCAAGAGTAGCCCGAAATCTGAACTGAACCTGTGTTTTCTATTGCTGTAGCTGGACACCGCAGACTGGGCAACTTTTGAACAACAGACATTTGTTTAGCCCTCGGTTCTGGAAGCTGGGAAGTCCAAGAACACGGCACAGATCTCCCCAGCATCTGCTGAGGGCCTTGGCACTTCCAGCATCTCAACATGGTGGAGGGTACCATACAGCAAGAGTGAGCAAGCGTGCCAGAGAGAGCTCGCTTGCGGGATAAAGGCTCCTCCAGGAGAGGAGCCCACTCATCCTTCAGTCCATGTGTGGGCTGCCCGTTCATGAGGGCCCTGCCAAAAGGGGACACGCTGAAACCACAGCAACAAAAGAAATCTTATCTTTAAATATTGGCACTAACTTAAACATTTTATTTTTATTTATTTATTTATTTATTTATTGGTGGTACTGGGGTTCCTGGAAGCCCTTCTACCTCCGGGCTACACTCCCAGACCTATTTTTACATTTTATATTTGGAAACAGGGTCTCCTAAGCCAGCGCGCGCGGCTGGCTTCGAACCTGCGCGATCCTCCTGTCTCCGCCTCCCAAGCGCGGGGCTTACAAGCATGCGCCACCACGCCCGGCTAACTTAAACATTTTAAAACACCAAGGAGAGCCGGGCGTGGTGGCGCACGCTTGTAATCCCAGTACTTGGGAGGCTGAAACTGGAGGATTGTGTGCACAGGTTCGAAGCCAGCCTCAGCTACTTAGTGAAGCTCTCAGCAACTTAATGAGACCCCGTTTCGAAATAAAGAATAAAAAATTGGGCTGAGAGTGTAGCTCAGAGGTAGAATGCCCCTGGGTTCCATCCCTAGTACTGCAATAAATAAATATATAAATAAATACCACCAAGGAGACCAAATTCAGGTCCTCTGAAGGCTGGCACAGTGCAGCCCTGATGTGGGGGAGCTCCTGGTTCTCTGGCCCTCCCTCTGCCAAGCCCAGGCCTTAATTTGCTTTTGTTTTTTTTTTTTGTTTGTTTGTTTGGTTTTTTGCGCTACTAGGGATGGAACCCGGGGCATTCTACCTTTGAGCTACACCCCCAGCCCTATTTTTTTAAAAATATTCTTCATTTTGAAACAGGATCTCACTGATTTGCAAAGGGCTTCACTAAGTAGTAGCTGAGACTATCCACGAACCTCGATCCTCCTGTCTCAGCCTCCCAAATGCTGGGATTACAAGTGTGCACCACCATGCCCGGTTCTCAAGCATATTTTTATACAAAGTTTAAAAGGAAATGGCCCACGGTCCAAAGACAGGGGCTCAGAGTAGAGCTTGACCGTGCGCTGTGTGTCTTTGGACAAGTTACTTACCCATCCGGGCCTTCGTTTGCTCCTCTGTCAAACAGAGATAATAAAATGAGTTCTGAGTCAAGGGGTTGTTGGAGGCCTGGGTGAGGACACAGAGCTGAAGCCTGGAGACAACAGGTGCCTCAAGGACATGAGGTCACGTGAGGTCACCGTGTGCAGGAGCCTCAGTCTGAGATCAGAAGGGAGGTGACCCACTGTCCAGCTCACAGGTGCTTGCACCTTTCACACCCCAGAGCCTGCACCCCTGACCTCTGCCCACTGCGCCCCGACCCCTGCCCATCTCTGCCCACTGTGCCCCTGACCCCTGCCCACCGTGCCCCTGACCTCTGCCCACTGCGCCCCGACCCCTGCCCATCTCTGCCCACTGTGCCCCTGACCCCTGCCCACCGTGCCCCTGACCTCTGCCCACTGTGCCCCGACCCCTACCCACCTCTGCCCACTGCACCTCCCGGGACGGAGACACCTGCTCGGACCCGTAGACTCTATAAGCCGACCTCCCACTCCTGCACAACATTTAAAGTCTAAAGCAACTTAACGAGGCTCTCAGCAACTTCAAGAAACCCTGTTTTCAAGTAAAAATAAATAAAATAGGGCTAGGAGTGTAGCTCAGAGGTAGAACGCTCTTGGTTCAATCCCCAGCACCATTAAAAAAAAAAAATCAGAAGAACATTTAAAATAGATAAAACAAATAACCCCTCACCCACATCCCCATAAGCAATTCGGTACATATTCAACCAAATCATTATTTCTATGCATAAAGCGGGAATGGTTTGCAGTGTGGGTTTATGAAGCAGGAGTCGGATGCACAGAGCACCTCGCTTGCACTTCCTGCAGCCTGAACCTCTTCCCTGCCTCAGCACATGCACCTGTGTGCTCAGTAGCAGATGTGGCCTCTTTTTCTAACACAAGCAGAACCCCCAATAGCATGCGTGTACCCATAACTTTTGCCACCTAGGGGAATGTCCTCAATAGCTAAACTGTACAGGAAAACATGTTGAGTAGGAAGGGCTGAGCGGTTCTATTAGAAATAATATCATCAAGCCGGGCATGATGGTGCACGCTTGTAATCCCAGTACTTGGGAGGCTGAGGCAGGAGGATCCAGGGTCGCAGACAGCCTCAGCTACTACTTAGTGAGGCCCTTTGCAACTCAGTGAGACCCTGTTTCAAAATAAAGGATAAAAGCCGGGCGTGGTGGCGCATGCTTGTAATCCCCATGCTTGGGAGGCGGAGACAGGAGGATCGCGCAGGTTCGAAGCCAGCCGCGCTGGCTTAAGAAACCGTGTCTCCAAATTTAAAAAGTATAAAAATGGGTCTGGGAGTGTAGCCCAGAGGTAGAAGGGTTTTCAGGAACCCCAGTACCACCAAAATAATAATAATAATAACAAAATAAAGGATAAAAATAGGGCTGGGGCATAGCTCAGAGGTAAAATGTCCCTGGGTTCCAAACCAAGAACTACATATAAATTATATATATATATATATATATATATATATATATATATATATATTCATCAAATTGTCCTCTAAGAGGCTGGGCTGACTCCCACTCCCCAATGTGGGGGGGGGGGGCTGACAAGCTCCCCTCTGGGGCTCCAAGACCTTAGGAAAAGACTCCCTTTACACACACACCAGTGGATCAAACAGATGTTCCAGGAAACATACACACACACGCACACACACACACACACACACAAACACACACACACACTTGTTCACAACTTATGAAACCCTTTCCTGGCCTGGAGTCAGCTCCCACTCAGCCCCACTCCCAACCCTCCCACTATGGCTGTCCTCTGTTCCTCCACCCCTTCCCGGAGACCCCAGCACCACACCCTCCATTGCCCCTCTCCCCCTCCCACCCCGCTCTCCCCACCCACTGCCACTTGTTAGAACAGAAGACTGGGTCGGTGGCACGGTGAGTCTGGTACTCCCTGTGATTTATGCAAATCACTTTAATAGTTTAAAAATTACTTATCAAGAGAACTGAAGAAATCTGAGGCGGCATCACACACTAACGGAAACGACCCCGCCACCTGGAGATGCCAGGTCTTATCACCTAGAATACTGTTTGGTTCACTTAACAGACAGGACAGGGCTCGGGTTACCTTCTTTTGTGTGTGGGGGGTGGGTGGGTCTGGGGGTGGAACCCAGGGGCATTTGACCTCCGAGCTACATCCCCTGCCCTAATTTTTTATTCTTTATTTTGAAGCCGGGTCTCACTGAGTTGCAGAGGGCCTCACTAGGTAGCTGAGGCTGTCCGCAAACCACAATCCTCTGGTCTCAGCCTCCCGAATGCTGGGATTACAAGTGTGCGCCACCACGCCCGGCTTGGGTTACCTTCTAAAGAGAGGAAACCATCCGCACACACTGGGTGCACTGGGTGCAGGTGCTCCCTCCAGCCACTCCGGGGGAGGAGGGACCACTGTGTCCTCCCTGGCAAGGAAGGGAGAGTCCCACACTCAGGCTAACAACACAGGAGACCCAAATCTCAGGACGTACTTCTTACCTGGAGCTAAATTCCAGGAGAAAGTATGAGAGAAGACGGAGGAGAGACAGGAAATCCAATGAGTCGGGGCGCCTGGGTTGGAATCCTGACTACGTCAACTAGCTGCACAGTCCGGGCAAGCCGGTTACCCTTTCTGACACTTAGACTCTTCCTCTGAAAGTGAATATGGCAATCCCACCTCGCAGGTAGATAAAGAATGTAGCACAACAGTTAATAATCTTTATCAATTAACAGGTGCGTGATAATCATCGCCTAAGTCAGAATCTTTGAGCCCTCCCCCTGTAAGCAATCTAGTAACTTCTTCCACTTTAACTGAAAACTAAGGCCTGGCCCCTAGGTGGGTGGCTCAGTGGTAGCCTGCTTGCCATGATGCCTGGGGTTCTATTCCCAGCACCACCCGAATAAAAAAAAACAAGAATAAAAGATATGAGCCAGGTGTGGGGCACATGCCTGTAATGTCAGTACTCGGGAGGCTGAGACAGGAGGATCGCAGGTTCAAGGACAGCCTCAGCAAGTAGTGAGACTCTCATCAACCTAGTGAGACCCTGTTTCAAAATAAAAACAAAATAGGAGTGTAGTTCAGAGGTAGAACACCCTCGGGTTCCATCTCCCATACCACCAAAAAGGAAATAAAAATAAAAATATATATATAGCACTTTTCTAGAAGAACATGTTGTTTGAGGGATCTTCTCTCTCGATACCCTCTTGTCTTGTCTCTCCCAAATTCAGTTCTTGAAAGTCTGAGTAAAGACTTACACTCTGAGAAGCCCACCGCTCACCCTGCACAGCTGCAGCCCACGGGCCCCGTCTGCACACGCCTGAAGCCATGTGTGCGAGGACAGGGGTCTTGGGGTATCCCTGAGGGGTGTTAAGACTCCTCAGCTGCTTGCTACACCTATGCCGGGGATCCCTGAGGGGAAAAAAAACATAAGCTTCCAGAGATTAGACACCTTCTGAATCTCAGACCTATTGATTCCCACTTATAGAGCACCTACTGTGTGCCAGGTATCTCACCTACACTATTTCATTTAATCTTTCAAACAACTCGGCAAAATGTAGATGTCATTCTCTCCGTTTACAGGAGTGGAAACTAAAGTTCAAAGAGATTAGGTCATCCACCCAAGGTCACAGAGCTTTGCACTTAATGTGGGCAAGCTGACACTCAACAAAGAATTGTGAATGGTTAAAAGGAAGGAAGGAGCCTGCATGGTGGCGCACTCTTGTAATCCCCGTGCTTGGGAGGCTGAGACAGGAGGATCACACAGGTTCGAAGCCAGCCTCAGCTTCTTAGTGAGGCTCTCAGCAACTTAGTGAGACCCTGTTTCCAAATAAAATATAAAAATTGGTCTGGAAGTATAGCCCAGAGGTAGAAAGCCTCTGGGTCCCACCCCCAGTACCACCAAAGAAGAAGAAGAAGAAGAAGAAGAAGAAGAAGGAGAAGGAGAAGGAGAAGGAGAAGGAGAAGGAGAAGAAGAAGAAGAAGAAGAAGAAGAAGAAGAAGAAGAAGAAGAAGAAGAAGAAGAAGAAGAAGAAGAAGAAGAAGAAGAAAGAAGCCGGGGGTGGTGGCACACACTAGTAATCCCAGCATTCGGGAGGCTGAGACTGGAGGATTGCGGTTCTCGGACAGCATCTGCTACTTAGTGAGGCCCTCCACAACTTAGTGAGACCCTGTTTCAAAATAAAGAATAAAAAATAGGGCAGGGTGTGTAGCTCAGAGGTCAAATGCCCCTGGGTTCCATCCCCAGACCCGCAAAAAAGAAAAAAGGAATCCCGAGGATCACAGGAGATTGGAGGCAGCCTCGACAACTTAATGAGACCCTGTTTCAAAATAATAAAAATAAATAAAAAGGGCTAGGAGTATAGTTTGGAGGTGGACTCTTCAGTACCAAAAAGGAGTGGGGGTTGGGAAAAAAGGAGGAAAAGGAAGAAGAAAAAACAAGGTTAAATGGGTGGTTGGATGGGTCAATGGAGGGTGGACAGAGGGATGGAGTGGACAGACAGATGTACAGACAGATGGATGGGGGTACCTGGGGTAATCAATGAAAAGATCCAGAAAATAAAATAAGTGGTCTTTCCCTTTAATCATAAGGATGCACTGTGTTTTAGCACCCAGAAGGGCACCCAGCAGGCACCTAGTTGCGATCACTGCTCCCCCCACCCCGCACAGCCCCCCCTCGACCAGTCTCCACAGCAGCCGCCCCGAGGCTGACCGTGACTGGACCAGCCAGTGGGCGATCCTCGAGGGCTGAGGACCGGGATTCTCCTCCCTCTGTGAACCAAGAAGGGGCAGGTGGGGGCGCTGGGCGGGAGCGTGGGGAGCCTGTGGGTTCAGCTCCGCGGCCGGCCACGAGGGGGCAGCAGCGCGGCGTCGGCGCCGCCCGCCCGGCAGGGGCTCCGGCCGAGGCTGCAGATCCGAGCCAGGTGCGCGGCGCCCACCTCGCTGCTGCCGGCTGGGATGGGGAGGGGGCCGGGCCTGGAGCACCTTAAAACAAACAGGGCACAGACGCGGAACTGCTCGCTTCTCAGGAATAATAAGGCCCCGGTGGAGTAGAAAGAGCCGAGCGGACACCGAGACAGAACAGGCGAAGCGGGCTGCCAGCAGTATGGCCCACGGTGTGCCTGGCAGATCTGCCTGGAGAGCCGCGGTTACTTGTCTGCCGTAAAATATAAAATAGGGTAGGGGGTATAGCTCGGAGGTCGAATGTCCCTGGGTTCTATTCCCAAACCCGCGGGGGGGGGGGGGGATTGAGAGATTTACAAATACAAACACAAACCAGGTATGGTAACACATGCCCATAATCCCAGTACTTGCTAGGCTGAGACAGGAGAATCACAAGTTCGAGGCCAGCCTCAGCAACCAGAAAGAAAGCCTTTGGGGCAATCGTGGGAGGTGGCTTCTTATTTTCTGACTTTCTGTGCTGCTTGGATAATATTTTGCCTTTTGATTTTTCCCCCATTATCTGGAAATGTGCATTGTCAGGATTTTTGTCTGCTTTCCCTTTTACTCTTTCCTGGCATTTTAAACTAATAATTTTTTAAGGGATGGGATAAAGAAGGGCGGGGAGGGAGGGCAGAGCATGCAGAGCTCTGGAAAGCAGGTACCTTCTGACTTTCCAGTGCCTTTGTGGCCTCAGGATAATGCATGGGGGGCTGAGGGGACAAAGCTTCCCAGCAGCAGCTGAGGAATTGTTCTGGCAGCAGCGCTGTGGCAAGAGGTGGGAATCGACTTAGGCCGAGGCCACTGCTTACTGATAGTTTCACCAGAGATGGGCCTGGTGTCCAGGCAAGGCGCAGAAGCCAGCAGGCTCCATTTGAACCTGTCCCCTACATCTGAGTGGCCTTGGACAATGATACGCCCTCTCTGAACCTAGGGGTTTTGTTTTGTTGCTGCTGTTGTTTTGCTGGTTTGTTAAAAAGCAGTTGTCAAAGCCTTGCTATAAAATTTAGCATCGATGGACATAACCCACCTAGCAAAAAGATTTGCATGTGCTAGGCATTTAACTTATGGCAGATATGCACATTTCTCCCTCTTTCTCTCACTTTCCTTCCCTTCTCCCCCTTCTAGGAAAGAAATCAACCATAAAACTAAAAAGAATCAAAACTGAAGAGTGTGCAGTCTGCAGAATAACTACCCGGCGCAGCTGTGAACCAGCGGCTCCTCAACGCGGCAAACGCACATCGTCAACCAAGGCGCCATCTGAGCGCAGACCCACCCACACCCCGCCCTGCAGTTCCTGGTGTCCCCGCTTGGAGGCAACATTGAGCTTCGGATTTCACCTCCAAGGCCCCACCTCGGTAACGGAGCCGGGCTACGCCGGATGCTCAGACCAGTTTAGAGACCAGAAAGGACAGGCCACCGCCACAGCAGGGGCAGAGACACAAACCTCCCTAAGCCTAAATCAGATCCTGGCTGAAAACATAAACAGGGCTTGGGAGAGAAGGAGACAAAAACTAAGCAGGGGAGCTGTGCGCATCTCTGCATCCACCTCTGAAGAATTAAAAAGCTATAGGCAATGTCGATGGCAGCAATGGCTGAGCGAATCACAGTGCATCCATTTGAATGAACATTTAAAACTATAATGGTGGCGCACGCTTGTAATTCCCGCGCTTGGGAGGCTGAGACAGGAGGATGGCACAGGTTCTAAGCCAGCCTCAGCTACTGAGTGAGGCTCTCAGCGACTTAGTGAGACCCTGTTTCCAAATAAAATATAAAATAGGTCTGGGAGTATAGCCCGGAGGTAGAAAAGCCCCTGGGTTCCACCCCCAGTACCACAAAAATAAATAAATGAATAAATAAATAAAGATAAAACTATAATGATGAATATTTTGCAGCACTTGGGAAATTTATATGAATGGAAGGTAGAATGCAGAAGCTCGTTCTCTGTTTTGAATGTAGACGTCTAAAAATTACATACGTTCATAGGAAAAAGTTTACAGAAATAAATAAAACATTCAAATAAAAGCTGCGCTGCTACAGCAATAGAGCTACGAGGTTGTTCCTACATCCTGTCTCAAGTCCGTGTTGATTCTTCGCCTTCTCGAATCAGGACTCTTTGGGGTGTAGCGTGGCGGATTCTGTGATCACCGGATCCTGTGATCACCAGGTCCTGGTGCCTCCAGCCTGCTGGAGTCCCTGTGTATCCAGCACAGGTCCTGAGGTGGGGTAGGATGCAGGTGGTCATCAGCAAGCTCCTGAGAAAAGGGCGATTCGCGGGAACACACTGGAAGAGAAGGAGGAGAAAGCGTATTGGGTCAGCTCTTTCCTCTGGAGGGGCAGGATCAATGGGAGAAGAGAACAGACGGACACAGCAGGAGATGCCATCCATCCTCCGGATCTCTGGCCTGAGTCTCCTGCTCCTCTATCTCTGGGTCAGCGTAACAACTGTCCACGTGTGCTGGGCATCGCTGCCTATCAGGCACCAGGCATCACTTCATGTGTACCACCTCCCAGCGCACCTGACAACCCCGGGAGCGAGGTGCAGGTGAGCTCCCATCCTTTACAGACGAACACGGAGGCCAAGAGCAGCCATGGCATGCTAGCGGCCAGGCCGGGCCTAAGGCCTGGATGTGTTTCCTCTCAAAGCCAGTGATCCTTCTGCACGCACAGCCCGGAGCACCGGGAGAGCCGGCAGAGGAGCCCCCAGGCCCCTGGGTGGCCTTCAACAGCCCTCAAGCAACCTGCAGTCCCTGGGTGGGTGCGATCCCAGCTCCAGGAAGGAGCCGGCCCTTGTACAAAGGCATTCGTGTGGCTTCCCAGTGTCTGTGGCTAAATCTGACTGCATGACATGTGTCTTCCCCCTGGAAGGGAGGGGAAAAAATGAAGCTGGTCCCTGTGCCATGGTCTCCCTGCAAGCGGAGGGGGAGCCTGCCCTCTCCGCCCTCCAGGCCCCAGCTCAGCGGCTCGCTAGAGGCCCGGAGCAGGATGCGGGTGTCCAGCTGCACAGCCTGATAAGAGAGGCTTGGAGGGACTTTCATTTCAAGATGGCAGAATAAGGTCTTTCCTCTTGAAAGTTACACAAGGACAATATGAAACAGATGTGCACGCTACACTTCCAGGAGACACATGTAACACTTAATCCCAACACATAACACTAAAAGTACACAAGAGATATAAATGACCCAGCAGTGAGAAAGCAAGGCAAGCTAAGGGCCTGCAGTGTTGGGGTTCCCACAGAACCCCAAAAAAGACTGTGACATCTGAGGCATGAAAATCTCATATATGATGAAAGTTGAACAAAGAAGGAAAACAAGAATCACCTGAAAAATCTCTTTCAAGGGTACAGAGTAACAGAATGTGGTTTAGCCATATGGTGGAATACAAGTTGGCGATTAGGAGGAGTGAAGGAGCCCCGCACGGTGACACCCACCTGCAGGCCCAGTACCTGGGAGGCTGAGACCCCAAGTCACAGGTCTGAGGCCAGCCTCAGCAACTTGGCAAGACTCTATTGCAAAATGAAAAATAAAATAGAGCTGGGAGTGTAGTTTGGTGGTAGAGCACCCCTGGATTCAATTGGCAGTGCCAGAAAGGAAGGAAGGGAGGGAGGGGAGAAGGAGAGAGATGAACCTTGTAAACATGCCAAGTGAAAGAAGCTAAACCCAAATGGCTACATATTGCATGATGCTATTTATACGAATGCCAGAATAGGCAAATCTATATAGAAAAAAAGTAGATTTGTGGTCGCCAGAGAGTGGGAGAGAGTGGAAGGAGAAGAGACGAATGGGGAGTGTTCTAGAATTAAACAGTATTGATGCCTGTACAACACTGCAAATACACTGAAAGCAAAGGAACGGTATACTTAAAGGGGTGAATTTAATGGTATGTGATTTATTTTTTTTTATTTTTGGTGGTACTGGGGTTCCTGGAAGCCCTTCTACCTCCGGGATACACTCCCAGACCTATTTTATATTTTTGAAACAGGGTCTCTTAAGCCAGCACGGCTGGCTTCGAACCTGCGCGATCCTCCTGTCTCCGCCTCCCAAGCGCGGGGATTACAAGCCTGCGCCACCACGCCCGGCCTATGGTATGTGATTTATGCCTCAATTTTTTCAGAGTCGGTAGGTAGAGCTTCCAACAGCTTCTTCTGGTTAAAACATGAACTGGAAGGCAAAGGTCCCCAGAAGCCCGAGGAACACCGTCAGGATGAAAGACGGAGGCCCGCACGCCCGGAGAACGGGTGTCACGGAGCAGGTGGAGACCGCGGAGGGCTCAGGAGAAGATGCCGACGAATCCTAACAAGGCTCTCAGGTGAGCTTATATGAGAACAGATAAAATGGAAGTTATCGCCAAAATGATGCAAGAAGGCCAGGCACGGCGCTGCACCCTGTGACTCCAGCTACTCAAGAGGCTGAGGCAGGAGGACCGCACGTTAGGTCCAGGCCGGCCGGGGCACCTTAGCAAGAAATGCTCAAAATACAAAATTTTAGTGGGTTTTTTTTTTTGGGGGGGGGTACTGGGATAGAACCCAGGGGCATTCTACCTCCGAGCTACATTCCCAGCCCCATTTTTTATTTGTTATTTTGAAACAGGGTCTCACTGAGTTGCAGAGGGCCTCACTAAGTAGCTGAGGCTGTCCGTGAACCGCAATCCTCCAGTCTCAGCCTCCCAAATGCTGGGATCACAAGCGTGCGCCACCACGCCCGGCTAAAATACAAAAATTTTAAAGGCTGGAGATGTAACTCAGTGGTGGAGCACTTGCCTAGTATGCTTAAAACACTGGGTTTGACCCTGGCACTGCAAAATAAATAATAATAATAATAATAATAATAATAATAATAATTTCACAGAACTGCAGGACATGAGTCTGCAGTTTTTAAAAATTCCCCAAAGCTCCCAAAATAACTACTAGCTGGGCGTGGTGGCACAAGCTTGTGATCCCAGTACTTAGGAGGCTGAAACAGGAGGATTGTGGGTTCACGACCAGCCTCAGCTACTTAATGAGGCCTTCTACAACTTAATGACACTGTTTTAAAAAAAAAAACTTAAAAATAGGATTGGGGGTATAGACTGGAGATAGAATGCCCCTGGGTCCAACCCCCAGTAGTATAAAAAAAGAAAAAAGAAAAAAAGAAAAAAAGGAAAGGAAAAAGAAATAGGATCTCACTGAGTGACTGCATGCTGGCCCCAAATCTGCAGTCCTCCTGCCTCAGTCTCCTAAGTACTGGGATTATGGGCATGCATCACCTCATCTGGCTACCTGATAGGTTCAACACATAAGAAATTATACAGAGCCGTCTACAGATATGTTGAAAGGTGGGGCACCAAGCCCGGCATGGCGGTCCATGCCTGTAATCTCAATTCTTATGAAGCTGAGACAGGAGGATTGCAGATTTGAGGCCAGCCTCAACAACTCAGCAAGGCCCTCAGCAACTTAGTGAGACCCTGTTTCAAAATAAAAAATAAAATAGGGCTGAGGATGTAGATCAGAAGTAGAATGCCCCTGGGTTCAGTCCCAAGAAGGAAGAAAAGAAAAGAAAAAAAAAAAAAAGAGGGAGGGAGGGAGGGGACAGTCATATATTCAAGGAAACTAAGCAAAAATATTGTATAAGATAATACATTTAATCACTGTAGATTATCAGACTCAACAGTGCACAGTGTTTACAAAGTTATAATGCAAATATTAAATAAGGATTTTATAAAAATGCTCAGATAAATTGTTATAGAGAAAAGGGAGGTAGAAGACATGGTGACCTAAGACCTTCCCCTGCACCACTGGAGTCCAGCAATAATGATCGTAACTGATGGTTCAGGAGACAACTTGGGGCTGGGCTGTAGCTCAGTGGTAGAGCACCTGCCTGGCACGCAGGAGGCCCTGGGTTCCATCCCCAGCACTGCAAAGAGTAATTAATTTAATTTAATGCAATGCCTATTTTTAAAATAGTAACTTCATACACGTATTATTTGGAAATAAGGAAGCAAATACCAGAATAAATAGTTAAGTGGTTAGAAAGATTGCTTCTGGGAGTGGGTGTCGGGAGTGGTTGGTTGGGCTAAGATGGAGATAAGACAGGATAATTTTGACAATTTTTTTGTAATCGTTTAAGTACAATGGCTTTGAAGTCAAGATAGAGTTTGACCTGGTTCTGCCGCTTTCAGGCCGGGTGACCCAGAGGTGAATTCTTTCCCTTCTCTGATGGCAGTTTCTTCGGTGTTAATAATCCCTAAATAACCAGGACATAATGTCTTGGTAGATGATAAAGAAATTGGAGGTCGCTCCTCATTCACCCCGGGGGCAAGGCCACCGCACTCACGGCAGTACTGAGGCGTTCAGCAAAGCCGCCAAACAGTGACCGGCTGCTGTGGTTTATTGCTCAGGGAGAGAAGGTATTTCACTGAGGGATAATCCTATTATAATAATATCATTCTGACCATGTCCGTTCCATTATCTCCACAGTAACAGAGTATTATGGGTTTGTTTAAAATGAAAGATGCAGGCAGGGCGTGGTGACACACACTTGTAACCCCAGCATTTGGGAGGTGGACACCGGAGGATCATGCTTTGCGGACAGCCTCAGCCTTTTAGATACTTAGCGAGGCCCTACGCAATTCAGTGAGACCCTATTTCAAATAAAGACTAAAAACTAGGGCTAGGGGTGTAGTTCGGGGGTACAGTGCCGCTGGGTTCCATCTCCAGTACTGCAAAAAAATTAAAGATGCAAAATAATCTGATATAGACAGCAATAAAAATAAACACACACACACACACACACACACACACACTGGCGTCAAACTGTGGCCTGATTGTAGAAGTGACTGACGCAGGGCTCTCGGTACCAGCTCCTGTCCTTCCTGTCCAGGACCAGGAGTTCACAGGGAAGGTGTGCTCAGATGGGCTGCAGGCGCTCTTGGCCAGGCCGTGAGGGCAGCTCTGCTTCTCTAAGACCCTGGGCCCTAGGCCGTTCTGTCTGGTGTCAGCAGCCTGAGCGCGGGGGACAGTGGGAAGGTGGAAGGCAGGTGATACTCTTTGGAGGAAGAGCGTGGAGATCACATACATTAACTCCTCTCCCTGTCCCTGGTGAGGGGCCATCCCTCACTGCAGAGGAGGAGTCTGGGAAATCAGCATCTCCATCCACCCAGCCAGGGTGTGGCGAGGGTCATACCATTAAAAAGAAGTGCGGAGCAAGGTTGGGAGTGATTAAGTGATTTGTGCCATGGGGCACCTTTTTTGCCACCCTGAGGATGGAACCTACAGCCTTGAACATGCCAGGTGAGCACTGTACCAGAACTCTACTGCAGACCCCACGGGGACTTTCATTTAAACAGAATGCTCAGTCCAGGTATGGTGACACACACCTGTAAACCTGGTACTTGAGAAGCTGAGACAGGAGGATTGCAGGTTTGAGGCCAGCCTCAGCAGCTTAGCAAGACTCAGCAACTTAGAGATAAACCCTGTTTCAAAATTAAATAGGGCTGGGTTCAATCCCCAGGACTGAAAAGAAAAAAGGGGGGAAAAAAAACCTTGAGGGAGGGCCCTTCCCCATGCCTCACACAGGCAACCTGGGGTGGAGCGGTAGAGGCCAGCAAAAGGGCTCCCAGACTTGAAGACTTCAGGGGATTAGAGAGGTGACAGGCGTCTTCTGCAGGGACCGCTGCCAGCCCTCCCCCTCCCCAGGGTGGGTCCAGCCTTGGCCTGCTACTGTTGAGCTGTCGCTCCCTGTGTTTCCGATCACTGCCCTGGACACTTGGGAGGGGGGTGGCAGGCTTGGCAGGTCCAGTCCCTAGCAACTGCCACCTTGCGGGTGTTCACAGAGCAGCAGGTGCGTGCAGAGGGAGGTACAGTTTGCCCACTCTGGCATCTGGCAGCAACACGCCGCGGCTTCCATGATATAAATACAGGGAGCGAAAATAGCTAATCCCAGATAACAGCAGTGCAATCGCCCAGCGCCCGGCCTGGAATCCCAGAGAATTTGGAGGGAGCAGCTGCCGAGGCTGCCCCCATCTGCAGCCCACTGCCTCTGGGTGGCCTAGGCTGAGAATCTAAGCCAGAATAAAGCTGGGGGAGCGGGGAGCAACTGGAAGAAAGAGGCTTGATGAAAAACACCTCTAATCACAGCTCTGCCTGGGAAGAGATGGTTTTTCTAGAAGCACCATGAAAATCCCAAGCTCAGAGCCATGTGAACCTGGTCCCCTTCTCTCAGCGATGACATGTCGGGATATACATGGAATTGTCTCAGTTGGGGTTTTTGGTTTTTTGTTTTTTTTTAACTTCTGGATATAACTATCACTGTTGCCCTCCAGTCTGGGAGGATCAGGTCTCTCCCACACAATCCCACATTCTGCTGCTAAGCACCAGGGTGGTCAATCTGTTGCTGCCAAAATCAGCTTCTGAACTCAGTGAGGACAGGCTAGCCATTCAAAAGCGCCCGCAGTCTTTGCTCCACTACCCCTGGGGGAACCAGTGGGCTTCACTGTCTTCAGCCATTTTGTCCAAACAAGACATTGAATCAGGGATCCCTGAGGTGGTGTAAACAGCGCGGGCGCTCCTCTCCGTCCTTCTTGGCCTGCAACTGGAGCCTCTGGCTGCTGGCTGATGGACAAGCCATCCCCAGCCACCAGTCCTGTCTTTCTTCACATGCTCTGTGATCTGTCCTGGCTCCCCAGTTGCACCCCTGAGAAATCCCTTCTGATGAGTCTTAAGATGCTGCTTTCTCAGACACGGAGAGCAGACAGAGCCTGCCAGCGATGCCCTCAGCGGGGCTGAGTCCCTGTGGCAGGACAGACAGTAACGGGAGAAGGCAGCACCGTGCTCAGAATCAGGGTGGGAGCTGGGGCCAGAGATACGTCTCTTGTGAGCAGCCAAGAGATTTGATTCCTTTGGAGTCGCCATTACCATCCTGTGGGTATCTGGGAAAGGGAAAGGAATGGCCCAGAACATACCAGAAGGAATGTAACCTGGCAGCCTCTGGCACCTGCATGCAGCCTGGGAGGGGAACATACAAGGCCCTCCTGACTCTAACAGGCTGTTCTCTAGGCTGGAGAGAGCAGCTTACTGTGAGCCGTGGCATTTTGTTTGTGTTTCCTGTAACTCTAACAAACAAGAGTTTCCTAGGGATGGAAGTCACTGCGTTCTCTACCCCTAATAGGACCATAAAGACCAGCCACGCCGGGTGTGGTGGCGCACGCTTGTAATCCCCGCACTTGGGAGGCTGAGACAGGAGGATCATGCAGGTTCGAAACCAGCCTCAGCTACTTAGTGAGGCTCTCAGCAACTTAGTGAGACCCTGTTTCCAAATAAAAATATAAAATGGGTCTGGGAGTATATCCCAGAAGTAGAAAGCCTCTGGATTCCACCCCCAGTACCACCAAAAAAAAAAAAAAAAAAAGACTAGCCACAAATATTTCATTGAGAAGCCAATCACGAGTCACACAGATCTCTAAGCCCTGAGCTCCGAGTTGCAAGTCAAGCAGGCAGACAGTTTGCTCGCCTCCGGATCTCATGAACCCTCAAGAGAGAGGCCCTGTCCAAAGAGGGTGCTGGAAGCTGTAAAGCCGCCCCGCCCACCACGGGGAGCTCAGCACCCAAGACTGAATCTGAAAACAGGGGGAAATATTTAGAACTTTATATTAAGTGAGAAATCAAGATAGAAATTGTATGCAACGTTATTACAACCATGTAAATAAGCATAAAGAAAGATGACAGAGAGCGACACACCTACATATTGCCCATGCTTGTTGTCCATTACTAAGATTATAATTTATTTCTTCTTTGGCATGAACTCATGATTTTAAGTTTTTCCCCAGCTGGACCCAAAAGTCACTTACGCTTTAATCATAATTTATTAGACACTGCTATTTAAGTCAAGGCTGAAATAGGTTTTGAGCCTTGTTGTTTAATGTTTTTAGTATGCCGATTTTAATTAGCATATTGAATTTAAAAAATAATATGATAGTACCTTTCCATGGAAAACAACAGAGGGTTAGGAAACTCTGTTAGAGTATTCAGTTTTTAAAAATCTTTAAAATATATAGAAATATCTGATTTGGTGGAAGATTTCAAATTTTTACTCTTAAGATTGCCATTCCAGTCAGGTGTGGCAGCGCACACTTGTAATCCCCGTGCTTGGGAGGCGGAGACAGGAGGATCGTGCTGGTTTGGAGCCAGCCTAACTTGCTTAAGAGACCCTGTTTCCAAATAAAAAATATAAAAAATAGGTCTGGGAGTGTAGCCTGGAGGTAGAAGGACTTCTAAGAACCCCAGTACCACCAAAAAAAAAAAAAGATTGCATTCCAAAAAAGAAAGACCTAGACAGAAAAATCACAGACAGCAGAGCTCTGAACAGAGGCGATTCTCAGCCTCCCAGCCCCTGGGTGAGTTCCAGGAGGTTCTGTGCAGACGCCACACCTGGTCCTAACACCTCCACCTTGGTTTGACGACTGCTCACCTATTGCAGGTCTTCAGTAACAGCCCCGAAGCTGAAACCGGACATCTGGACATCTGGCAGGAGAGTAAGTACAGTGCATCCCAACCCTAAGTGAATCCCCACACCTCCCCAAAGGTTTTCCTTGAACTAATAGGAAACACAGAGACAATACTGAGAGACTAAAGAGAAAAGGGAAATGCTGCTCATTGTATGCAGACTAGGTGTCAACAGCTGTATTAGAAATACCGCAGGTTTTATTGAATGCAGCCCCCACAAACACTAGGAGCTACCGCTCAACTCTCCACCTCACAGATGAGAAAACTGAGCCCCATGGAGGGGCAACAACTTGCTCAAGGTCACCCAGCTAAAAGCAGACAACAAAGATTCCCACTGGTGAGTCTGACACCAAAGGCCAAGGTCTTGTCCCAAACCCCATGGTGTCTGTCTGGGAACTAGGCAAGGCTGGGAATGGAGAGGGAGAAGGAGCAGGAGCTGAGGCTGACAAGAGTCCAGATGACTGGCAACCTTTTCCCCAAATGCTTTGGCATTGTGGAAACACACAGGTTCAGAAATGTGTAAAAAGCCAGAGAAGATACAAAGAAAAAGCCAACGCCCAGGGCACTGTGGTGGAATGAGATCTGGGCTTTGCACCCCTTGGGCGACAGCCTGTGGTCCAGAAATGGATCTCCTGGGCCAGCGTGGAACTGCAGGTGCCACTGCATATGGAATGAACAGGGCCAGTCTCCTGGCTCAGCCAGACAGGCAACTCCGCCTAATCTAATCGCGCCCTTGAAGCCTGGGCCAGCAAGCTCTTTCCCTCACCCTGTCACAAATGCCATCACTCGCAGCACCGGCTCCCCTCACACGCAGCCCAGGCAGGACGCTGGGACCTGTCTCGGCCACACATCCACAGATCAGCAGGGTCAGCCCTGGTTCCGTGCAGTTCACAAAGGCCAAAACAAAAGAGCCTGAGACCCAGAGGGGCCCCTGCCGGCTGCAGGCCCAGCTGCAGAGGGAGGTCACATCATGGCCTCGAGTTCATTCTTGGGCACTGGCTCTGCTCACAGAGTCCCCAGGCGCAAAAACCAAGGGAGAAGGAATAATCCAGGGACAGTCCCCGAAATGCAATGATGTGGAAAAAGGATCGTGGAAACTCCCCTGGGTCATTCAGGTTTAAGATCTGACCACTGGGCTGGGGGTGACAGTCATGGCACTTGCCTAGCATATGGGAGGTGTGGGTTCTGTCCTCAGCACCACAAAACCACAGAAATACACTAATACATACATACATCATACATACATACATACATACACCCATAATATGAATCAGCAAAACACACACATATCGACGGGTGGGGTGTGGCTCGGTGCCAGAGCGCTTGCCTAGTATGTGTGAAACCTTAGGCTTTGATCCGCAACACAACAAATAAAAAGATCCCATGGTCATATGAGGTTGCATTAGCAACCTGGTGTTCAGAAAGCAGCAGAAGAGGCCTCCTGATGCAAACTGCTCTGGGCTCCCCACCCTGAATTGGGAATGGGGATGGGCCTCCTCCTTCCCAAAGAGCCCAGACACCTCTGAAAGTGCAGGGAAGGGACTCAGAGGCAGACTGGCTTGGGTGTTCACACGGATCTTGGGCTCCATTCTTCCATGTGGCTTGGCCCGTCTGCTCCTACAACACCCTGTGGGGCAGGGGAGCCCAGTGTTATTATCCTCACTGGATTGATGAGGAAACAAAAGCACCTGGAACCCAGGTCCTACACGTAATTAGAGCTGAGAACCAGAATCTGGAACTGGAATCTGCTCGTTACTGGAATCTGCTCGTTACTAGTAATAGCAAACTAGGTAATTCCAAGCCACCTTCATTGTGGTGAGGACAGCGAGAAAGGCTGCAGAACAAGCAAATCTTTAATCAGGCAAAGGAAAGAAATTAGTGGAATTTCTTGGACTATGGAAAGAAGAAGGATATGGTCAAGTCCTCTCTGTTACTCTGCCTGACATATTTAAAATTGGGGGATTGACGTGCAAGGCCAGCACCAAAGATAAATAAATAAATAAAACTGGGGAATTGTTCATAGGTCCAAAGATGGTAAGAAAACGATCCTGCCGCTCTTCTCAACAGCTGTGAAGCCACAATTGCTGGTCACGATGACAGTGATGAAGAGATGGAGGAGGAAGATTCCTAAATGCGACCCAGGAGCCTCAGAGGTGAGAACTGGCGACCAGAGTGTGCAAAGGTGAAGTAAAGCGAAAGAGAAGTCCACATGTGATTTTGTGAGAAGTGGTTTCATGGGAGAATTTGTCTGCCAGGATATCTGTTTGAGGAAGAAAAAAATAAAATCCAGTGACATCTATTGTCAGCTTATTTTGTCGTTGATAAATGTTTTATTGTGCTTTTAATAAAATGAATAATTATTCAAGGAGAAAAAAGACAAGTTTAAAACGTGTGTGTGTGTGTGTGTGTGTGATTAAACTGAGGAACATTCTACCTCCGACCTACACCCCAGCCTTTGTTTGTTTGTTTGTTTGTTTGTTTGTTTGTTTGTAAACAGGGTCTTCTAGGTAGCTGAGAATCTTGCTGTGTTGCTGAGGCTGTCCTCAACCTCTTCCTCAGCCTCCCAAGTGCAGGGGTTATAGGCATGTGCCACCATGCCCAGCTTAAAACTTTCCTAAAGACATTAGAGAGCTAACAAAATTGTGAAGAATTGCCAGCCAGGACCCAAGGGAAGACAGAGCCCCGGAGAGAAGAGGGCACTGGCTAATTCTGCAAGAGGCAGGTGAAGTTCAGTGGTACTTTTGAGAGTCTCAAAAGGCAAAAGGGGAGGGATCAAACCTGAGGTTCACCAAGAGCATACCTGAGACCTGCTTTGGATTAGGACTCACTCTGAAAAGATGCTCTTCACAAGAGTAAACCAGAAGGAGATGGGCCCTTGCAGGACTGAAGCTCAGCTTTGAGCCCTAAAGCCCTGAAATTAGATTTACATAATCCTATATTGCTGGTGCCCCAAGAGCCAAGCAGAAGCAAATATAAGTCTTCTTAGGAGAAAATAGCATCATCTGGGGCCTCACATTAATTCTGTAAGTGTGCAAATACAATGTCCAAAGCACAATTTAAAAACGAAGAGGCACAAAGGATCAAAGCAGTGTTTAAAAGAGAGTAAAATCGAACTATCAACAAACAATAGAAACAGACCCACAGAGGCTCCAGCTATTGAAATAACCAAAGACGTGTGTTCACCAAGTTCCAGGAAATAAAAGAAATATTAAGACAGAATGTTGGCAGAGAACTGAAAGCTATTTTTTAAAAGCCAAATGGAAATTGGAGAACTGAAATAATAATCAAAAATAAGAACCCAAAAGATAGTTTTAGTGAGTTTGGATGTTGGAGTTTTTGTTTTGTTTTGTTTTGCTTTTTGCAGTACTGGGGTTGCTACCAAGGGTATTCCACCACTAAGATGTACCCCAGCTCTATTTTTTATTCTTTTATTTTGAAACAGGGTCTCACTGAGTCGCAAAGGGCCTCACTAAGTACCTGAGGCTGTCTGCAAACCACAATCCTCCTGTCTCAGCCTCCCAAATGCTGGGAATACAAGTGTGATAATATATCATAATAAAACAAATGGAGCCGGGCGTGGTGGTGCACGCTTGTAATCCCCGCGCTTGGGAGGCGGAGACAGGAGGATTGCGCAGGTTCGAAGCCAGCCGTGCTGGCTTAAGAGACCCTGCTTCCAAATAAAACCTATAAAATAGGTCTGGGAGTGTAGCCTGGATGTAGACGGGCGTCCAGGAACCCCAGTACCACCAAAAAATAAAAAATTAAAACAAATGGACTAAATATTGGAAAATATAGAAGATGGGCATAAAAGAGACCTAAAAGGTCTCACATAAACCAGGGTAATCCCAGTACTCGGGAGTACTTAAGGCTGAGACTTGAGGATTGTAGGTTTGTGGCCAGCCTCAGTTACTTGGTGAGACTTCCAAGACCCTGTTTCAAAATAAAGAATAAAAATAGGGCTGGGGGTGTAGCTCAGAGGTAGAATGCCCCTGGGCTTAATCTCTAGAACCTAAAAAAAAAAATATATATATATATATATATATAATCTCACTATGTGAGATCAAACATGTGAGTAAGAGCCCAGGGTAAAAAGAGAAAATATAACAGGAAGAGTATCTGAAGAAATAACAGCTGAGGATTTTCCAAAACTGAAAAGGGACATTAACATTCCATATATTTAAATCCTACAAATCCCAAGCAGGGAAAAATAAAAGGAGATTGGAGATTCACACCTAGGCACACCATTTATAAAAGCTATTTAAAATCAATGATGAAGAGAAAATCTTAAAAACAGCTACAAGAGGTGGGGCAGAAGAAGTAAATCATCTTAAAAAAGGGGAGGGGGGCAGCCGGGCGTGGTGGCGCACGCTTATAATCCCTGCGCTTGGGAGGCTGAGACAGGAGGATCACCCAGGTTCAAAGCCAGCCTCAGCTACTTAGTGAGGCTCTCAGCAACTTAGTGAGACCCTGTTTCCAAATAAAATATAAAATAGGTCTGGGAGTATAGCCCGAAGGTAGAAAGCCCCTGAGTTCCACCCCCAGTACCACCAAAAAAAAAAAAAAAAAAAAAAAAAAGGGCAGAAGCTGAGCATGGTGGCACACGCTTGTAATCCCAGTATTTGGGAGGGTAAGACCAGAGGATCACAGGTTCGTAGCCAGCCTCAGCTACTTAACGAGGCCCTCCACAACTTAGTGAAACCCTGTTTCAAAATAAAGAATAAAATGGGGATAAGGGTTTAGCTCAGAGGTAGAATGCCCCTGGGTTCAAACCCCAGGATCACACACACAAAAAAGGGGACAGAAATTAAACATATAGCTGACTTTCTAACAACAATGGAAGCCGTACAACAATAAGACACATCTTCCATTTGGTACAAGAACCCTTAGCTCCTGACTCCGAGTCTGATTCTATAACACAATTTGCCACCCAAGCTTTCACTTTTGGCAGCTTTTAGAGCTGAACAAACCAAAGTTCAAATTCTAGAGCTCAGAGTAAGCACCTCAGATACTCTCCGCCTTTTACTGCTCACTGTATTTGCCAGGACTGCCTCCGGTTCACTGCGTTCCCTTTCCCCTCCTCTTGGCGAGCACCTACTTGTATTTCAAGATTCAGCTCAACTGTCCCCTCCCCTGTATTGGATGTCAATCTTCTGCTTATTCTCAAAACACAGATAGGACTGGAAGAATAGAGTGGCAGACCACTTGCCTACCAAACATGAGATCCTGGACCTCAATCTCCAGCACCATTAATTTGTTTGTTAGTTAATTAATTAAAATAGGCAGAGTAGTACACACCTGAAATCCTAGTACTTGGGAAGCTGAGACAAGAAAATTGCAGGTTCAAGGCTAGGCTAAGCAACATAGTAAGGCCCTGTCTCAAAATAAAAAATAAAATAGAGCTGGGGGTGTAACTCCGAGGTAGAATGGCCCTGGATTTAATCCCCAGTACTAAAAAAATTCTAAAAAAAAAATATATATATATATATATATATCTGGGTACAGTGGTGCACACCTGTAATCCCAGTTACTTGGGAGGCTGAGGCAGGAGGATTGCAATTTGGAAGCCAGTCTGAGCCATTTGGCAAAATCCTGTCTCAAAATAAAAAAAGGATGGGCATATAGCTCAGTGGTAGAATGCCCCTAGGTTCAATTCCCAGGAATGGAAAGCAAATCAACAGAAAAATAAAAAATGAATGAATGAATGAATGAATGAATAAATAAATAAATAAATAAATAAAATTTAGCAGAAAACATATATAAAACATCTAGCACCTAATACTGCTTGACAAAATTTAACCCTTGCTTCTTTGTCTTTTCTCCTTCCTCCTTAAAACTGTGCGGTCCCCTCAACCATCATCGACATGTTTTGTTCCTCTGGTTGTTTTTTTTTTCCTTGTGTAGCTCAAGTTCAAATGATGTGTTGAACCACTGTAATATTACACATTTTACATTTTCTGGGAGAATCATCTAGTTTATTCATCACACTTTCATAAGTGCCTCTTCCTTCGTGGGTTCCCTCGTCTGCTCCGGTCTGGACCGCTCCATCACAGCACCCATAAGCCAGAGCCACACCATAAGCCTGACAGCCACGTGTGCGGGGTGATCCTGGCAAGAGAGCATCCGGAGCCCGGCAACCTGGGGAACGGCACGTAGGCTGCACCCCGGAAGGCTAAGAGCATGAACCGGACCATGGCAAACCCACAGTTCCAAGATAAAGTAGTTCTTCGGTCAATCGCATGATCTTATCGTGTGCCACCAATTAGCACAAGTGATCACCTACCGTGAATCAGACATTCCAAGGATCACAGCAGTCACAGGCACAAGACATGGCCTGTGCCTCAAGACACTGATGGTCTACTGAGGAACACACCATCTCAACAAGCACCAAGTCAGACTGTGACGGATTTGGGGGTACAACTTGAGCAAACACAGCCCCATTCCAGACTCCCCCTCTTTTCTTCCTCTGTACCCCTCCTGATTCACACATCTCCATGGCTTTAAACACCATCTATATACCAGTTTTCAAATTCATATGACATCCCAGTCACATGCACTAAACTAGATGGAGGAGACAACTGTCCTTTAGGAACTAGGATGCCTATAAGAACCTAAAATTCAACTCATCCAAGGGAGAGCTACTGAATTACTGCCCCAGTATTCCTCATCTCTCTCTTCATACTTTCATTCCTCCCCCTCTCTCTTACACACACACGCACGCACACACACACACACACACACACACACACACACGCACACAGATTTTCTTCAAGTCTTCCCTACCCTCAAGAAATGAACAATACTTATTGCCTGATGTAGGCACTTAGGTACTGAAGTATTATCTCCAATGCTTTTCTTCCCTTTATCCCCAAACCAATCCATCAACATGGCAGTGAGCTCGCTTTCATAATTATCTTATGTATCTGTTTATTTTCTTCTACTAGGATGCCATCTCCTTAAATACAGAAATTTTGTTGTTCTTTCCAGTTTTGTTTTATCTTTACTGCTGCACCCCAGCCTGAGGAAGTGTGCCTGTCACATATTGGTCCCTTGATAAATATTTGTTAGCTGGGTAAGAAGGTCAGGGGAAGGTGGCCTGGGGAGGTGAGAATTGAAATGAATCCTGAAATAGAAGTAGGTGCCCACCTGCTATAGAAGGGAACCATATAGGCAAAGATAGAAGGGGCTCTAAAAGGCAGAGAATCCCAGAAACTTCAACTGCAAAGCAGCCTTGCTTAGTTCATATGCTGGCTTCTTCTCTACCTCTGTAATCTTCCTTAAAGTAAAGTCTTAATCTGTCTTCTGCTGATGTAACAGGAGGCCTGAGACTGGGAAATTATAAAGGTTTATTCATCTCATGGCTCTAGAGGCTAGGAAGTTCATGTCCAGAGGCCACATCCGGTGAGGCCCTCCTTGCTGTGGGGACTCTGCAGAGTCCCAGGCAGCACAGGGTATCACACATTGAGAAGGGGACACAGGAGAGTCAAAGCCAATTGGCCCACCCTTGAGGTAGCCCATTCATCCATAACCGGATTAACCCACTCATGAAGCCAGAACCCTCATGACATAATCACCTCTGCGAAGTCCCACTGCTTAATACCTCAAAATGGTTATTAAATTTCAACATGAGTTTTGGTGGGGACATCCAAACCACAGCAAGTAGTTCCCTGACTGGGTACAGTGGAGCTAATACCAGTACCTCCTTCATGGGGAGCAAAGGTGCTGCAGAACACCCTGTCCTCCACATAAGATGGATGACGGCACAGTTACCTAGCTACAAATCTCAATGGCACTGAGGTGGGTTAGTCAGAGATCCACCACTGTGACCAAAATACCTGAGAAAATAAAGGACGAAAGGTTAATGTTGGTGCGTGGAAAGTTCTCAGCCCGTGGAAGGACGGAGGAGCAAAGCTGTTAACTTCATGGCAGCCAGAAAGGAGAGAGACACAGAGGGAAGGGGAGGGGAAGGAGAGAAGAAGAGAGGAAGAGGAGAGGAGAGACAGGAGAGAGGAAAAGAGAGGGGCCGGGCAAGAAATTCCCTCTCAGGAGCCCCAGTGACTTACTTCTTCCAGGTCTGTCCCACCACCTACAGTTTCCACCACCTGTCAATCATGCACCAGCTGTGAACTTAATTCATTGACAAGGTCAGAGTTCTCATGATCCAGTACTTTCCTAAAGCCCCATTTCTAAACACTACCGAACTGGGGCCCAAGCCCCCAACACATGAGCCTTTGGGGATAAAGACCCAGCCATCAGACTGAGCTGCAGGGTGAGCCAGGCTGGAACATTCCAGCTGCCATCACGCATGTCTGCAGCGGGTGCTGTCGGCTGGCTGGGGTTGGTTCTCCTCTACATGTTCTCTCATCCTCCCATAGGTGAGACTGTTTTCCCTGTCTAAGGTGTGGCTCAGAGATAGAATGCCCCTGGGTTTAATATCCAGTACCAAAAAAGGGAACTTGACTAGATTCCCGATAAACCCACAGTCTACCAACAAAAGGCCTCAGTCGCTGTCTGGCACAAACATAGCTTAGCAGCCTAGACTCTTCACCATCTTCAATACAGTCTAAATAGCTGCTTCTAGAACCTTCTGAAGGGCACAGATGATTTTTGTTTTCTTTTGTAGTACTGGGGATTGAATTCAGGAGCATTCTACCTCTGAGCTACACCCCAGCCCTGTTTTGTTCTTTATTTTGAAATAGGATCTCATTAGGTTGCAAAGGGCCTCACTAAGTTTCAAGGCTGGCTTCGAACCTGTGATCCTCTTGTCTCAGCATCCCAAGTATTGGGTTATAAGCATGGACCACCATACCCAGTTAGGGGCACAGATTTGAGAAGTGAAAGAACTTTATTTTCATTAAAGTGAGTCTTTTAGGCCACTGGTCCTTTCGTAGCATAGTAAAGATTGCTTCCCAAGATACAGGTATGGGAGCAAGAGACAAGACATTAACAACCAAGCACTGGGGTGCCCGGTGGGGGCGCAGGAGCTGGTGGAGAATTGAAACTCAGCAGTTTACAAACGAGAGCCACAGCGCAGAGGGCAGGAGTCAGCACCGAAGGAGCAGAGTGCCAGACCCTGCCTTCTAGTTCATGCATTGAAACGCTGAATATAAATATTATTTTCAATAAGAATTCCATTGCTTTAAAAATAAATAAATAAATGACCTAGATGACTGCTAATAGTTCCCCTAATTTCCAGATTCTATAGTTCTGGATATTAAGTATATGGTGCCCAGCATATTCAAGAATGCCTACAACATAATCATCCTCCTTCTAATAATCTACCAGGCGTGAACATCGAAGATAACTCTAGTTAAAGGACCCAAGCTCAGCACCAGCGTCCCCCTCCACGGAAAGATGGAGGTTTGTCCTCTTTGGCTTGAGCAGGGCCAGGGCTGTCTCACCAGTGACCTTTCACTCCTCTTTGCTATGAGAAAATGGTGATGACATCTTTTTGGCCAGATGGAACTGATGGAAGATTTATGGAGCAGCTGAGAACTGTCAAAGCCAGGCCCGGCGGATCCCGTAAGACAATGACCACAGCCTTTTCACCAGGGAGCACGCTGCCTTCTGGAATCTACTAACACAAGAGTCCTATCTACCCAGTCATCAGCAGGGTTATCCCAACACCCCACCAGCTGCCGCCACCCAATCTGGAGGCCTTGGCTCTGTGCTTTAGGGGTGGCATGTGACCTCACAGAAGGCTCCATCCCGCCTCCCCCCACCCCAGTCTGGCACCCAGAGCCCTCCCAGAGCGGGAAACCTCATCCAACGCCTTCTCAGTTACAGAGATTTCAGAAATTAGTCACAGAAAGGAGGATGGGAAGAGAGTGGAGGTTTCCTGAAGGAACTAGTAACAAGATCTGGGGGTCTTTCACCCCAAGGTCAGAGCAGCTCGGATTGTCCCTAAGTCAGTGATGAGTGGTCAGGAAAGAAGTCAGCCTGTATCCACCATCAACTGCACAGGGCTCCGGGGAGGTGGCCCCTCAGGGAGCCTCCTTTTCATAGTCTTGGATCCATTTCCATCCCATCCTCTGCCTGGCCTCAGAAAACTGTCCCAATGCTCACCACCTACCAGGAAAGATGGGGGGTGGGTCTGCAGCCTGGAGTCCAGTGTTTGTTAGAGACAGGGCTCAGGCTCAGACTGGCTTCCAACCCTCATCTTGGAGTCCTCCCCTATATGACACACACTGGCACTCTTTCTGTGGCTCTGGTGACCCTATGTCCTACACTGAAGAACAGTCCTCTCTCTACCACGTTTAGTCCCAGAACGTTTACTGATATCACGGTCTTTCACTCTCAAATATCTCCATATAGAAAATGAACAACACAGCCACTCCATACTTTTGAGAAAGAATCTGGAAAGCTCCAGTAACCCTTCAAGACAAGAGATGTGGGGATTTTTTTTTTAGTCAAAATGCAATAATGATTATTGGTCCATGGACACGTGTGAAAATATGAAAACAAGTCAAATGTCCACCAGTAAGTCAGATGATAAATTGTGGCTTATCCATGTAGAAATCTAGGCATCTGTTTAAAATAAAAAAATTGGATCTATACGCACTGACATGTGAAGATTTCCAAGACAGATTAGTAAGAGAAAGGAGAAATTGCAGATCAATGCAAATGAGGCTGGTATCTTCATAATTATACATGTAGTGTTATCTAGAGAGAGAGAGAGTGACAGAGATCTAAAATGGCACTAATAAAAAGACAGTCTTAGCCACATATATAATTTAAAATTTTAGTATTTATATACCATATTTTCACAAAGGGTAACTTTTTATATAATCCAATGTATCCAAATATTATGTAAATCAATAAAAATTATTGATGAGTTGTTTTACCCTTTTCTTTTTTTCCTTTGAGGTACTGGGGATTGAACCCAGGGGCATTCTCAGCCCTATCTTCCATTCTTTATTTTGAAACAAGGCCTCACTAAGTCGTGGAGGGCCTCACTAAGTCATGGAGGGCCTCACTAAGTGGCTGAGGCTACACCTTCTCATTTTCATACTCAGTCCTCGGAATTGCCCTGTGATGATCTCAATCATACAAGCCGTTCATCTAGGGCTCCAAGGTCACATGTGGCTTGTGGCCACCTTAGTACTGACCCACACAGGGGCAGAAGGGCCCGCATCAAAGAAGAGCAAGGGCTACCTCTGGGGAGGGAAGTGGGATTAGGGAGATGGAGTGATTTGTATAGAACTGGAAATACTGACAATGAGAATATATTCAGTACTTAGGTGATTTTATAAAATGATAAAAACCTTACATGTTTTAAAGTAAGGAGCAAGGGCTGGGGGCGCAACTCTGGTGGCGCTCTCTCCAAGCATTATGAGGCCCTGGGTTCCGTGCCCAGCACTTCAAATATAGATTAGATAGATAGATAGATAGATAGATAGATAGATAGATAGATAGATAGATCATACATACATACATACATACATACATACATGGATGAAGGAAAATATGAGATTAGAAACAACATCTAAAAGTGGCTATTAGAAAACAGTATTGGATTCATATACCAAAGAGTATTAGTATTCTTTTTTATTTTTTCCATCTTTTACAGTGCCGGGAATCAAACCCACAGCCTCGTGCATGCTCAGCACACACTGTGCCCCTGCGCTACATCCCTAGCTCTCGATGATTTTTAGGTTTGATCCCATAGCCCCACCGCTGGCCCTCTGGACAAGTCATGGACTGCACAGCCTGTCCAGCAGGCTTCAGTGGGCTTCCTGAGGGCCACCTTGCCTGGTTTCCCCTATCTAGGAATTCTGGCTGCATACACAGGGAGTCTGTCATCTCAGGGGGACCAAAAGTGCTCTGGGATACTCAGACTGATGCTCCAGTTGCAGATCAGAAAAAGCAAGGCCAACAACATAGCCTAGAGTGTTTAAGATGCAAACTCCTGGGCCCTGCTGAATAAGAACTTCTGAAGGAGGAGGAGAGAGCCCGCACTGAGCAAGGCTGAGACACGAGGGTTGCAGGTTTCAGACCAGCCTGGGCAACTTAGCAGGATCCTGTTTCAAAATAAAAAATAAAATAGGACTAGGATGTATCTAGGAGGTAGAATGCCCCTGAGTTCAATCCCTGGTACCAAATAATAATAATAATAATAATAATAATAATAATAATAATAATAATAATGTAAATGAATGAAAGAGTGAGGTGGGCTGAGGGTAGCTCAGTAGTAACACTTGCCTAGCATGAACAAGACCCCCTCTAGTGCTGCACAAATAAGTGAATAAATAAATAAATAAGTAATAAAGGGTGGTGGGCAATTTTTTCAAAGGCATATTCTCAGTAATAAAAGTTATTATTTATGTGTATATGCATACATCTTTCGTGTCTCATATGCATCAATTCCTCTGAGTATTTCAATAGCCCAATGAGGTCTTTCTTCAGGTATAATTAGTCCAATTTTACCAAAAAAAAAAAAAAAAGCCAACAGCTGGGAGGATTGAAAGAAAGAGAGGGTTGGGGGAGATGTCACCATACACCCTGAGCCGGGTGGTAGTTTCTGCATTTGATCACAGGTAATTTTCCCATCCATTGAGTTGTTGATATTGTGACTTCTCATCTTTATTAATGTTATTTTAATTGACAAATCATAACTGTTTTCACCTATAGGGCCCAATGTGATGCTTCCATGTGAGCATACAATGATGTATGTGTTCGATGGAGCGTACAGAATGATTACATCAGGCTGATATCTCTTCTGGTAATATATATGAAATCTACTTAGCTCTTTTAAAACATGTAACACATTATTAATAACCAACTATCACCCTGCTTGCAATTGACCTCAAAATGAATCCCTTCTTTTCTCTCTAAACCCCATGTGTATTTTTTTTGGGGGGGGGCGCAGAGGGCTTTTCTCCTGCACCGCAGGCAAGTGTCCACTGCTGAGCTACCCCAGTCCACTTCCTGCCCTCTGCTCCATACCTTTCCAAGCCTGCGCGTTTACAACTGAAGGAAGGGCTGCTGGCTCACACCGGGGCTGCTCCTCCCAGGTCCCCAACCCAGCCCACTTCTCAGGAATAGTCCCTGGGCGCCCAGTGATTTACAGCTCTCTGTCCAACTCAGAGCGTCCCACTGATTAAAAAGCACTCACATCAGTTAAACCAGCAGATGAACGTTTTCATCAAAGCTTAATGTCTTCTAATAATCTGATGCCCATTCTTCCCTGACACCTGGCCACTGTCAGTCTACATGTGGGTAAGAGAGAGGGAGGGGGAGGAGAGAGAGGGAGGAGGAAGGAGAGAGGGAGAGGGGGGGTGGGGGGGAGAGAGAGAGAGAGAGAGAGAGAGAGAGAGAGAGAGAGAGAGAGAGAGAGAGAGAGAGAGAGGGCGCGAGCCTGCCTCACAGGACACACAGCCCTAAACACTCCCTTCTTTCTTTCTTTTTTCTTCCTTCCTTCCTCTCTCTCCCTCCCTCTCTCCCTCCCTTCTCCTCCTCCCTCATCCTTTTTCTCTCCTCTTTTGCTCTTTCTTCTCTTCCCTCCCAAGCTCTCTCTCTTTCTCAGCGTCCGCCCTCACTCTTGCTTTCTCTCTCTCCTCCCTCCTCTCAGCTTCCGTTCTGAAGCGGAGCCTCCAGCCCCAGAGTCTGGCGGACGCCTCCCCCAGGGGGAAGGTCAAGGTGAGGTGCTGGGGAGAAGCGAACCCCAGGCTGGGACTAGCCCTGAGCAGGACGGGGCCATCTCCGGTTAATGATCTGTCCAGATGTTCCCAAGTTGTGGAAAATCTGCCGGAGCTGCGGCGCCGCTCTTCAGAGTGACCAGGAGCTTCCCGGAGCCAAGGGATGGAGTGCACTCACCAGGGAAACCTGAGAAGACGCACTTGGTCCCAGGCAGCCCTCCCTCCAGGAACTCAGGATGCTGCTAGGACAGTGCTCCAGAAAAGGGACACTTTTTATAATATTTGCTGAATCCACAGTTTTCTTTCTGCAGGTCTGAGCTCCCAGACACGATATCCATCCGTTAGTAGTCTCCTGATGTATCTCTTCTCTGCGCCCCTGAGAAGGAGACAGGCAGATAAACTTGAACTGGGCTGAGTGAAAGCCCAAATCAGGACCACCCCCTCAATTTTTTTTATTTTGTTTTGTTTCTATCCAGTCCCGGCTTCTCAGGCTGCTGAGGCAGGAGGAGGGCTTGAGTCCAGGAGTTCAGGATCAGTCTGGGCAACACAGCAAGACCTCATCCCATAAGTTTTTAAAATTCCTTCCCAGTGGAGGAGGTACTTGCTGCAAAGTCGCTGCTCACTGTGTTTCTGTTAATCAGCCAGCAAGCATTAGCTGACTGCTTGCAACCTACCAGAAGTGTGCTAAGAAACTTCTTCCAAATGCCTGACAAGCCGCAGCGTTCAGAAGGTACTTGAAAAACTGAAGAGCAGCCCCCAGCGGTAAAGGGTTACTGTTATCTGCTATTTTGCCTCCTTATTGTGGCGGTTACTATATTATTATAGTTTGAAAGTTACAGTAAGAATGGCTTCTTGCCGGGCTTGGGAGGCGGAGACAGGAGGATCACGCAGGTTTGAAGAAGAGACCCTGTTTTAAAAAAAACAAACAAACAGATATATATATAGCCCAGAGGGAGAAGGGTTTCCAGGAACCCCAGTACCACCAAAAAATGGCTTCTAGCACCTCCTCTGCCCCCCACCCCATATTCCCCAACTTTACTCCAGCTGGATCCCTGTAAACAGCCCTAGAGATTTTTTTTTTTTTTTCAGTACTCAGGATTGAACCCAGGGGCATTCTACCTCGAAGCAACACCCCCAGCCCTATTTTTTAAATGCTTTTTTTGAAACATGTTTTAATTTCAATTCTTGTCAGGTTGTCAGATTTAGTATTTAAATAATAGGCATCTGATACGTACTTTTGTTGCTGTAGCCCCAATGTACCCACCTAAAGAAATCAGATAACTATACCATTTTAACCTAGAGGTGCTTGCTTTATTTTGAAACAGGGTCTCACTAAGTTGCAGAGCGCCTCACTAAGTAGCTGAGGCTGGATTCCAATCTGTGATTCCCCTATCTTGGCTTCCTAAATACTGGGATTACAATCATGTGCCACCATACTTGGCTACTAGAGAATGTTTTAAAAGAGGGATGAGAGCAAAAAAAGAAGATTCTAAGGCCCTCTAACCATCTCTTTGTGTGACTATTTGCAGTTTGAGGTAGACAGGAAGGGGAGCTAAAATTGGAGCCAAAATAAAGACACAGTCCAGATGGTGTACTCAGTCACTGGGATCATCTGAGGTCAGCCTTTCTATACCCCCCTGCTCCTTCCCCATTAACAGCCTCTGTGCTGTGCACAGAATAGCTCTGTTACCCACAATACTGCTAAAAGCCATGTTATTAAGCACCTACTTCAGAGCAAACATTATGAGAGGCTGTTTTGCTTGGACTGATTGTCAACTGCTATGTAACAAACCATCCCAGAACTTCATGGTGCAAGGACAACCATTTCTCTACACCCACTGATTCTGTGGGTGGGAAGTTGGACAGCACCCGGGAGGTCCCTGATCTGGGTCCCTGATCTGGGAAGTCTGGGGCTTCATCCGTGAAACCTGGTCATCTGGATGCTGGTATCAACCAAATGTTTGTCATTGGGTATCTGGTACCTAAGCTGGAATGATTGGGAAGCATGTTGAGTTGAACTGTTAGCCAGCATTCCCCACAAGGCCTCTTCCAGGAGTCAGCTTCTTACATGGTAGCTCAGGGTCCCAAGAGCAAGTGTTGGGGTGGGGGGGAGAACAGCTGTGGAATCCCATGGCCCCACTCCCTACAGGTAGCATCTGTAGCGAAATTGCATAAGGTGGGGACAGCCCCAAGTGCTCAGAGGGAAGAGTGTCAGAAAATCGGAGACCATGTTGCTTTGCTTAATTCTTGCAAATGATCTCGTGAGAAAGTACAAGTACTATGCCATCTTACAGGCAGGAAGGCAGAGGTTCAGGAGGTGAAAGGGTGGACAGTAGAACGCAGCCCCACGCACTCGCTGCCTCCCAAGACCCTCAGCCCAAACTGCTCTGAGTCTCCTCTGCCCTGGAGTAGACACTGATGCTCCCTCCTCTGCTTGGCTCAGGCTTCATCCCTGGGCCTGCGATGGGAATGTCAAGGAATGCCCTGGTTAGGCCAATCCCGCCCCCAGCTATTTATGGGCTCCCTGTCCTCCAGCAGGTCAGAGCAGGAATGGCCCTGGTCCTGTGTAGTCCCCACTGCTCCAGCACAGCTAAGATGCTTCCGGGCTTCACTCTGCCCTTGACCCACAGCCAGTCACAGAAAAGGAATCAAACCCACCCTTGTCAGTATCCCCTTTACACAGGCTTTAGGAAGGAAAATGGGAAAATGGGGAAATGGCCAAAATACTCTCAAAACAAAATTAAATGACAAAGGGTTACTAGCTAACAGAGAACACGCAAGTCAATGAGAAAAAAATAAAGATCGCAATAGAAGATGCAAACGGGCAAAGCTTTCAAAATGGAAAATGCAAACAGACACTCGCAAAGCTTCAAAATCACTGAAATACCCATCAGCTATTTTCACTCTATATTTTGCAAAGATTTCAAATGTTAATTCCCAAGCTGCAGAAGGTTTGGATGGAAGTATGTTCATATTTTATTTGTGCTCCAAGAGGAAAGCTGCTGTCTCTGAACTTCAGAAACCAAAGAATACACCTGGCAGAGGCAGCTTTAGGTCTGAGATGTGTGTGTGTGTGTGTGTGTGTGTGTGTGTGTGTGTGTGTGTGTGTGTGTGTGTAAGAAAGAGAGTCAGTCAGCAGTCACTGGGAATTGAACCCAGGAGCATTCTACTTCTGAGTTCCACCCAGCCCCCTCCCCTTTTTTCAGAACTGGGGATTGAGCTCAGGGGCATTCTATCTCTGAGTTCCGACACCCCCAGCCCAACTTTTTTATTCTTTATTTTGAAAACGTTTCTCACTAAGTTGCGGAGGCTTTGAACGTGAGATCCTCCTGTTTTAGCCTCCCAAGTACGGGGATTACAAGCATGCACCACCACACCCGGCCTACCCTTCCATATTTATATCCTGCCTGGTTTTAAAACTCATGGAAGCTGGGCATGCTGGCACATGCCTATAACATCAGTACTTGAGAGGCTGCAATGGGAGGATTGCAGGTTTTAAGCCAGCCTCGGCAACTTGGTCAGGCTGTCAAAAACTTAGCGAGACCCTGTTTCCAGATAATAAAATACAAAGGGCTGGGGTTTAGTTGGAGGTAGAAGATCCTGGGTTCAATCCCTAGTACACCACTACCACCACCACTAAACCTCATGGAATCTAGGCTAGGGCTTTAGCTCAGGGGGAAAGTGTATTTGGCACTTGAGAGGCCCTGGGACCCATCCCCAGCCACAAAAACAACATAAAAGACAAAATTCATAAAATTTAAATTCTTCTGTTTAAATTCCTCTGTAAAGATTTGACTCATCACTGTATATATATATAAACTGATGATGGTGATGATGGATTCAGCCCTCTTCATAGACACAGGGGACTGTTGGGGTCGACCCTATTTAATCAGTTATTAAAATATTCTTGGGAAAAGACATTACTCTGACAACTATGAGGAAAAAAGTAGAACCATGCCGAATTCTGAATCCAAAGAGTTTCCGTGGATTGCAGGTCAGATAGTCCAGAGCCTGAGAAGCTATCTCAGCCACAGGCACCCCAGGCACACGGAGAGAGAGGCGCACTACAGACAAGCGTCAGAACGGGGCTGTGTCACTGAGAGCTGACATCAAGCCCGGGGGAGGCCAGGGAAAGGTTGGTCAATGGCTATTAAGTCACACATTGGAGCAACCCGGTCGGGTATGCTATTACATAATGACTACAGATAACAATAATATATTGTGCGTTTCAAAAAGCTAGGAGAAATGATTTGGGGACATTTTTACTATAAAAAGTAATAAGCATTTGAGAAGATAGCTATGTTTAACTTGATTTCGACAGTATACAATAAAGCATGTATCAAAGCAGTACACGGTACCCCATGATAACATTTACAATTGCTATATTTTATGTATCGGTTAAAATAAATTTTTTGTGATACTGGGGGTGGAACCCAGGAATATTCTAGCTCCATTTTGAAACCCTGTTTCAAAATAGGTCACCCCAGCCCTATTTTTTTTATTATTCTTTATTTTGAAACAGTCTCACTGAGTTTCAAAGGGCCTCACTAAGTAGCTGAGGTTGTCTGCAAACCAGGATCCTCCTGTCTCAGCCTCCCAAATGCTGGGATTACAAGCGTGCACCACCACATCCAGTTTAAAATAAATTTTAAAAGAAAATAAATTTTAAAAGAATGCAAACCACAGCCAGGCATAGTGGTGCATACCTGTAATTGTAGGCTGAGATAAGAGAATCACAGATTTGAAGACAGCCTCAGAAACAGAGCAAGACTCTCAGAAACATAGTGAGACCCTATTTCAAACTAAAAAATTAAATACGTCTGGGGGCATAGCTTAAAGGTAGAATGCTCCTGGGTCCAATCCTCGGTACCAAAAATTAAAAAATTAAGCAAACCATTAATCAAGAAGAAAAGGGTGAAACATCTGAACAAGTATTTTACAAAAGAGAGTATTCAGAAAGGAAATGAGCATTTGAAAAGTTGCTTGATTTCTTGCTCTCAGTGAAGAAAGACAAAATAAAACCACAATGAGATAACCCTTTGCCCCACCAAAATGACTCAAATTTAAAGACTCTTAATAAAGCCAGGCACAGTGGTGCACCTGTACTCCCAGTAGTTGGGAGGATGAGACAGGAGGATTGCAGACTTGAGGACAGCTTCAGCAAATGGTGGGATTCTCATCAACTTACCAAGACTCTGTTTCAAAATAAAAATAAGGCTGGGGGTGTAGCTCATAGGTAGAATGACCCTGAGGTCAATCCCCAGTGCCAATACACACACACACACACCCCACTAGCTAGCTAACTCATGTTGGTAAGGATGTGGAGAAACTGCAATTCTCTTACGCTGCCAGAATGAGTGTAATATTGATCATTTTGGAAAACTGTTAAGTAGAATCTACTAAAGCTGAATCTATGAATACTCTATGACCCAGCGTTCCACTTCCAGATGTCGACCCAAAAGAAATGTGTACATATAAAGCCGGGCATGGTGGCACACGGTTGTAATCCCAGCATTTGGGAGGCTGACACAGGAGGATCGCGGTTTGTAGACAGCCTCAGCTACTTAGTGAGGCCCTTTGAAACTCAGCGAGACCCTGTTTCAAAATAAAGAATAAAAAATAGGGCTGGGGGTGTAGCTAGGAGGTAGAATGCCCCTGGGTTCCATCCCCAGACCCGCAAAAAAAAAAAAAAAAAAAAAGAGAGAGAGAGAGAAGAAATGTGTACATATATATTCATCAAAAGACACATGCTAAAGTGTTCATAAAAGCTGAGCTTGGTGGTGCATGCTTGTAATCCCCGTACTTTAGAGGCTGAGACAGGAGAATTGCAGGTTCAAAACCACCCTCAGCAACTTAGGCTGTTAGTAACTTAATGAGACCCTGTTTTCAAATAATAAAATAAAAAGGGCTGGGGACTAGTTTGGAGGTAGAATGCCCTGGAATTCAATACTCAGTACCACAAAAAAAAAAAATAGTGTTCATAGTTGCATTATTCACAGCAGTCAAAAACCGGAAACTTAGCATGCAGGAGGCCCTGGGTTCGATCCCCAGCACCAAAACAAAACAATAACAACAACAAACAAAAGACCTGGGAACTGCCCAAATGTCCACTGACAGAGAATGAACAAATAGTAAGGTTGAGCAGCCCTCACCTGCAGTGCTTGGGGATATGTATATGTGCATGTGTGTGTGTGTATGTATGTATGTTTGTATGAGTGAAGAATCTTGGGGATGGGACTCAAGTCTAAGCATGAAACTCATTTATGCTTCATATACATATAGCCCCAAAGTCGTTTTATCCAATACTTTTACACACTTGAATTTTTACCGCGACCTATCACATGAGCCAGGTATGAACTTTTCTACTTATGGCACATGTTAGCGCTCAAAAGGTCTTAGACTTTGGAAAGCTTTAGATTTCAGGCTTTTAGGGACGCTCTACCTGCAGTGTGTGGATACAACCCACTGCCCATCTCACTGAGCCTGCCAGAGCCACAAACGTGGGGGAATCTCACCAACCCCTAGTGCATAAAATTGCCAGACACAAGTCTAAAGAGTGTATGAACAGATCTGACGTAAAGTTCAGAAACAGGCAAAACTATGTTAGAAGTCCAAAGAGTGAGTACCCTCCAAGAGGAGGGAAATGGGGAGGTCCACGCCAGCACCCCACCTGGCTGTGCTCACTCTCCATCTCCTAAAGCCTCCAACTTCCCATCTCTCAGTCCAGGCAATTTGTTAGAAGGAAAGAAATCACACGCCTTGGGCTCCTTCTAACAAACCACTAGCTGTGCGGAGCCCTGCCCCGGGTCCAGGAGGCCATCTCTAGGTCTGCATAACTAACGGGCCAGGAGAGGGAGCACATTCAGCGACTGGCCAGGAAGAGAAAGGTGCCAGAAGACACAGCTCACGGGTGTGGGTCACAGCTCCTGACCCACCAAGCAAGGAAACCAGCCAGCAAAGTCTCCCTCCCCTGCCTCCAACATACCCGCCACTAACCAAACTATTTTTCTTTTTCTTCTTGTTTTTAAAAAACCAGCGCTGAGATAATATAGAAAGACCCAGAGGCAGCAAGAAGACTTAAAGAAGATTCAGAAATGGCTCTTCTTTATCAGGCAGGAAAAAAAGCTGATGCCTGCCCCTATTTTATTCCCTTATAGAAATTTCTATTTTAGATAAATAAATCACCATAAATGAGAAGCCAAACTTTCCCAAGGCCCGGCTGTGTTTTGGTGAGTGATACACAACACCCCCCTCGCACAGCCGTAGTAATCCAGAATGATCCTGCCCAATTTGGAAGGGAGCAGTCTGTACTGAAGCCAGGAAGTAATTTTCCCTCTAGCTTCCCAGAAGGGAGCCCCAGGGTAACTGTGAGGCTGGACATTAGGGGAGGCAGAGCTCCAGGTTGTGCAGGAGGTTGGCTGGTGGGGGTGACCTAGACACAGCCTGGTCCTCTGAATATAGAAAAAGAAAGAACTGAGGACTATGGGAAGCTGCGTCTACACAGGGCTTAGGGCAGGCCCCCCAGCCTAGAAACACTTTGGCACAAGCCTGGCCTGAGTATCTTCACCTAGGGTTGGCCACAGGGCCTTTGCTAGAGCTGTCACCAGCCTCAGATGGGCACTGGGCACTATGTTTCTCCTTCCCGGTGCCCTTCGGCCGCCCAGCCACCTCCAACTCAGATATGCTGCAGGCTGGGAAAGTGGGAGGGAGGCTCTGGGGCACTGGGGATACTGCTGGCTGGCTGGATAGCAGGGTCCCCTGGCCCTCGGGTCCTCTCTCCTCTCCTCTTCCCAGCACAGCTCTCCTGGGGGTTAGTGAAACCTCACTTTACCATTGTGGCAGGTATCCTCCAGCGCTTTCTAAAACCCAAGCCGACCTAGGATAAGGTGGATTTTCCAGCACACACGGGAAAACAAGGTGGTCTGCACTGGCCGCCAAAGCTCCGCTCTCAACCAGCCTGTGGCCCAGAACCACTCTGTGGTTAGAAAAGAAGAAAGAAAAGAACCCAAGCGCATCTCCCCAGCACCCTCGTCTCCTCCACCTCTTCTCCCCCACCTCCAGGACCCCGAAAAGGCACCGGGGCGGGCGGAGGGCGCAGCGGCGACCCCGAGAGAGCCAGCGGAAGGGCCCCAGTCTGGGTCCTAATGCGGGTGGCGTCTCCCTTGACAGGCGGCGTTTGGGGACAACAGCGGGGCGGGAGATAAGGTGACATACCAGAGCAGATTTGGTGCTAGCCCTGATACTCCTGGCCGACAGGAAATGCGGAGCTATTTAAAAGACCCTATCGATTACTTTATCTTTCCCAGAGGAAAGCTTCTTGCCAAGAGACAAAAGATGTTCCCTACCTAAAGATACAAGGCCACGCAAGAGAGGTCTGGACAAGTGGCGCTTGGTTAGGGCTCAGAGAGAGGAAAAAGTCCACACTGTGCGTGGAATGCTGTCTGGAGGCCTGGGGTGCCGGGGCAGCAAGGGGGCCTCACCGCATCGCTTCTGAATCCTTGGGAGGGGGGAATTTTGTGTGTGTGGGCTGTGTACACGTGAAACACACACACACACACACACACACACACACACACACACACACACCCCGCAACAAAAAGTAACCGTGCGCCCACGATGCTGGGCTGCACGTCTGCGCCCTGGTGTGGTATCTGCACAGTAGAGCGGGCCAGTGTGCACGTCCCAAGCGTCTAAATCGCAGACGCCCCGCGTGCTCCCATTAAGGCCCCGAAAATCTACTGCTGCTGTGTGCAGGCAGGGGATGTGTCCATGCACTAAGTGTTCGAAAGCGCGCATTTCGCCGATTTGTCAGCAGCGCAGATTGCTCCAGCAACACCCTGCTGGGGATATTTAATTTGCTTCAGAATCGTAGAGTCCTGCGGGCCTCTGGGTCCCCTGCACCGTGCCCCAGAAAGGCTCCCGAGAGATACTGATGGGACCGAATAGGACCGAATTCAATGGTTTTTTTTTTTTTTTTTTTTTTTCGGGCAGCAATTTACCATCTATTGGTTCGAAAAAACATTCGGAAAGTTCGTTGGCGTTTCTGCAGAGTGGGTTGAAGGACAAGACCGCGGAGGTAGGAAAGGCGGCGACCCCAGGAAGGTCTGATCGCCCCCGGCCGCTGTCTCCTGCATGCATTCGACACTGACCAGGCCTCTGCAGGCCTGGAGGGGGAAGCTCGGGCCGCGGCTTCAGCCGAGCCGGGAGGCCGCCGAGCCTGGAAGGACTCCTGGTCCCTCCGGGAGCCGGGCGGGCCACCCGGCCTCGCCAGCCCGCGCCGCCGCGCCCCGGGCACAACCCGCCCCAGTGCGCCCAGGGCTCCACCCAACCTCCGCGCCACACCGAAAATGCTCCCCAAAGCTGGGCTCCCCGACCAGCCCTCAAAGGACCATTCCCTCCGCACCTCCTGAGCCGCTATTCTGACTCTAATTAGTCACCTGATTTTTCCAGCTGTGACCTCCTGCGACAGGATCCTAAGGGGCTGGTTCCTGAGAGCAGCTTCTCGCCGCCGTCCTAGGGGCTTGCAGCCGTCGGGGAAGAGCGGATGGGATGTCAAAGCCAAGAGCCGAGCCGGGAGGGGAGAAAGAGAACGAAATTAAGGAAACCGGGACGGAAGCTGAAAAGCGACTCCTGCCGACCCAGCAAACCCTAACTTTTATAGAAGACCATACCCACTGATCAAACCCAGCATAAATTCGATTTACCAAATGCACTCCCTAAAGCGTAAGAAAAGTAGCTTACGCAGAGGTACTAACAAACATCAACATCTGCAAAAAAAAAAAAAAATGCAAAGGAGTCCGCAGAACTTGGTCGCTCTTAGGAAAAAATGCAACCTACAATATGACCTGAATTTGTAATAAAACAAGTGGAATTTGTTGAAAATATATTTAGCTATTTAAAAGGGCTTACAACTGAAAAGGGGCAGGAAAAAATGTTTTGCGGTGATACCAGTGTTTTCCTATCTAGATTATGGTGATCTTTTCACCAGCTGAGCCCCGTGTCACAATTATGGAACTGTATATTTAAACTTTTTATTGTTGTTGTTGTCTATATATTCATTATGCCTTCATAAAGTGGGTTTCTAAGCACACTTTCCTAGTATGTAGAAACTCTTACCGACTGACCCAGAAGTGGGGGGACTAAGCCTTGGGACAGTGTTACTGGGTGGCTGAGGGAGGCCTGGGACGCTGCTGCGTCTCTGTTTACACGTCTGTGTTGTGGGGCTTCTGCCTTGTACTAATTATTCGAAATTATGCCACTGGGACAGTCAGTGATGCTCAGTAACTCACATCATGTGTTCAGAAAAGCAAGCCAAATCAGGGATCAGATGCTGAGAGCCTTTCGCACCCATTGTAGGGAGAGGAGATGGCAAGCGCTGTCCAAGCCCATAAAAGTATTTTGGGAAGGGACAGAGCTTTAACATTCAGCTCTGTTACATGTGGGTTTTGCACATATGTTTAACAGTAGAAAGGAACGAGAATCTAGATATTTTCTGGTGATTACATGCGAGGTGCGGGCTGTCTTCTTCCCCAAGAACTAGCAGGGAGGCCCCGCCCAGGAGAGTGAGGGAAGGCCCCCAGAGCAGCACAAGGAAGGTTTCTCAGAGCGCTGCATACCAGCTCCGCGGATGGCTCAAATCCCGCTTGGAGCAAAGGCGTAGTGGCCGGCTACACTGGAGCAAGCTAGGACCCACGTCTCTCCTGGGGAGTGGGAGGAGGTCACTCCGCTCGGCGGGGTCTCTGGAGGCCCAAAGCCGGACCTCCTCCATGGACCCCACACTTCAGGGCACCCCTGGTTACACCTCCCTGCGTGGCAGGCAGAGACTGGGACCAGTGCCTGCCAGGGTCCTCACTGTGCTTGGGGAGACGGGATATGAAATACTTCCGTTCACCACCTGCCTCCCAAGATTGGGAATTGTCACTTCAAGCTTTTTAAGACACATTCCAGGTCTGCGATTCCAGACTATTTTGGAGAGGCGAAGCGGCTGAAGGCTGGCCCTCAGAAAGGTGTGCGGTAAGCCCACAGCCTGGCGCCAGGAAAGCTGGAAACTACCAAACTCCTCCAGGGACCTGGGGGCAGGGCCTGAATGGGGTTACCGAGCCTCAGGGCCAGCCTCCCCAGCACACTTTGGCCCTTTCACAGGGAACAGCAAACCAGGGCACTGATTAAAGTGAGATCTGCTCCCCAGTGACCCCAAGACCTGGGCCTGCTCCTCAGGTAGGCCCCGGGGGGCCAAAGCGCAAGTCAAGGGAGAAAGAATCCTGAGGGCAATTTGCTGGGTACCAACCAGGGCCACTGAGGTCCCCTTCCCAATTATGCTGGACTCGGGCCAGCCTCACTCCCCTCTGCCTGGGCCCCTGACCACCCAACCTGCTGACTCCCTTCCTTCATGGAGATTTAGCTGGGCAACAGCTGGGGCTGACTGTTACAAACCATGTACACCTTTGGTTTTTAAATTTCAGGATGAGGGGCAGAGCCAGAAATGTGCATTTTTTAACATACACCTCAGGGAATTCTGGCCTAGATATTTCCACAGTCGCAGAAGTAAAAATGAAACTCTTTTCCAAATAAGTGGTATGTAAAATGCTAAGTTTCTCCTGGCGTGGTGGAGCACGCTTGTAATCCCAGCATTTGGTAGGCTGAGACTGGGGGATGGCGGTATGCGGACAGCTTCAGGTACTTAGTGAGGCCCTCTGCAACTTAGTGAGACACTGTTTCAAAATAAAGAATAAAAAATAAGGCAGGGGGTGTTGCTCAGAGGTTGAATATCCCTGGGTTCCATCCCCAGACCCACAAAAAAAAAAAAAAATCTAAGTTTTTTTGCGGAGCTGGGCTGTCTCCCACTGTTCTCTTTCCCCAAGAGCTCCCTTCAGCATTTGATTTATCCTTCAAACCTTCAAAAAGAAATTCCAGGGCTGGGGAGTGCAGCTCAGGAATAGAGTACCTGCATGCACATGACCCTGGGTTCAATCCCCAGGAAAACACACACACACACACACACACACACACACACACACACACACAATCTTTTTTTTCATAGAACCAATATGCATGTACATATACCCATGCTTAAATTTTAAATGCATTTTTAAACTCCTGTAATTTGGTGTGATATTTAAGGTATCTCAAAGTGTATCCATATATATATATATGGATATACATATATATGCATATATATGCATATATCCATATATTACATATATATATATATGACTTTTTCTTTTTGTCTTTTTTATATGGGGAATTGAACCCAGGGGCATTCTGCTGTCTTCAAGCTATACCCCAGTCTTTTATTATTATTATCTTATTATTTGAAATAGGGGCTCACTAAATTGCTGAAACTGGCCTTGAACCTTCAATTCTCCTGTCTCACCTTCCCAAGTACTCGGAATTCAAGTTTGTGCCACCATGACCAGCCTTAACTAATTCTTTTTTATGGCTGCGGGTGTTCTATTCTGTTGGGGTAAAGTGATTTTTTTAACCAGTCCCCTTATATGGATATATTGTATTGTTTTAAAATATTTTCATTTAAAAAAATTAAACTGAAATGAAAATGTTTTTATGTAAAGGTGAACCTACAAAATAGAATTCTATACATGAAAATATTTGTTCAAAAGTCATATATTTTCTATTTGGCAAACAAATTGCTCCAAGGAAGTTTACCAATTTGTACTTCTAGTCAACAACAAAAAGGCAATGAATCCGAGTAATTATCAGACTTGGGTGGAAGAGGGGCTATATCCCTGCCCCCAAAAGGTCTTTTTCTTATTTAGCTCAATTTTTCTTTTCCTTTCCTTCCTCTCTCTCTCTCTCTCTCTCTCTCTCTCTCTCTCTCTCCCTCTCTCCCTCTCTCCCTCTCTCCCTCTTCCTCTCCCTCTCCCTCTCCCTCTCTCTCTCATAAAGTATGGTGCTGAGGATGTCAAATTTTTACCTTGGTCCATCTGTCTGATAAATGGAAGTATTCACCTGTCTGGGTTTTAATTTGCATTTCTTTACTCTTTCCTTCTTTCTTTCTCTCTCTCTTTCTCTCTTTCTTTCTTTCTTTCTTCCTACACTTGATCTTAGCCAGAAAGCTGGGAAGCAATCTTTCTTTATTGCTAACAAATAAATGGATTTATTACTCTTGGCCAATTTTTTCAGTTACTTAGTTGAGTCGTTTTTTAGCTGATGGACAGGAACTCTCTCCATATGATTGAAACTAATTTTTGTTGAATATTTTCAGCATTTTTCCTTTTGTATTATCTTTGATTCCATTTTAGTATGTTTTGCTGTGTGAACGTTTGTTTTTATGCAATCTTGAATGGTTTCTAGGTCCTTTTTTTTTTTCATCCACACTCCAAAATACACAAACACTCCCAAATTATCTTAATCATGCCTAGCACTTTTATGTTTGTTCTTTGGGTCCTTCCCACAGCTAAGCAACTCCCTCAGATCTGCAGACAGCCCTCAGATCTGCAGAGCGGGCTTCCTGCCCGCCCTAGCTCCGGTAGGGGCTCTCTCCTGGGACGTAAAGAAGCAGAAAGCAGAAAGACAAGAGGGACCCCAGAGCCATGGAGCTAGTTAGTGTCTCCAGGGTTCTTCCCAGACAACCTAGAAAGAGGGTACTTAATTTGCGGCTCATTCCAAAATTAAGAAATGAATGAAGGGAAAACTTCTGTTAATGTTTTGTACACCGATGGGATTACTGTGCCAGCCTCAAATCAGTATTGTGTGTGAGGAAGGGCAGGGATGGGGAGGGAGCGAGAGCAGGCACCCAAGTGCTGTGTGCAGGTGTGACTCTGTCTCTCCGAACTTCATTAAGATGTGAGACTACAATGTACCAATAAAAGCGTATTTAAGCCAGGCCTGGTAATCCCTGTAATCTGAGTACTTCGGAGGCTGAGACCGGAGGATCACAGGTTTGAAACCAGCCTCAGCAACTTAGGGAGGTTCTCAGCAACTTATGAGACCCTATTTCCAAATAAAAAATAAAATAAAGCTGGAGGTGTAGCTCAGCAATAGAACGCCCCTGTGTTCAATCCTCAGCAACACACACACACACACACACACACACACACACATTTTAAAGACAGAAATGAATAATCAAATTTAAAAGTATCTATGAAACGTTTTAAAACAAATGCAATTTTCCCTACCATAAATAAACCACATTATAAGAACTTCAAGGCAGCAAGAAGAGAACATTAAGCCAAGCTCAGGCCCTGCGTGGCACTGCGTGCTCTTCCATCCAGCCTTGAGGGGAAGGCAGGGTTCATTACAGCAAGAGGGGGAAGAGTCTTCTCCCCCCTCTACAGCCTTAGACTGTCAGGTAGACGTGGGCTGGGAGACTGTTTATAGTCACCCAAAGGTGGAAATAACCTACATATCCATCATTTGATAGAGGGCCAAATAGAATGTGGCATATCCATACAACAGAACATTATGCAGCCATTAAAAGGAGCAAAGCAAGACACTCCCATGCTGTGAAAGGTGTCAGGTGCCAAAGGACACATATTAAATGATTCCATTTGCATGAGATGTCCAGAAGAGGCAGGTCCATAGAGACATAAAGTACAGTCGTGGCTGGCTAAGGCTGGGGAGGTGGGGTGATGTCTAAAGGCTGCAGGTTTCTCTGAGGGAGATTAAAATGTCCTAAAATTGTGGTGATGTTGCCCAACTGTGAAATACACCAAAAAAATCATTGAATAGTGTGTGTGTGTGTGTGTGTGTGTGTGTGCATTCTGCCTCTTAGTTACAGCCCCAACCTTATTTTTATTTTGAAACAGGGTCTCACTAAGTTGCTGAGGGCCTCTCTGCATTGCTGAGGCTGTCTGCTTTGTCCTGTCTCGGCCTCCCAAGTACTGGGATTACAGGCATGTGCCACTACATCAGGCTGGAACGGGAGAAGGGTATGGTGTGCGAATTATATCTCAATAAAGCTGTTACCAGAAGAGGAGGGAGGGAGGGGAAGTGGACTGAGGGACTTGGGTTCCCTCTCGTATCTTTCTCCTTCCAGGAAGTCCCCTTTGATGGTTTGGGGGGACCTGGCACCTGGAGCCCCACAGCTCTGGTCCTCTTCGGTTGCATGGGGAAAGGGGCAATTTTGTTTTCTTTCCAACTGACCTGGCTCTAGGAGGCAGCGAGCGACGAGCAGGGCAGCACTCTCCGCCCTGGAGTCGTTTCTAGGCCGGAATCGCGACGTCCGGACCCAGTCCCTTCCTGCTGTGTGACCTTGAGCAAGTCAGTCCGCCTCTCTGAGCCTCCTTCCCTCCTGCCAAGCAGTTAGGACGAGGCGTCTGCGAGGGTGTCTTTGGAGAGCGCGGAGCCCGGAGGGCGCTCAAGGGCGGACGGAGGACGTGGCACCGCCCGGGCGACCTCAGTGAGCCGCGTCCCTGGGCCGGCGAGGGAGGCCGGCGGCCGGTCCCCGCCCTCGGCCGGGAAGGGCCGGGGAGGCCGGAGCCCTGCTCATCCATCAGCCGGACGAAGAGCAGAGTCGCGCTCTCGGCCCTCTGTTTGCTTTCTCGCCAATTATTGCTGGGCCGCAGACCCTTTGTTGATACAGTAGTCCGAAAAAGTGCTAATGTTCATTTATCAGGGGGCCCGCCGGGGACTCCCACGAGTTGCGATTCTTCCCAAAATATAAACACGAGGCGAGCGTCCCAGACAGAAACCCCCATCTGTTTCCCCGGCGCGGGCCGAGAGCGAGGCGTTGTTGAAGATAAAGCCGCGGATAACGCCGCCTGTCTCCAATGGACGTCTCCCCGGCGCATTAATGACATTCCCGGTGATAGTTGCAGCTTATCTTTCAATTAATCATATATACCTTTTGCGGCTGATGGCAGGAAAGGGGGACCGGTGCTTTTCAATTAATAATAATTTATTTGCGCAGAATGCGCTCGCGCCACCCTGGAATTTCACTCATCTTAAAGCACCAAGTCTTTAAAAGGCAAAGAAATCGGTGCGTAGATTTTTCGATCTCCCCCCCTCTGCCTTTCTCTCGGCGGAGGGCTGTTTGTTTGTTCTCTGAGGCTGGTCAGAGCTCAGCTAAGAGGGGGCCAGGTCGGCCGGCCGCCCTTGGAAAGAAAGGGGCATCCTGCTTGGGCCTGGAGAATCAAGTTTCCTCCCACCCCACCCCCAACCATTGCGACTTCTATTTAAAGAAAAAAAAATTGTCTGCCGGCTCCGAAACTGTGAGAACTTCAAAGCAAAGTTGGAAATTACTCTCAAAACTTTCTCCGTGGAGACCATCACAGGTAGCCCCAATTTCTATTTTACCCAGTATTTATCTGGTTCTACCCCATGGCCTCTCTTCCGAAATGTCAGGGCCTTTTCTGAAGCCAAGAGAAATTATTACCAGATTTGCAGAGGGTGTAGGGGTGGAAAAGTTGCTGATTTTGTCCGAATATGAAGGGGTTTCCTTCCTTCCTTTTTTATGACACCTGACCCAGAGATCTGTAGACTCTGGGAACCCCTATATCCGAAAATAGGTGATAAATCTTTGCTGCCTTGATTTGCAAAGGAAATGCTAATTTTTCTTTCTCCAGAACTATCTCTTAAAAAAAAAAAAACTTAAAACAGGGATCCCGGATGCAGCCTCGATGTCCCCCATTAAACGGTAATATTTCAGGCGTCGGCTCACACTAATCTTTCAAACTGTCATCGCAAGCCGCAGGTCAGCGGATTCACTTAACAGGGCTCCCTGGACCCTCGCTCCCAGCTCTTTTCAGCAAGACATTTAATTGAATCGGATGTGGCTCGTTTGCCAGACGTCACCGCCTCTGCGATACGCATCCTCTCCCACCCCCTAAAAACGCTCTTCAAAGGGGAGTCACTGGAGCTGGGTTTACAGCAAAAACTGTACTGTGGCCACGCAGTGAGGGAGGCTGCAGATCCTCGTGGGGAATGGAGAGCTGGAGGAATGAAAATGGTTCCTGAGGCTTCGAAGCACCACATTTAGGGGGAAAGCATTCTAGGCAGATCAAGGGAACTATCCCAGAACCCGGCTGTGCCCCTGGCCAGGAAGCTTAGGGCAAGACCATGCTGCACTGGGGCCCTGGGAGCCAGTGTCCTGGGGCTGGGCCCTCCTCACCCGGGCTTAGGAGGCCTTGGGGTTGGGGTTGGTTGAGAGGTAGGAAAGGACCCTGACCCATGCGCTGCCCTTCCAGCATGAGCGCCCAGGATTCATGCTCTGGACTCACAATTTTATCCCCGGTCTTCACAGTTTTCAAAACTCTGTGCTTTCGCGGGAAGAGTGTCTTTAACTAACCTTTGGCCCCGCACTATCTTTTTTCTAGTCCAATGCAACTCAGCTTCCCAACTAGCCCTCCACACACCCCCTTACCTCGTCCCTGGGCTTCCTTGCACAAGCTATGGCAGTCAGTGCTTTCTCCCTGATGACCTCCCCACACCCAGCCACAGTGAGGGGTGCCCTTAGCCTGGAACCTCCCTACCTGCTCTTCCTGGTTCACTATGAAACCCTCAGAATGAAGTGCTACTCGGAGTAGCACTTGCAGTTGCGGGAAGGCCTGAGCGTTCCTGGCTCTCCCCGGGGATGCAGGGACTCCCAGGGGTACAAGCCTGAGTGGGATCTGATCACTTCCCTTGTCCCCTGAAATCCTGAGAGATTCCTCCGACAGAAGCCCTACTTTACTGACCCTAGACTAAAAATGGCTAACCAACCTGCCCTGCCCTGGTGCCCTGTGCTTGGTCCTGCAGTGCCAGGGCCTCACCTCAGAACACGGCCCAGATGTAATACAACCCCCCCCCCTTACTGCCAGGCAAGGAGGGGGTGGAAGAAGAGAGGCAGGATTTGTGGGCTCCAGAGAAGGAGACACAGGCATTGGTGGCCAGGGGCCCTGCAAAGATGGCTCTCCTCTGGGAAGAACTTACCAGCTGGGATTTGGATTTTTTTTTTTTCCTTTTTCTTTTCATTATTAAGGGGAGAGTCTTTTCCCTGGCTCCATGAATGGTGCCCCTGAGGTTGTGTTTGTACAACTTGCTCTACTGAGGTGGCGGGTCCCACCCACAACCACCCAGCCTGAAGACTCACCAAGAAGCCCCCAGGGGTCCCGAGGAAGGAGGAAGCCCTGGGCCTGGCAGGCCCTGTGGGTCACACTAAACACCCCTCCCAAGTCTCCAGACTCTCCCAGTCTCTCCGGTGCTGCAGACGCCAGCCACACCTGCAGGTGTCTGGGAAGAACTCCTCTCCCCAGCTCCCCAGCCCCTGCTCCTCTGTCTATTCAGTCTGGGTGCCGAGGAGCTTTTCTCCCAATGCCAGACCCACCCAAACCTGCCCGGAGGCCTGACTCCGAGCAGAGGCGGGTCCTTTCCTGTGAGTGGTCTTGCTGGGGTTTTCCAGGCTCTGGTGGATGGACCTCGGGCTGCGAGAGCAACAGGAGACACTTCCAAATGTGGCGCGGCCCCTTTAAAAGAACCCAGCAGGATTTTTTTTTTCTAGCTGTATGTCTATATTAGGTGACACGAAACTGCTCTTCGCGCCTGTCATCGAGGCCCCTGGCCCAATGGCAGGCTGAATCCCCCTCCTCGGCCCGGTCCCGCCTCCCCTACCCCTGGGGCTCGGCGCTACCTGCTGCCCGGCCACATCCTGAGCCGGAGGGCGGGCGGGCGGCGGGCACCATGCAGGGAGGCTGCCGGGGGCCGTGGGCAGCGCCGCTCTCCGCCGCCCACCTGGCGCTGTAGCGGGCGCTGCCACCATGTTCCCCAGCCCCGCGCTCACGCCCACGCCGTTCTCGGTCAAAGACATCCTGAACCTGGAGCAGCAGCAGCGGAGCCTGGCGGCCGGGGAGCTCTCGGCGCGCCTGGAGGCCACCCTGGCGCCCGCCTCCTGCATGCTGGCCGCCTTCAAGCCCGAGGCCTACGCGGGGCCCGAGGCGGCGCCCGGCCTCCCCGAGCTGCGCGCCGAGCTGGGCGCCGCGCCCTCGCCCCCCAAGTGCGCGCCCGCCTTCCCCGCCGCGCCCGCCTTCTACCCGCGTGCCTATGGCGACCCCGACCCCGCCAAAGACCCGCGAGCGGATAAGAAAGGTAAGGGGAACACCCGGCCCCTCCCTTCCCTTCCCCCTCCCGGGGCGCTTTCACCCCCAAAGCTGGCGGCCGAGGAGCGCGGGCCCCGAGGGTCACCCGCGCCGCCGCGGGCTGTCACAGGGCGCTCCGGGCGCGCGAGAGACACGAGGGTCCCCGCGTGCAGAGGCCGGCGTGGAGGAAACGCTCAACTGCGAGCATCGGGAGCCAGGCACGAGGAAGCTTTATTTTTCTTGGCCTAACAAAGCCTCCCGCGGCTGCGGCCCTGCCGCGAATCTCAGTTAAGCGATTCTCTCGCGGCAGAGCGAGGAGTAATATCTGAATCAGGAGGGTTCGGATCTCTGTTGCATTTATGGGTCCTTTTGAGGATCCGAGGGAGCTGCTAAACAGAAACCAAAGTACTGTGCAGACCACAGGCTCCCAAGCGCGGTGGCCGCGGAGCCCTGGCCCTTCTGGAGCCCTCCGAGACCCGGGGCTCCGGGCTGTTCCTCCTGTGTGCAAAGAGAATGCAGTGTTTGGGAACCGAGGCCCTGGTTTTTAAATGGGATACTACGAATACTACGGACAGTTTTATTCGTCCCATAGTTTCCCGACGGGCCAGGGCGCAGAGGTTCCTCGGCTAGAAATGTTAGGAAATGCCCGCGGGACTGGGAGGCTGCGGGAGGCGGCGGGAGCGGCTCACCCGCCATCCCAGGGCGGGGAGGAAGCCCGGCCCGGCCCGGGAAAGGGCGAGCTCGGGGGTCCCGGCCGGCTGGGAGTCTAGACCAAACCGAAAAGCCCGGCGGTGGGGAGAGGGGGCGCTGGAGCCGGGGAAGCACTGATGGGAACGGAGAGAAGGCCCCGGGAACGTTTGCGGGCGCTTGGAATTCCTTGCCACCCACTCGAACCCCGCGGGAGTGCGCGGGCTGCGGGCCAGGCTGCGCGGGCAGGAGCCCCGGCTCCCCGGACCGACGCCTCTCCGGTTTCTTTGGTTCCTTAATTCTGAGACCAGGTGACGGCCGCAGCCTCTCTCCTCAAACCGAAGTAGCCCGATGGCAGAGCCCCGCCGAGTTTTATTTCCTGGGCCGCTGGAAATCTGAAGCCCCTTGCTCTGGCTGGGAACTGCCCGAGGGCAGCTTTCTCCCGTTCGCGAGCAAGACCCGGACCCCGACTTCCAGCCCCTGCCGGTCGAGGGGCGTGAGCGCCGCCCGCGGGCCCCGATCCGCCCGCCCGAGGCCGGGCCGGGCGCCGCAGGCGGGGTGGCCGGGCCGCCTGACCGCCCTCTCTGCCCTCTGTCCCGCCCAGAGCTGTGCGCGCTGCAGAAGGCGGCGGAGCTGGAGAAGCCGGAGGACGGCGCGGAGCGGCCGCGGGCGCGGCGGCGGAGGAAGCCGCGCGTGCTCTTCTCGCAGGCGCAGGTCTACGAGCTCGAGCGGCGCTTCAAGCAGCAGCGCTACCTGTCGGCGCCCGAGCGCGACCAGCTGGCCAGCGTGCTGAAGCTCACGTCCACGCAGGTCAAGATCTGGTTCCAGAACCGACGCTACAAGTGCAAGCGGCAGCGGCAGGACCAGACTCTGGAGCTGGTGGGGCTGCCCGCGCCCCCGCCGCCCGCGCGCAGGATCGCCGTGCCCGTGCTGGTGCGCGACGGCAAGCCGTGCCTCGGGGACTCGGCGCCCTACGCGCCCGCCTACGGCGTGGGCCTCAACGCCTACGGCTACAACGCCTACCCCGCCTACCCGGGCTACGGCGGCGCGGGCTGCAGCCCCGGGTACAGCTGCGCCGCCGCCTACCCCGCCGCGCCGCCCGCGCCGCCCCCCGCCGCCGCCGCCGCCGCCGCCGCCGGCAACAACTTCGTGGGCTTCGGCGTCGGGGACTTGAACGCCGTGCAGAGCCCCGGGGCTCCGCAGGGCAACGCGGGCGTGTCCACGCTGCACGGCATCCGAGCCTGGTAGGGAAGGGACCGCCTGGGGCGCCCCGACGACCCCGCCCGCAGAGGCGGCACCGACGGGGGGCGGGCAGCGCTCCCGCCGCCGCCCCGCGCCCCCCGACGTCAGGTTCGCCGGGGCGGGCGCCGCCTAAGAAAAATGTCCGCCCCGGAGCAGCCCGCGGCCAGTGACCCCGCGGTCTGGAGCCTCGGCCTCCGCCCCCCGCGGGGACCCGCGCGCCCAGCGGCACCGACCGCCGAACTCCAACCTCTGGGACCCAGAGCCCCGACGTCCCGCCGCCCTCCCCCAAGCCTGGGCCGGGCGCCCGGGCCCTCGCTGCCTCGCCGCAGCCCGCCCACCCGTATTTATGTTTTTACCTGTTGCTGTACGAAACGAGAGCCCCCTTGCCATTAAAGTGAGTGCGCTGACCCCGCACGCGTGCTTCATTCCGATGGCGCTTCAGAAAGGGCATTTCTGAGAGCGGAGAGGCTGGGCGTCCCAGGCCCAGGCTTCCACCGGCGCACCGCCCGCGCCAGGGCCCTTGGCTGGGCTTTCTAGGATTTCTCCTATAACCCAAGAGAGTTCCGGCTCCAAAGTTTAGCAGCCAAGGCCTGGAGAGGATTAAGGAAGTGTCCGCGCAAATAGTACTCTTAGAACTCAGGGGCTGCGGAGTCCCGGCCCTCTGGTCTGGTCCCCAGCCTCGACTCCTTGGACCACAATTCCAGCCCCACATTGTGCGGCGTTGGGCATTAAATGAAGAGCAGAGGCCCCAGCATCATAACTTCTTAAAAGCACGCCTGAGCCCATCTTACAGCTGGAAAAGCCAGGCTTCCCTGAACCTGCTCCTGGGAGAAAGGATTCTCCTGCAGGAAGCACCCTTGGGGTCCCCTGGTGGGCCTCAGCAGCTGTCAGGGAGGCTGAGCACAGAGGCATGGGCCCCAGGGGGTGTCCTGTGGTCAGTGGTCTTGTGGCCAGACCACAAGAATTCAGTGGTCAGGGAAGACCCAGAGCCCTAAATTGACCAATGTGTTGGCATTTAATTAATCTCACCTCACCGTAGTTAAGGCCATTTCCACCTATGAATTTTATTGTTCTGCTGCCTCACAGAGAAGAAACCGGAGGCTGCAAAGTCCAGTTGTGGTGTATGCCCACTATGCCCCTCTGGTTTTTGTATGTAAATAAGGATTTTTTTCAAGCACCTGGCTCTGAGCCCTGGCCTGGAGGGAATGGGGCATTGGGGGGCTCAGACCTGAACTCCAGCTCCTCTATCCCCAGCCCCTGGTCCAAAGGAGGAACTCATCAACACTTCTTTATTATTATTATTACTATTATTATTAATAATAATTATTATTATTTTGGTGGTATTGGGGTTCCTGGAAACCCTTCTACCTCTAGGCTACACTCTCAGACACCTATTTTTAATATATTTTTTATTTGGAAACAGGGTCTCTTAAGCCAGCGCGGCTGGCTTTGAACCTGCCAAAAGTGACCGAGCATGGGGCTTTGCATTCGCACTGTCTACGTCCCCTCCCTTCGTATTTTGGCCTGGAAGTGCTGGGCTGGCAGCAAGGGACAGCAGGCCCAGAGCTCCAGACAGCTAAAATATTGCTGGTGGAGTCCAGGAGCTTAGTGTCGGTCGAAGTGCCCCCTTACACTGGAAGAGCAGCCCAAGCCCTCCAAGCACCTTCCTGGGAGCCTCGCAGGGCTGGCAATGCCTGTAAGCCTCCAGGAGGAAGTGCTGCCCCCAGCCTACCAGGGTGAGGAAGATTTGAGTGAGAGCCACCACTTCTCAGCAGTCACCCCAGGGTGTACTGCAGAGGGCAAGGGGTACCCCAGTGCTCACAGTCTTTGGGCTCTCTGGGCTGGGCTGTGGAAGGGAGGAGAAAGGGCTGCGCTTGGGTGGGGATCTGGGTCCCTGACCTGAGTTATCTCTGCTGTAAGATCCAGACCAGGCTAGTGGATCACTGGTGGGAGACATGCTCAGCCAAGGATTCTGCCTCCTGGTCTGTGACCTGTACCCACCCCTCACCCCCAGCCCTCCTTGTGAGGAGCGCAGTAGTTCCATCTCAAGGAGGATGAACTCACTCAGGTGTTCTCAGGGCACGGGGCTGGCAGGGAGAAGCTCTCCCACCCGCCAGCCCAGGCCAGCAACCCCAGGGGATGTTCCCAGAATTCACCCACAGGTGAATCAGTGTCTTTGCCCACAATCCTCTGGACACGGATGCCAGCGGGTCTCTGCCTTCTGTTTCAACTTAAATATGTCTTTAACAACATTAAAAACAAAAATTCTGCCTGCCTGGTGGCGCCCACTTGTTCCCAGCATTCAGGAGGCGGAGGCCAGAGGAATTCCATCAGGACAGCACTGAGTTTGCAACTCAGTGAGACTGTTTCAAAATTTAAAAAGACTAAAAAATAGGGCTGGGGGTGTCGCTGGGAAGTAGAACGTCCCTGGGTTCCATCCCCAGTACCGCAAAAAAAATTTTTTGCACTTAATGCTTTGTCGGTGCTGGGATGGAGCCCAGAGCCTCCCGAGGTAAGCAAGTGCTAACCACTGACCATGACACCTCCCTCTTGGTCATCTCTGTCTTCATCCTCTGACCAGCGGTGTGACCTTAAGGTCTCCATGCGCCTTTCTGCGTGTGCTCACAAAGGACAGCATGGCTGCCTGGGGTTTGGGGAAGGATGGGGTCTCCGAAAGCCAATGGGCACCAAATCTCTACAGGAGGTCTTTAACCCACCCGACCCCCATTTGCAGATGGGGACTAAATAATTTTAACTGCAGCAGTGGTCCAGGTCACGGGGCCTCTGCAGGAGGAGGTGAGAAACTGCACAGGCGGCACTGAGGGGTGGGACGGAGGGAGCTTGTGTATGTAGCAGCCCAGGGCTTTGGGGTGATAGTCCAGGAAAGATGAGGAGGGATCGCCCCAGCCGTGGCGTCAGGGGGACCCCAGGCTCTCTCCAGCAGGGTGAGAATCTCAGGTGTCAGTTCCCAGGTTGCGGATCTGGGCGTCAGCGCTGATGCCCCAGCTCTTGTCTTTCTGCAGTTTTCAGCTGGTTTGGGGAGCCGAGGAATGGGCGCAAAGGGTCAGAAGTATCCTAAACTAAGGACGCCAGTCCGTGACACCCTTCACCAATTAAATCGGCATTGTTTTGGTTTCCCATTATTGTATAAGCGACGTGGTCAGGTTGAAAAAAAATGTAGCCAGGACGGAAAAAAGGTGAAACCAAGGAGAAGAGAGATGGTAAAGCGCACGGGCACGGGATGCCCCAGCGGCCCGGCGTCAGAGGAGGGCATCTGGGCTAGTTTTTATTTTACTAAGTTTTGGGAATATCAAACGAACTCATGCAAACCTTCAGAGTAATCAGAGATAAACGGTGATTTTTTTTTTTAAAGGCTTCTGGGTCTGGGTTGGGCTGGTGCCCTCAGCCTGCGCCCCTCCAACTGCCAGGACAGCCCCCCCACCCCCCCACCCCCCACCCCCATCCCAGGATCGGAGGCCAGGCCCCTGCACCCCCAGGCTCTCACTTTTCTCATTTCCATTCCCTATCCATAGACTCTGCTTTTGCCAAATCAGAACAGTTCCCTCCTCTTATTTTGTTTAGATTTCTTCTCAAGTTTAGGCCACATTGTGTATCTAAATGCCTGGGGTTTTGTTTGTTTTGTTTTGTTTTGTTTTTGTGTGGTGCTGGGGGTTTGAACCGAGGGGCATTCTACCCCCAAGCTACACTCCCAGCCCTATTTTATGTTTTATTTTGAAATAGGGTCTTCTAGGTCGATAAGAGTCTCACTGCTTGCTGAGACATTCCTTGAACTTGCAATCTTCCGGTCTCAGCCTCCCAAGTACTGTGATTACAGGCGTGTGCTACCACAATGGCTTTAAATACATGTATTTGAACAGAAGTGTCAGAGCCCGCAGGTTTTTTGTTTTGTTTTTGTTTGTTTTGGTTTCTTGTTGTTTGGTACTGAAAACTGAGCCAAGGGGGAATTCTCCCTCCAAACTACACCCCCAGTCCTTTTTAACATGTTTTATTTTGAAACAGGGTCTTGCTAAACTGCTAAGGCTGGCCTCGAACCTTCTGTCCTCCTCTGATTTCAGCCTCCCACAGACTCAGAACTTGAGAAGCTGCAGAGCCCAGCCCTGCTGAGCTCCACAAACACACCCTACTGCAGTGCTACCTCCAGCCTTCACCCCTTCTAGAAAGATTCCGAGCTCTGTGCACCTGTCCAGAGGCACCAGCCCCCCCCCACACACACACACACCTTGCTGACTCCTCTACTGGACTCCTGAGAAGAGCAGCCTGCGAGATGAATTTTATTTACTCATTATTCACGACCTTGCCCCTGCCAAGTGCTGTCCTGAGCCCTTTACAGGTGAACCTTTTTTACACTTCTGAATTCTGCTGAGAAAAGATGAAGAATTCATCTTAAGCCCAGAGACAGGGAGGAATTTGCCCAAGGCCACACAGCTAGTTTATAGAACTTGTGTTCAAATCTAGACAACTCCGGGCCTACAGCCCGAGAGCCGGGTGCCGCTCCGTGCCCAGCTCCGGGTGGGCAAAGAGCAGGCACATGAGATGCTTGGTAATTGGTTTAAAGAGTACAGTGGCTGGGCGTGGTGGTGGCGCACGCTTATAATCCCAGCGTTCGGGAGGCTGAGACAGGAGGATCAAGGTTCATCAGCCTCAGCTACTTAGTGAGGCTCTTTGCAACTCAGTGAGACCCTATTTCAAAATAAAGACTAAAAAATAGGGCTGGGGTGTAGCTCAGAGGTAGAATGCCCCTGGTTTCCATCCCTAGTACTGCAAAAAAAAAAAAAAAATACAGTGATGATATTGCCTCCCACATCTTGGAAGATTTCTATGTTCCAGGCACACACACACACACACACACACACACACACACACACCCTGTGAGACAGGCATAATTATTCTCTTGGCGCAAGAGAGGTATGTCAACAGGGAGGGATGGTGGCTGGGTTCGGGCCGGGCTTGATGTCTGTCCTTCTTGCCAGGAGCTGTGGCTGCCTTTCAGAACGCAATGAGCAGCAAAGAGGCCTGAGAGGCCTCACCCAGCGCCCCTCCTGCCCTCCTGCCACAGCTGCGCAGGGCACCGCCCCGTTGCAGGGGGCTGCCTAAGCCCTGTGTGTGCTCACTTCGGGCCAGGGCTGGGCTAGACACCGACCCCTTAAGGAATCACCTACCAATGGCACCTCCAGTAGTGTGGAGTGGGGCAGCCAGTGTTTGCATCCGAGTGTTTCTGGAGAGCTCTGCCTCTTGAAAGCACCCTCAGCGGCCCCCAAACTTCTCTGAGGATGCAAACTGGCCCTAGGCTGGGATAAGCCCAAACTCTGGCCTGCCCCAGCCCCAGGGCCTGCAGAAGCGCAGGGGTGGCAGGTGATGCTCACCGTTTAGCAAGCTAGAGAACCGCAGCTCACAGCTCGCTGAGGCCCAGGCCCCTGAGAGCCTGAGCCCAGGGGCCTGGGAGAAACTTGGAGTCAGATTCCCAGACCCTGCTCTCCTCTCTCAAGGCCTCTGTGTGTGCTGCGACCAGGTAGGGAGAGTGGAAGGGTGCAGACTGGGAGAGAAACCAGTGTCAGCCCTGAAGATAAAGTGGTCTGTGCCCTGGGCAGCCCAGTTGCTGCTAGTGCAGCAGCGGAGAGGAGAGAGACTGGGGGGAGGGGTGTCTTCAGAGAGTCTGTTGTTCTACTCAGATCCTGAACTCTGCTGGGGTCCCAGAGGAAGGGCTCTCACAGCGACGGCTCTGTGTGAGATCTCTGCCTCCTGACCACCAGCTGTTCACAATGGACTTCGTTTTCCAGATGAAGAAAGTGAGATTTGCGAGGGTTTTGTCTCACGCCCTGCCCTGTAGCTAGGAAGCAGCCAAGCCAAGTTCAAGCGCCAAGCCCTCTTCTTTCTGGTTCTCCCTCCATTCCTGGTCTATTCCTGCCCCGAAATGAACTCCAATCTGGCAGAAATTTCACCTGGCTTAGGTGAGCTCTGCTCTCCCCCTCTGGTTCCCTTTATTTTAGAGATGGTCTCTAAGTAGCTATATACAAAGGAGTTCTAGTTTTCAATAAATGCAACCGTTTTTGGTACTGGAGGTTGAACCCAGGGCCACTCTACCACTGAGCTGTATTATTCCTGTATCTCCAGCCCCTTTTAGTGTGTGTGTGTGTGTGTGTGTGTGTGTGTGTGTACTAGATATATATGGTTTCAATTTACATATTGAACCCAGGAGGGCATTCTGTCTCTGAGCTACACCCCCAGCCCTGTTTTATTCCTTATTTGGAAACAGGGTCTTCCTGTGTTGCCGAGGGTCCCACAAAGTTATGGAGGCTGGCCTCAAACTTTCCATCCTCCTTTCTCAGCCTCTGAGTCATTGGGATTATAGGTATGCACCACTGCACCTCGCTAGCAGTTATTTTCTTCTTTTTCTTGTGTTTCTCTTTATAAATCCTTGTACAATTTAAATAGCAAGAAACATGTCTCGCCAATGACCTTAGTTTAGGTTTCTCCTTGCAAATTAAAAATAATTTCCCCCAGCTCCGGGCACATAAGATGCTCAGTTATCACTGTATTTGTCTTCCTTGGTGGCCGTTTGACTTCTTCACAGGATCTGGATTTTCCAGCCACCTTGATTAACACCTCAAAAGATTAACACCTGAGATTAACACCTCAGCGTAGGGATGATTTGAGGTTTCAAATGTGTAAATAAAGAACTGATGATTTTAAGTGTCCCTGTTTGTGTGGTAGGTACACTGAGGATTGAGCCGGGCACGCTACCACTGAGCTCCACCCCAGCCCTTTTTTTTTTTTTTCCTGTCTGGGGATGGAACCCAGGGGCATTCAACCTCTGAACTACACCCCCTGCCCTATTTTTTATTCTTTATTTTGAAACCAGGTCTCACTGAGTTGCGGAGGGCCTCACTAAGTAGCTGAGGCTGTCCGCGAACCGCGATCCTCCGGTCTCAGCCTCCTGAATGCTGGGATTACAAGCGTGCACCACCGCGCCTGGCTCCTAGCCCTTTTTAAAAATTTGTCCTGGGGAATAAACCCAAGGACATTCTACTACAGACCTATACCCCCGCTCCCCCCCACTTTTTTTTGGTGGTACTAGGGTTGGAACCCAGGGGCTTTCAACCTATGGACTATACTCCCAGACCTATTTTAAAGGGGTTCTTTTTTTTTTTTGGAACCGGGGATGGAACCCAGAGTACCACACCTGCAAAGCAGGCGCTTTGCCACTGAGCTACATCCCGGCCCCCTCCCAGACCTATTTTATATTTTATTTGGAAACGGTCTCACTAAGTTGCTGAGAGCCTCACTAAGTAGCTGAGGCTGGCTTCGAACCTATGCGATCCTCATGTCTCAGCCTCCCGAGTGCTGGGATTACAAGCGTGCACCACCATGTCTGGTACCCCACTCCCCCCTTTTATTTTATTTATTTTTAAATTTTCAAATAGGAGCTTGCTAAGCTTCTATGGGTCTCACTAAATTTCTGAGGCTGGCCTCAAACTTGTGATCCTCCTGTCTCAGCCTCTCAAGTACTGGGATTACAGGCATGTGCTACTGTGCCTAGCGGACAGATGTATTTTTGGAGGGTAATGGTGTACTTTCTATAAATGGTTCTCTATAAGACAAAAATTAAATGAAATTAGATCCCTCCCTCACACCATTCACAAAAATCAGATCAAAGGGAATTAAAAAGCCACCTGTGAAAAGCAAAACTATGCAACATTTAGAAGACAACATTGGAAAAATGTTTTTATGGTCTTATTATATGAAAAAAATTAAACAAACATAAAGAGCATAAACCTTAAAAAAAGATTGACTACATTAAAATTATTTATCTATTTAACTTTTGTGGTACTGGGGATTGAACCCAGAGTCATTCTACCTTTGAGCTATACCCCCAGCCCGATTTTATTTCTTACTTGGAAACAAGGTCTCACTGGGTTGATGAGAGTCTCACGACTTGCTGAGGCTGTCCTTGAACCTGTGATCCTCCTGTCTCAGCCTCCCAAGTACTGGAATTACAGGTATATGCCACCAGGCCTGGAGACTACATTAAAATTTAAAACGGATACTAAGATATCATGCATAGAGTGAAAAGACAAGCCAAGCCAGGAGGTAGGAGGTGTCAGTAACACAGATGGCCAAAAAAGCTTCAGCACCTAGGACACATGATGGCGGCTTAGACCCATCCTCCCCAGGGCTCTCTGCCTTCCTTGCTGTTAGTTGCACCAAGCCTGGAATAGTCCTGCCTTGGGACCTGTGCATGGCTAGTTCCTTTACTTGAATTAGGATATAGCTCAGCGGTGGAGCACCCTGGGTTCAACCCCCAGTACCTCACACAAAGTATGCTTTATTTAAATAGTGATTTCAAAAGCTGGGCGTGGTGGCACAGGCTTGTAACCCCAGCATTCAGGAGGCTGAGACAGGAGGATCGTGGTTGGTGGACAGCCTCAGCTACTTAGTGAGGCCCCCTGCAACTCAGTGAGACCCGATTTCCAAATAGAGAATAAAAAATAGGGCAGGGGGTGTAGCTCAGAGGTCAAATGCCCCTGGGCTCCATCCCCAGATCCACTACATAAATAAATAAATAAATAAATAAATAAATAAATAAATGATAAATATTTCAAGAGCCAGGCATGGTGGCACATGCCTGTAATCCCAACACTTGGGAAGCTGAGACAGGAGGATACCAAATTCAAAGCCAGATTCGTAAACTTAGCAAGGCTCTCAGAAACCTAGTGAGACCATTTCCAAATAAGGAATAGAAATCAGGCTCGGAGGTAGAATGCCTCTGGGTTCAATCCCCAGTACCAGCAATCTGTGAGGCCCTTTAGAACTTAGTGAGACCTTGTTTCAAAATAAAGAATAAAAATTAGGGCTGGGGGTGTAGCTCAGAGTTAGAATGCTCCTGGGTTCAATCCTCAGTTCTGGAAAAAAGAAGGAGGAGGAGGAGGAGGAGGAGGAGGAGGAGGAAGAGGAGGAGGAAGAAGGGAGGGCGGGCGGGCAAGGGATTAGGAAAGACATTTCTCCAAGGAAAACATACAAAACAGCTCTCACTGTGGGAAGAGTGACTTCGGGACAGGTAATTACCGTGCACTGCAGTGTTGATCACGCGTGGCCAGGAAGAACTCACTGAGGGGCTCGGCACAGAGGAGGCAGCTCCTGTGAGCACAGCCTCCTGCACTCTGCAAGTCATGGTGTTTAAAAAAGTATGATTTTTAATTATTATGATTATGATCACATACTAGTTATCTAAATTAGTGGGCTTCATTTTGACATTTTCATAGAATCATGGCATTTGGAGTTCTCTTCTGTCTCTGGTGCTAAATCATGAGCTCCAGGGACAAATGGTACCCAGAGCGCCCTGCCCAGAGCTGGCCCCAAAGTAGGCATGGAACAGATTACAGGTGTGCGCCACCACGCCCGGCTATACTGAATACATTTTTATTAGACATTGCATAAGGCTGTGGGGACCCAGCAGTGAACAAGGTCTCTGCCATCATGGCTCTTGGGTTCTGATGGTGGACAGACTTGAAGCTTATAAACTAATGTATGAGGAAGCCCGGGGACCTGGCCATCAGCACTCAGGTGTCAGGTGACATTGATCCATTTAGCCAGTAAGCCAGATGTGACATCTGAGTTTATTCCTGGATGTTTGGATGGAGCAGCTATGGGAAGATCTGGGGAAGGGAGTCCAATGAAGCAGGAGCCACAGGTACAAAGGGCCTGACTGAGGGGGGAACGACCTTAGCACACTCACTCAAGAAGTGTGGATAGCAGCCGGGCGAGGTGGTGCACACTTGTAATCCCAGCATTCGGGAGGCTGAGACTGGAGGATCACAGTTCACAGACAGCCTCAGCTACTTAGTGAGGCCCTCTGCAACTCAGTGAGACCCTGTTTCAAGATAAAGAATAAAAAATAGGGCAGCGGGTGTCGCTCGGAGGTCGAATGCCCCTGGGTTCCACCCCCAGACCGCAGAAAGAAAGAAAGAAAGAAAGAAAGAAAGAAAGAAAGAAAGAAAGAAAGAAAGAAAGAAAGAAGGAAAGAAAGAAAGAAAGAGGAAAGGAAAGGAAGAATAAAAATAGGGCTGGGGGTGTAGCTCAGAGGTTGAATGCCCTTGGGTTCCATCACCAGACCACAGAAAGAAGGGAAGAAAGAAAGAAAGAAAGAAAGAAAGAAAGAAAGAATAAAAATAGGGCTGGGGGTGTAGCTCAGAGGTAGAATTCCCCTGGGTTCCATCCCAGTACCGAAAAAAAAGAAGTGTAGATGGGTGTGGTGAGCCCTGGGGTGGTTGGCGGGTGCAACACTGTTGTGAGTCAGACCAACCTTGCAGGCCTGGGGTAGAATGACTTACTGGTCATGGGCCTCCACTCCCCTGGGTAGTACTTACACCATACAGCCTCCCCACCCTTGGTTTGGGGCCTGCCCTGGGCTCACTCTGACAGAGGGGATGTAAGCAGGGATGGCGTGGGCAGAGGCTCCCCCTGTGCTGGAATGCTGTCCCCCTCCCCCGGGGCTCAGCCCCTGAAGTCCAAAGAACTGCTCTGCAGCCCACAGGTCCAGAGAGGATGAGGAGCCCTGGAATAGGGCTGGAGCAAGCTCAGCCAACCAGAGGCGACCAATCACCAGCCAACCCACAGGCGAGCAAATACCAGCCAACCCAAAGGCGAGCAAAAGAGAAAAACGATGTTCGTAAGTCGCTGGGTTGACAGGAGGGGTCGGTTCAGGGCATCATGGCAGATGCAGTTAGCTGGTAGAAAGCCCTGGGAAGTGGCTGAGATGTTCTTCGATGGGACAGAGAAGCTTGCTGTAGGAATGCCACCCTCATGCCCTCGGCTCCGGTGTCTCCACTGCAGAGGTGGCTGTCAGTGGGTGTCTGCAAGCACTCCCTGTGTCCTCCTGGGTGGCTCGTGGCACAGTTCACTTCCCCACTGTGAAGCAGGTTCAGGGCCCTGGGTACCAACTTGTCTGAGATGGAAAAGCCATGTGCACTGCTTTAGAGGCAGCAAGGATGACAGCGCCCAGAATTCATCCTGAGCCAGTTCCCAGGCTCCAGGGAGAGCCGCCCGGGGTGCATGGAATCTCACCCACGGATGCATCAGTCTCACGGCCACCGGGAGACGCTGGAGAGCCGCTTGCCCCAGGGTTTTACACCGTGGGGCCACAAGGTGTAATGATGATGAAGGAGAGGAACTGGACTGAGGCCCAGACTGCACTGGCTGCTCCTCCCATCTCAGGAAGCCTCCCAAACTGTGAGCTATTTATTAAATAAACCTCTTTCTTTACAAATTTTGTTACAATAATGGGAAATGGACAGACACGAGGTACAGTCAGCGGCTGAGAATTCTAGGTACTCCTCTGGGAAGAGATATTGGAGAAGCGCAGCTGCACCCATGGAAATAAAATGCACGGGCGGGGCATAGTGGTGCGCACTTGTAACCCCAGTACTTGGGAGGCTGAGACAGGAGGATCACAGGTTCAAGGACAGCCTAACAACATAGCAAGACTTCAGCAACCTAGTGAGATCCTGTTTCAAAAATAAGTAAGCCGGGCGTGATGGCGCACGCTTGTAATCCCAGTATTTGGGAGGCTGAGACCAGAGGATCACGGTTCATGGACGCTCCTCAGCTACTAAGTGAGGCCCTCTGCAACTCAGTGAGACCCGGTTTCAAAATAAAGAATAAAAAATAGGGCAGGGGGTGTAGTTCAGAGGTCAAATGCCCCTGGGTTCCACCCCCAGACCCGCAAATAAATAAATAAATAATAAATATAAAAATGGTTAGGGGTGCATCTCAGAGGTAGAATGTCCCTGAGTTCAATCCCCAGTGTGCGCGTGAGCGCGCACACGCACACACCCCAAAAGAGGAGGAGGAGTAGGAAAGAAAAGAAATAAGATACACAAGGAAAACCCAAAGATGACAGCGTCAAACTGCTCAGGGTCATCTGCGACCCAACTGCCCACCTGTCCCTGAGCTACACTGTCCTTTTTAAGTGTCAAGCTTGGACGTTTCATCTGTCAAAGCTGAAACCAGGTCGGTCCTTAGCAGTGTTTGCATGCAGCGGAGCCACCTGGAAAGGAGGCCTTTCAAACTTGCCAGTGTTTCCCTGGAGGAAATTAGCGTATTGGTCCTGCAGGAATCATCTTCAAAGCCAGAGGATCTGGTTTAATCACTGAGTTTGGGAGACACTAATCGTGCCCCCAACCAGATGGCTGGGCTGGCTTTCTCTCGTGGTACGGGGCCGGCTTCATCCAGCTGTCCAACCTGGGCCGAAATTGAGAGTCTGTCTCAGCTCTTTCATCTTCAGCCTGGGGGGCCAGAGTCCAGTGTGGTTGAGCCTTGAGGCCATGGCAGGTGAGTCCTCCGAGGCGGTTAGCTCCTATGCTTACACACTCGCTCCTTTTTATGTCTCTAATCTTTAAACCAGAAACTTTAAGGTCAGGTGTTTTCTTTTTCTTTTCTATTCCTTCTTTCCTTCCTTCCTTCCTTTCTCTCTTTCTTCCTTTCTCTTTCTTTCTTTCTTTCTTTCTTTCTTTCTTTCTTTCTTTCTTTCTTTCTTTCTTTCTTTCTTCTTTCTGTGGTACTGGGGACAGAACCCAGGGGTTTTTCTACCTCCGGGCTATACTCCCAGATCTATTTTATACTTTATTTGGAAACAGGGTCTCACTATGTTGCTGAGAACCTCACTAAGTAATTGAGGCTGGCTTCAAACCTGTGCGATCCTCCTGTCTCAGCCTCCCAAGCGCGGGGATTACAAGCGTGCGCCACCACACCCAGTTTAGGCTAGGTGCTTTCAACAGTGAGGTCCCCTCTGGCAGTGGCCCCCATTCTGTATTTTCAAGGTCCAGAAATGCCACCAGAGAAAATGAACAGCATTACCTCCATGCATAGAGAGGATAGGCTAAGAGAATTATTGCAACACAAGAAAACAAGAGATGCACTTTACCAAAATTTAAAACGTTCAAGCCAGGCGTGGTGGCGCACACTTGTAATCCCAGCATTCCAGAGGCTGAGAGCGGAGGATTGCAGTTTGCGGTCAGCCTCAGCTACTTAGTGAGGCCCTCTGCAACTTAGTGAGACCCTGTTTCAAAATAAAGAATAAAAAATAGGACAGGGGATGTAGCTCTGAGGTTGAATACCTCTGGGTTCCATCCCCAGACCTGCAAAAAACAGAAGCCTTTCGTGTATCAAAGGGCACTGTCAGTCGGGTGTGGTGGTGCACGCCTGTAATCCCTTCTCTACTTATTATTTGAAGCAGGGTCTGGCTAAGTTGCTGAGTTTCTTGCTAAGGTGCTCAGGCCTGAAACCTGTGATCCTCCTGTTTCAGCCTGTGCTGGGATTATGGGAGTGCATCACCACACCACCCGCCTGAGGCTCAGCTTTGAGAAACTGGCCTTGGGCAGTTTCGGCCTGAGCCACTCAGGCTGAGATGCCCCACAGACCCCGCTGGCAGGTGGAGCAGGAGGTGGGTGGCAGAGGGGTCAGGGAACAGGCTTTGGATACTGGCGGCCCTGAGCGCTGCTTAACAGCTGCGTGACCTTGACCCAGGCACTCACCCCGATGCCCCTCTGCTCCTCTTCCTCGTCACTGGGATAACAGTGGCCCTACCCCATAGAGCTGCTGTGACAGACCTGAGGCCCAGAAGCAGCCACTGAACTGTAGCTCTTGAAGGATGTGCAAACCACGGAATGGGGCTTGGATAAGGTGGTTTGAGCAGAAAGATACTATCACACCTGCTCTATCGGTTCATGCCGGCTGAGCGGCCAGTCTGATTCTTACAAGGTTTGCCAAGTGCACATGCCTGCTCCTCTGCCACTATCCCTGGGCACCTGACGGCACTCAGAGGACCAGAAAAGAAAGGTGCAGCTGGTGAGCCGGGCCGGGGAGGGTGGGCCGGCAAGCCGGGCTCCATCCTGTTTGAGCATCGTCCGTTTGAGTGGAGAGGAGGGCTGGGCCAGGCGCGGCCTGCTTTCATGTTGTGCTATATTTACCTCCCACGGGCCTGTCCGATCCACCCCGCGCCTCCCTGGCTCCCAGGGGTATCTTATCGCTGGACGTGGACACCTTATCTCCTGGCAGCTCAGGCAGCATTTTGCTTTCGGGTAGAAATCTCCACAAATCAAATTTCAGAGGCTTTCTACATGACGGCTGGTGGCTGCGGCATCGCTCTGGTCCACTTGACTTTAGTCTACCCCCTCCATGGGGATTCAAAGGGAGCTTCTCACAACTTTATCCCCTCCAAAAGCTACTCTGCCAGCATCCTGTCAAAGCTCCTTGAGACCTGGTGTGTAGGTGGGACAGGAGCTCCTTTATTTGCAGCACCTGGTTCACTGTGCCAGTGGCCGGGGGCATGGCACCAGTAAAAAATGCCCGATGGAGCACGCCTGTAATCCCAGTACTTGGGAGGCTGAGACAGGAGGAGCACAGGTTCCAGGCCAGCCTCAGCACTTTAGTGAGGCTCTTGGCAATTTAGCAAGACTCTGTTTCAAAAATAAAATGATAAAAAGGGCTGGGGGTGTAGCTCAGAGGTAGAATGCTCTTGGGTTCAATCCTCAGCACCACGGGGGCGGAGGGAAGATGCTGCCCTTTTGGGGGCTTCAAGGTAAAAATAATGGCATGTGTGAGTGCCGCCATATGGGGACAGATGCAGGAAGGCAATGAAAGCCAGGGAACCTTTAGATGGGGCAGTGAGCTGTGGTATAGATCAGGACCCCCAGAGGCCAGGTGGAGCTCCCCGGGCATCTGGGTAAACCCCTCCAGGCTTGGTTCTCATCCTCACCCCATTGACACAGAAGTCCTGCAGTCACCAGGGGAAGAGCAGAGGACAAACTTGGATCTTCCAAGCTGTTGAGATAGAATGTGCCCCCCATAAAAATACACTGAAGGTCTAGCCCCCAGTACCTCAGAATGGGGCCCTAAGTCTGGATGGTCCTAATCCAATATGACTGGTGTCCTTATGAAAAAGGCAAACCTGGATACAGAGCCAGACAGACACAGAGGGGGGCAGGCACAGTCACAGGAAGAAGATGCCCCGTGGTGACAGGGACCATCAAAGACAGCCGCAACCGGGAAAGCTGGACGAGGCTAGGATGGGACCTTCAGAGCCTCAGGAGGGGGCGCAGGCACCTCGATTTCAGACCTCCCGCCAGCACTGTGAGACAACAGTTTCCCATCTTAAGCCGCCTAGTTTGTGGTACCTGGTTACCATAACCCTAATAAGCTAATAAACCTGCTCACAGGCTGATGTCAGTCCAGTGTGCTGCCATGGAAGATGAGCACCGCATGAACCAAGCCACTCAGCATCACATCAGCAAATTGTCTGCACACGAGCCCCGTGGGAGACCAACGCGTGGTCATTCATTCCTGCCAGCGCCAAGTACTTACTGAGCAGCTACTCTGTATGGGCACTGTGTTCGGTGCTGGGTGCACATCTGGAGGCTGAGAGGTAGGCTGGTGTAAGGCTTCTTCCTTGATGGCGGGAACTTGGAAGTGGGAGGCCCTGGAGCACCCCTCTCCCATGATCCCAGGTGAACCAGCCAACAGTTTGTCTCCCTGGATGGATACAGCAGAAGAGGCTCCACTTCAAAGTCTACAGCCCTGTTCCACCTGTTGGGCCTCCACGAGATCACCCTAGATGACAGTGGTTCTGGGTTGGGTATCCCTAAAACTCCTCTTTCATCCTTTATAGGGTGTTGCTGGTTAGTCCAGGGGTCTTAGAGAGCTCGTCCATCCACTGGGTGGGCGTCCCTTTGCAGGACACAGGTGCCCCACTCCCACATTGGGCCTTGCTCCGTGTTGTCTGCCCTGGCCCAGGAGAGCACACTGAGGTCAGGATCTCTGGCTTCCTCGGGCAGTTGACGATGTTCTAGTCATCCACCATGAATGATAAGCCACCCTGAACTTGGTGGCCCAAAACAGCTACCGTTTTAATCTGGGTTATCACTCAAACAAGGCACAGCATAGATAGTTTATTTCTGCTCCACCATGTCTGCCGCCCTTGCAGGGAAGACCAGATGGCCGTGGAGGAGAGCATCCAGAGGCTTCTTCACCTACCTGCCCGGGCCTGGCCTGGGAGGACTCAGTGAGTGAGCACGGTTGGAGCCACCAACCAGAACACTCTGTGGCCTCCGGTGTAATTGGGCTTCCTCACAGCATGGTGGCCTCCAGGGTATTCATCTTCTTATATGGCATGTCGGTTCTCAAAAGGCACATGTTCCAGAGAATCCGGTAGAAGGTTACAGCTCGTTATTTTGGTGCTGGGGATTGAACCCAGGGGCATTCTACCTCCAAGATATACCCATTTTATTTTGAAGTGAGGTCTTGCTAAATTGCTGAGGCTGGCCTCAAACCTGTGCTCCTCCTGACTCCTCTGAAGCACTGAGATTACAGGTTTGTGACACCATGCCCAACTGGTTACGGCCTTTTGTAACCGAACCTTGGAAGTCGTATAGCACCACTTCCCTGGCACTCTTCAGGTTGAAGTGGTCCGAGCCCCATGAGGTTCCAGGGAAGGACGGAGCACCACCACAGACCTAGACAGAGATGCATACTCCACTGAAGAAGTGTTGGAGAATTTATGGCCTTGTCTTAAGTCTGCCACAGTTAATGACGCCCACGGTCGTAAGCCAGGTCCCCTCAGACCTAGATTTGAGGAGCACAGGTCGGCACAGCTCCGAATCCCTTGGCATGAGAGTCACAGCCTTCAGAGCCTGCTCCGAGCCCATGGTGGCCTTCTCCACTGGCCACTGAACTTTCCCCCCAAATGGCCAGATACTCCCACATCTGGCTGCCACCACTGCTCACATTATGAGCTAAGCACCACAGCCAGCAGAGGGACACCATTCCCTTATCCACTGGAGGTGCCATGGAGGCTGGTGGCATCCTGGGATTATCCTTCCGAAGCTCAGAGCTCCCCGGGGGCCTCTGAAAGCCGGTCCTGAGCGCTGTAGTTCCAGCCCAAGGGTGTTTCTCCTCGTCTCCCACTAGTGACTCTGCCATCCGTCTTCCTTCAGTAAATGCCGCTGGCCCCGGCTGGGTGAGGGGACTGAGTGCCCTAAGCCCAGGAATCAAGCTGGCTGCAGGTCTGGGCTCCCACCTGAATTTGTAACCACTGCCAGAGTGCAGACAGCTCAGCGCTCGCTGCACTCTCCAAAGGGCTGCCAGAGGTCAGCGGTGGGCACCAGGTGGCCTGTGGAGTAGAGGAGCCCCGGAAGGCCACTCTTGGGAGGACCTGAGGCCACTGCTAGGAGGTGAGTGCACAGAGCTGGCTCTGCCAGCAGGGCCGCTGGACCCCACAGAATGGAGGCCGCAGGTCCAGAGGGGCTGAGATCCAACACAAAGCCCTTCTCTTTTCAGTTGATGAGCTTCTGCTATTTATTCTCTCCTTTCCTCTCTTTCTCTATTCCTTCAATCATTCAGAAAGTGTTCACTGAGAGCCAGGCTCGGTGGCTCATGCCTGTAATCTCAGCTACTCCAGAGGCTGAGGCAGGAGGATCCCAAGTTCAAGACCAAACTGGGCAACTTAGCAAGACCCTGTCTCCAAATAAAAAGAGCTGGGGGTGTAGCTCAGTGGTAGAGTGCACCTGGGTTCAGTCCCCAGCACTAGAAAAAAAATAGTATTCACCATGAGCTCACAAAGCCCTGCTAGGTTTGGCTCTGGCGGCTGCCAGGTGATCAGGACAAAACCGCCCAGTGGCCCCTCAGATCACCTGACCAGCCTGAGTTCATGTCCTGCCTCGACATCCATTAGCCAAGCCCCCAAAGATACCTGTGCATCAATCCCCTGGAACCCGAGTGTATGATCAAACTAGGAAGGAGGATCTTTGCAGATGTAGTTGAGGATACCAAGACGGACCGTCCTGGATTATCCTGAGACCTTATGAGGGGTACGCAGATGGAGACTTGAGACATGCAGAGACCACTTGAAGGGGAGGCAGAGACTGGACAGCTGGAGCCACAAGCCGTGGACTCCTGGAGCCACCAGAAGCTGGGAGGATTCTCATCCAGACCCCTTGGACTGAGCATGGCCCTGCCGACACCTTCATTTCCCACCCCTGACCTCAGACGGTGAGAGAATACACTTGTTTGAATCCTTCTTCTCAGAGTGGGAAATGGGGGCAGCCCACTTCCCAGTGACGAGGAGGGAGACAGGAGGCTCCTTGGGCACAGCCTCACTCTTTTCTTTTCTTTCTTTCTTTCTTTCTTTCTTTCTTTCTTTCTTTCTTTCTTTTTTTTTTGTTGGTACTGGGGTTTCTGGAAGCCCTACTACCTCCAGGCTACACTCCCAGACCTATTTTATATTTTTATCTGGAAACAGGGTCTCTTAAGCCAGCATGTCTGGCTTCGACTTGCACAATCCTCCCGTCTCTGCCTCCCAAGCGCAGGGATTACAGGCGTGCGCCACCACGCCCAGAAGACAGCCTCACTCTTTAATGAATTTCTAAGCAGGGTCTGAAAGGTGGAGCCACTCACTTGTCTGCCCTTGAGCTCTACCCGGGGTACCCATAGCTCCTAAGGGCCCACCAACCCCTGCAGCCCTTGCCCAAACCAGGCACGAGGGACGCTGCAGCTAGCTGCTACCGTCAACATCAAGGTGGCAGTTCCTCCTGCACCGAGCCCAGGTCAGAGGATGCCCCTGAGGCGTGAGGTGCTCCAGAGCCATTGGGCACCACGGGCGCCATCAGCGCCCTGTGCTCAGCCACACGGCCCTGAAGTCAGCTCACAGTCTAGGACCCCGGGTGCCCCAGCCATGCCAGGCTGTCCTGAGCACTGGGGCCGTCCATGTCACAGGCAGTCCTGGGCACGGAGCTCCCGCACGTGCTGCGCAGGGCACACACACAAGGGCACTTCCTCTGCAAGGAGGTGGTGATTGTGCTTTCTAGCCCTTTCTTCCTATTTGTACCTATATGTATTCAGAAAAATAGAGAATTGTTTTGCATACTTAAAACCTTATGCAAGTGATATTATTCAGTCTTAGGAAGGAAGGAAATTGTGATGTGCTACGATGTAGATGAGCCTGGAGGATGGCAGCCAGTGGAGAGTCCCAGACGACACTGTAGATCCCATATTACTTATGTGGGTAATTACAAAGCCCAAATCAGAGACAGCAAAGCGGTGATTGCCAGGGGCTGAAGGAAGGGAAGAACGGGAGTTACTGCTTTGTGGGTTCAGCGTATTATAGGTTAGATTGTGAGCCCTTTAGGGGGCCTGTGTGTTAAAGGACAGAGAGGCGGGGGAGGTGGTGCCTTTAAAAGGTGGAGCTTTCTGGGAGGTCTTTGGTCACTGGGGACAAGACTTGGAGAGGGTGGGACCCCCACTCCTTCCTTTTTCTCGTTTGCTTCCTGCCACGAGGTGGGCGTTTTTGCTCTGCCACAGCTCCTGCCAGGATCTGCCTCTTCAACACTCGCCCCAAACAACAGAGCCACCCAGTCATGGATTGGAACCTCTAAGACTGAGCTACAATAAAGCCGGAGACCCTGTCTCAAAGTTAAAAGGGCTGGGGATATAGCCGAGTGATGGGGTGTTTGCCTAGCATGTGCAAGCCCTGAACTAAAATGCATGGAATGATGAAAGTCCACCACCCTGCTCTGGGGTAGGGGCCTTGCAGAAAGGGCTTTAGACAGGAATGCTTATACTTTCGGCCATGCTGCTGTGGAGAGTTCGGGTTCTTCTCTGGAAACAGTTTGGGACTGAGTGTTGGCTGCCAGTCCTCTTAATCTCTTCCTCTTCCTCCTCGAATTGGGCACACAGGGGCTACATGGTAAGGACTCTTTATGGCAAGTGAAAATCCAAAGTAAACAAAGCCAATTTTTGACTGACCTAAATATGAAGACCAGAGACATCTAGGTTCAGAGATTGCTGGGCCCAGAGCATCAAACTATGTCAAGAGGATGCTGTCTTTATGTACCTGTTTCTCAGCTATATTTTCTTCTCAGACAGGTTCCCCCCAAAGTGCTCCCCCACATCCCTTCCTACCAGCTTAATAACCCCAGAGCAAGAGAGCTTTCTTCCCTAGATTCCAGCAATCACCCTGACCCTGTCCGGGAGACCCCAAGCCTGGCATCAGAGGTTGGCTCAGCTCCGTGTCTATGTGGGCCAGGAATAAGGGAGAGGGGCTCAAAGGAAAACCAGGAAGCTGCTCCCAGATGAAGGGGGAGGGATGTGGGCAAGCAGGGAAGGGAGTACTAAGGGTCCTTCTCCCAGCCGTCCCCGCCACAACCAAAGGAAATGACGGCAGTACTGTTAGCCAAACTCTGGCCACACCTGTTTCTACCTGTTACCTCACTGCTACAAAGCCAGGGGGAAGAAGCGATTCTGAATGTGTTAAAATCAGGAAAAACATCTACGCAGTATATGACATCTTTAGAAGGAGTGGGAAGCTTGTGCTGTTGGAGGGTGGGCCAAACTCTGGACCATCCCATGGCATCTGCCCCAGAGAGCCTCGGCTGGGTCCTTCCCAAGTTTTCTTGGTTTTGAAAACAGTTAGCAATTCAGGTTTGGTTGCTACGCTCATCTGCCACATTTCTTTACGCCCCAGGATTATGCAAAAGCAGCAGACCACAAGGTCCAATTTGCTGCGTAGGAGTCTTTGAAGTCAGGGTGATGCTGAGTGAGCGTTGAGACTGAAAGATGAATGGAACTATTCTGAGAAAGCCCACCTTCCTACATAAACCCATGACCTGCTGGGTCCTCTAGGGTGAGCCAGCCCTCCAGGTAGAGGGAGCCCAGGGCTCTGGGGAGCACTTTGTCTCCTGGGCAGGACTAATGTCTGAGGCTCCCAATCTTAGGAGGGTTTACCTGAGGGCCAACCAGTCATGGACTGGAAACTAACTTTGCCCATCTTCCATCTTGTTTGATGCAGCAAACTCCACAGGTCAAGAATCTGCCGCTCTGAAAAACTGCAAATTGAAATGCCCAACCATGGGGAGGAAGTGGAATCAAACCAGATAAGTCCCGCCCACCAGGCTCATTCACCTAGCCAGAAAATTTAATGAGCACCTAATTACTGTCTCCATGAGGTAGATTTTTGGGTGATATTTTTTTCTTCTTTAGAATTTTTTCAGTGTTATCCAGATTTTCTACAATGACCAGAATCACTCTAATCAGAAAAACATTGATGTTCGTTCAATAAAAACAAAGTTGACAAAAGGAACTGATATTCTGAGAGTGGTGTGGTAGCAAACTATAGTTACCTGGTGTTGTATCCCACGTTTAACTGGTATCATAGAACCACATTTGTTCATTTTTATTCTCTCCTGGTTCTGGGAACAGACTGGCCTCGGCTGGGCAGTTCTTCCTCACATGGTGACTGCCCTGGGGTGTTTCTAGAACTTCCTCTCTCATGTGTCTGGCTTCTGATGCTGGCTGTCGACTGGGACCAAGGCTGGGCTGGATACCAGCAAGTGGCCTCTGTGAGGTGTGGCCTGGGCTTCTTCACAACATGGCTGCTGGGTTCCAAGAACAAGAGTCTAGAGAGAAAGAGCTGGTAGATGCTATAGTACCTTATTCTCTCACGGATATCACCTAGCATTACCTCTACCTGCAGTTTATTATTGGGAGTGAGCCTTTAGAGTCAGGAGTGATTGTCAAGAAATGTGGACACATCTGGCTCAGTGATTGCACTGTGTTCTGCTCAATCAAAGCTCAAAAGAGCCCTGTGCAAGGCTCTAGCACTACGCAGACACCCTGCCCATGGGCCCATCAGCCCCTGGTTTGTCTTCTAGGCACTGCACTCCACCTTGCAGAAGATTTGGTCTCCTGATGAGAGGAAAACCAGGGCAACAGGTGCCCTAGCCCCCACTGCCCTTAAAGCTGAGCTAGACCTTCCTCAGTGAACTTCACAGAGGGCTTTGGCAGGCAGCACACAGACACCTACTCCCTCCAGCTGCTGCCCCACCTCCCAGAGCAGGAGACCACTGCCATGCAACTTGACCCGGGACTGAGCAATCCAGATGTTCAGCCTCCTGGACCCAAAGCTCCTGGAGGACTTTCCAGGAGCTAACAGGAGACAGGACTCTTCTTTTGTTGTTGTTCCTGGGGATTGAACCCAGGGACATTCTACCTCTGAGGTATATCTGCAGCCCCATTTTGGTTTTTATTTTTAAAACAGGATTGCAGCCGGGTGTGGTGGCGCACACTTGTAATTCCAACATTTGGGAGGCTGAGACCGGAGGATCATGGTTCACAGACAGCCTCAGCTACTTAGTGAGGCCCTCTGCAACTTAGTGAGACCCTGTTTCAAAATAAAGAATAAAAAAACAGGGCAGGGGGTGTAGCTCGGAGGTCGAATGCTCCTGGGTTCCATCCCCAGACCCACAATAAATAAAAAATTAATAAATAAGTAAAATAAAAAATAAATAAAACAGGATCACACTAAGTTGCAAAAACCTAAGTTGCTGCAAACCTATAATCCTCCTATCTAGGCCTCCCAAATACTGGAACAGGCTCTTTTTCTGGTGCAGTCCCAGATAGGTGGAGTAGACCAGGGCTGTCGCGTGGAGCACAGGTAGACCTGCCCCCTGGATTTGTCCTATGCAGGTTGGACCTGTGTTGTTCAGTCATCACAGGAGCCAGAGAATTTGCATTTGTGGTGGCCTGTGTCCTGCAGCCCCGCCTGGGGACCTCCTCTCACAGGGCCATTCCTTCCATCCACCACTCCAATGTTCCCTTTACTGGGTTGTGGCTGCTAGGTGCTCAGGACTGGGAGGTCCAGCCCCTCTGACCCTGGTGGTCTTGTGCCTTCCTGCTGTTGAAAGAGACCCAGACACTCCGGAGCCCCACTGCCCGGACTTGAAGCCAGATCCACCAGTTACCAGTGGTTTCCTTGGGTAGTTTCGGGCCTCAGTTGCCACAGGCGCGGCAACACTAACAGCCTTGAAGAATTCCTGGACTCAGTAAACTAACGCACAACACATGGCACGTCGTAAGCGCTGGGTGAGTTTCATAACATGGAGTCGGACACAGTGGCACGTGCCAGGAGTCCCAGAACTCAGCAGGCTGAGGCAGGAGGATCGCATGAGTCCAGCAGTTTTAGACCAGCCTGGGCAACAGAGCGATACCCACCTCAAACCAATAAAGAAAGAGATTAATGTCATCACATACTGAGTTCAAACTTGCCAAACACTGCCGCTGGAACTGGTATAATAGTTGATCAGTCATTTTGTTTTGACTGCCACTTGCATTTCCACGTGGTTCAAAGGAGTGATCGTTTTGGGCTCGCACAGGGGCCCTGGAACCCACTCTTGGGCACTTTCTAGAGTATCTGTCTGGCTGCAGGTTGGCCTTGCACAGGCTGCTGGCTCTGCAAAGCTGGTAGAATCTCTCTGTTCTGTCCTCTGGACTCAGCACACGGGGTCGCCAAATTGTACCATCTATGACAGCGGGATGGGTGGGGAGGAGGGCCACCGGGCGGGGGCAGCCTGGCGCAGCTCCACCATCCTGCTCCCATGCCCTGCTCCTGAAGCTGTTCAGGTGGAGGTGGAGATGCTGTGGAAGAGGCGAGAACATCTCTTGCTAACCGGGAGCACATTCCTTAGAAACTTAACTTTCTGTAGCTGGGTATGGTGGCGCACACTTGTAATCCCCGCGCTTGGGAGGCTGAGACAGGAGGATCGCACGGGTTCGAAGCCAGCCTCAGCTACTTGGTGAGGCTCTCAGCAACTTAATGAGACCCTGTTTCCAAATAAAACATAAAATGGTCTGGGAGTGTAGCCCAGAGGTTGAAAGCCTGTGGGTTCCATCTCTAGTAACACACACACACACACACACACACACACACACACACACACAAAAGTAGCTCCTAACTTTCTGTCAGGAGCCTTTGGCTTTCAGACCAAACTCTCCATTAAAACTGGTCATTGCTCATTTTGTATTCCATTTTCATTTGTTACTCTGTGGAATCCTTTTATCCAGGAGTCCTTCCTGCCAGAGGACAAGACTGCAGGGGGAAAACAAAGATTTAAGAATGATAATGACAAAAGAATATTCCACCTAGAGCTAACTCTACCCAGACCTTCCCCTGGCCTGGGGGCCTGGCCTGTTTGCCCCCTGCTCAGCCTGGTCATCTGAGAAATGACTCCATCCTTGGGCCTGACTCCCTGACCACTCTGGCGTCCTCTCTTTTGCTAAGCACTGTTTTCCCAAAATTAATTCTCAGAATGGAAGGCACGAGGCTCCTTGGCTTCTATTTGGCAATGAACATGTCATCTGGGCTTCTGTGTGAGTGACCAGTGAGAGCGCTTGGGGTGGGGTAGGCTCAGCCTAGAATCCTCCCAGTACCTCTCAGGTCAGCCCTGGCCAGCCACCCCTGCGTTACTGATGAAGAGACCTCAACAGAGAGGGTAAGCCCTTACCCAAGTAAAGAGGGCCAGGAAGAGTACCATCAGAACCTGGGCCTCTCTGCCACCAAAGGTCATACTTCTGACCACAGTACTGTGGCCCACTAAAGATTCAGTTGACCAAGACCATGCCTGGTGCTTCTGGAGCGTAGCTGGGCCCGCTGTTGGGGACTGATGGGACATTGGGGTGATAACACCACTCCTCCCCTCACCCCCAGCCTGCAGCCCTTGTTCCTGACAACACGGCTGAGACTCCAGTTCGCTATCTCTTAGATTAGCCCACAGCTATTTTTATTCTGCCCTTGCTTAGGAAAGAAACAGAGCTTGGGCAAACCCTTGGGCAGGGCCCCAGGGAAGACCATCATTAGCCCAGAAAGAAAATGGGACTTCTTTTATTACAGTTTTTAAAATATCTTCAAACAATACCCAAACCTGTTTTTTCCTTTGAAGCATTTCCATAGTGGGTCCCCTGTGGAAGGGCCTCCAGCAGGGCCTTCTGCCACCTATGCTCACAGACGCAAGGCATGACATGGCGCTCACATGTCTGCTGCACAGTCAAGGCTCCTCTCCTAGTTCCTTGGGAACCGATTTTGAGGAGATGGGTGTGCAAGGACAGAGGGATCGTAGTGGAGTGAAATATAGCTTCCCTCCTCCTCTCCTGTTAGGTGCTGGGCTATGAAATGACATAAAACAGATTGTAAGAAACTATAACACACACACCACACCCCACAGGAGTCCCAGAAAACGAGTGTCTCGAAAACGGGTCAGGTGACTGAAGCTTATCTAACATCCCAAGCAGCACGTGTGTGATACAGCGATGGCCCGTCTGCAGGTGAAGCGTGTCTGGAGCAGCCCTCTGCCCATACAGATACCAGCTAGCGTCGGCTTCCTCTACGGATGTCATCTTCTATAGGGCAGCTTTCAGGGCTAATCCTTGGGTCCGTGGTTTCTCAGAGTAACCAGCTCAAAATATACCAAGGAAGTATGCCTTGGGGTGGCATATTCTGGTCTCCCACAACCACATTTTGGGATGGTTTGTCCTGAGCCCAACAGGACGGAGGCAAGGGAAGTGTTAGGGGAGATAGGGGAGCCTGGAGGGGGCCAGGCTGTTGTGGCAGGGAGCCATGAGGAGCTTGTGAAGGTCTGAGGAGCCCCAGAGACGTCGGGGAAGAGGTGATCTGGGGCCTGGGGCTCGCCTGAGTCTGCCTCGCTGCTGGAGTAGAATTATCAACAATCTGCCGGGTGTGGTGGCACACGCTTGTAATTCCCGTGCTTGGGAGGCAGAGACGGGATCACGCTGGTTCGGAGCCAGCCTCGCTGGCTTAAGAGACCCTGTTTCCAAATAAAAAAATATAAAATAGGTCCGGGAGTGTAGCCCAGAGGTAGAAGAGCTTCCAGGAACCCTAGTACCACACAAATATACAAAAAAATTATATATATATATATATATATATATACACACACACACACACACACACACACACACACACACACACAATCTTCCTGCAGAAGATGGTTAACGCTGCAGGGACGTGGATGTGGATGGTATTGCCTTTGTGAGAGCCTAACAGCGGAGAGAGGAAATGGGACCTGAGCTGGCATTTAAGGCTAAAGAGGAGAGAGTTGCAGGGCTGGAGAGCCTTCTGGAAGAATCAGCGTCCACAGGATCAGCTGTAGGGCAGGGGCGGGATGAGCACCCTGGAGATCAGCGGCCTGGGGCCATGGAGCCCATGGCCCTGCTCTCACCACAGGGCCCATGCTGCTGCCACCCCCACCTCTGCTGTCCCCTCTTGGTGGGACTCTGATCCCCATCTTCCACAGAGCCCACTTTCCCACCTTGGTCTTTGCTGATCTCTCTCTCTCCCGGATGACCCTGATCACTCCTTTTTTTTTTTTTTTTTTGTCCTGGGGATGAAACCCAGGGGCACTCTACCTCTGAACTATACCCCTAGCCCTTTTCATTTTTTATTTTCAAAAAGGGTCTGTCTCACTAAGTTGCTGAGACTAGCCTTGAACCTGTGATCTTCCTGTGTCAACCTCCCAAGTGCTGGGATTGCAGGGGTGTGCCAAGTGCCTGGCAGCACTCTTCTTTACATTGTAAACCTGCCCCCCCCCGCACCCCAGAGGCCCACGAGCCTGTGGCACTTTCCCTAAGGCATTTAATTATCCTCAGTACCTATAGGGGACTGGATCCAGGACGCCTGCAGACACTCATATGCAGATGCTCAAGTCCCTCGTACCAGACGCTGTGGTATTTGCCCTCATTTAAACGCCATCTCCATGGCTGTTCTGTACTTCTAATTCCCTGGCAGCTAATTAAAATGGGGCATCTGAGCTCACCTTACTGCTCAACAGTGAAAACTGAGACCTCTCATGAAATATACTCCCAACCCAAAATACAGGCAAGCTTCACACAGTGACTGCTCTTTAAAATCTGCTATCTGCAATTTGTAAAAGTATCCATCAGCTCATTTCAAACCGCCAGATGAAGATAATCACACAGGCACATGCCCAGAGCGAATGGACACTGCCCCCTCATGGCTGCTCAGGAGGGCGGCTTCCTGCTATGCGCCCCGAGTGCCCGGGGAGGGCTGCAAGACGCCACAGTTCAAGTCGGGTCAGATTTTCCGGGGCGCGTAAAAGAGGAATAAAGCATCAAAGAGAGAATTCTTCAGGCGTGCAGAGCCCACACGTTTCCATATTGTGAGGAGGACGTTGGCAATTAGTGGGAAGTAGTGAAAAGAAATGTTGAGACAGGAAAATCCCAACTTGATCACGCCCATCTGTTGCACTTACAGCTGGAATTTGAGTGGGAATTTCCCATCTGTGTTTTATTCTCAGCTTTAATTTGACTATAAATAAGACACATGTGTGTATCATTTGCACTAAGTGTCTTTTGGAGCCAGGAGTTGTTTAAGGGTGATGGTATATACATACATACATACATACATACGTGTGTGTTTATATTACAATAGTCAACACAGTGTTCCCCTCTTCAGTTATGTTCCAACACTCCTAGTTAATAGTACCAAAAACCTGGTTAGTACTGAACCCTAGACACAAGCACTGTGACACCCCACAGTCAGTCTGAGAACCAAGAAGGGTAACATATATGGCGTGCACATGCTGGACAAAGGGACGATTCACAGTCTGGGCAGGTGAAGTAGAATGCCACAAGATCTCCTCACGCTATGCAGAACGGCATGCAATTTAAGAACGTATGGACTGCGCATTTCTGCATTTTTCCTTGGAATACTTTCAGACCAGAGTTGACCATGGGTGACTGAAACTGAGGAGCCATGGAAACACACACACGCGTCACCTCAGAAGCAACTCATTCCGCTGGCCTCAAGCACCCTGCCAACCTACTTTGGTCCCATGATGACCTGTCCCTTTCTAACAGAAGCCTTAACTCTTAACAGCCTCTGCTCAAACAGATCTACACAGAACTGCCTCTGCCTGGCCAGCTTTTCCTGAAGCCCCGGGCTGCTTGTTGTAGGATGGCGCAGGGCTCAGAGCCTGGGAGGGCAGCGTTTGGGAAGCCCATCGCAGGCCCAGTCTTAAGGGAGCTTCTTTCCATCCTCTTGGTTTTCAAGTTGACCCTATGAGGACATATATGGGCGATCACCCCACTTTACAGATTGGTAAACTGAGGCTAGGTGATATAGGCAACTTGCTTGGTGTCATATGTATCACAGTAGTAGTAGAGCCCCAAACTCAACCCAAAGTATTTGGGCCACGCTCCAAAGCCCATGTTCTCCGCGTCACCCTCTCAAGCCTTTTGGGGCTATGGCGGTTGAGTGTTTATGCGGGGGCTCGGGGGCAGTTCAGCCAGGCCTTCAGCACAGGAGACACCAGCAGCTTCAGGCTGGCTGAGCCAGGCACCGCCTCTGGCCACAGACTCGGGTCCAGCAGGCCTGGGCTGTTCACGGCCTCCCTCCCCTTGGCTTTGCTCCGGGCAGCCCTTGGTCTCTGCACTCCTGACACTGCACCCTGCTGCGGAAGAGGGCCTGGCTCGGCATCTCCAGGTGCTGGCGTGGGGCTGCTGCGGCTGTCACATCCCCCGCACACCCCTGACCTGCTGCTGCTGCCGAGGGAGGAGCCCAGTCTGGCCTGCGGGCGTGTGTGATGCTCAGCGGTGTCAAGGACATGGCAGGTGGCAGCCGCTTACCAATTCTGTGTTGAAAGAACGAGTAGGTTATCTCAGTTCATGTCCTAGAAACCAGGACATAAGAAAAGAGGAACACAGATTCTGAGAGGGGCAGCTTGTGAAATCAAACACATTTCATTCTATTAAACACAGTCAGTTTTATTCAAGGAGGAATGACCATGAATTCTTGCTGTCCTCCTTCCCATTCCTCTCTTCCCCTCACCAATCTGGGCGTTTTAAGCTTCAGTGGGAGGGGGAGGAGGAGGGCTCTCCCACCCTGGAGGCTGGACTCAGCACTCACGTGGCAGCCACCTAGGCTGGGTGTGCTTCCAGCTCTGTGTCCCACAGGTGCCCACTCCACACGCCAGCCGCCTGCAGCAAGCCGGGAGCTGTGCTTCCTGCCTCTGCCCTGTGAGGACCTGGAGCCAGCTGGAGGGCAGGAGTGTGGCTCAGTTTGGCAGCTGGGGCTGGAGCTCAGAATCCCCAAAACAGGAGCGAAAGGGCCAAAGCTGGCAGCACTCAGACCTTACAAAAACGGAAAGAGGCGCTTCTTCACAATATAGAGGACGGTAGCCAGGAAAAGGGCCAGCGCAAGGAAGATGAGGAGCTTGTCCGTCAGCTCTCGGCGGTTGTATTTTGTGATGAGCTTCCGGCCCAGCTGGATGGTCCCCGACATGGACTTAAATTCTTCATTTGCATCCAGGATGGTTCTTGAAGAGGTGACTGCGACAGAAGAGGGAAGGAGCCTGACTCAGAGACTGTACAGCCCAGATGATGAGGGGCTGGCTCTGCTGCCCTGCTGTGGATAACACATGTGGTACCCTGAGGCTGGGGCCTCTGCAGTGAACAAGGCCCACGATGAGTACAGAGAACACGGGCCTAACGGGGAAGGCTCTTCCTAAGGCCCCGTGGTGCGCTGTGGCTCACAGGAGTCCTTGGGTGTGGACGGGGCAGGAGAGGGCAAACGCAGGTTGCTTGACTAACCATCACCCTTAGCTCTTTGCCGTGCACAGAAGCTGCCGGGAAGACCCGCGGCCACAGCCCGATCCTGGTGTGACTGCGGAGAGGTTCTGTGAGGGTCAGCAGCCAGGAGGCAAGAGGATTTTCCCCGAGTGAGGCAAGACCCGCCAGGACCTGATGGTTAGACCTGCTCTTTTCAGGACCACAAAGCAGGAAGGACAGGCTGGGCCCTGACACCGCCCACCCACGTCCCAGCCCTTCAGTGCCCGACACTGAGCTGCTTTAAGCTGCAACACCTGCGCCAGACACGGCGCCACACCCAGGAGGCCTAAGGCCGCACCCAGAGGCAGATGTGCTTTTTTTGTCTTTTTGTGGTACTAGGGATTGAATCCAGGGGCATTCTACCTCTGAACTATACCTCACTCCTTTTTTATTTTGAAACAGGGTCTTGCTAAGTTGCTGAGGCTGGCCTCATACCTGTGGTCCTCCTGTCTTAGCCTCCCAAGTTTTGCAGGCATGTGCCTCACAAGGTTCTACAAAGCATAACAAGGTATCTTCAGAATGTTCACTGAATAAATCATACTAAGGGAAAAGGCCAGGTGTAAAAAAGTACATGTGAATCGCTTTCAATTATGTAAGAAGATTGTGTATCAATTGTGTCATTATGTAAGAAGATTTAGCCGGGCGTGGTGGCGCACGCTTGTAATCCCAGCATTTGGGAGGCTGAGACCTGAAGAATTGTGGTTCGTGGACAGCCTCAGCTACTTAGGTCCTCTGCAACTCAGCGAGACCAGGTTTCAAAATAAAGAATAAAAAATAGGGCAGGGGGTGTAGCTCAGAGATAGAATGCCCCTGGGTTCCATTCCCAGACCCCCCCCAAAAAAAAAAAAGAAGATTTCAATTGCTTGTGTTATTTAAGATTGGAGGACACTGGGCGTGGTGGCGCACGCTTGTAATCCCAGTACTTGGGAAGCTGAGACAGGAGGATTGCGGGTTTGCAGCCAGCCTCAGCTACTCAGGCCCTCAGCAAATTAGTAAGACTCTGTATCAAAATAAAGAATAAAAAATCAGGCTGGGGACATAGCTCAGAGGTAGAATGCCCCTAGGTTCAACACCAGTTCTGCAAAAAAAAAAACAAAAAACAAAAAACAAAAAACAACCAAACAAAACAAAAAACAAAGATTGGAGGACATCAGAAGGATATAGAATATAGTTTCTTCTATGAAACTCTAATAGCAGTGGCCTCTGGGAAGTGGACCTCGAGGGTGGGAGGTCAGAGGTCAGCTGGAGGTCAGAAGGTAAGTTGTCTTCTTTATTCTCTTTCTGTACTACAATATGGCACTCTGCACTGATAACACAGCAGCTATGCACACACATGGCTCCTGAGTGTGTAAAATGTGGCTAATCCAAACTGAGATGCCTATAAGTATAAAATATAAGACCTCAAGGACATAGTATGAGAAAAAAAATGTTAAAAGCAGGCATTCCTCTGTACCCACAGGTTGTGCATCCATGGATTCAACCAAATCAGGGTGAAAATATTTGGGGAAAAATATGTGTGTACTGAACACCTACTGACACCTTTTCTTGTCATTATCCCCTAAACAAGTATAACAAGGATTTAGAAACTTTATATCATAGGAGATGTTATAATCTAGAGATGATCTGAAGTACACAGGAAGACGTGCATAGGTTCTATGCAAATATTACACCATTGGAGACAAGGGAATTGAGCATTCTCAGATTTCAATGTCCACTGCGTCCTGGAACCAGTCACTCAGGGATACTGAGGGACACTTCTTTCAATAATTTTCACTGTTAACTAGCTGTTACAATGGTAGTATTATATATATATATATATATATATATATATATATATAGTGGGTTAAATAAAATATTAAGATTAATTTCACATCTCTTTTCACTTTTTATAATGTACCTAACTGGAAAACTTAGTTACACACATGGCTTCCAATTACATGTCTGTTGGGCAGTGCCAGCACAGCTTTTTCCCATTAACCACAAGATATACATTACATTCTTACAAAATTAAAAGGTAATAAATAAAACAAATTACTAGAGGAAATGGAACATTCTGAAAATGACAGATAGGGGGAAAAACACTTAACAATAGTCCTGCAACCTCTTTCTCCATCCCGCTCCATTTCAAAAACCTAGGTAAGAATTTATTAAGCAAAAACCTAACAGGGCCTTACGCCAAATTCTTAGGGAGAAATGTGAACCTTTATAGAAGCAGAGCCTTGCTGAAAAGCAAACTCCCAGGGCTCTGCCGCCCAAGGAATGTGCGTGCACGTGGGTGTCTACAGGGCAACCGTAAACACCGACACGATGGACAAGCGCAGCACACTGCGCTCTGGGCGGGGCCTAGTGGCCACCTCACCTCCTGAGTGACATGCCACAGGAGCCTATGCTGGCGGCAGGCAGGTGGAGGTGAAGGTGCGGGGACCCGCGCTCTGGACCAGGCCTTACCTAGAGTCTGCATGGCCTCCTCGCTCTGCTGGACCTGCTGGGACATCATCCTGCTGATCCCCATGAGGCTCTCCGTGATGGCACTAGACGTCTGGGCCAGGCTCTCTTTGGTGGTTTTCCTGCAAGTCCGGAGCAGGGAGAGGAACGTCAGCAAAAGCCTCATTTCAAGAAAGCTCCATATTCAAACAGGATTCATGAGCTCACCTGTCACAGTGGTACAATTTTAAATAATCACAGTCTGTGCTGGCAAGGGTGTGCTGAGCCCATGTCCCTGCAAACTGCTAAATGGAATATACATTGGTGTTACCATCTGCAAAACAATTTGCAGTATGCGGGGAGCCTTAGAAACCTGCATCCTCAGCTTAGTAAACTCATCCCTGAGAAGCTCTCCAAAGGAGCCACCTGAAATGTGGATAAAGCCCCACTTTTTAAGATAGGCCCTTGTGTATAACTTACAATAATAATGAATTAGAAATGTAAACACACACGAACAGGAACTGGTTAATATAACTGAATACTATGTATTATTAAAATGACATTTAAAGTTTTTTTTTTTTTTAAAGAAGAAGGTCAGCCGGGCGTAGTGGCGCACGCTTGTAATCCCCGTGCTTGGGAGGCAGAGAAAGGAGGATCGCGCAGGTTTGAAGCCAGCTGCACATGCTGGCTTAGGAGACCCTGTTTCCAAAATAAAAATGTAAAAATAGGTCTGGGAGTGTTGCCCAGAGGTAGAAGGGCTTCCAGGAACCCCAGTACCACCAAAAAAATAAATAAATAAATAATAATAATAATAATTAAAAAAAAATAAAGCAGGTCAGCAAGGCATGGTGGTGCACGCTTGTAATTCCAGTACTTGGGAGGCTGAGACAGGAGGAGTGTAGGTTCACAGTCAGCCTCAGCCACTTAGTGAGGCCCTCTGCAACTTAGGGAGACCCTGTTTCAAAAATAAAGAATAAAAATAGGACTGGGGGTATAGCTTGGAAGTAGAATGCCCCTAGGCTCAATCCCCAGCTTTGCAAAAAAGAAAAAGAAAAAGAAGCAGGTCTTTGTGCTATCATACTTAATGAAGAAGAGCAGGATACTAAATTTTATATGTGGTATAATTTTGACTTTGTAAAAAATATAGGAGAAGCCAGGTGTCTGGTGGCACGTGCCTGTAATTGTAGTACTTGAAAGGCTGAGATAGAAGGGTTGAAACTTGGTGAATCCTTAGCAATTCAGCTAGACCCTGTCTCAAAATGAAAAACAAAAAGGGGCTGGGGGATGCAGTTCAAGGATAGAACATCCCTGGGTTCAATCCCCAGAACCAAGAAAGAAAAGGAAAAAAGAAAAAAAAAATAAAGGGAAACAACATTTCAAAATACTCATGAGCGCCGGGTGTGGTGGTGCACGCTTGTAATCCCCGCACTTGGGAGGCTGAGACAGGAGGATCGCACAGGTTCGAAGCCAGCCTCAGCTACTTAGGGAGGCTCTCAGCAACTTAGTGAGACCCTGTTTCCAAATAAAATATAAAATATTCATGAGCAATAAGATATAATATTATACCTTATTTCCACTTTGTCGTAATAGGGGTGGAACCCAGGGGCCTTCTACCTCTAGATGACACTCCTATTTTTTTTTTATTTGGAAACAGGGGCTTGCTAAGTTGCTGACAGCCTTACTAAGTTGCTGAGGCTGGCTTCGAACTTGCCATTCTCCTGTTTCAGCCTCCCAAATACCTGGATTACAGCAGTACATCCATAGTAATTCACAGCTTTTCTTTTTATCAATTTATTACAAATATATATTTCTTTCATACTTTTAAGTACAAATGCTAGCCTAAGAATGAGAGAGCTCCCTATACAGGGCTTTATTATCAAGCCAATAGTTATCTATTCTTCTATCAGGACTCAGAAAGACAAAAGGACACATACCTTTGCCTTAAGGCATCTCTTCCCTCAAGAAGCTCTGCTTTCTCTAGATTGTCAATTGCAATTTTGCAGGTGAGATTGGCTTTCCTCCATGAGGTCTGATTGCTGAAAGGAGGAGGATCAGGCATGAGTTTCTGTGACTACACCAAGGTGTTAGCTGCAAACACAGCAGTTCATCCTTCCGGGGGTAGCCACCCCCACCTCCTGCCACTTCCTCCTCTTGGTTGCCTTGGCAACGCTCTACCTCAGGGCCTAACACCTCTCCTCTGGACCCTAGAAGCTGTGTCTGGAATGTTCTGTTGTTCTCCCTCTTCCTAGTCAGCCCAGGGGCAGGGGACATGGCATTCCATCATTTATAGCCCTGCGAGGGCTCCTGACTTCAGGGTGCTCAGCGACCCAGCTGAGCACACCAGCCCTCGCTCATCACGTGACCTCTAAGGCTACTGCTCTACTGTGCCCTGATGTGGCCATTCTTTTAAAACCACAACTTCTGACTCAGCTTTTTTTGTGTGTGTCCTTCCAGGGATTGAACTTGGGGGCATTCTACCCTGAGCTACACTCCCGGCCCTTTTTATTTCTTATGTGGAAATAGGGTCTCCCTAAGTTGCTGAGAGCCTCGCCAAGTTGCAGAAGCTGGCTCTGGTCCTGGGATCCTCCTTTCTCAGCCTCCCAAGTACTGGGATTACAGGTGTGTTCTACCACGCACAGCTCACTACTCATCTTTCAGGCTCCAGCACCTAGCACAATACTTCTGACCCCTTCCCTGTTCAGTGAATATATGTTGTTAAAACGATCACAAGAGCCAGTGTTTCTCAAAACTTCTCCAAGATTAGCTCTTCTTTACATACACAGACCAGCCATGGATAACACGCATGCACGCACGCACGCACACACGCACACATTGTCAGCCGGGTCCGCTGACAAGATTCATTTACATTCCTTGCCTACTCACCTTTGCAAATGAAACTCCAATTTGGTGAACAGCACCCTGAGGCTAGTAGTCTTTTTTGACAGATAAACAAATTGTATCTCTCTGAGAGGCAGATCCATACTCGAACTCTTTACAGCTAGCTCAATCATGCAAACCATGGAAATAGTAAAAAATTAAAGTAGAGCCCAGAAAGAGTGGTTTTCTAACAGCAGCTCTGTGCCGAAGGTCTTCAAATGGGCTCTCTGATGCCTGAGCAGCACCTGCTACACCATTTTATACCTTTTAAATATAATCAATTAAGTCAGGTGTGATGGTGCAAGCCTGTAATCCCAGTACTTGGAAGACTCATAGATTCAAGACCAGCCTCAGCAACTTACAGAGACCCTCAGTAACTCAGTGAACCACTGTTTCAAAACAAAAAATAAAATAGGACTGGGAGTGTAGCTCAGAGGTAGGATGCCTCTGGTTCAATCCCCAGTACCACTAAATAAATAAAATTACACCTTCAAACTGTTTGCAAAGGAGTTTGTGGGGCCTGGGGATGCAGAGATGAAGGAGCCAAGGCATCTGCCTCAAGGGGCTCACATCTGTTGGGGAGAAAGACAAGCAAACACTTACTGTACCACAGGACAAGCATGATGACCCAGGCAAGGACAGCCACTGCCTCAACACACGACTGCCAAAGTGCTGAGTTACTGCTTGCTTTCTTCTACCCCTAACTCTCTAGCATTAAAGGCCATCTCAGCCTTAAGCCCACTGTAAGCTGACTGTGCCTGGCCTAACTTACTACAGTCCATATCAGTATAGCTCAGTGGTAGAGCACTCCCCTAGCATGCACGAGGGCCCCATAAATAAAAATATAAGACCAAAGGTTATAATTAAAAATAAGAAAGAATAGCACATAGCTGTAAATTTATAATCAACAACTGCACACAGCTACAATTAAAATCTTAATTTTGCTTAACATAACGTAGGCTTATTTATACTTGTGTGTGCCTTTTTTTTTTTTTCAGATAATATCCCATTCAAAACCTGTATTTTGGTTCATCTTAAGTAGGTGTGTTTTTGGTCGATTTTTTAGTACCAACTATTCTTAGATAAAACTGGCCCTGTATTACTAAAGCAATATATTTTCTTTTGTTTCAAAAACACAATATAGTGTAATGTTTAACATGCCTTTGTGAACTGTGCACGCTCCACCTGCCCAGGGGGCCCTGCTTGCCTCTCCTTCCTCCACTTGAGAGCTGCTGGTTTAGAGAACATTCCGCCTGTGTGTGCATGACACAAGCAAGTCGCCACTAAACTGTGTTTTTTAGACAAACATGTGCATGAGCCGCACAGGGAGCAAGCGGCCCCACGGGGCAGGCAGGGGCCAGGCCAGGCCTACCTGAGCATCTGCTTCTTGTGATTCTCTACCTCCTGCAGTAGAAGCTGCTTCTCCGACTCTTTGTCTTGCTCCTTAGCCGACTGCTCAAGCTCCTGTGAGGAGAAGACAGCTTTATGTTAAAACGATTTTAAACGCCAGTATGAACACAGAATAGCACTTCTATTTCTAGCATGGGCATACAACGTCGCCTGAAACACCCTTTGAAAACAGAGTATCTAGGAATGCCAAGTGGCATAATACAAATCCTTTGTGTGTGTGTGTGTGGTACTGGGGGTGGAACCCAGGGGCTTCTCTACCTGCGGGCTGTACTCCCAGACCTGTTTTATCCTTTATTTGGAAATAGGGTCTCACTAAGTTGCCGAGATCCTCACTCAGTAGCTGAGGCTGGCTTTGAACCTGTGCCATCCTCCAGTCTCAGCCTCCCAAGCGCGGGGATTATAAGTGTGTGCCACCACGCCCGGCTACATATCCTTTTAAATATATAGCTAAGTTTGCAAGAAAGTGAGGAAGATGCATACGCTCAGCAGTGTGAGAGGACAAGGAGCCAGCACTGAGGCTCAGCCTGTGAGCAGGCATGGCTGCCCTGGAAAGGAGCTGGTGCTCCTCTAAGCTAGGGCGTGCCCCAGTCACCAAACACATTACCAAATAGGAGTCCACGGTCCCACCTTCATATCATGGGATATTTCCACACATTCTCTCTCAGTTACTGGACCTATTTCATTAGTGACTGGGTGCAAACAATTGAGGGGTTTGAAAGAAAAATGCAGGGACTGAAAACTGAAGACTCAGACCACCCGAGGCTGAGAATTGCAATGGAGAACGCCACAAATCCAGGACCCAAAGAGGATACATCAGCCGCAAAAAGATCTAGGAAAATGTTCATCACCACCAGAGTGAAAACGTGAACACTTTCTTGCCTTTGTGTTTTGCTTTTGTTTCTGGCTGTGGGCTCTGGATAGAGGGGCAAAAAAAAAAAAAATTTTTTTTTTAAATTTCCTGAGAATTTATAATCAGGAAGCTGTTCTTATACTGACCTGGTGGTTCAAATTATCTTCCCTTCTTCCCTAAGTGGCTCAAGAACCCCTAAGAAGAGAAATTAACATAACAAGTGTCCCAAGACAAAGTCCTTGCCAGAGTCCTGGCAAATGCAAAACCCCTGGAGGGAGTTCTTTTGGACCCAAGCTGCTCAAAGTCTCAGAGATAGGAGGCTAAGTGCTCAAAATAACGGAACTAAGGAAATATTCATGAGTGAGGAACAGCAGACATAACGACCAATGGTGCATATCCCAAATTGCTTGCATAATTATTTAAAATTTATATTCCAAAGCCTGGTGTGGTGGCGCATGCTTCTAATCCCAGTACTTGGGAGGCTGAGACAGGAGAATACAGGTTTGCGGCTAGCCTCAACAGCTCAGTGAGGCCCTCTGCAACTTAGTAAAATTGTTAAAAATAAAAATTAAAAGCCAGGCATGGTGGCACACGATTGTAATCCCAGTACTTAGAGGCTGACAGGAGGATCGTGGTTCAAGGACAGCCTCAGCTACTTACTGAGGCCCTCTGCAACTTAGGGAGACCCTATTTCTAAATAAAGAATAAAAAGTAGGGCTGGGGGTATAGCTCGGAGGTACAATGCCCCGAGGTTCCTTCCCCAGTACTGCAAATAAATAAATAAATAAATAAATAAATAAATAAATAAATAAATAAATAAGAACTAGGGCTGGGGATGTAGTCTGAAGGTAGAATGTCCCTGGGTTCCATCCCTAGTACCAAATTAATTAATTAAGTAATTAATTAATAGGGTTTAGGTTGGAGCTCAGAGATAGAATGCCCCTGAGTTCAATCCTCAGTACCAAAAAAAAAAAGAGAAAAAGTAAATAAAATCTATATTCTCTACTAGACTATAAACTTATCTAAACCAGAGCTACATCTAGTGCTGCTCACTGTACTTATTCCTTACACCCGGCACATACGTATTAGGCTCTGAGTCACTGAATGGAAGAATGGATGCATGGCAAGGGAGGGACAGAAGGAGGGAAGGAGGGAGAAAATACACAATATCCTCATGAGAGGCTTCCAGAAAGTTTTATCTCAGAGAACCAGTTCTGAAGAAAAGACAGAGGTAGAGTAGTCCTTAAATTCCAGTTTGAGGGCCATTTATCCAAAGACACACATACAGATATTTATACACTGAATATGTATAAAACAGCAAAATTTGAGGATATGAGACCAATTCTCTTCTAGTATCACATAATCTTGTTGCAAATACAAAAACAGACATTCACCTAAGAGCTAAAAAATCATACAAATAAAAATCTTGTATGTATTTCCAGGTATAAAGAAAACATGTATATTCCTAGGAGATACAGACTAGAACTGGGATGGGTGTCCATTTGCTGACCATGTGCTTGCCACCTTAAGAGATGCAAGAAACACACCTGTGATCAGTGAGCTGAAGCTATCGGGGCCGGGAGCATAACACATATGTAAATATATAAGCGAGGTAACTTATCTAAATAAACGAAGGAAATAAACAGGCAAGCATGCAGATAGTTAAAACAGAATAAGGAAAAACTCAGGTTGAAGGTAGTGGGTCATGGTTATAGAATTTAAATTATTCTAAGTTAAAGGCCTTCTAGGAAATACATTAAAAAGCAGTCCAAATAAGTGCCCCCCCCAAAAAAAAGAATGAAGGTCTCCAGTTACTGATACAGAAAGTCTTCTAATACATACTGTTAAGTTTGGAAAGGTGGCAGGAATGGGGGCATAAAGCTCTAATCACAGTATTTGAGAAGCTAAGACAGGAAGATCACAGGTTCCAGGCCAGCCTCAGAAACTTAGAACTTTAACACCTTAGTGAGACCCTGTTTCAAAAACTAAAAAATAAAACAGGGTTGGGGGTTTAGCTTGGAGGTGGAATGCTCAATCCCCAGCACCCTCCACATGAATACAGTTTATAAAAGTGTTACGGTTATGCTTTCTTTTTTCTTTGTAGTACCGGGGATGGAACCCAGGGGCATTCTACCTCTGAGCTACACCCCCAGCCCTATTTTAATCTTTATTTTAAAACAGGGTCTCACTGAGTTGCAAAGGGCCTAAGTAGCTGAGGCTGTCTGCAAACGGCGATCCTCCTGTCTCAGCCTCCCAAGTACTGTGATTGCAAGCATGCGCCACCATGCCCGGCTAGTTATGCTAACTTTTAATTAAATGAGAAATGGAGAAGAAATAAATATATTTGTCTTGTTAAATATTTGAGTAAAGAAATTCTGGAAAGATATATAAGTAACAAATAAGAGCTGGTACCTACTTGAAGGGGGATACAGAGAATGAATAAGAGGCATAACTAGACTTTTTATATAAGCTGATACTTATATAGATAATGCACATATATACGTTAAAAATTGAGATGGTTAAGTCTGTGCTGGAGGTAGAGGAGTTAGGTATCGTGACAGTGCTAAAAGTTAACTTCTATAGCAAAAACTGTGCTTTCAAGATTGCCCTTGAAAATCCTGTAGGAAGGCAGCACAGGACAGACATACTTTCGCAGGGTCTGACTGGCCAGCTTTGGAACAGACTGTCTTCGTTTTGGGGGATGTCACATGAAAGGCAAGTCTTTCTCACATGCAGTGAGACCAGGCGCCTCTAGAGCCCCCATCCCACCCTCACGGGGGGTCAGCTGTAGAAAGGCCTCCGCTACTCACATGGTTCCTTCTCACTCTCTAGTGGGTTTTGAGCTGGCGCATACTACACTGGAACTCAGGCGTGTTCATGTGCATAGGATGTAGCCAGTGACTCTCGAAACAGAAAGGGAGGAGCTAGACAAAGTCACAACCTAGAACACTGGAGATGCTGCTGACAGACTGAGGCAGAGAAGGAATGAAGGGGTCAAGAGGGAGTGGCAGAAAAGAGAAAAGGCTGACATGGGGTTTTCAAGTTGAGAAATTCCAATCTGCATTCAAGTTCCCCACTCATACCTGGACAGCAGGTCAGTACAGAGTTTCCCCCACTGTCCAAATGTTTACTGCACCTCCAGCTGGTGTGTGAGGAACCTGGACGGCTGTCAAGCAGAGGTTACACACAGGACAGGGCTCCCTTCAAAGCTACCCGCTTTCAGCATTGTGGTTCTGCAGCCACTCACCTGTATTCTGTGCCGGAGCTGTTGAAACTTCTCCTTCACTTTAGTATTCAGTTCGGTAAGTGCACTTAAGGGTCCGGAACAATCTCGAATATCCTAGGAGATATTGAAGAGATGAGGGGCCTTTCTTGAGGCAATAAAATGAAACGACATCGTCTGCACAGGGAGAAAGTTGAGTTAGACCTTTCTGACTGTAATTCACCCTGATCTTTGCTGTTTACCTCTGCAACAAAAGCAAAAACATTAGCATTTGTATATTTTTTCTCATCCCCATTAGATTAATACTGAGCAGATAGGAGCAAGCAAGGAGTGTATCAGTAGTAGAGTTCTTGCCTAGGATGCACAAGGCCCTAGGTTTGATCCCAAGCACCATGTAAAAAACGATACTGTAAGTACATGTAAAGAAACATAACTGCTCTGACCTAATCATCAGTCTCTAAAGCTTAACCAAATATCACCTGTCCAGTATGATATACACTTAAAACAGCCTGCATGTCTAACAAGAATGGCCATCCAAGCGATACTAGAATTTTAGATTCTTCCAACTTGAACATCAGGATGCTTAAATTCCTGGCCACATATGAAAGATGATCTTACTCTGATTTTACCAACCATCTGTTTTAAGTTACAGTGTTTCTAGACATATTTAAGGGTAGATTTAGAATTTGTTTCTGAAAACAAATTCAGAATGACGGGGGCCAGGTTTTAGAGCAGGCTCCAGAGCCAGACTCTATGCATTGGAATCCTGGCTGGAGCAACTTACTAACTATACAACCTTGGAAAAGTTACTTAAGTTATCCGCCTCGTTTCCCGTTCTCTATCTCAGGACCATGTATTTGTGTAAAGCACTTAGCAGAGCAGCTGGTGCCCTGTAAATGTGCCATGTGTCTAGTTACCACTTTCTTATTAGCAATCACCAGATCCAAATGCCAGAGGTGCCCAGGAGGAGGTCTACGCTATCCAATGACACGGAAGGTCATGTGGGGGGGGGTGCTGGATGGTGTCTGAGCCAAGGGCCTTGCACATGCTAAACGTGCTCTGCCACTGAACTACAAGCCTGCACCCTCAGTTGCTGGTAATTCATTTGTGTAAATCCAATCCTATGTTTATTTTTCTAAAGTTGGCTCTAAAATTTTATAGTTTATGTACCTGAGAAGTAAAGTTCAAGAAATTTAAATGTATTAAGTCTCTTGTTCCCTGGCTTACTGAAAATCACACATCCTAGCCGGACATGGTGGCTCACACTTGTAATCCCAGTAGTTGGGAGGCTGATGCAGCCAGCCTTAACTACTTAAGGAGGCCCTCCACGACTTAGTGAGACCCTGTTTCAAAAATAAAGAATAAAACTATAGGCCTGGGGGGTGCAGCTCAGAGGTAGAATGCCCCTGGGTTTAATATCCAGTACCATTAAATAAATAAATAAATAAATAAATAAATAAATAAATTAAATAAATAAATAAATAAAATCACACACCCTAGCATCCTATGCTAAACCTTGCATCCTGTGATAAACCTTGCACCCTATAATAATTTGGGGTATTCTGCATCCGGCTTACCTAAGGAGCCCTACATTTCACTACACCTTGTTGCAAACTCTAAGTCTACATCTAATGTTTAATGATATTTGTTGTAAATTTTTTCAAAACCAAGGTTAAAAATTCTTGGTATATCTTTGCTAAACTCATGGAACCATTTCTACATGGGTTTGCCTGTTTCTTGGTATGTATGTATGTATGTATGTATGTATGCATGCATGCTAGGGATTAACCGCAGGGGCATTCTACTTCCAATCTACACCCCCAGTCCTATTCTGTTCTGAAACAGGGAGGGTCTCCCTCGATTACTGAGACTGGTCTTGAACCTGCGAATCTCCTCCCCTCTCAGCTTCCCAAGGGTTCGCCTGGGCGCCCGGCTTCTCGGATCTTAACTCTTGCCTGACGTTGTCAACTTTTTCTTGCACTGTGACCGTCTACCCTTAACCGGCTCACGGCAAAGCGTCTCACTTTCCCCAGCTGTTCAAAGCGGCACGGCGGCTCTACGTGGCTCTGCCCGGGCCGAGTTTCCCTGCCCGGAAAGTCCTCTCCTGCTGCTGCCTGCCTCTGCCCAGGCCTGAGGCCATCATCTCTGGTCACAGAAGCCCCAGGGTCCAGGCTGCGTTCCGCAGGCCGGCGCCTTCGTGCTGGTGACCGCGGCGTCCCGCAGGGCCGGCGCCAGGGCGAGGTGGTGCGGAGGGGAAGGAGGCGCCGAGCCGTGGCCGGGGAAGGAGGAAGGAGGCGCCGAGCCGGTGACAGGTGTGTCTGCCGCGGTCAGCGGGGCCGCCCGGGCCGGCAGGTGGGGGTGCCCCAAGGAGGGCACGGCGGCGGCACCCAGGGGAGGAGGAAAGCCACGGCCTCCGGGGCCGGACCGAACCGGGAGGGCAGACCTGCTGGCCTCCGGGCGGAGCCATCGCCTTGGGGACCTGGCGAGGCCGCCGACGCCATGCAGGGCCAGGCCGGAGCCAGAGCTGCGGCAGCCCGGCCCGGGCCCCGGGAAGCCGTACCTGGATAAGCGCTTTCACCTCCAAGTCGAATTTGACAATTTCTTGGTTACAGATCCGGACGTGGACATCCTGGGGAGCCGCCATGTTGGAGACGCCGGCTACGGGCAGCGGCGGCGCCCAAGTTCCGACGCGTTCCGCGCGGCTCGTGCAGCGCCCCCTGGAGGCCGACTGCGGGGCGAGCGCGGGGCGCGTCCGGGCAAATCGGCCTCTGCTCTCAGGTGGGCCCTAATAAAACCGAGAGGAAGAGAAAAGGAAATTTCAAGAACGCATAGCAGTGTCGTCACTTTCCATCTTCCACCTATCGGCCATTCTAATGGCTACATAAAAGAAGAATAAGAAAAAAAAAAGAACAGAAGAAAAGTATCATCTGGGTTGTTTCTAGGAGATGCAATCAATCTTTTATGGTTTATTTTTAAAATTCTGAGTTTTTCACGTTTTCTACAGTAGGAATTGTGGAATAAAAGAGAAATATATATGTTTAAATGTATGAGATTCAAAGAGATCACTAGAGCACCCTCTTCAGCCCAACACATGTCTAAGGGGTCTTTCTGAAATACAGAACTGGTATTACCTTCCTGCTTACATCTCTTCGGCGGCTTCTGGTGGTTCCCTTTTTTGCACGGTTGGATTTATTATATCTGTGTGTCACGATCAGAATGAATCTTCAACAAATGATGGCTTTCATTCTCATTTTTGTTTGTATCATTAATTAGTCCAGGCTTCTTAGCCGGTCCCCAAGGGCATCAGCCTCCCCACCCACCCTGCCCCCTTCCTGGAGTCCTCAGGCCCTTTATGCTTCTGTAGCCTTGCAATATCCTAGAATGCTCCTCTGCATCCATATACACAAACACACTGGGGTTGGGGTGCTGGGTGTGGAGCCCCAGGGCTTCAGTGCTCTACCTCTGGGCCACACCCTCTGCCCTGTCTAGATGGTGAGGCCCTGCTGTTCAGCTGTGTCCCTCCCTCTTCATCTTCACAATCACCCCTGAAATTGCTCCTACCCATTTTGGGCATCAGAAGATGGGCTGAAAGTGGATTAAAGCGAAGTAACTCTGCCTCGAGGTTACCCAACTCAGAAGTGGCAGAACCTTGACCCTAAGCCATCTTTTCCCTCAAAAACAAAGGGCTGGGGGATTAGCTCAGGTAGTAGGGCACAAACACCCAAGGGCCTGGTTCAGTCCCCAGGACCACTCACAGAGAAAGAGAGTCATGTATGTATATGCACATGTGTCCCCGTGGGCGGCGTGGTGTAGGCGGGTCTATGTGCTGGCTTCACTGTGTACCTGACACTACGCACACCCTCCCTTGAGGTGTTCACCATCGCACTGCACCTAATACAGGAGCAGTGTGTCCGGGCTCCAGTCCTGCTCTGCAACCTTCGCATCCCTATGCCCCTGTCTCCTCAGAGGCTAACTGGTAATAACAACAGCACATGGGGGCCAGTTAAATGAGATAGTACGTGAAAAGCTTAACAAGCACAGTTCTGATGATGTGGCAGTGGTAAGGACTCAATGCCTGTTAGTTGCGGTTACTGTGTTACTGACACTTTGGAAGTACATCCTGTGTGCCAGGCGCTGTGTGCCAGGCGCTGTGTGCCAAGTGCTTCACATGCATCATCTCAAGCAAAAACTAGGAAGAAAAACTCAAGCAAGAACTTTATGAGGCAAAAAAATAGGTCGGAGGCACCCAGCAATGGTGGCACAAGTCTGTAAGCCCAGTACTTGGGAGGCTGAGATTGGAGGATCACAGAATCAAGGACAGCCTCAGCAACTTAATGAGACACTGTTTCTAAATACAGTAGGGCTGGGGTGTAGCTCTGGGGTAGAATGTCACTAGGTTCATTCCCACAACAATGAAAACAGGACAGAGAAGAAGTGATTTGCCAGAGCACATGGGGTTGCCAGGTCCAAGGATATAATCATTTTAAAATTCTTGCTCTTCATAGGGGTTCTCCCAACTTAAATTCCCACTAGCATACAAATGCCTGTTTTTCATGGCTTTGCCAACACGGTGTGTTAACAAACAGCAGAATTTTTTTTTTTTTTTTACCAATCATATTATGTTAAAAACTGTTTGGTTTAAGCCGGCCGTGGTGGCGCACGCTTGTAGTCCCTGCGTTTGGGATGTGGAGACAGGATGGTGCAGGTTTGAAGCCAGCTGCGCTGGCTTGAAACCCTGTTTCCAAATAAAAATATAAAATAGGTCTGGGGCCGTGTGTGGTGGCGCACGCTTGTAATCCCCACGCTTGGGAGGCAGAGACAGGAGGATCGCGCAGGTTCGAAGCCACCCGCGCGCGCTGGCTTAGGAGACCCTGTTTCCAAATAAAAATGTAAAAATAGGTCTGGGAGTGTCGCCCGGAGGTAGAAGGGCTTCCAGGAACCCCAGTACCACCAAAATAATAATAATAATAATAATAATAATAATAATAATAATAATAATAATAATAATATAAAATAGGTCTGGGAGTGTAGCCCGGAGGTAGAAGGGTTTCCAGGAACCCCAGTACCACCACACACACACACACACACACACACACACACACACACACACACACACACACACACACAGTTTAAGCCAGGTGTGGTGGCGCACGCTTATAATCCTAGCATTTGGGAGGCTGAGAGAGGAGGATCTTGCAGCCTGAGGGCAGCCTTGGCTACTCAGTGAGGTGTGGTACTGTGTCCCATTATAAAAATTTGTCTTTACGTGTTAAATCTTTGTAAACCTCTGAGTTGTTCTTTTGTTCCAAAAGCCTGTGAAACCAAAGGCCTGCGATCTCTTCCCTGCAGTGTCCAAAAAAGGAAGCATTCTCTGTAACTGGCTAAGTCTAAGATAACCCTGTGAATTCTTGTCATGGGGGGGGCTTTGTACAGGGGGTCCGTGAGCGAAAGGGGGCTGCTGTCGTTTTTGATCTAACTCAGAGGACGACAGCTGCCACGCATGCCTAAATCAAACCGCTTGCCTATACATCATGGTGGTCTCGACTTTTTGTTTCACGCTTGTGGTACGTACAACAAGGTCCTTTGCTACTCAGTGAGACCCTGTTTCAAAATAAAGAATAAAAAAAATAGGGCTGGAGGTATAGCTCCAAGGTAGAATGCCCCTGGGTTCCATCCCCAGTACTGCAAAAAACAAAAACAACATTTATTCTGCATTTTTCTTATCATGAAAGGCTGAGGACCTCGAAGTGTTTCAAAGCTACTTGAATTTCCTTCGCCCACTCTCCATCGGGCCCGTGTGTGGTCTCCCGTAACTATGCAGTAGTAGGATTTGCCCTTAGAGTTGCAACACTTTTGTCTATAGGATGTCAGCTTGGTTTACGGTGTTTAGGCCTTCATAATGACTTTATTTTTTGTTTTACAGAGAATTGACGTCTTCATTTATGACTTCTGGGTCTGGGATCCAAATGGAGAAGGTCTTCCCTGGCCTAGCCCCAGGGACTTCCAAGAATTACCCAGTCCCCTTCTAGTGCTCTTTTTTTTCCTCCTTTTTAAAAACATGCTTGTCTTTGTCCATTCTGAAATATGTGTTGGCTGATCGTGTGAGGTACAGAACCAACTTGCATTTTCTAGGTTATCCAATGGTTCTACACTATCTAACCAAGAGCCATCTCTTTTCTCATTGATTCTGGGTGCATTTACCACACTAACTTGTCATATATATTTAAGTGTATTTCCAGACTTTCCATTCTCCTTTCCTGGCCTATCCATTCATGCACCAAAATAATAGCTTTAAATTTTATAATGGTTAATATCTGGCTAGGATTAAGTGCCCCACTTATCTCCCCTCCCTCAGCACCTTCTGGCTCTTATTTTTTTCTCATATAAAGTTCAGTAGTGTTGTTTTTAAGCCCTCTTGGTATGTTTTACTAGGAGGGTATTACATTTGTAGTATAATTTAGAACTGGTGGCTTTAAACTGACTGTTCCTGTTCAAAAACTTATGTAAAGCAGAACATGGTGGCATACGCTTGTAATCCCAGTATTTGGGAGACTGAGACAGGAGGACTGCAGGTTCAAGGACAGCTTTAGCAAGTAGTAAGACTCTCATCAACTTAGTGAGATCCTGTTTCAAAATAAAAATACAATAGGGTTGGGAGTATAACTCAGAGGCAGAATGCCCCTGCGCTCAATCCCTAGTACCACAAAAAAGAGAACTTGTTAAATCTTTACTTTTTTTTTTTTTTTTTGGCGGTACTGGGGTTCCTGGAAGCCCTTCTACCTCTGGGTTACGCTCCCAGACCTATTTTATATTTTTGAAAACAGGGTCTCTTAAGCCAGCGCGGCTGGCTTCGAACCTGCACGATCCTCCTGTCTCCGCCTCCCAAGCGCGGGGATTACAAGCGTGCGCCACCACGCCCGGCAATATATGTTTACATTTGTTCCAAGTTTTCTTCTGTATCCTTTATAGTATTTTGAAGTTTTACCTAGACTTTGTACATTTTCTGTTAAGTTTATTCCTAGCAAAATTTGAAGATTAAAAAATGAAACAGGGTGACATTTCTTCAAGTCCCTTTAATACTTTGGATCCTTGAATAGGAAGGAGCTCCCTATGGAGGGCGCTGGAGACGTCCCAAAGCCAACACCGGGCAGATCTGCCTTAGTTCTCCCAGACCCCTTTCCCATCACACTTCTTGCTGGGAATTCTTATGCAACCAACAGTCCCCATTTGTACCCCCTTTTATGCAGCAGCTAAAGAAAACAGTTCCCTTTTCCTCCACTCACACACTTCCCTCTAATAAAGAAACCCAATCCTATACCCTTAAGCTAGAGGCCACCTTTGAGGGGCAGGAGTGAGCAATCTGGTAACATACACAGCCAATCACTTATTACTTCCAGCTCTGCTTTGCTCCAACTCTGATCTTTACACACTGATCGTGACACTTGTTTTTGGCTACTGTATGTGCTGGGTTTCGGCCTTAGTTCCTTTTGGTTTTCAGATTCTAAGCCCATTACTTCCCTCCTACACATCTTCCAATGCTTTGCTGTAACTTGGCCTGCCCATCAGAGGGGTATGAATTGCCTGGAGCACAGAAGTAGAAAGGAGCCTGAAATGGGGCTGTTCATGAAGCCGGGCCTGGTGCAAGTGACTCCTTTGTAAAACAGACATGGCCACCAGCTCCCCTGGCTCTTGGGAGCAGCAGTGGAGCTCCCCGAGAAGAAAGTTGCTCTTAAAGACAGCTACCCACCCCTTAGACATTTAGTATCTTCCAATGTTTAACTTTCTTGCTGGGATGTGAGCGCCTTTCCCAACTGTTTTCCTTTCTTTCAAATTCTTTACTGCACTGTGGCTGAAGAGCTCACATGGTCCCACAGTGAGGGACAACTGAATCCCCTACCTAACTGGATGCTACCCTCTGAAGATTGCATTTTCTAAGGACTATACCGACCTGGCTCACCCAGTTCCTCCCAGTTTCCAGAACCATGTCAGAGGCCCCATGAAGTCTTGAGAGAGAAATCCTGAAGCAGAACCAGTCCACGGGAGGTCATGTCTACTCTACTTCCTGATGGCCCCAATGTCACTCCAAAGAAGCAAAAAGGGTCTCATTGTCAAGAACACACATCTTTTAAGTGTTCTTTAATATACCCATGAGGTGTGGGGCCTACAGCCCTTTGTCTGTCTCCGATGCCTCTTATACTGCTCTGCAGTGCTGTGCACACACCATCCACCTTGGCTGACCACGAGTTCCTGGAGGTCTCTTCAGTCCCTCTACAGCCAGATACCTGATGTAATCCCCGGCACAGTTAAGTGCTCAGCAAGTGTCTGCTGGCCGAAGGGGCACATACTCCTGTGGGGGCTGACACTTGGTCGGACACCTGGCTTAAGGCTCTATGTAGATGTCTGGCCTAGCTTGCAGTTTTAATTAGAATGATTAAACACACGCCAATGTTGAAACCAGGAGAGATCTTCCCCCACCCCAGATTTTATTTTCTTGGGGAAATCATGTGTGCCCCCCCAAAAAATCAAAGAGAAATAGGTATAAACTATGCTCTAAACTGAATAATGCAAATGTATATATCAATAACTTTATGTCATTGCTAAATATCACTGATATATTGAAAAATGAGCCTAAAGCATAAAAAGAAAAAAAAAAAATCCTAGTTCTCTGTATACCACCCAAAGAGAGGCACACAGCACAGGGAGTGGTTCGCTGCTCTCTGTGTTGGGATCTGTTCTGGAATACAGCGTCCTGAGGAGAGGGTGGTTCCCTTGGAAGGTGATGGAAAGGCAGGAGAGAAAGAAAGGCCGAAAACATGAGGCAAATGAATCCAAACCTTTTCTTTTCATCTTTTTTTATTTTAAATTACAAAGGACGTTGCATACACTGATGAATCTGTATCTGACTAGAAGTGCTGAGGGTTGGAAGGCGACAGAAAACAAAGGCAACCTTTGCATTGCCCTTTCTTCTGAAATGAAGAACTGCACAACTATTAACCAACATTGAATAGAATAATTTTTAAACAGCTCATGCGGCAATAAGACAAAATTCTTTCTAGACAAGAGACGAGACTGAATCCAATAAAAGGTGTCATAGCTCCAGTTGAGGGGCAGGGAGAAAAATAAACAAAACTACAGAATATTTATGATAGTATGACAAACAGGACCCTAAGCAACTATGCAAAAGAAGTTGCCTCACTGTAGAAACAAATGTTTTGAATTCTTGCCCTTCTGCTCTTCTCTTGTGACTTCTGAGCTGGCAGCCCTAGTGTTACTGTTAATCACAAATGCTACGCTACAGGACAAATCCTAGGGAAAGAAGGCAAAAAAGCAGGCAGTGGAATACAGAGTCATAAAAATGTGGTGGAAAAGGCAGATACAGTACACACATACACATTTCTGTTATTTGGTTCTGAAAAAAAAACAAAGGGCGAAGGGCAAGACACGGTTGCCAGTCTCGCTCCCCTCCACCCAGCACTGAATTAACTACACCACTGTGTTTACATCTTTACGAAAGAGGCAAACCTAGTTCCCCCAACTTGGCACGCTGAAATACCCGACTCTGCGGCGCTTCGCCAGCCACCAAGTCTTCCATTTCAGAACACTGTTTGGAAGTAGTCGTAAGACTGTTCATTCACTATCAACTCCAGGCCTCTCTCTCAACAAGAATGACAATTTGGCAGAGCTCAGTTCCTAGGTGTCATTTCTATGACTTCAGTCAGTTTGCTAAGCACGAGGACGATGCTTCAACACACACTCCCCCTTGCCTGTGGAGTGTGTAGCTTTCAGTAGTACATTTTCATCATCTCTCCCCATCATGCTTATTCCTTAAAATGAAACAACCATTCCTACAGTTGACATTCATTGTTACATCCCAATGTGTTTGAAATATTAAAAAAAAAGGAATCAGCTTCTTATAATGCCCTTATTAAGATTACAAAGATTACAAAAGAATCCACAAGTATTACGGCACTGTGTGAGACTTATTTGTCATGATCCAAGGGAAGAACAAAGACTGCAGTTCTGTGCAAAATTGTGGAAATGGCCTCAGTTCCATGGGAAATGGTATTCCACAATAGACTTCACTAGAAAGATCATTGAAACCTTGTAACTTAACACTGAAATCATAATTCAATGCATTCTCAAAATTCAAGTTTCAAGATTTGGAGAGATGCTAACATTCTGTTACATAATTAACTAGAAAATACTTGAACAGAATTTTAGGAAGACGATATAAAGACTGGGAACATAAGTTTTTGTTAATTACTGCTGAAGGCAACTTGAAGTCATCTCTTATAAAGTTAACTAAATCTTAGCAGCTAAAAATATTTATATGTATGGAATAAAGAAAAGCACATCCATTCTTGACATTTTGGTGAATAAACTAACAGCTTTATTAATGAAGGCAAACATCAGATAATTGTATGAATATATTATATATATAAAAAGAAATCCAAACTAACAGCATTGTATTTCAAAAGTACTGTACTTCTGTTTCTTATTTTTTTTAAGAGACGTGTCATCTATTGTATAAAACAAACAAAATGGGTACTCTTCTAAAAAGTTCTGGAAAATGAAATAGTTTCAAGCAGATGAACTGAACACACCTTTCTCTAAATGCAGACTATTGCTGAGATGCAAATAAAGTCAAGCATCAGAAGATGTATGACAAGTTCATGAAAGTCAGGGAAAGGGATGTAGTGAAATTACTGCTAATCTTTCCCCCTCATATTCAAAGACCACTCAAAACTGGTCTTTCATACAAATATAAAATAACTATAAAGAGAGGGAATATGAAACCATACCATCTGAAATCCTTCTTGGTGCTTTTGTAATAGCTCTGATTCTCTTACCAAAAAGGTCAAAGATTTAGGAGGTGGAAGGGAATGAAGATGTTTAGTCTTAAATGTACAAGTAAGGCACAATATAAAGCCACATCATAATCTGTCATGAAGGATATAGAAAGGACAAGAATCATACATGGTACAGTAGAACAAGCAATCACTGACTGAAAGTGTGGCACCCAATTCAACACTCAGACAAGATCTTAACAAGAGCAGTTAGACAGCATGCTTTCATTGGAGACAAACTCTAGAAAGAATCCAGTGTATCTGAAACTAGAAAGGAAGATTTTTCTATTTTTTCTCTGAAAAATCATAGTAGTACTAAAGTCAAAGTTTACCATTGCTTCTGGAACAGTGGGTTTATTCGAGGTGAATTCACAATGCCTTCACTTGTGGACTTCATTATGAGCGATCTGTATACCATGTATGAATACAGAACACCTTTAGAGAGCTCATCTCTAAAGACCTCCACTCAACAATACAAGCCACAATTTTCAAAAACAGAACATGTACAACTGTTGGGGTTTTTACATTACCGTTTAAGATCTGTTTGTGGGGTACACTAAACATATATTTTAATGACAAAGGAGGAAGCAGATTATTACTGGCATTAAAGTACAACCATTTCTAGACGGTTTAAAATGCCACAGAGTCCCCTGGTTAAAATGTAAAGCTGCACAGCTTGCCTATGTCATCTTTATAATAAAGTTAAAACAGCAAGAGGATTTAACTTTCACTCTACATTTTACTGCCAGGTTTTATTTAGATCAAGTATCGCTGCAGCATTCTGACCAGCCCAGAGTTAGCAGCAAATGGCAGGAATCATATAAAATGCATTTTTTAACAAAGTGCTTTTCTAAGATATACATATATATATATATATATATATATAAATAGGTACAAAATAAAGTGTCAACATTAAAAAGCTCAACTATTTAAAGGCTTTTAACTATTTAACTTAAGTAGTACATATAAAACACTGAAATGCAAGATATGGAATCTACTAAACAGATTCAAAGTCTTTTTGAAATGCAAGACCAAAAAATCAAATTCTGGTTTGCAGACAGAAAAAAAGTATCAAAAACCAGAATTTCTAACAGAGCAGCTATAAAGGGGCAATTTTATAAACCTCATCAGCTGAATCTCTATCATAAAACGATTTTCACCTGACTGCAAAACTGCCATATTTCAGAACAAAATATGTCTGGTCAAGTGACCAGACACATACTGTCAAGACTTCATAAACTTCCAAGATGCAAACCTGTGCCTTTCCTTCTCCCACCTAAAAAGAAAAAACTCAAAACAATGAATGTTCATACTATCAACCATTAGATTAGAGTTTATCATCTGTTGAGCGTGAATGCACTAAACAGGTACATTTCCACCAAACACATGGGAAAATCTTATGCATCACAGTTCAACTAGGGGGTTAAGACAATCCTTCCTAGTTTCTTATGTTTGATGATATCAAAGGAGCAGGCAAGCAAAACAATGGGGTTGTTACTGTGCGTTCTGCAACAAAACCTTCCTGTGCTATAGCTTCATGTGCCGCAGCTTACAAATGGGGTGGAGTGGGGTCTGAGATAGAAGAAATACTATAAAGAGTAATTAAAGAACAAATTCTACAGCAGGTAATGGAGAAATAAACATTTTCCCAGTAGCTAGGTCTGAAGCTTTTAGAGGTTTTTTGATTTTGTTTTCTATTTTTGTTTTCATTTTTTGCTAGATGTTTGTTTTTTCTTTTTTTTTAAGTATAGTTTTTAAGCCACCAGTTTTTGTAGTTCCAAACACAAGATGTGAGAATAGAACAGTCAGAGACAGGAGAGATAGATCTGTGGAGAAGGTTTATAATGCTGCCTTGACATAGAAAATTTTTCTCAAGAGGTAAAGTTTGAGCACAGTTAAAACACTGACTAGTGAAGCGGTTTTGTGAGCAAAAAAGAGCACCTAAAAAACTAAATGTGTTAATGTTTCTCAGTTCTAGAAACTATAGAAGAATAAGTCACATATAAGTTTGAAGAAGCTAGTTTGAAAATACCTGTACAAAAATATAAAAATCTATAAATTTTTTGTTTTAAGCTTGTGTTGATCTTTGAAAATATTACATGCACAATAATACATCAATTGGAAAAGTGGCAACTAAAGAATTAGATATTTTTAGCTTTTTTTCTTTCTTTACATATATGTACATAATACAATAAAAATAATCTGTATTTTGGTTGTTTGGTGGAAGTATACTACAATAAGCTAAATAAACTTTTTAATTTTCAAAGTCAAAAACTATTTTATCAATAGCTTACTAAAATGAAATATATTAAAATTTCCTACAGTAAGTGCAGAAATAAAAGACTTACACCTAAATGGCCACCAACTTATCTACTATGGAAGCGAACTAGAGGAACAGCAAAATAATATTTGTATGTATGGATGCTCCTTCTGTAGATAATTGGACCCAAACAGAAATAAAATTCACAGTTCAGTAAGATCCCTAACCCTGACCTTTTAAGTTTTTTTCTCCTTTTTTTCATACATTCATACAGTATCATGTAAGCTGTGCAAAACTTTACTTAGACTGGCAGTTTGCCATATCAGTTGCATTTGTCTTTGGTACAAAAAATAAAACAATCGCAATAATGTGCAAGTATTTGTCTTCTTCCGGTCAAGTACCGAAATATGAGTTTTCTAGAGCCATCTTTTTTTTGTTTTGTTTTGTTTTTTTTTATACAATACACAGACTCTGTGGCATATATCTACATTTCAACATAGTCCTATATACATTCAAAAAATTTGAAAAAGTGTTGGAACAAAAAAACATTTAAACCCCATAATTTTTCCATCTATATATCTTATTTTTCCTCATTAGGGTTTTCATCATACAAAATATTACCAGTTTTATAGTTTCCCCAAAATACAAGGCACAAAGAATATGCTTTTTTTCTTACTTGCACAGACATTTGTATATATATATATATATGTTTATATATATATTTATATATATATATCATATTGAGCTCTGAAAATGAATATCTAACATGGTACAGAAGCATGAGTGTTGGGTGTACCATGTACAAGTGAGATTAATGGTGTGGAAAATTAGAACAAAAAGCAGTAATTCTAAAAACAATCTAAACTGTTAAAAAAAATGCTTCCTCAATATTTCTGTGTGGTTCAGAGCATAAACCTGCCATAGTGCTTGGCATTATGCTAATATATTCACTCCTCTAAAATGTTTTAACAGATTTTTGCATCTGTACCTGAACATTTACTTCACATATGAGTTTCAAGTCTAATGCCAGTAGCAGGTTTAACCTTGGTTTATGCTCTGAAAATGCAATAATCAAGTATTTTGGATCATGCTTCACTTATGCTACAAGTTCTTAAAACAATGTAACCTAATTGTAAATGTTTACATAATGCTAACTGACATGCAAAACAGAATGAAAATTTACAATGGATAATGTGACAAAAACAGACGTTTCTGACCAGTGGTCCAATGAGGCTGACTACACTCTTGATGACGGCATCCTCAGTCCTACGAGGCCTCCGGTGGGATCGCCTTCTGCGGTCTTCTCTAACACTTGGTTAACGAATTCTGAGGTTTGCCCGGCGACTGGGAGACCTAAAGATAATAAAAGACACACTTAGACATGGAAACAGAGAGGAAGGAAGGGAAGAAAAGCAGGAAACATCTGGGGTCAGGAGTGGCCTTCAGCTTCACACTCGTCCCAAATGAATGTGCTGCTGCTTGCTACTACAGCCCAGAAGATCATTCTGTCCCTTAGATTCAAACCTACAATTTTAAGATCAGAAGACCAGGAAGAATGGTTAAACATTTTAAAGTGAAGTGGATGGAGCCAGGGTAGATGGTGGCACATGCTTTTAATCCTAGTACTTGGGAGGCTGAGACAGGAGGATCACAGGTTTGAGGACAACATAGTGAGGCTCTCAACAATCTAGTGAGATGCAAATCAAAACTATGCTGAGATTCCTTTTAACCCCAATCAGGTGGCAAGCATAAAGTAATCAAATAACAAATGCTGGTGAGGATGTGGGGAAAGAGGAACTCTTTTACACTGTTGGTGGGAGTGCAAACTAGTTCAGCCACTATGGAGATCAGTATGGAGATTCCTTAGAAAACTGTGAATAGATCCACCATATGATCCCGCTCTACCACTCCTGGGTATTTTTCCAAAGGGGTTGAAATCAGAGAACTACAGTAACATATGCGTACCCATGTTTTAGCAGCACAATTCGTAATAGCCAAAATATAGAACCAACCTAGGTCCCCATCAACAGATGAATGGATTGCAAAATTATGGGAAATACACAATGGAATTCTACTCAGCTATAAAGATGAACAAAATCATGTCATTCTCAAGAAGATGGAAAGTCCTGTAGAACATTATGTTAAGTGAGATCAGCTAAGCACAGAGAGAGAAGGGACATATGTTTTCTCTAATATGCCCAAACTAGGGAGTATTAGGCATACTAGAGGGACTCCAGATAATGGAGGGGAACCTCAGAAAAGCTAGAATGGAGCTGGGCGTGGTAGTGCATGCTTGTAATCCCAGCATTCGAGAGGCTGAGACCAGAGGATCGCTGTTCGCGGACAGCCTCAGCTACTTAGTGAGTGAGGCACTCTGCAACTCAGTGAGACCTGGTTTCAAAATAAAGAATGAAAAATAGGGCCGGGGGTGTAGCTTGGAGGTTGAATGCCCCTGGGTTCCATCCCCAGACCCGCAAAAAAAAAAAAAAAAAAAAAAAAAAAGGAAAGATAGAATGAAAGGATAGGAGAGGAAGAAGGCTGAGGTTGATTAGTGGAGGAGCTACATATGAATATGTGCAAAAGTACAAATATAGATAGCATGGCTAACCTGGACACTCCCTGTTAGGAGGAGGGAAGAGGAAGAGGGGAGAGAGGGCAACAAGCACGGTCTGAATGTATGCCATTTTCAGTATGTTCCACATAAAAATAAAAAATAAATAAAAAATAAATAAAATAGGGTTGGGGGTGTGGCTCAGAGGTAGAATGCCCCTGGATTCAATCCCCAGTACACACACACACACACACACACACACACACACACACACACACACACACACACTAGGGTAAATGGACTAGTAACAATAGTACAAATCCAAACCCAAAGCCTGCCAACAGACACTGCCTTCCTCAGCCTGTTGGTCTTTCCTCTGTTCTTGCAGCCAGCCTCCTCCAAATGCTCTAACTTTATCATGTTCATGGTCTAATTACATCCATGCAACTGAAACTAGCTCTAAAGGGTATGTTCAACCATTTAAAAATTATTAAATAAAATTTATGTTTCCTTTCCTTCATTAAAAAAAATTAATGAATAAGAAAAGGTGGGAAAGAAGAGGGAGAAAAGGCAAGGCCCAAAACTACCTGGAGTTAAGAAATCAAGCCGGGCCGGGCGTGGTGGTGCACGCTTGTAATCCCCTGCTTTGGGGGCGGGGACAGGAGGATTGCGCTGGTTCGAAGCCAGCCTCACTGGCTTAAGAGACCCTGTTTCCAAATAAAAATATAAAAATAGGTCTGGGAGTGTAGCCCAGAGGTAGAAGGGCTCCCAGGAACCCCAGTACCCCCCCCCCACATACACACACACAAAGAAATCAAGCCGGGCGTGTTAGTGTACACCTGTAACCCGAGCATCTGAGAGGCTGAGACAGAAGGAATATAGATCTGAGGCCAGCCATACTACCTTAGCAAGGCCCTTAGTGAGACCTTGTTTCAAAATAAAAAATAAAATAGGGCTGGGGATATAGCTCTGAAGTAGAATATCCCTGGGGTCAATACCCAGTACCACATATATAAATAATTCTCTTAATTAAAAAATAATACTAAATCAAAGTGGGTGCTCCCCATGCATCACCTTAAGCAAAAACTCTATGAGGCAAAACTCGAGCAAAAACTTTATGGGGCAAAATATAGGACAGAGGCCAGGGATGGTGGTACACACTGACAGCCCAGTACTTGGGAGGCTGAGGCAGGAGAATCACAGGTTCAAGGTCAACATGCAGTATGTCAGCAAGACCCTGTTGCACAATAAAAAATAAAAAGGGATGTGGGTGTAGCTCAGTGGTAGAATGCTCCTGAGTTAAATTCCCAGTAAAACACACACACGTCAATAAATCAAATAACAAAGGTATATTTTTGAAAGTATTAAGAAAAGTTAAAAGAGGCAGGAGTAAAAATATATCTGTTTAGTCACTGCTCACAGGAAAAATCCAAAACCTACTGTAAAAAATACACCATCTTAACCATGTGATCAAAGCTGAGCATTTCTAATAGGACAAACTGATATGTGTTTCTTGCTATTAGAATGAAAAAATATATGAAGAATTCTCGCCACAAAGAAACTGTATTTTGTTATGAGCAAAAAGATAAATCTAAGCATTGAGACATTTTAGAAGATCAATAACACCTTTTTCATTAAAAAAGAACAGGAGACTGATATAGATTAAAAGAGACAAAAGAAATATAAGTAAATGAAATGCATGATCCTCGGATGGCTGGCAAAAAAAAAAAAAAAAAAAAAAAAAGACTATGGCCAGGTGTGGTGGCGCAGGCTTGTAATCCCCGCGCTTGGGAAGTGGAGACAGGAGGATCACACAGGTTCGAAGCCAGCCTTGCTGGCTTAAGAGACCCTGTTTCCAAATAAAATATAAAATAGGTCTGTGAGTGTAACCCGGAGGTAGAAGGGTTCCATCCCCAGTACCACAAAAAAAAAAAAAAAAAAAAGACTATGAAGGGCAATACTGACACAACTAGGGAAATGGAAATATGGACTTTGTATTAGATATGATACCAATGCTCAAGTACTTAGATACAATACTGGTATTGGGGCTGAGTAGGAGAATATCCTTTTTTTCAAGGGATACATGTTAATATAGGAATAAAAACATCATTGTTTACCTTCAAATACCACCCTTTAATATATATGTAGACAGGAGAAGAAATAAAACAAATATAGAAATTAGTGAATCCAGTTGAATAAAATACAGACATTCACACTACTATTTAGTTCCATTTCCTAACGGATTGAAATCTTAAATGGAAAGATGAGAGAAAAATTAAGCACATTTCTAATTAAAATGTAACTCACCAACAAAAACAGAGTTTGTAAATTATCAGAGGACACACATGAAAGTGAAATTATGATAATGGATTATATAGTGAACAATTTAAAAAGGCCCAAAAGGTCATTCACAACCCCTAACAGATCTTTTGATGATAAAACTAAAACCAAACATTGATCATATCAATACATAAAAATGAGCCAATCATCTAGTCACTCTCAGAAAGACTTAACCAAAAAGGATTTTAATGCATATAAAAACCTAAAAATGCATTTTATGCTATGTGACTAAAATTATGTTAAATTTAAATTAAAAACAATGAACAAATTGTTCTATAAAAAGCCGGGTGTAAAAAAAAAAATCCAGGCATGGTAATACACGCTTCCAATCCAGCATTTGGGAGGCTGAGAAAGGAGGATCTTGGTTTGCAGACAGCCTCAGCTACTTAGTGAGGCCCTTTGAAAATTAAGTGAGACTCTGTTTCAAGATAAAGAATAAAAAATAGGACTGGGGGTGTAGCTTGGAGGTTGAATGCCCCTGGGTTCAATTCCCAGCACCGAAAAAAAAAAAAAAGTTTTATAAAGTGATTAAAAAAGACTAAAAAGTCTGGCAAGCCGGGCATGGTGGCACACGCCTGTAATCCCCGCGCTTGGGAGGCAGAGACAGGAGGATCACGCAGGTTCAAAGCCAGCCTCGCTGGCTTAAGAGACCCTGTTTCAATAAAAAAAAAAAAAGAAAAGAAAAAAAGTCTGGCAAAAGTTTATCAAATGCAAATGATAAAGTTATATTCATGATTATAATGCCAGGTAACAAAGCAAAATAATAAAATCTAGTAGTAAAAACTCCTTTCAAATATATCATAATTCAAAATAAACAGAAAATATGAATGAAACAAAAATATTAATGAGAGCCTCTTTCAGTTCCATACAAAGTAAATGACTCCCTCATACCCACCCCAACAAAGGAAAAGAAGCCCTAATGAGCTGGGGGTGGCAGTCCACGTGTGTAATCCCAGTTCTTGAGTGGCTGAGACAGGAGGATCACAGGTTTGCAGCCAGCCTCAGCTACTTAGTGAGGCCCTCCACAAATTAGTGAGACGCTGTTTCAAAATAAAGAGTAAAAAATAGGGCTGGGGAGGGGCATCTTGGAGGTAGAATGCCCCTGGGTTCAATCCCTAGTACCACCAAGAAAATAAAAGGCCTAATGAAAAATATTTACCAACCAACAGATATGAGAATCTTAATATAAAGCAGAAAATGCATCTTTTCCAAATGCCCATGGAATGTGTAAAATTATAAGCATATATTAGATAGCTAAGAAAATCTCAATAAATCAAAAATAAAAGATGAAACTAAAAACAAATATTCTCTACCTTCTGAAAAATTTTAAATCTCTCTCCAAGAATCCTAGAGTCAAAGTAAATCAAACCTAAAATTGCAGCTGGGCATGGTGGTACACACTTGTAATCCCAGTAACTTGGGAAGCTGAGACCGGAGCTTTGCAGCTAGCTTCAGCTACTTAGTGAGGCTGTCCACAATACTTAGTGAGGTCTTGTTTACAAATTAAAAATAAAATAGGGCTGGGAGTGTAGCTTGGAGGTAGCCTGTCCCTCAGTCCAATCCCCAGTATTGCGCAGAAGAAAAAAAAAGCACCTAAAATTGCAAAATACTCTGAAAACAATGAAAATATGACACACCAAATTTAGGAGGTTCAACTAAAGTGGGTCTCAAAGGAAATCTCAAAGGGTTTTATTTAATAAAAAAATAGAATAAAAATTAATATAACAAGAAATAAGAATATAATAACCCAAGAACTAGAAACACTGGAAAATGCAAGAGTTGGTTCTTTTGCAGAAAAAAATAGAATAAGATATCTAATTGAGTGAATAAATAAAAAACAGCCACAAAATAAAGAATAAAATGGAACACTAATCATGGGTATAGAGGCAATAAAAAACAAAGACTACTTTTTTCAATTTTAATAAATTTGAGGGCCTGGTAGAAGTGGGTAATTTCCTAGAAATATATAGTAAGTGATGAGAACCGACTCCAGAAGAAGTTGGCAAATTATCATAAAAGATAAATAAAAGTTTTCTTTTTCTTTCTTTTTTTTTTTTTTTTTTTTTTTACTATTTTTGTGGGGATGGGTACTAGCGATTGAGATTGAACTCAGGGGCATTCTAACTCCAAGCTATATACCAGCCCAGGGTCTCACTAAGTTATGAAGGGCCTCACAAGTTGCTGAGGCTAGTGGCAAATCTGCAATCATCTTGTTTCAGCCTCCCAAGTACTGAGATTACAAATGTGAGCCACCACACCGAGCATAAATAAAAGTTTTCAAACAATTAACTACAAAAAGCACATTAGGCCATATAATTTCAAGAGTCTTCTACCAAACCTTTAAGAAAAAGAAATTTCAATGATTTAAAAGTTGGTACAGAGAAAACTTTGGGGAAAACGACTGGATGGAAGTAGAGATTTTCTATATAAAAATAGCAACTAACTTGATCAAAAGCTCAGCCTGGTGGCATGCACATGTAGTCCCAGCCACACAGGAACTGAGGCAAGAGGAATGCTCAAGCCCAGGAGTTTTAGGCCAGCCAACCAGCTGGGTTTGGTGGTACACACCAGCAATTCCAATACTTGGGAGGCAGAAACAGGAGAATCACAGGTTTGAGCCCAGCCTCAACAACTCAGACTCTCAGCAAGCTAGGGAGACCCTATTTCAAAATAAAACAGTCTGGGGGTGTAGTTCAGAAGTATGATGGCCCTGGGTTCAGTTCCTAGTAGCACCAAATAAAAAACAAAATCAACCAACCAACCAATGTATAGAAAACACTGACATGTGACAAGGTTATCCCCATGAACCTGACATTCAAGAGGGTGGGAACAAGCCACCAAATACCATAAGAACTGCATGGTATTGGGCACTATCAGTATTTGTGTGAGATGAGCTAAAAGGAAGTAATAGACCTGAGAACCAAAGAAGTCTAAAGAGCCAATAGGCTTTCCTGGAAAGAAGAGGAGGCAAATCTGAGAACTGCAGCTGAAGCTGTGAGACTGTGTCCACTCTGATGAGCACAGGAGAGCGCAAGGAACCTCCAGTGAGACATGAAGGGATCTGCAGTCTGACTCCAGCCTCTAGGAACTCAGAAACTGGCCACCCAGGATTCTTGCAGGACAAGAGTTGGCACTGTTAAGAAACCCCTGGGGTTGGGAGCAAAATCCAGCAAGACAGGAAGAAAAGATGTGAACGAGATGCTCAGATAAAATGGGGGTGTGGCAGGCACAGAATAAAAAAATCTCAGCGAGAAAGCTGACATGTTTTCTTTAACATCATCTAAAAAGATGAGACTCTGAGAAGTTCTTCTAAACCAAGCATCTTATTTTTTAAAGTACCTTTATTTGTGCATGATAGTCTCACATCATGATGTAGTTCAGTGACAGTGACATCCATGCACAGCACTAGTGGGCTTTCCCCTGGCTCTCTCCCCACTCTCCCTTCCCCATACAGGACAGTGAGGCTGGGGCACTGGTATTCTCACATATGTACACAGTCACTGGAAGTAGTTCCTTCATTAATCCTCCCTTTCCCCACCCACTTTCCCTCAAACCACCTCTCTCGCTCCACTGGCTTCTCCTCCATTATGAACCAAGACTCTAAAAAGTTCAGAAAGACTAATATCACATATAAATGATCAACAAAAGAGTTTAAAAGTTAAAATCCCATAAAAAGTTACTATAAGCCAGGCATGGTGGGCACACCTGTGAACCCAGTACTTGGGAGGCTAAGACAGGATATTATAGGTTCATGACCAGCCTCAGCAATTTAGCAGGGCCTCAACTTAGTAAGATCCTGCTTTAAATAAAAAACTAAACTGAAATAGGGCTAAGGGTGAAGCTCAGAGGTAGAATACCTCTGGATTCAATTTCCAGTACCATACACACATAAAAATGATAATAGAGTTATTGTAGGAAAAACGAATAAGAGTTCTACAAATAATGAAAGCATACCTAAAGCTAGAACTATGAAATAGGTGAAGACTATAACTTACTATTATTTCAAACTGAAGTAAAAGACATTAAAGAAAATGACATGAAGCTGGGCATGGTGACGCATGCTTGTAATCCCAGCATTTGGGAGGCTGAGACAGGAGGACTGTGCAGGTTCAAAGCCAGCGTTAGCTACTTAGTGAGGCTCTTTGCAATCAGTGAGACTCTGTTTCAAAATAAAGAATAAAAAATAGCGCTGGGGGTGCAGCTCAGAGGTAGAATGCCCCTGGGTTCTATCCCCAGTACTGCAAAAAAGGAAAGAAAAAAAAAAGAAAAGAAAGAAAAAAATGACATGACATGATCATGAGAATACAAATCAGAAACAAAAACTGAGAAATAAGGTGATAAAACACAAAATAAATTAAAATAAAAGGAAAACTGTTTGTTTGTTTGTCTGTTTTGTGGTACTGGGGATGGAACCCAGGGGCACTGTACCTCCAGGCTACACCCCCAGCCCTATTTTTAGTCTTTTTATTTTTTGAAACAAGGTCTCACTGAATTGCGAAGGACCTCGCTAGGTAGCTGAAGCTGTCCACAAACCGAGATCCTCCAGTCTCCGCCTCCCGAATGCTTTGGATGACAAGCGTGCACCACCACGCCTGGCAAAAGGAAAAATTAATTCGTGAAATAAAAACAGAACTAAAAGAAACACAATGGGCTAGATTTGGCTCATGGTCAGCCACCCGCCCAGCACGTGTGATGCCCTGGGCTCAACCCCCAAAAGGAACACAAGACAACAAAAATCATGCTTGAAGAGAACAGAAGCTGAGTGGTGATGCAAGCCTGCAGTTTAAGCTACTCAGGAAGCTGAGACAGAAGGATCAAAAATTCAAGGCCAGACTGGACAACATAGTGTGACCCTATCTCAAAATTAAAAAATAAATGGGCCAGGCTTGGGAGGCAGAAACAGGAGGATTGCGCAGATTCGAAGCCAGCCTTGCTGGCTTAAGAGACCCTGTTTCCAAATAAAAAGTTATATATATATAAAAAATAGCTGTCTGGGAGTGTAGCCTGGAGATAGAAGTGTTTCCAGGAACCCCAGTACCACCATAAATAAATAAATAAATAAATAAATAAATAAATAAATAAATAAATAAATGAATGGAATAAGGAGATATAGCTTAGTGGTAAAGCATTTGTCTAGCATGTATAAGGCCCAAGTTTGATCTCCAGTTCAAAAACAGAGTAACTGCAATGAGAATACTTGAGTTTTTTCCTTAAACTGAAAGAATTTCTAATATGCCTTTGAATCATGTCTCTTATATTACGTGTTATTACAAATTTATCTAATATTCTTCTTACCTAGTGTATCTTTAATGAGGATTTCAAGCTTCTGTCCCATGTTGGGTCCTCTCTCCTCTCGAGGATTCTGTACCCGGTTTACAATCTCTTGCTTGATGGAGTTGATTACAAACAATAAATTATCTGTAAGACAGAAAAAAAAAACACTTGGAACATATCACTAACCTAGAGGAATTTGTTTTTAATTATGTAAACTGTTGTTACAGATAATCAATTAGAAAAACAGAAGGGCTGGGGTATAGATTATTAATAAATAAAGTATTTGTTTAGTATGCATGAAAGCCCTGGGTTTGATCTCCAACACACCAAAAGAGAATAATCTGGGCATTAAAATATGGATTCCTGCCGGGCATGGCGGCACACACCTGTAACCCCAGTAATCTGGGAAGCTGAGAGCACAGGTTTAAGGCCAGCCTCAGCAATTTAGCAAGGTTCTCAATAACCTGACCAAAAACAAAAGGGGAGGGGGTTCAGGTTCATGTATCTCTGAGGTAAAATGCTCCAGGGTTCAATCCCCAGTAAAAGAAAGATTCTAGGTGGGCATGGTAGTGCCTCTAATCTCAGTATTTGGGGAGGCAGAGACAGGATGATCACTGATTCGAGAGCAGCCACAGCAACTTACTGAGATCCTGTTTCAAAATAAAAATTAAAAAGCTGGGTGTGGTGGCACACGCTTGTAATCCCAGCATTTGGGAGGCTGAGACCTGAGGATCGCGGTTCGCGGACAGCCTCAGCTACTTAAGCCCTTCGCAACTCAATGAGACCCTGTTTCAAAATAAAGAATAAAAAATTGGGCAGGGGGTGTAGCTCGGAAGTCAAATGCCTCTGGGTTCCATTCCCAGACCCGCAAAAATAAATAAATAAATAAATAAATAAATAAATAAATAGGACTAAAGTTATAGCTTGGAGGTAGAATGCCTCTGGGTTCAACATCCAGTATAAGCATTAAAAAAACATTTTTGGGTTCTACTCCAATTCAGAAGATCTGGGGAAGAAGCCTAGAAACTGTATTTTAACAATTAAACAGACAGTCTAATGAGCAATCATATTTAAAAACATGGATTAAAACTATCCACACAAAGGTCAAAATATAATTATTCAATTTAAAAGAAATATTAAAATCAGGCAACAAAACTAGCTAATCCAGCATCACCATTAAAACATATTGGAAAGCCGGGCATGGTGGCTCACGCTTGTAATCCCCGCACTTGGGAGGCTGAGACAGGAGGATCGTGCAGGTTCGAAGCCAGCCGCACTGGCTTAAGACACCCTGTTTCCAAATAAAAATATGTATAAAAAAACAGGTCTGGGAGTGTAGCCTGGAGGTAGAAGGGCTTCCAGGAACCCTGGTACCACACACACAGGGGGAAAAAAAAAAAGAAAAAGAAATATATATGAAATACTGTGGTCCCAAGTGAATCCGCTCATTAGTGCAATGTTGAAATTGGGTTTGGGGGCCACAGGTACAGACACCCCCTAAGAAGAGAATGAGAATGAATCAGAGTAGGCATGTGCCTGACTGGATGGATGAACAGAAAGGATGCCAGCCAAAAACAGGGCAGAATGCAGAGAAAGCAAATAATAAAGCCAAAGAAAAAGAGAAGTCAGCACAGTTAACAGAAGGTTAGTCAAATTCTTCAATGTTTAGGTTTACCATATTCAGTGTTGAGGCCCCATAATTTCACTTTATTAGCTTCATACTGGGCTTTTTTCTTTAACCGACAAGCTCTGTAAAAGGAAGGAGCTATTAGTTCATTTTTCTTTTTTAAAGAATATTCAGAATATACTCTTTGCTGCTGACAGGTATTTTCTAATAAAAATCCAAAATCATGCCTTCTAATGTTTATCAAGGGAAAGATTATAATCATTTATCCAAAGTCATTAAAAATTTAGCACGTATTCAAAAATAAAGCTACACCAGTACAGATCTAGTAGAATGGCTAAAATAATAATTAAAAAACCTGACAATACCAGGTATTGCAGAGGATGTGAAGCAAGTGGTTCCTCATCTGTTCTTGTGGGAATGTAAAATGGCACATAAAGCTATTTTGGAAAACAGTATGCAGTTTCTCACATACATACCTGGGCACACATCCAAGAGAAATGAAAACCCATGTCTATACAAACTATATGCAAGTCAGTATTTATGGTGGTTTTACTCATACGTGCTCCAGACTGGAAAAAATATTAAAGTCCTTCACACTGTGTACAGATAAACTATAATAAATCCTTACCAAAAGAAATACTACTCAAAAATGAACAAACTATTATTCTATGAAACATGGATGAATCTCAAAGGCAGGATGTTAAGTGAAAGAAACCAGGCTCTAAAGCTATACATAGTACCCATCTATATGACATTCTAGAAAAGGAAAAATTATGAGGACAAAAAAATAGATCCCCCTTAGGTGAGAGAAGGGGGGATGCCTTTGTAATTTTTAAGGTGATGAAAATGTTCAATATCTTTATTTTGCTGGTAGTTATATGACTTAATATGTTTGTCAGAACTTGAAGCAGTGTACATTAAAACAGGGAAATTTTTAGTGCAAGTAAATTATACTTCAATAAACATGACTTACTAAAAAGAGCAAACAAAAAATAAAACTATAAATTTTTCATCATACTATTTTATACTGCAGTTGAATCCATCCACTTCTTGACTTACAAACTTTTTCCAAGCTAGGCATGGTGGCACAGGCCTGAAATCCTAGTACTTTGGAGGCTGAGACAGGAGGGTCACAGGTTCAAGGACAGCCTTAGCAACTTAGTGAAACTCTGTTTCAAAATAAAAAATAAAATAGGGCTGGAGGTAAAACTAAGAGGTAGAATGCTTCTGAGTTCAATCTCTAGTACCAAAAACCAAACTTTTTCCAGAAACCATAAATACCATCTTTTATTTTCACAGAAAAAAATAATACTCTTACTATAGTATTTATAAAAGAAAAATATTTCCTCCGGATGTTGTAGTCCAGTACTATAGTATTTGAAAGGCTGAGAGAGGAGGATCACAGGTTTGAGGCCAGCCTAAAGAACTTATTAAGGCCCTCAGCAACTTAGCAAGACCTTGTTTCAAAATAAAAAAAACAAGAAGTTCAGAGGTAGAATGCTCCTGGATTCAAAATGCCACAGTATAAAAAAAGGAAAAAAAAAGAAAAATATTTATGAGGAACGGCTGAAGGTCACCTCTCTGTAAAAACTCAGGGCCTACCCTCACCTCCGGGACTATTCACATGAGTGAACACTGTTACCAATTACCTGGAAGCCAGCTTGTTTTTTTCCTTCCTTGACCTTGGCCGGGCTGTTAAGGGCAGCTCGCTGACTGGGGTCAGGTCACTAATCACCTTATTCAGCTTCCGCAGCTCACTGCCTATCTGAAGTAGCTTTTTAGGATTTGGAGTCAGGTCTTCTACATCAGTTCTCCGTGACTTCTTGACTGCGTATTTTCCTATAAACAATTTAAGAGAAGTTTGAGTTCAATTATTCTAATGAACAAGAGGCACATTTTCCACAGCCATTTTATATATTTTCTTCCACCACAGCTATCTGTCACCTTTTTATTTTGGAAATCTTGGCATGTTTCACAAGTCTAGCGTGTTTAACCACCAAACCCAGAAGGGCTAGCCTCCTCTCCTTCCCACTTGTGGCTGCAAGAAATGAGGGTGGAGGGCTGGGTGTCACTCAGGGTACAGTGTTTGCCTAGGATGCACAGTGCCCTCCCCAGCACTAGACCTCCCCCAAAAAGATAGTTTCTTTCTTCTTTTTTTTTTTTCTTTTCATGGTAGTGGGGATTTTACCCATGGCATTCTACCTCTGAGCTACACCCATAGCCCTATTTTATTTTTTATTTTGAGACGGGGTCTCACTAAGTTGTGGAGGGCCTCACTAAGTAGCGGAGGCTAGCTGAACCCGTGATCCTCCTGTCAGCTTCCCTAGCATTGGGAATACAAGTGTGTGTCACCACACCCAGCGTCTATCTCTAGGTTTCTAGCCTCAGTACAATAGATTCTTAATTATTTGAATGGATGTACCAAGCATCTCAAATCTTGGGATTGAATCTTGGGATTGGAGTAAAGTCCAACTTAAAATCAGTAGCAGGGTATAATATGTAGTCAGGAAGAGAGAAGATAATATTCAATCAAAAGAAAGTTTGGAGATTTTGCCCAAAATAAGACTTTTTTTTTTTTTTTCCGGAATTGGGGATTGGATCCAGGGGCATTATACCTCCGAGTGACACTCCCAGATTTATTTATTTATTATTTATTTATTTATTTATTTGGTGGTACTGGGGTTCCAGGAAACCCTTCTACCTCCGGGCTACACTCCCAGGCCATTTTATATATATATATATATATATATTTTATTTGGGAACAGGGTCTCTTAGCCAGTGAGGCTGGCTTCAAACTGGTGAGATCCTCCTGTCTTCACCTCCCAACAGTGGGGGGGGGGGTATAAGCGTTTACAAGCATGTGCCACCAGCCCAGGCTCCCAGCTTTACTTTTTATTCTTTATTTTGAAACAATGTCTCACTAAGTTGCAGAGGGTCTCACTAAGTAGCTGAGGCTGGCAGTGAACTTGAGATTCTCCTGTTTCAGCCTCCCAAGTATTGAGATTACAAGTATGTGCCACTAAGTCCAGGCAAATCAAGACATTTTAAATTAGGACTGAAAAGTTTCTCAAACATGTACATTTTTGTCTAGGACTCAAAACTCCAACAAGAATGGCAATGTCTGAAATAACAGATGTCTGCTTTCACTTCTTAGGCTGCTCTAATAATAATCTTACAGAAGACTTCTGGTCTTGCCCTTGCCCTCTCACCGTAGATGAAAGAGATGGCTCTGCCCTCTGCCCTCTTACACACACTCAACAGTTTCCCTAACACTCATCACAAGCTACCTGGATTTATTTATTGGACTTATATTTTCATTTCTGGCAGAAAGTAATCTGAACATAAAAATTTCATAATTATTTACTGAGAAACAGCGAAGTATACATCTGGCTGCCAATAGAGAAAATGAGGCCTATAGAATTAATATTCTCAAAATTGCTTAGAAACTTAAATCTATAGCAATGAGTAAATACTAAACTGCTTTTTGAGCTGGGCTTATTAGCACTTCTCTTCTCTGCCTTTTTTTTTTTTTTTTTTTTTCCGGTACTGGTGATGGAACCCAGGAGCATTCTACCTCCGAGCAACACCCCAACTCTTTTTTATTCTTTATTTTGAAACAGGGTCTCACTGAGTTGCAAAGGGCCTCACTAAGTAGCTGAAGCTGGCTGTGAAATACGATCTTCTCAGCCTCCCAAATGCTCGGAATATAAGCGTGCGCTACCATGCTCAGCTCCCTCTCTGCCATTTTTTATAAAGACTTTGGAATAGTATAAAAATAACATTTGTGCAGAAAAAAAAATCTTCTTAATCACAGATTTCTGGATTCACAATTCAAGATCTACCCAAGACTGGAAGCATCTCATGCTTACTACTATTTAACTCTTCTCTTGCCACTCCTTTTTCACAACTATGCTTTCTATCTTTTCCCTCTCCTTTTCTTCCACCACTTTCCATTATAGTTACACTTAGGACTGGGATCAGATGAGAATGGAAGAGAGGGATGCTGAAGCCCCCTTTCTTTCTCCCCAGGCCTTCTGGATATAGAAACTGTGACGGTCAAGAACTGGCAGCCTGTGGATGGAGTAAGTAGGATCCAAAGGAAGTAGAAGGAAAAATGTTTCACCATCCTTCCTCCTCCTCCGGTGACGGCGTTGACACTAGTCAAAGCTATTCATGAGCACAGAGCAGCTGTGGCACCTACAGCAGCTCTACTTACCCCTCCAGCGGGCTAGAAAGTACATGAAGCATTATAGTTCAGTATCTCTATTGTAACACTAAATATTTGACTGTGACCCCCTCTTACCATGATGCAAGCCATTTTTCTGGTACATATTACTTGGCAAAGTATCTCGGTTCCACTCAGAGGGCCTCAGGATCCTTTCTTGTTGTGATGGTGTAAGCTGTTCGCTATACTCCCAGAAGTACCTTCTTTTACCTCTCTTCCGAGAGGATATTGAAGTCATCTCCTTCAAGTCTTCTACAGAATCATTTTCAAAGCCTTAAAAGAAAGACCCCCCCCCCAAGTTGTTAAGCTCCATAAGTTTCAATAAATTCGTCAGGAAAAACAAAAAGATCCTTCTATTTATAAGGAGACATTTCCTTTCATCTGAAAACATCATTGGCATGTCAAAGATAATAAACTAGGTCTATAAAGCAGCCTAACATATAAATCTCTAACTCAAACTATTTAGAGATTAATAAACATAGATAAATACACTGTTTATCTTCCTTAAGCTTCTCTTTGGTTTTTATAAGTTACATATGATACTTTTTTTTGGCACCTTCACATGGGATGAGAAAACAAATACAGCAACAAGAATCTCAAAAGTACCATTAGATAATGTACATAGAAGCTACACTGTGATTTTTAAGTGTCTTCCTTTAATATTTATGTATCTGAAACATTCCAGACAGAAAGTTAAGAGTGCTTCTGTAACTGGTGCCCTAGTTTTATGAGGTTTTTCTTGCTGCTGCCCACCTTTTTAGAAAAGTACAAAAGAAAGCCAGGTATGGTGCACGTTTGTAATCCCAGTAATTGCGAGGCTGAGAAAGGAGGATCATTGGTTTGAGAACAGCCTCAGCAAGTAGTGAGACTCTCAGCAACTTAGTATGACCCTATTTCAAAATAAAAAATAGGTTTGGGGATGTAGCTCAGAGGTAGAATGCCCCGGAGTTGAATCCTCAGTGCCACACACACACAAGAAAAGGACAGTACAAAAGATAATTCTCACCTGAACAATCAAAAAAATTTTATATGCTTATTCTAAATTTTTACTGGAAGCCACATGTGTTTATTTTTTTCTTTTTGAGATGTGGGGGTCCTGCTAACTGCCCAGGCTGGTCTTAAATCTTTTTTTTTAATTGGTGTATTATATTCGTACATCATATTGAAGTAAAAAAAGAAACTTGTGCGTACATACATGTACACATCACCGATTTAACCCCTATCCAGTTCCCACCCCATTCCCTCCCCATCCCTCCTTCCCTTGCTCGGCTTAGTGGTTGACTTCGATATGTTTAAGTACATTGCGTGTTTTAGAGAATTTCCTTCTTCCTCCCTCCCATCCCCTCACTTAGGTTGTCTTGTTTGCTCCTCTATAGGATTTCCTTTTTCATCTAGAGTTCCTCCTATAATCCATTTCTCCTTAGCTTTCACATATTAGGGAAAACATCTGATTTCTTATTTTTTGTGACTGACTAATCTCGGTCTTAAATCTTAAATCCTGAATTCAGGTGATTCTCTCCTCTCAGCCTCCTAAGTAGCTGGGACCACAGGTGTGTGTCATTGCACTTAGCTACCTCACTTTTTTTTTTTTTTTTTGGTGGTACTGGGAATGGAACCCAGGGGCCTTCTACCTTCGGGCTACACTCCCAGATCTATTATAGTTTATTTGGAAACAGGGTCTCTTAAGCCAGCTGAGGCTGGCTTTGAACCTGAGTGATCCTCCTGTCTCAGCCTCCCAAGCGCGGGGATTACAAGCGTGTGCCATCACACCCGGCGCTACCTCACTTTTTAAGGGGCTACTTTCTTTCCTAGTGAGAAGTTTCAGAAACTACTTAATTCTGAGTTGCAATGATTGTTGATTATACCTAATGTAGGACAACCTGCCAATCTTAACCTCAGAGAATGAAGTGTATGCCACAGCTAAGTATGTGGGGAGTGAGGCGCTACGCTCATGCTCACGATGGTCACAGGCCCTAGCTTAAAGAGCCAGAAGAACTCGGCAGCCTTGGCTGAGCAAATGGCCACCTTTCCTCATAAAAATATGACTCTTCTGCAAATATCACTAAGAAAGTGATGACATCTGTCCATTTTGGGAAAACATCTGAATTTATTACCAAGTTTTCTTCAGAGTTAGAATCAATCAGGAATATGATTCTATTTATATGACATTCTGAGAAAGGCAAAACCAGAGACATAGTGGTTGCCAGTGGCTGGAGTTGGAGGAAGGGGATGGTGATAAAGAAGCATGAGTGAATTTGGGAGGCTCATCAAACTATTCACTATCTTGATTGTGTACCAGGCATGGTGGCATCTGCCTGTAATCCCAGTACTGGGAAGGCTAAGACCGGAGGATCACAGGTCTCAAGACAGCTTCAGCAAGTAGTGCGACTCTCATTAACCTGGTGGGACCTTGTTTCAAAATATAAATAAAATAGGGCTGGGGATGTATCTTGGAGGTAGAATGCCTCTGGGTTCAATCCCAGTACCAAAAAAAAAAAAAAGTTAAAATGCATGCCCCAACCCTGGAAAAATTCATAGGAGTAATTTTAATGAGAAAATTATACTTCAATAAACATGACTTTATTTTATTTATTTATTTATTTATTTATTTATTTATTTATTTATTTATTTATTTATTTTGCGGGTCTAGGGATGGAACCCAGGGGCATTCGACCTCTGAGCTATACCCCCTGCCCTATTTTGTATTCTTTATTTTGAAACTGGGTCTGAGTTGCAGAGGGCCTCACTAAGTAGTTGAGGCTGTCTGCGAACCGTGATCCTCTAGTCTCAGCCTCCCAAATGCTGGGATTACAAGCGTGCGCCACCACACCCGGCAAACATGACTTTAAAAAAGGATAATGGGGTAATCCCCGCGCTTGGGAGGCGGAGACAGGAGGATCGCGCAGGTTCGAAGCCAGCCGCGCTGGCGTAAGAGACCCTGTTTCAAAAATATAAAATAGGTCTGGGAGTGTAGCCCGGAGGAAGAAGGGTTTCCAGGAACCCCAGTACCACCAAAAAAAAAAAAAAAAGGATAATGGGCAATGGTGAAGACAAGCTTTTTGTAGTAATCATGGCATCTATAGTACAGTCACAGGTCACTTTTAAGTGGCTCACAGTGCCTGAGCCAAAGCAGATACTAAACATACATATTTGCTTATGTTGATATGTGTACACATTTAACATATATTTACATGTAACACATATTTACATGTACACACACACACACACACACACACTTTTTGCAGTATTGCCAATTGAACTCAGGGTTGCACATATACTGTGAGAAAGTGCTCCAGCACTGAACTAAACCCCTAAGCCCTTTTTAAGCTTTTTTTTTTTTTGAGACTGAATCTTTCTAAGTTGCCAGGCTGGCCTCCAATTTGTGATACTCCTGCTTGTGCCTTCTGAGCAGTTTTGATCACAGGTGTTCACCACCACATCCAGCTGAAAAGTAATTTTTTAAAAAGTAAATTACTAGTCGGGCGTGGCAACGCACGCTTGTAATCCCTGCACTTGGGAGGCGGAGACAGGAGGATCGCGCTGGTTTGGAGCCAGCCTTGCTGGCTTAAGAGACCCTGTTTCCTAATAAAAAATATATATATAAAATAGGTCTGGGAGTGTAGCCCAGAGGAAGAAGGGCTTCCAGGAACCCCAGTACCACCAAAAAAAAAAAAAGTAAATTACTTTGCCGGGTGTGGTGGCACACGCGTGTAATCCTAGCATTTGGAAGACTGAGACAGGAGGATCACGGTTTGCAGACAGCCTGGACTACTACTGGACTACTACTTAGTGAGGCCCTTTGCAACTCAGTGAGACCCTGTTTCAAAATAATAAATAGGGCTGGGAGTATAGTGCAGAGGTAGAATGCCCCTGGGTTCTATTCCCAGTACCACAAAATAAATAAATAAATAAAATAATAAAATAAATCACTTAATGCAACATTTCTCATGGCGTCTGTTCCTTTTTCTTTATAGTTGAATATACAACTATAATGATCTCATTACTTCTCATTATCAAAAGGAAGTAAAAAGGCCACATTTGCTGCCTAAAATTCTAATCACACATCTGTGGTTAATGCAGACTACTGCTATTAAGCTAGTAAAAGTCAACTGTGAAAATGCTTAGTGGGGATTATAAAAGAAACGCTCATTTTAGGGGCCTAATCCTTGGTCTTAGAATCATGTAATTTCACGACTCCAAACAGTTATAGCTTGTCCACAGAATAGGCCCTATTAAAACTTGGCAGTCAGTCCACAATAGGGACTGAAACCTCATTTTGAGCCTTTCCTGGAACTTCTTAGGCTCACGAACTGTTGCAACCATCTGCCAAGAAACAGCATTAAGGAGCTAGTCATCACAAAAGGGTTGTTGTAAACTTTCTGCTACAAATTAAACTAATCAACACTCTCTTAAAACTAGTACTTTGAAGAAACTATAACTATCCTTATTTTTCAGATTCAAAGAAATTCTATTTTCACCAATAATTCACTTTTGCATCCTTGAAGTTCTTTGTTTAGCTCTTTCATGAAAAAGAAATTTTCATCAGCAAATTTGAATGAAACCCAAATAATACCACAAAACTGTGTTAATTCTACGTTGAAAGCATGTCCTTCATTAACATTTGTGACAGTTTTCCAAGTAATACTAACCAAGGCACTTCAAGTCAGCTGGAAATAAATGAATTTAAATGCCATCCACACACTTAGCAGCATTATTAAATAGGTCCAAGAAGAGAACTTGACTCTGCTAAGTGCCAGCTAATGCATAAAGCTACTGCCTGTTGCTTAAAAACAACACACTTAGCTGGGCGTGATGGCACAGGTTTGTAATCCCAGCATTCCAGAGGCTGAGACTAGAAGATCATGGTTTGCAGACAGCCTCAGCTACTTAGTGAGGCCCTCTGCAAATTAGTGAGATCTTGTTTCAAATAAAGAATAAAATACAGGGCAGGGGGTGTAGCTCTGAGGTAGAATGCCCCTGGGTTCCATCCCCAGACATGCAAAAAAAATAAAATAAAATAAAACAAGCAGCTCACAAGTGAGGGCTTTTCTATGAGGAGCAAGGGAAGAGAGTGTGACATAATGGGACAAGATCAACTGTAACACTGGTTTCCCCTCCTTATCAGTCAAAAGTCTAAGAAAATAGAAATGGGGGTTAATTTACCATGAGATCACTCTTCATAATCTCTGTTTTCAATACATTTATCCATATGAAATACATGAAAAGATCAAGGGTAAACTTAAACTGAAGCTAAAAGCCAAAGAAGGATAGCCAGTTATGATGACAAATGCCTATAATCCCAACTACTCAAAAGACTGAAGCAGGAAAATTGCAAGTTTCAAGGCTAGCCTGGGAAACTTGGCAAAACCCAGTCTCAAAATAAAATAAAATGGACTGGTGATGTATCTCAGTGGCAAAGCCCTTGCCTAGCATGTGTGAGGCCCTGGGTTCAAGGTCTAGTATAGGAAAAGAAAAAGAAAGTCTGTAAGACACAACACCTAGCTTCAATATGGCTCCTGTGGACCAAAGAAAGCCCCATAACCCCAGGCTCCAGGCTGGCCTCTAGAGACCCAGGGCCCAGACCCACTCCTGAGCCAGGCCAGGTCCTATAAAACCAGACTTCAGACTGGTCCCCAGGGACAAAGGTATCAGGTCCACCTGCTCACTGACCTAGACCAGCCCACTTAATGACTTCAGCAGCAAACCAGCACAAGAAATAAGAATAAAAAGAACAAAGAAAGCATAAAGGACTTATGGGATACCATCAAGTAAAACATTACTTACATTACAGAAATATCAGAAGGAAAAGAAAAAGGGAAAAGGCTGAAGGCTCATGTGAGGGAATAATTACTAGAAAGGGAAATGAATATTTAGATCAGTAAAGCTAAAATAAATCCCTTAAATAGACTGAAATTAATAAGATCTTCATCAAGATACATTGCAATCATTACATTTTCAAAATTAAATTATAAAAAATATTTTCAAAGTGACAAGACACAAATAACTACTTGTTACATACAAGGGGACTCTTATAAAACTATAAGTGGGCCAGGAGTGGTGGCGCATGCTTGTAATCCCCGCGCTTGGGAGGCTGAGACAGGAGGATCACACAGGTTCGAAGCCAGCCTCAACTACTTAGTGAGGCCCTCAGCAACTTAGTGAGACCCTGTTTCCAAATAAAGTATAAAATAGGTCTGGGAGTATAGCCTGGAGGTAGAAAGCCTTTGGGTTCCACCCCCCAGTGCCACACACACACACACACACACAAAAAAAAAAACTATCAGTGGTTTTCTTAGCAGAAATTGGTGATATATTCAAAGTGCCGAAAGAAAAACAACCCTGCCAAATAAGAATACTATACCCAGCAAATCTGTCCTTCAGAAATGAAGGATAGGCTTTCCTAGACCAAGAAAAGCCAAGGAAGTTCGTCATTACTATATGTGTCTTACAACACAAGAATGCTTCAAGTTTAAATGAAAGAATACTAGCTAATAACATAAAAATATATGAAAGAATAAAACTCACCGTATAAACGAATACAGTCAAATTCAGAATGCTCTAATACTAAAACAGTGATATGTAAATCACACTTTAGTTTGAAAATCAGAAATCAAAAGTATTAAAACTATACATTAATGAAGACACAATACAAAAGTATATAAACTATGACATAAAAACATAAGATATCAGAAAAAATTTAAAGTGCAGAGTTTTGGTGTGTACTTGAAGTTAAACTATTTTCAGCTTAAGATGAACTAACAATTATGTTTTATGTAAGTTCCATAGCAATCACAAAGAAAAAACTTATAGTACATTCACAAAAGATAAAGAAATAAAAGCATACTCTAGAAAAATATCAACAAATCACAAAGGAAGACAGCAAGAGAAGAATGCAACAAAAAAGTACAGACCAGTCAGAAAACAACCAACAAAATGGCAATAGTAAATCCTTACTTATTAATATCAATTAAAAAAACAATATCAATTAAAAAAAGAGTTCCTGAATGAATACCAAGCACTAACTATATACTGCCTCTAAGAGACGAACTTTAGCTTTAAGAACACATGTACACTGAAAGTGAAGAAATAAAAAAGCCCAAGAAAAATTTAACAAAAAAGAAAAATAGACTTTGAGTGAAAAACTAGAGGACATAACAATTGTAAATATATAGAACCCACACCAGAGCATCTAAATATATGAAGCAAACATTAACATAACTGAAAGAAAAAATAGATGTTAAGTGAAAAGAAAGATCTCAAGTGAACAAGTAAACTTATATTTCAAGTTAGGAAAAAGAAGAATACCATAAGAATTAACCTAGCAGAAGGAAAGAAATAACAAAGATCAGGAAAAAATAAATGAAATAGAGACTAGAAAATAATAGATAAGATCAATGACGAGATGCCATTTGAAAAGATAAACAGGCCGGGTGTGGTGGCACACACTTAAAATCCCAGTACTTGGGAGGCTGAGACAGGAGGATCACACAGGTTTGAAGCCAGCCTCAGCTACTTAGTGAGACCTGTTTCAAAATAAAGAATTAAAAAAAAAAATAGGGCAGGGGGTGTAGCTTGGAGGTTGAATGCTCTGGGTTGCATCCCTAGACCCGGAAAAAAAAAAAAAAATTAACCAAGAAAGTGACAAATCTATTCACTGAAAATTACAAACACTGATGAAAGAAACTGGAGAAGACACAAATAATTGGAAAGATAGCCTATCTTTATGGATCTAGAGAAATAATATTGTCAAAGTGTGCATACTTGCCGGAGCCAGCCGGCAAAAGTACGGGTTCCAAAGAGAGGAGTGAGGATTAAAGAATTTAACTCTTAAGAATTTGATTCCAAGAATTTTTTATTCTAATGTGGGGGGACCGCCAGCCTACTCCTGAGTCGATATCTCTACTGGCCAACCCCTGCTCCTGGGTCAATATTTCCTACTGGCCGACAATGGGTTTATTTCTCTTGAGGTATTTATACAGTTACAGGTCAATCAATACCCTCGTGCCATCACCACCTGATCTCCTCAGACCTTTTGAACCTTCTATGACCCCAAACCTTGTTGAGACTGGGCAAAGGACAGTCAGCTGAGTCAGAAATATTCTTTTAGGGGAAAACCTTAATGGCTCCCCACACATACTTTTTTGTTTATGGTACTAAGGTTTGAAAGCAGGGGCATTCTGTATTGAGCTACACTCCCAGGCTGGTTTTATTTATTATTTTATTTTATTGTATTTTACAGAACTGAGGACTAAACCCAGGGTGTTCTACCTCTGAGCTACATCCCCAGTCCTATTTTTTTTCTGTATTTTGAAACAGTCTCACTAAGTTGCTAAGGGCCTCACTAAGTTGCTGAAGCTGGCCATGAACCTGTAGTCCTCCTGTCTTAAACTCCATGCGCCACCATGCCCAGCTTATTTTATTTTATTTTTTTAAACAGTTGGTAGAAGTATGGTTGTGGTAGCTATCAAGTTTAGAGGAAAATCCTATGTATATTAACAAAAACTAGCTTTACCTTTTGGGTTTATTCCTAATAAATTAGTGGCATATTATATCATGGACAACAGTTAATGTAGATTTAATAAAGGGAGATTAAATTTTTAAAGATTTTCCGCTTATTTAGAAATGCACAGAAATGTATATGTTCAGATACTAGGTACTTCACTATTTTGTGTTCCTAAATTCTCTTTATATTAGTATTAATATAATAATAAAAAATTATTATCATGCAGTACTGGGGATTGAAACCAGGGGCATTTGGCCTCCAAGCTACACCCCCTACCCTATTTTTCATTCTTTATTTTGAAACAGGGTCTCACTGAGTTGCAGAGGGCCTCACTAAGTAGCTGAGGTTGTCTGCGAACTGCAATCCTCCTGTCTCAGCCTCTGAATGCTGGGATTACAAGTGTGTGCCACCACGCCTGGGTTCTTATATTATTTTAATAATATGTATTTTCATTTATATTTTCCACTATAGGGTGGGTATATCACTTTTTACTTTCCATATAAATTTAAAGCTTTCTGTGATAGTAAATATTTGAAAGTATGCAAATATAGAAAACATGAAAAATATGAAACAAATACTCAGCATTATATAACTTTTTGTGATTATGAAATACCCTCATGGTTCTTTGTTTGCATGTGTTCTTGTTTTCTTGTAGAAAAACAATTTTTTTAAATGTGCATACTACCCAAAGTGATCTATAGATTTTGAGGTGAGTCTCATCAAAATTCTAATTACATTTCTCATAAGAGTAGAAAAAACAACCCTAAAATTCATATGGAGCCACCAAAGATCCTTAATAGCCAAAGCAACCTTGAGCAGGAATAACAAAGCTGGAGGCATCACAGTATATGGTTTCAAAGACTACAGAGCTATAGCAATCAGAAAGGTATGGTGCCCGCCGGGTATGGTGGCGCACGCTTGTAATCCCAGCACTTGGGAGGCTGAGACAGGAGGATCGCCCAGGTTTGATGCCAGCCTCAGCTACTTAGGCTCTCAGCAACTTAGTGAGGCCCTGTTTCCAAATAAAATAGAAAATAGGTCTGGGAGTATAGCCCGGAGGTAGAAAAGCCCCTGGGTTCCACCCCCAGTACCACACACACACACAAAAGAAAGGTATGGTGCTGGCCTCAAAATATAAATAGACACCAATGAAATAGAATAGAGAGCCCATAATTAAGTTCATATATATACAACTGGTATCTAACAAAGATGCCAGGAACACACAATAGGAAAAGGGTAATCTCTTCAATAAATAGTGATAGAAAAAACTGAATATCCACGTGCAGACAAATGAAATTAGACCCTTATCACCCACATCATATGAAAAAAATTAAGTCAAGTGGGTGTGGTGGCGTATATCTGTAATCCCAGTACTTGGGAGGCTGAGACAGGAGGATCGCACAGGTTTGATGCCAGCCTCAGCTACTTAGGCTCTCAGCAACTTAGTGAGGCCCTGTTTCCAAATAAAATAGAAAATAGGTCTGGGAGTATAGCCCGGAGGTAGAAAAGCCCCTGGGTTCCACCCCCAGTACCACACACACACACACAAAAGAAAGGTATGGTGCTGGCCTCAAAATATAAATAGACACCAATGAAATAGAATAGAGAGCCCATAATTAAGTTCATATATATACAACTGGTACCTAACAAAGATGCCAGGAACACACAATAGGAAAAGGGTAATCTCTTCAATAAATAGTGATAGAAAAAACTGAATATCCACGTACAGACAAATGAAATTAGACCCTTATCACCCACATCATATGAAAAAAATTAAGTCAAGTGGGTGTGGTGGTGTATATCTGTAATCCCAGTACTTGGGAGGCTGAGACAAAAGGATTGCAAGTTTGAGGCCAATCTCAAAATTTAGCAACACCCTGGTTTCTTTGTTTATTTACAAGGACTCAAACCCAGGGGGATTCTACCTCTAAGCTATATTCATCATTTTTATTTTTATCTTTTAAAATTTGAAACAGGGTCTCACTAAATTGCTGAGGCTATCCTCAAACCTGTAATCCTCCTGGCCTCAGCCTCCTAACTACTATTATTATAGGCATGCACCACCAACAGTGAGATCCTGATTCAAAATAAAAATAAAAAGAGCTGGAGGTGTAGCTCAAAGGTAGACTGTCCCAGGTCCAATGCCCAGTACCATTGTGGGGTGCTGGGGAGGGGTTAAATATAAGACTGAAAACAGTAAAATTACTAAAAGAAAACATAGAGAAAAAGCTCCGTGAAATTGGTCTGGCCAATGATTTCTGATTATGATATGAAAATCCCAGGCAACAAAAGCCAAACTGGACACTGCATCAAATTAAAAAGCTTCTGCACCATAAAGGAAATGATTGCACAGTAAACAACCTATGAAATGAAAGAAAACATTTGCAGACAATATATCTGATAATAAGTTAATATACAAAATAAATGTAAGCAACTAAAAAATAACAAGAAAACAACCTGATTTACAAAAGGGCAAAGGACCTGAATAAGTATTTGTGGAAAGACATAAAATGGCCAATAAATTTATGAAAACAGTCTCAATACCACAATTATCAAGGAAATACAAATAAACACTATAGTAAGATACTACCTCACACCTGTTAGGATGGTGATTATTGAAAAAAGAAAGATAAGTGCTGTCAAGAATGTGGAAAACAAGCCAGGCGTGGTGACACACGCTTGTAATCCCAGTATTTGAGAGGCTGAGACAGGAGGATCACAGGTTCACAGCCAGCCTCAGCTGCTTAGAGAGGCCCTCTGCAACTTAGTGAGACCCTGTTTCAAAATAAAGAATAAAATAGGGCTGGGGATGTAACTCGCAGGTAGAATGCTCCTAGGTTCAATCCCCACTACAGAAAAAAATAAAAATGTGGAAAACAGTACTTGGGAGACTGAGGAGGATAACAGGTTTATGACCAGCCTCAGCTATTTAGTGAGGCTCTCCGCACTTAATAAGACTCTGTTTTAAAATAAATAATAAAACATAGGGTTGGGGGTGTAGCTCAGAGGTAGAATGCTCCTGGGTTCAATCCCTAGTAACACACACATACAAAAAAAATGTGGAAAAATGCCAGGCACATAGGCACATGCCTATAATCCCAGTACTCGGGAAGCTGAAACAGGAAGATTGCAGATTTGTGGTCAGTCCCAACAACTTAGTGAGGCTACCCGAAACTTAGTGAGATCTGTTAAAAAAAAAAAAAAAAAAAAAAAAAACACTGAGATAGTGGCACACACCTGTAATCCCAGACTTGGGAGGCTGAGATGGGATTTGAAGACAGCCTCAGCAACTTACCAAGACCCTTTTTCAAAAAATCAAGTGGAAAGAGCCAGTCATGGTGGTACACTTCCTGTAATCCTAGCTACTCTGGAGGCTGAGACAGAAGGTTTGTAAATTTAAGAACAGCCTGGGCAACTTTCAAGACATTGTCTCAAAAATAAAAAGAGCTGAGGTATATAGTTCAGTGGTAGAGTACTTGCCTAGCATGTGCAGGGCCCTAGGTTTGATCTCCAATGCTGGAGACAGACACAAAGACAGAGAAGAGCGGAGAAGAGAGAGAGAGAAGGGAGGAGGAGGAGGAGACGGAGGAGGGGG